>NC_135477.1:174611274-175811274 GCF_052094955.1 Ictidomys tridecemlineatus | reverse complement strand
GAGTTCAATTCCTAGTACCCACCGCCTCAAAAAAAAAATAAAATTACATCTGCAAACCAGTTAGCACCACTGTTCACTGCACCTGAGGGACAGATAGGTGTTCTGTCAAGCAAAGAAATTCTGAGAAGGACAACATCCACTGTAGATCTGAAGAGAAGGTAGGTGTTAGGTTGGAAGATGGCATGATCATTATACATGGTTTCCCAGTGGGACCACCAGTGACCTGGAGGGTGACACTGGCTTCTTCCAATCTTTCACCAATGTTGTCCTTCCAGAGTTGTTTCTCCACCTCTCTCAGTCTCAGGTCCCTCATTACTAAGATGTGCTTCACGGAGCAGAGTGAATGGCAATGTTTAAAATTATGATTCAGTGTCCAAAATGTTCTCTCTAGAAATGTTTTTTTTTTCTCCCCATAGCATTTCTTATATCTGAGGTCTAATTATAAGTTTCCATATATTTGAAGGAACAGGAATTTCACTTTTACCCATACAAATAATACAAGCTTTATGTGCTCTCTGCTATTCACAACTGTTTAGATCTTAGGAAGCTACTGCAGAATCAACCAGTCTTAGCCACTCACAATACTCTTCCTGAACTTGTCTCAAGGTGTGCACTCTCAATACATCAGTAGGGTACCTTTATTTTCTGTGACACTCAACTCTGAAAACAGAAGTTATCCATGCACCAACCATCTCAACTTTCATTTTGTCCGCAGACTTGCACCTATAGTTACTAACAACTCTTGGGTTCCTGTCCTGACCCCTTGATTTTGGTGCCATCTCCACTTGTCCCCTCTTTTTTTTTAGACTGCTGGTAGTCCTCCTCAGGAATAATGAGAAAGTACCAAATAGAAAAAAGAAGAAAAGTCCTTGTTTCTTTGTCTTAGGATCTAAGAACCTTAAAAAAAGAGTTTGAAATCTACATTTTCAACTTTATCTGCAAGAAGATATGTGGGATGAGGGTCAAAAGCACAAACTGTGCATATGGATTGCCTGGGTGTGGCTTTACCAATAATTGTTGTGGGACTCTATACAAGTTCCTTTCCTTTTTTGTGAGTTGCACTTTCTTCCACTGTAAAATGGAAAAAAAAATAAACATAAAAACCACGTGGGGGATATTCTAAGGACTGTAAGAATTAATGCATATGAACTGTTTGGATCAGTCAGTACCTAACACATAAGGGCTCAATAAAGTCATTAATTATCAATTATGTCTGCTTCATAAGGCTCCATTAAATATACTGAAATATTTCTTATACTGCTTAAATATATATTTCCTTGTTTATTCTTTCAACAATTATTCATTGAGCATTTAATTTGTACAGTGTACAGAGATCCAGGGTAGTGGGATACAAAAGGGGACAGTAGCCTATTTTTATGGGAAATACACACTGAAAGTAAAGCCTACTTGGATAAGAAATGCCAGTAAATATCTACATGTAAATCCTTTTCTTACCCTCTCTCTGTTGCCAGACCTTCCTTCTCATTCAAAACCTATTGATTTGAAGCCCGTTTTTAATGTCTAGGATAATCTTGAGGCATTCACGAAAACCTTCCTCAGAAGTTGGAATTTGAGTCAAAATGAAATTTTATACTGAGTATTTTATAACTATTGTGTTCTCTTCAATTAGAGCTCTTTAAATACATGTGGATCATGACATTTTTTGAGGTAAGAGATCAAGAAATTTTCTTGTGTCTCTCTTCAAATGCTTACCAATGTCTTTAGTAAGAATTCTGGAAAAGTATATTAATTGACAAGTGGTTTATCTTTCAATCTGCAGATTGCTCCTCGACAAAGGTCTTAGACTACTGGTCTGTTGCCATTTTCTAGCCTTCTTTGTAGAGATGAGCTAATATTTTGTTCATCAAAGAAAGAATCAGTGTGAGCCAAGTCTATTCCTGGAGATGTCCCAGACCACAGTCAAAAGTGGACTTCAATAAGAAAAACAAGAGGGTACCAAAGACGAACTCTTTGATTTCTCCAATGTAAAGAAACAGAACACAAGAGTCTTTGTTGCTGAAGGTTTAGCCTTTGATATCAGGGAGTTATTTCTTCAAGATGGAGAAGAATTTATCTAACTTAAGGCTGGCCATGCAGACTGCAAAGACCCGGGGTAAAGGGCATGATTAACTTCAGATCTTGTGCAAGCACAGGGGTTTCTTAGAACATCTAAGACAGCTGCCACAGAAGCAGAGTTCTAGCCTGCCACACCAGCTGTCATACACACTTCTTAGCTCTGGCACATGATCCATGCCCTTATTTGGTTTGATCCCACTTGCTGGCCACACATAGGACATTACTCCTAGAATTCCTTTCATCCCATCCTATCTAATCATCTCTTTATCTAAGTCCTACCATTGTTAGACTCTTGAATTCTCACCTCATCATCTTGCTTCCCTTCCAGCTGGAAATCCCCAAAGCCTTCCTTTCTTTACATGCCTATAATATTTATTGAGAACTTCCTTTAACCAGTCACTATTTAGAAACTTGAGATACAACCAAGAACCAAAGAAGTAGGGTGTCTACTTAAAGGACCTTTTAGTCAAGTATAAAGAGGCTACAATAACAAAGTAAACCACTAAGAATAAAGAAAATATTCTTATAAGAGTTGTGAAGAAAAAGAGAAAAGATTGTATCACAAGCTGGCTTAGTTGCTGTGGGATTGGAAGAATGGTTGCTAGTTTTCATAGCCACGTACACAGTAATTTAGAATAGAAGAGCCAGAATTATGTTTCTTGGATTTGAATCCCAGATTCATTATTAATGAGCCCTGTAACCTTGAAAAAGTTTTGCAATCTTTCTACATTTTAGTTTCTTACTTTGGAAAGTAGAAATTCACATCATCTGCAAAAAGTTATGTTAAGAATTAAATGAGATGGTATATATCCAACATTTTGAAAAAAAGGTCCTAGAAAAATTAATTACTCTATAAACATTTGTTATTATAAATTTTACTAAGACAAATCTATCAAACATCTAAAGAAATAAAAAATGTTTTTTATCAAGAATTTGGAAGAGTTTATAGAAATAGTGACTAATTGCAATTTGAATAACTTATTATCTAGTAACTCTGGGCCTTGCCCCCACCCCACCCCCGCCCCATGGAGCATATAAGGCATTTAAACTATTCTTGATGTTTAAGAGAGTACAATCCTATAATTTTTTGTAAACATGAAGTATATATTTTTTTCTAGTCAGGATCCCATTCGTGTAGACAACACTGCAATACACAACATGCTCTGACTCTGGAAAAGAACTGGAGAAACTAGTTGAGAGAACACAGAATTATAACTCTCCTGGTTAGAAACACTACACTTATTGACTAAAGCACTTGAATTTGTTTATCCATACCGTCTTTAAAAGTTATACAAAAAAGTTTCTATTCCCATTTTACATATTACAGGTCTTGGGAAATATCAGCTAGTCACAAATTCAGTCCTTGAATTAATAGACATTCTCAGTGACCACTTATGATTTATTTCCCCCACCTCTGCCCCAGACCACTAGTGGATATAGGAGAGAAAAATCAAATATCATAATTTTGACTCTATAGGTTAGAGAAGACTCTTGCTTTCACATTTTCCATAGAGGTAAAGAAATCCAACTGACTGCTACGTTTTTCTATAATACCATTGAGTCAATTCAATATCAAGGTGAAGAGACAGAAGTAAAAAAATTAATCTTTACCTGCCTCCTGGTTGCATTCATCCCATCTACTTTCTCTCAGTGAATATTCATTTAGCTCTAATTGAATCACCACTGAAATACCACTCTACTTTGGGACAGAACTGGTAGGAGATATTTTTCCATTCCACCATTAAAATCTTTCCTATGTCTTCTCCAGTCTAAGCATAAAACGTGTCATGGTCTAACAAATGTCTAAGGCTGAAATACAAGAGATTTAAGGGTGCTTGGAAGTGAAGCAAAATTTTGCCATTGTTCTTTTTAAGTTAATCTGTTTTGACAAAAAAAAATTGCAATTCCACAAGGGGATGCTTAATATAAAACAATGCAAAAGAAATGAAATTAATTTTTCATTATATTTTCGAACTAGAAAAATATACAAAGAAGCAAGATTTTCTTCTGTACTAAAAACAAATTAAAAGTCCACTGGAAAATTAAAATAAAATGTAGCACTAGAATTATAAAAGAAAAAAATGGAATTTAGTGTCAAATAAAATGTTAATTAATCATTTAAGCAAAGGTTTTCTAGAAGAACTAGATCTATTTTTGAGATTTAAAAGAATAAGTAAGCTCTATACAAATAGAACATTTAAGCACTGATGTGATTTAATAGAGTTAAGTAGTGGTTATTCTATTCAATAAGGAAGACTTGGGTGACACTTTTTATTTCAATTAGCAATACAATATGGTCTGTACTATATTTTTTTCTCTGGATATGTTGTAATCACTTTCATTATTTTTATTAAATTATAATCTAAATGTTTGAGACCAAAAGCATTAATATTTTACTGTCAGATGATATATTCTTCTATATCTAATATTTTTTAAAAAAAATACCTTGCCAAAATTTCTTCCTAAAGCAAAAAGCTCTCAAATCTGCTTCCATAAAAATCCTGATCCAGCCAGTAATCCATGAAAGATCAAAGCAATGGAATCCTACAAAGGAGCTGATCCGTAAAAGCTTGGACAGGGTGGAAGTATCCGTGACCTCTGAGGCTGAACAGAGTTTCTGAGACCAATAGCCTTAGACTTTGAAGTTGCATGGTTTGTTGAAGTAAAAAAAAAAAAAATCAGCTTATTGTAGGAGGGAGAGACAGGGAAGAAAAGAGAAGAAGGGACAAATATATCTTCATAACTTTGAATTGGTGAGCTTCACTGTTGAAGGAGATGTCATCCCAATTTGGTGAAAAATAAACAGCCATTTTCCATTAGTTATATGCCTTTCAGTACCATAGTGAGCACCCTCTCAATTTGCATCTGATCCTACCACTGCACAAGGAAGCACATAGAACTTATCCGACATTGGGTCAGGGAACCACAGAATGACCTACAAAATTCATTAAATATTAGCAGCTTGAAATATAAGAAATGTCTGTTTAGTGGATCCAGAATATTTGATTATGGGCAACTGTGTGTAGTTTAACCCCAAATGAAGTTAAGAATAAAAGACAAGCAGAAATTACAATTTTGTAAAAACACATCACAGGACCATCTACTAAACTGGCCTGGAGTGGGATCAATTTAAGAGGAATACTTCAAATTTCCAGATACCTGTTGCAAATTTTTTCCTTCCCCGGGCAATGATGTATTCTACTGGAAGAATGAACAAATCAATATGTAATTTTTTAAAAAAATATATATAAGATGTATTAAAGAAAACAAATGAGCACATTGACAGTCACAGCCTTATTTTGACATGGTTGCTTACTAGTCAACATGTAGAACAAAAATATAGCAAAATATAAATAAAATTCATTAGTAAGAGTTCATAATATTTGTCTCTGGAAGTGAAACTATGGAGAAATTTAAATTTCTCTGAGTTTCATTTCTGTTTTTTGTGTATTATGAATGATTTTCTCTAGAAATCAGTAAAATATACTTTAAATTTAATAAACATGGTACTTAGAATAAATTATTGAGTTTCCAAATACCCCATCTTTTAGAACACAGAGAAAGTAACAAAATGGACTTCTACTGTGAGCAATATAGAACTAAATAGAGAAATGAATGTAAGAAAAAGCTTTTTGTTTTTTTTCCTCTCATTTTCTTTCTTCCTCATTTTGTTTAATTATTCACATACTCTGTGATCCATGTGACTAAATTGTCATTCATATCTTACAAATTTAAAAAAGATGAGACCAAGATTTATTCAGGGATACATTCCTGAACCTGTTGCAAAAAGGAAATCCATTAAGAACTTCAATTCAGGTCTTAGAACTCTATACTAATAACTTTTTCTTCAAGTCTATAATACTAAATCAAATTATCATGCCATTAGTGTCAAGAAAACTAGTGCATATAAATCTGGTTTCACAAAATCAGAGTAAAAAACCTGTAGGAATAATATATTATATGGATGAGGAAGCTCTTTCAAGGGTTTTGAGAGACATTAAAGAACAAACAAACAAAAGATGACAGCCTTAGTTAAAAGAGATAATAATGTAGATTAAACCAGAAACTCAATGTAAAAAACTCCACAACAAGATCCAAGAGGATATTAGTCTTTAGGGAGAAAGAAAAGTGACTGTTCAGCCCATAAACATGGTATATGGAGAACAGAATTTCAAATGAATGAAGCTGTTAATAATGTGAAAAGCAACAATCTGCAATTTTGTAATGTTCAGGAACAACAACTAGGCAAAGAATCGATGTTCAATGAAGTGCAAGTGGTGTTATATAGTCAAATACTATTTTTGTTCAACAGTATTTGTCAAGAAAGTGATCTTCAGACTAGAAAATGTAGAGCAATAATTGAAGCCCAATTAACTGAATAAATTATTTCTAAAAGCCTATCTGGATGAGTTCAAGTCTTCAGATAAAAATGAGTTGTATTTCAGGGTCCTGAAAGAACTCATAAATGTGATTGTTGGCAGACAGACAATTTTTAGAGAATTTTATACAAGAGGGTATTTTTTAAAACATGAAGAATGAGGTATTAAATAAACTGTGGGCCAGAAAGATTCTAATTGACTGTGGGAATATCAAAAAGCATGATATATGAGCATTTAGAAAAGTAACAACTAGTTTACGATACTAGTCGTGCACCAAGACTATCCTCATTTATTGTTTGATAACGGAACTGAACTTGTATAAAATTACATAAAAACAGACTATCTGGAATTAAAAAGGCATTTAATAATATATCTTATAATGTTCTTACATGACATAGTGGGGACAGATGGTTTGATTAGGATATCATTGCATGGATTCACATGGGTTCTAAATGTATATTACCAGGTCCTAATGAAAGGAAATTTGAAGCAAATATGGAGAAAATTCATCACAGGAGTTGGAGCATAGCTCCACTTACCTTTGTACAATCCACCATATTCTAGATGAGATACATGAGGTTGTTAATCCAGTGGTGATTAGATGTGCCCATGACCCTAATTTCAAGGATATGACCCATAAAGATCTAAAACAGTGAGAATCCATAGAAGACAAATGATGATACTTAACAGGTAAATGTAATTCCTGCACTTTGATCTACATGGTCAGCAATGGTGAAAGTGCAGAGTCAATGAGGCTTGGTTTAATTAAATAAAGCACATGGATATATTCTATCTATCATCTATCTGTAGGAGACATCTGTTTTGTTTTTGCTTTTATGCCCCAATCTACTGACACTTCGTGAAACAACACCAGAATTTTTCTTCAGAGAACCACCCTCCTCAACTCCAAAGCCCACATCTGACTCTCAAAGTTGAGATTCTTCTTATTCTTGAGTGGTTGTTTGTAATTCAGGTGTTAACAGAGAAATCAGCATCCCGGCATCCACAGAGATTGGTTTATATGTAGAAAGTGACACAAGATCTATGAATAAAATGATGTCTCCAATTTATGTTAGAATGATCTGGGTGGAGACCATATTTATATGGTGGTGGCTAGGTTGTAAGAACAAGCTTGCAGCTTGGGACAGCTTTCTCAGTGTCCTGTGGGAAGATCCACCTTGGGCATCAAACCAATATAAGGGAAAGTGAAGTTGAGTTAGAAAGATTCCTGGTGGCACTATTTGAAAATGAGATTAGAGTTGCCTAAAGCCAGGGACCATTCCTGAAGTATCCCTAACAATTTATAGTCAAGCATTCCAAAAGCAAGCAAAGACAAACTGGTAGCATATCAAATAGTAAATTCAGTCATCTTGTGATTGTTTTAACTGAAATTTTCTTCCAGGTCTTAAATATGATTGCACTATTAAAACATCATTATATGTTATCCACTCGAACACACCTTATATACTTCCAAATGAACCTTGTGTCTGCTCCTTTATGAAATTCTCATGAGGCATTAGTTCATTTTAATGATATAAAATTCTCTTGTTTGTTACATTTTAAAATCTGATGCTTAAATTTAATAAATATCTACTTTTTGACCATGATGTGTCAAGAATATCTTGATCTAAGCAACATGCTATCAGGAAAATTGTGCACCTTGAAAAACTATTGAAAATATTTCCAAACTATATTTCAGAAAAGAGTTTTAAAAGTCTTAAATACAGCTGGGCGCAGTGGTGCATACCTGTAATCCCAGCTGCTTGAGAGGCTGAGACTGGAAGATGGCAAGTTCAAAGCCTGCCTCAGCAAAAGTGAGGTGATAAACAACTCAGTGAGACCCTGTCTGTAAATAAAATACAAAACAATAGAGCTGGGGATGTTTCTCAGTGGTCAAGTGCCCCTGAGTTCAGTCCCCTGTACCCTTCCCCTCCCCACAAAAAAAGAAAAGAGACACAATTAAAGTCTCTACACATAAAAAAATACAAAGATAAATAAACAAATAAACAAAGAACAATAAAGAAAATTTAAAAATATTTGCAAAAAATAAAATGCTATAATGACTGCTAACATTTGCTTTCAAACCTGGGGATGCGGAAGAGACAAAGAAGAGAAAAAATTTCCAACTACAATAAAAATGAATCACATAGAAATTCACAAAAGAAAATAATTCTTAATTATTCATTAAACTTTCTAAAATATTAAGCTACACAAAAATAAAAATGACTAAAATTGAATTAATAAAATGATTATTTTGATCATTTGAGAAAAAAAATCAAACTTTTGTTCCTACTAGCTGATAGGAGCATCTGTTAGAAGAATATTTCATTAATCAAATTTGGTAATATTGTAGAAAGCCCAAAATATGATCATATTATTAATTATGTTAAATCCTTGCTTATAAAAAATACAAATGTAAAAGAGCAATAAAGAAACCTGAAAAAGTATTTGCAAAACATGAAATGTTATTATAACTGGTAAAATATATATTGGAATCAAGAAAAACAACAACAACAAAGAAGTCAGAGAAAAATTCATAATACTGTTAAAAATATAATACTTTGATTTAATTGTAAAGAAAAATCAAAGTATAAAAGAATCTTCATGAAACAATTTTTATATGATTTAAATGCAAAGGTAACTAAATATTTACAGAAATTACTTTAAATTAATTCCTTGTAATCATACAACAAAATTTCAACTTCAAAAACAAGGAATATGTAAGCATTAAAAGTATTTTCTCCACAAAAACAATGATGAAAACATATTGCAATGCTAAACTTTAAAAATTTTAACAATTATATACACCATGATTGCAAAAAGGTAAAAATGTGCATTTTAAATAGCTACAAATCAATGAATAGCACCAAGTTTTGTTTGAGAATATTATTATTATTATCATTATTATTATATAAATATCACAGAAGCAAGTTGTAACTCATACAGAGAATGCCCAAATTCTAGGGAGTGGAACTTGAACTCCAGAAACCAACTTATCCCCTCTTCTAGCAACTGCCTTCTATAGTAACTTGGTGCTATAGCATGCACCTGTAATTCCAACCAACCTGGAGGCTGAGGCAGGAGGTTTACCAGTTTGAGGCCAGCCTCAGTAACTGAAAGAGATCCTGTCTCAAAATAAATTTTAAAAAGGTGAGGGATGTAACTCAGTGGTGGAATGCCAGGTTATATCCCCAGGGCCAAAACACAAAGACAAAAATCAGCTGATAGTGACTACCTAATTTTGAATACCATGAATTGATTTTGCCTGCTTTTGAATTTTACATTTAAGGAAATTGATTTTGTGTTTGACTTGTCTCTTCATCATGTATCATATTAATAAAATGAGTTCATGTGTGTCTGTGGAGTTGTAATTTACCTATTTAATTGCTTATTTATATTGATAAATACACCTCCTTATATATCAGTTCTGTTATTGGTGAGTATTTGAGTGGTTTCAAGTTTTACCTACTGCTGATTTTGCTGCTCTGAAGACCTTCAGTGTTCCTATCTTCCAGTGGATGTATTTACACATCTCTGTTGGTTATAGGCTTAGGATAGAAGTTGTAGATTCAGAGGGCACGGCAATGATCAGCCTTAGCAAATATTGCTAAAGAATTTCCACTGTTGTTCCCCAATTTATGCTACCACCAGCAGAATTCTTGTTCTTCTACATCCTTTTCAAAATGGCATTTTTAAAAACTTTCAGCCTTTTTAGTAAACACATCATGGAATTTTTTAATTGTAGTTTTAGTGAGCACATTTTGATGATTTAGTAAGACATGATCAAAGGAGATTTTAGTTCATTTCTATATTTCTATGTATTAAAAAAAATAAGTACCATGAACAAGCATGCACCCAATAATTACAAATAAAATTTCTCACATATGTGCATGCATGGCTTTTCTACCATATAATTTTTCTGAAGTCAATTGTTGCCTGCACATTTTACATCAGAAATAAAATTTCAACTTCAAAAACAAGGAATAATTCTTATCATTTTCCATATGCCTTAGAGCAAAATATTTTTAATTTGAAAATACCAGTTGACATGATTTCTTAATGATTTTTGAAGACTTAGGCTTAATCTTATTTTTTTTTCTTTTATGGAAAAAAGAAAGAAGTAGACTGAACTATTCTCCCCATTCAATTTAAACCAGGGCTTTTGCTGAAATGTTAAATAAGTAAATGTCTGTCAATGTATTTCTGTTCTGAAATTTGTATATTTACTATGAGAATATATGATCATCTCTTGAGAAAAAAAATGTGGGCTGTAAAATGAACGTGTTAGAAAGTCTTATTATATGACCAGAATTGAGACCTAAATTTGCCTATTATACAATACAGTCGATGAGTTTATGCTACCCAGTTGTCTCAATGTGTGTTTCCTTTTTCCTTCATTATCTATTATCTCCATAATGTCTGTGCAATGTCTTCCTGTAAGTAATGTAGGTGTCCACTCTTCTCAGTAACAAGGATCCAGCTGACCACATCATTCCAGGGGTCATGTGAAAGAGCTAGCTGGTCTTCCACCTTCACACTCCATGACCCCTTTGGACAAACAAGCTCTCCTTGCTCCCTGTTCTCCTGTGGGGGTGCAGAATGCTATTTTGTAGTGAAATATCAGACCTCATAGGTTGGGAGGTGAGCACGAGGAAAGATGCGTGAGAAGCATTCATCCTCTTCACTGATATTTAACTACAAAACTCGCTAGTGGAAAGGAGGAAATCATTTCAGGGTGGAAAAGCTGTTTCTTGGGAATACAGTGATGGCAGCAGCAGCAATTTGCAAAGGATACACCAAAATGTCAGCAAGTGTTAGTGCGTATTCATGAGGCTTAAATTAGTAGGTCTGTCACCTCTTAAGAATTACCTTTATCTTTCTTATCCCTAAAAGAAGATCCTCCAGCAAAGAGATTTCCTCTTATCCTTTAGAATGGCACTTTGGAGACATTGGAAGAGATAGGGGGGCCTGGAGTATTTGCTTAAGGAAAAAAGCATCCCTGGGTGTTAAAGGATGTCTGATACTTAAATTGTGAAGCAAATGAGAAGATTATGAAACATTTCCTATATAAATCATAAGGACCTTTTGGAGACTAAATCTGATTTAAGAAGGTAAACTTGTTGTCATAAGGCGTTTTTGAATGACATTATTAAATGTCGTAAACTGGAGATTAACTTCCCTTCCTATAAATTTGCTTGTATTTGAATAGCAAAGATTCTCCATAATCCTTCAAAAGACTGGGGAGAAGTTGGCAGCTTATATAAGCCTTTCACCCTTCCTTAACGTGAAAGTAAACTGCGAAAGCCGTTACATCTAAGAAAAGGGTAATCAAGAAAAATATCATTAAAGTGTATTTGAGATTAACCGTTCACATAAAAGAGCCCACCTGATACCTTATACAAGTAACTGGATTTTGTTTTCCAATGTATACCGATTGACTCGACAGTCAGAGCAGACTGAATTGTATTTTTGTAAGGCTCTTGAACAGGCAGCCAAATAAATAGCTTTTCCCCTGCTGCCTGGTTTGCTGTTTGCTTAAGCAAAAATCCAATTTCTGGAGAGGACTCCACAAGGGCTAAATTCCCTGCCATTTACAAGTGTCCCATTAGAGTAGCTTTCTATATGGAAATAACATTCCAAGACAAGGAGAGAAACGTTAGGTCTGAGGTCCGCTGTTCCTGATGTGTTTTATTATTTCTTTTCCATTTGAAGAGTAGAGCTAGGCTCCCAGGAGAAAAGAGGAGAAAGAGAGTCATGTTTGAATACAAATGTCTCAAGAAACTGGAGCTTCTTTTAAAAGTGAAATCTCTCCTTTTTTTTTTTTTTTTTTGGTATGCATCAAGGACAAGGGTACAACTGACAGCTTCATACTCAGACTCCTCTCATTAGAAGGCTTTTTTAATTAAGAATTCAAAGGGAAAACTCCAAGTGGAGTAGCATATATTAGGGATGGTGAGGCTTGGGTTTGATTACTCGTTCCTTTAGTACATCTGGAGGATGCGTTTATTTGAAAACAGTCTCAATTAGAATCAGACAACCTGTGTGTCTAGTTAATAGGATGCCATCTAAAGAGCCTGTTGGTTTCAATAGCTTTTTTTTTTTTTTCCAAGCAGGTAAGAAAAATACATTTTAATGAAGATTCATAAACTTGCAGGAATGTTTTAACTAATAAGACTAGTGTTGATGATGTTAATAAAATGCTCATTGATTTTTTTAAAAAAATTAATTATTCAAGTTTAAAATCTCTAATGGATTCAAATGTCTAGTATAACAGATGCAGACTTTGGATTTGTAGTACCTGAAGATTCACAGCCTTGTTTCTTTACACTAACACATTTTGTTTACATTTTCAATTTAAGGAAATGAACAAAGAGCTTGTAATATAACTATTCAAAAAGAATTTACCAAAAAATTTTTAAAAATGAATAGGAAATGGTCGAAAACATGTAATTTCATTATAATGTTAGCTTATTAGAACTAGATAAATTCTTGTTGACTTAGTTGCTATACAAATTATAGAAAGTGAAAGATCAACTAGTATTTCCATAAAAGCTTCACTGAAGAAAAAAAAATCAAGTATCACCGTAAGGACAAGATGATTCAAATTTCCTTTTCAAGAGTTTAAGGGCAGCTAAGTTTGTCCACCTATTATCATCAGGGCTCTACTTGAATAGTGCTATGAAATGCCATTAAAAATTAAAAGTAAAGGTATAAACATTTGGGGAATAAAAATAACAGAATAAAAATCTAAAATGTTGTTGGTTTTGTTTTCTTTTTTTCTTTTTTTTTTTTTACTCTAAATCCCCTGTTATCCTATTAGTCAAAACTGGAGGTAAGTAAGGTTTTTCAGAAAGAGAGCGCTTGGACCAGGCCATCTTTTACTTGGTGCAGACTTGCAGTCTTCTCCTGTCAGCAGGAGTTTTTGCTTAGAGCAAATGAGAAGGGGCCATGATTCCAGATAACCAAGAGATCTCAACAACAGGAGAGATCTAGAACTTTGACCCTGCCAAGTCTGTATATGAACCTCACCAAAAGGGCTAATTTGAAAAATAACAAGTAAGAGAAGAGTAGGCGGGGTGGGAATGTTGGGTCATTTGCCCTGTTGCTAATGTTTCAGATTTCTTATTTGTAAAAGAAAAAGATTTTTGACTAGGTTCTGTTTATGTTTACTTGCCCTCTCAACGTGGTGTTCTTATGAAATTTACAATGTTATATTCATTCATTGATTCATTGATTCATTCCTTTACTATACATTAAAGCTCCCTTGAGTTTTACCATCTTTTCTGATTTTACCTTTATTTTATTTATTTGTTTTTATGTGGTGCTGAGGATCGAACCCAGGTCCTCGAAAGTGCTAGGCAAGCGCTCTACCACTGAGCCACAAACTCAGCCCCTCTGGTTTATTCTTAACATATAAATCAGGCTGGTTTTGTCTTCAGGATCTCTTTTAGCATATATTGGTGTTCAGAAGACAGGAATTTTAAATCCTTTGGGTATAAACTGAAGAGAACAATATTCGTAGTAGCTCAATTCACAACAGCCAACTAAGTGCCCTTCAACAGATTATTGGATTAAAAAATGTGGTACATATACACAATGGAATATTACTTAGCTGTAAAGAAGAATGAAATTATGACATTTGCCTGTAAGTGGATAGAACTAAAGAATATCATGCTAAGTGAAATAAGCCAATTCCAAAAAAAAAAAAAATTCAAATGGTCTATCTGATATGTGGATGCTAACCCATAATAAGGGAGGATATGGAGGGGAAGTATAGAAGTTCTTTGAAATAAACAAAGAAGATTGAAGGGAAGGGAGAAGGTATAGGAGTAGAAAAGACAGTAGGATGAATCAGACATAACTTTCCTAAACTCAGATATGAATATATGATAAGTGTACTCCACATCATGTATAATCACAAAAACAGAATCAAAATTGTATTGGGTTGCAGCCCATGTATGCATAATAGGTTAAAATAAACCCTACTGTCATGTCTATCTAAAAACAACAAATAAAAATTAATAATAATACAAAGAGGAAGATAGGAATTTGTTCAAGATAGGATTATTTTCACATATCACAAAGGGATTATTTGTGGTTAGAATAGCAACTCCATTTAGAGGTTTGTATTATCTAGATGGTAGAACTTAATTTTTGGATACAGCCCAGTGTGTGCTCAAACGTCCTTGCGTTGCTGAGGTATAATTAAAGTCAGTATGATATACACTTCACACATGGAAGAACTCTACGCTATGAAATTACCAGCAGAGTCCAGGAATTGTGTCAGCCAAAGACCAAGGTAATATTTTTCAGGTGCTAAATGTGTTTATTTTTTTTAAAAGGACAAAACATTTTATTCAAATTATTTTAAAAACATCTATTTAAAGTTGTTTTTCAGGTGTCAGGAAAAGAAAAAAAAATAAGTACCCTTCACAGTTCTAGTTGTTACTGTCCCTAGGACTTAGAATGTATTTTTTTTTTTAGATGTATCTCCCATTATTTGGATAACTACCATGCTAGAAACTTGTTGCTTATTTGTTGACATTTTAAATAAAGTGTTCACATAGTGTTCAAAGAGAATAAAGAATAAAGAATACATTACTATTCTGTGTTTCTTGATTAAAAATTTAAATCGTGGAGTTGGGAAAAGGATCTAATCTGTAATAGGAGGGCTCTGACTAAATCATCCAAAGCCTGGCAGAGCTGCTTATCGCTGGGGCTGTCCCCAGGTGTGATCCAGGAGAACAGACTCATAGGCCATGGGAGGTTTGCACTGGTGCTGGCTACCCCAGACCTTCAGGATCCTGCAGACATTTTCATTCAGCTACATTCTGCCTGTAGCTGGGATCCTAGAAACATTTTTAATTGTTATAAGAGGGGAAAAAAATCCAGGTTAAATTTTCATTTAAAAAAAAAACAAAGAGAATTTCTTTCAAGAAAATTGTGGGTGCTCCATGGCAGAGCCTCTGGATTCATCATGACAAAAAAGGATCAAGGCACTCATAAAAAACCCAAAAAAACCCAAATACTTCATATCTACTCTGTATAATATTCATCACATTATTTCCATTATTTTCATTCTTGTAATTTAATTTATTGTCAGTAACCATGAGGCTATCCTTTCTCATTTCAGAAATATTTATGATTCTCTCATATAATGGGCTATCAGAGATGTCCATTTAGAATTTATGATATCTTATGAAATTTATGTTAACAGACTTCAAAACTCTTATGGTCTACAAAAAGCAAATTGTGATGCTAAGATAAAATTCAAACTCTTAAAACTCCTTAAGGATTATTACCCCCATACTCTATAGGTGGGTAAGTTTTAAATATAAATACACACCCACAAGGTATTCTTGGAAAGTGAACTATGCCAGTAACCACACACAGCTGGCAAACACACCTAGCTGATATTTCTGTGTGCACTCAGTGGGTCTGTGCTGCCACCTGCAGAGCACCACTTCCCTCCATCCCACACCTCCTCCCATCACCCATATCCCTGCTCCCACACCTGATACTCTGTTCTGACCTCATGAGTCCTGCTCCATGGGCCTCAGAATTCCTTTTACCAGCTTCTGGCCATGGCCTACAAGATCTAAAGTGGATACCTTCACCACAACTGAATCATTCACCTTTTATATGAATAATCGAAAATTAGAATCAGAGGTTCTATGTAGTGATAAGAGCATTTGTTCCCCAAACTAGGTCACTGAGCCAGGAGAGCCAACGTGTACACTGGGGTGAGCGCATTTCCATAGAAAAGCAGAGACAGAAGAGCCCAAAGCACGAGAAGGATAAAGGTCCCTTTGTTTTTGCTGTTGGGGTTCTTTGTTCATTCCTTTTTGGAGGAACAACACTATTTTCTCTCCTTTGCTTAATAAGGCCTATATTTTTCTGGGACATTCTATGTTTTGACTTTTTCTTTTAGCACAAGTAGGTTCAGCTGAGGTATCTGTCACATGTACCCAAAAGAATCTCAGGGAATACATCAGTCAGGAGGAAAAATAAATAAATAAAGATCCCTTCAAGAAAATAGAGAATAAGCAAAATATTTATCCCAACTAAGTTTCAAAAGAGGAATGGGAACAGAAAAATAAAATGAATTTTATTATATTTTATTATATACTTTCTTAATTAAATAACATTTGTTCTAGAAAGCTCAAGGGACATCCTGAGTCTAATACAAGTTTATTCATACCATTTCTGATCTCTGCCTTCTAAGAAAATGGTTTAGATTTGGACTTCTGAGACTTTCACTTTGAATCAGATTCCTACTTTAATACTTACACTTTGAAAACTTTGAAATAACTCAAAATAGATGCATTAAAAAGTAGTATGTTGAGATAGTACATGTCATGATGGAGTTCTGGATTTTATGCTTAAGGCTGGAATAATAAATATAGAATTGCATTAATCTTGTTCAAAGAACTTTCTGAAGCATCTCCTTCTGACAATTATATTTTATACCAAAGTCAAATTTAAATCAAATTCTAAAAATTTAAGAAGCATAGGAGACTTAATCCCTTACAGATCTAGGAGCTATTGTAATGGTAGGTTATGTTAGGGGAAATTTTAATATGTAAATTTAGAACTGAAACAGAAACAAACTCTGTTAATTGTGTTTTAAAGCTTTTAGATAAGCATAATTTTTTAACAAAATAACATATCATCTTTATTTAAAAAAAAAAATTGTGCTCTTACCAATATGGCCAACTTTGTGTGAGGAGCACCATGTCAATTTTAAATCATAACCTTAGCAGTGTGGTATATACATATATACACAGATGTACATATATCACTATTTATATGTACATATGTTATTATTCATATGTATATATATCAGTACTGATGTTTTGATAAAGTGCTAACTTTAAATCAGTACTATCAAAATTTTTAATAAATATGCAGAGATTACTTGGTGACTTCTTTGAAGAATAAGCTTTATTCATATGTAAATTCCTCTTATGTCTCTCCCTGCCTGTCAATTCAGGTCAGTTCAGTGAATATTTTGCTAATATATTCATAAGTTGATATTTTCAGTGTTATTAAAGAGTCAAATCAACATTTTGCTATGAACAAACCTAAAAAAAATAACATTTGAACTGGTGGCTAGAGTGAATTCATTCTTTTCCCTTCAGTCTCCCATCCTTCCATGTTCAATGCCCAGTAATTTCCATTTTAAAATCTGCAAAGTCTACCAAAAATTAGTAGAATTAAAAGTATGAATTATAGTGAATATTTTATTATGAAGTTAAGTAAAATCTCTCAGATACACCTTCAGGATAAAATTTTAACTGCCTATTGTTGTAATGTCTTATGAAAACTGTGTAGAGCTGTTGTAACTCAGTGGCACAGCATTTCCCTAGCAATGTGAGGCACTGGGTTCGATTCTTAGCACCACATGAAAAAAATCAAATCAAATAAAGGCATGCTATCCATCTACAACTAAAAATAAAATAAAATTTAAAAACCCAACTATATAGATGGGGTAAAATATGCCGTAAAAATATTAACTGTGTAACATGAAATGAATAATGGTAGATGTTGATGAAGATTTTACTGTGTTCTAGGTATCATGGTTTATATGCATTAACTAGTTCATAGCTTTAAAAGTCTATGAGATTTACTACTCTACATATTTTGAAGAAAAATTAATTGTATCAGAGAGAGGGTAAGTAGCACAGACAGGGACATGAGCAAATCTAGCCTAACAGTATCAGGGTATATCCTGACACCTGTCAAATCACACAGGAGAACATGCACATTTGTGATTTCTTCCAATGCACAGTTATCTCCTTGTAGCAGTAGGGATGCTTTGTTTTGTAGCTAGTAACACAGAACCAAACACAGACTGGCTTAATCAATGCACACCACTTGGATACCCCTGCAGGACTCAGATTTGGATTGACTAGGAATGTTTCCAGAAGGCAGACTAATCTGCCAGCTCCCTTTGGGATTGGTGTGGCTGTTGGAGTTGCTGTGTCCATGTTCATATCACCTTGCAAAGCAATCCACATCCATTCAATTCAAGAAGCGTTATAAATGCCCAGCCCCACTGTCCTAACTCCGGGCTACTACGGAGGGACTCTGCTTCTGAGGTCTTTAGTAAAAATACATTGCAAAATAATTTCTTTCTCCATCTAATTCTGTCTCTTTTCTCTTCCACAAGAGCCATTCTCATGAATACTGCCTGATAAACTTGCTGCAGGCTAATCTTGATCTCAGAGTTTGCTTCACAGATGGATTAATCCAACAGACAACATAAAACAAAGGAAACGTTTTTGGCAACACAGGTGGAAATCCAAATTCATGTCTGTCTTCAGATTTTATTGGATTAAGAGTTTGAAACTTGATTTCCTTTTGTTTTCAGTAAGATATTCATTCCTGCACTTATAGTTATCCTGTTTGGATATCACCCCATTCAGAAGGAGATCCCAAGTAAACTTTCCTGGGATTGTACTGCTGAACTCATAAAACAGGGAATAGAAAGTGCTAAGGGGCATGAGCCAACTCATACTACCCCTAAAACTTGAAGTGTCTCTCCTGGGTTGTTTTGAGGCAGGGGAAGTGTGAGCATGAAATTCTGGTTACTGTTGAAAAGAGAGGATGAGCAGGTGCTAATTATTGGATAGATGATAAACAGCATCTATATTTTTACATAAGAAGAAAAACAGACATAGTCCTCTCTTTTATATTCAGTCCCCTCTACATTTATTCAAATGACCAAATTTCCCAAATTTTCAGCAGAGACCTCATAACTTAAAATTTATTTCCTCCCAAATGCCTTTTTTCTCTCTCAAGAAATAGGGTTAGAGGTTTCTCTACCATTTTCCCAGAGAGTAATGTCTTCACTATACTTATATTTTATTTAGTAAATTGTTTAATAGTATTCTCTTCTACTGGGCAATTAATTCCTTAAAGATGAAACCTGGACTTTACTCATTACTTCACTTCCCTCCAATAACACAGAGCATGACAAGGAAAAAGGATCCCCAGTTTTGAAAGAATGCGCATATCAATGGGAATTCTAGCTTTTGCTGGAGATAATCGCAGATAACTTATACATGTGATAGAGATCCAGAGTTCTAACTTATATAATAATAAGTACATGATAAAGAAAAAATAAAAAAAAACAATGCACTGAGAGGAAAGAAGAAAGGATCATTTTACCTCATTGAATGGTAGCTTCTCAGAAAACAGAAATAGAACTACAGATAAATGTTTCCCAGAAAATAGAAACACAGGCAAATGTAGACTATTGAGCATATCCACACCAAGAGTATGCACACATTCACAAATGAGAGTAGAAAGACATTATTTCCAATGTCTGAACTGCCACAGGGAATTTTGTTTGTTTTTATGAGGAAAGCATTTCATAAAGGAAGAGGTGAGCTCAGATCCTAGTTCTTGAGATGGTAAATGAGTTTGAAGTCATCAAACAACCTAAGATATTTAAAATTCCAAAGTTGCTTTTGGATGGTGGTCCATCATGAATTTGTTCTTGAACATACTGAATGTGAAGGGGAATTACAGTGAGGAAGACCCAATACCACTACTCTGCCATAGTTGGCAGTTGTATTTTGTCTGTAGAATGCTAGTTACTTCCGAATATTTTTTTTTTGTGATCAGTTGTTGGTCTTCTTAGGAGATCATATGAAAACATCTCTTGCTTAGTCATTTCAATTTATTGCTGGAAACCATGCTGCTGAGTGGAAAAGGCATGACAGAAAAAAACACACATTTTCCATTAATTTTAATGAGAAAAAATATGATGTTGTCCATCCTAACCCAAGTCACACAATTTTTAGAGATCGAAAGAGCTATCAATTACAAATAAAAGTATGTTTATGCTAGTAATAAGCAATGATTTGAAAATAATAAGCACAGTGGTTGGTAGATGGAATGCACTGTAATAAATCTGTGTTGCACTCTCCACAGCTAGAAGCATGACTAGGCCCTAGTAGAGAAGGCAGCAAAGGGGATCATGCTTTGGAAAGCAAATGCCTTCTTTTATGACATGTTTTTTTTTTCCAACAAATTTTTTTTTCACACTGTACAGGCTCATAGTTATCTTGAAGGCAACCTCTACATCAATATGCTATTAAAGCACCCACCTAGCAAAATTAAGAACAAACATGAAAATGCTTGAGAAGAAGTGGGAAGAATGCACCCAGACCACACACAAACAGATAAAGGAGGTGCCACTTGCTCATCCTTCTTGCCCGTCATATGTACCAGGAGCATCTGCAGTTCATTCAAAACGAACTGTGCACAGTTTGATTTTCCTCTGTATGATGTGCTCTGAACAGAAACTATGGTGTCATGAAAACTGATGAGTGCCTCTTTGTCTGAAATTGTCATGTTGAAATATCACTTCATGTAGGGTAGTTATTTTGAATGTTTTAGGGGGGTGGGAATTCTCTATACTGGAAAAAGAATCCATTGTCAATAAACAGTTTAATTTCTCAAGAGCAATGATGGCAAGCAATTAGCTAAAAAAGTACTCCTGCAAAGCTAAATTTCTACATGTTTGTTTATTTACATCTTCTGCTATGCTAATACATTAGGAAAAAATATATTTCTCTGATAACCCCAACATGCCTTTATTCCCATATTTTAATTTTTATGAAAATAATCACAAATATCACACTTAGTTTTAAATACAGTAGTTATTTACTCACTCCCTTAGAATTTCATTATTCAAATAAGATTCATTACATGCCCGCTACTTTCCAAGCATCTTATGAGATGCTGCATATAAAATTTAACCATTTGAGTAAAAATATTCAGAATGATATGATTCTAATCATCTCTCAAAGGACATATTAAATCCTAGTTTTCCCTCAAGATTTTATGACCCTGTTCTCTTTCTGAAATTCTTTAACTTTGGAAAGGAAGTTTTTGAAATATAACATTGATATAAAAGAGAGAGTGCACACACAAGGCATCATAGATTTAGAGCACAGTGGACAGGGCTGGGAGTATAGTTCAGGAGCAGAGCACTTGCCTAGCATGCCTAAGGCCTTGGGTTTGATTCCCAGTTCAAAAAAAAAAAAAGCACTTTCAGCAGCACCCAACATCCTTAGGTATCCAGCCATGCTGTCACCCTCATCAATGGCTTCCTGAAAGGAAACCAACATCACAGCTAGTTTGGAAACTATGAAAATGTTATCACGCAGTGTACACAAGAAAGAAGTGTGCTCCTTTTTTCACTTGAGGCAATGTTTATAAGACCGTCTGCATTTATATGCTTTGTAACAATTAGTTAATCATGATTTTATTTTATTGTCCACTGAAGTCACAGAGCATTTATTTGTCTACTGCATACTTTTTCCAGATTTTGACAGCTAGTAAAATACCTAATACTAAAATTCATGTACACATTATATAATCACATACGATTTCTGTAGATAAGTTTTCATTTCTTTTTGGATAAATATACAGGAGTGCATTGGCTTGGTCAGATGGTGATCAACTATTTAAATCAATTAGAAATGGACAAACTTCTTCAAAGAGGCTGTATCATATTCCCTCTTAATTAGTTGTATCCTTATGTACCATCTTAATTAATTGTATCTTTTTGTGTTTTTACCAGCTCCGCTTGTTCCACATCCTCCGGAGCACTTGGTATGGTCCCTCTTTTTAATTTAAGCCATTCCAAAGCCATCTCCCAGTGGTCTTAATTTGCATGTCTCTGATGACTAAGGTAGTTGAACATTTTCAGTTGCTTACCTACCATTTTCATATCTTACTTTTGGAAATTCCTGTTCAAACATTTTAGCCATTAAGAAAAATGAGGAATATCTCTACTTGCTATTAAATTGAAAAGTATAATTCATATTTTCTAGACAAATTTTTGTCATATATATGTTTTGAGATTCTCTTCTTCAGTCTATTTCATTTTATTAATTGTGTCATTAAGGGGCAGATTTAACATTTATCCATTTTACTTATTCATTTTTTTTCCTAAAATATATTGTCCCCATGTCATGAGGACTTGCCAAATGTTTGTATTTAGAAGGTTTATTTTTTAGTGTTTATATTTAAATATATTTTATATTCTTGGCCATACTGTCCAGTTCCTTGCAATCATACTATCAGGTATATTTAGTGTACATGTTTTAGATTGAAAATGCCTTGCCCTATGACAGGTATAGTTTGTGTAAAATAAATCTCATGTATGTACCTGCTTCATTCTTTCATATGACCTGAGGTTCCCTTTGATATCATTTCATTCAACCCAAGAAATGATGAGGAAACTTCAGGCATTTTTGCTTTTAAAATCTTTGCTGGTGGGACTGCAAATTGGTGTGGCCAATTTGGAAAGCAGTATGGTGATTTCTTGGAAAGCTGGGAATGGAACCACCATTTGACCCAGCTATTCCCCTTCTCGGTCTATTCCCTAAAGACCTAAAAAGAGCATACTACAGGGACACTGCTACATCGATGTTCATAGCAGCACAATTCACAACCTAGATGCCCTTCAATAGATGAATGGATTAAAAAATGTGGCATTTATACACAATGGAGTATTACTCTGCATTAAAAAATGACTAAATCGTGGAATTTGCAGGGAAATGGGTGGCATTAGAGCAGATTATGCTAAGTGAAGCTAGACAATCCCTAAAAAACAAATGCCAAATGTCTTCTTTGATATAAGGAGAGCAACTAAGAACAGAGTAGGGATGAAGAGCATGAGAAGAAGATTAACATTAAACAGGGACTAGAGGTGGGAAGGAAAGGGAGAGAGAAGGGTAATTGCATGGAAATGGAAGGAGAACCTCATTGTTATACAAAATTACATATAAGAGGAAGTGAGGGGAAAGGGAAAAAAACAAGGGGGAGAAATAAATTACAGTAGATGGGGTAGAGAGAGAAGATGGGAGGGAAGGGAAGGGGAGTGGGGATAGTAGAGGATAGGAAAGGCAGCAGAATACAAAGACACTAGTATGGCAATATGTAAATCAGTGGATGTGTAACCTATGTGATTCTGCAATCTGTATATGGGGTAAAAATGGGAGTTTATAACCCCCTTGAATCAAATGTGTGAAATATAATATGTCAAGAACTATGTAATGTTTTGAACAACCAAAATAAAAATTTAAAAAAAAAATCTTTTCATGGAGCCTGGGACTGTAGCTCAGTGGCAGAGCACTTGCCTTACAAGTGTGAGGCACTGGGTTCAATTTTCAGCACCACATAAAATACAAATGAATAAAGAAATTGACTCCATATATAACTAAAAAAATTAAATCTTTTTATTTATTTACCTTATATTAAAATCTTCATTTACTATTATTTAAAATATATATGGCACATAGATGTATATGTCTGTGTTTTCTGTTTTTCTTTTTCTTTTTTTTTTGTCTTTGGCCCCAAATAGTTTTTCTATTGTCTTCTGACTTACATTGCTTCCATTAAGAAGTGAATCATTATTTTCAATTTTCTCCTAGACATGTTTTTCTTTGTTCTCTGTTTTAACACATATATTTTAAAATTTTCTTGGATTTTCAAGATTTGACTATTAGTAGAGTTTTCTGATTTTTCTCTTGCTTAGCACATACCATGCTCCTTGAATCTGTATTTTATATTTGGTCAGATTTGATGATGTTTCTCTTTTCCTTCTGTTTTTTTAATTACATGCCTATTAGCCAGGATGAATAATGTCCCTAAGCCATGCATGCATACATCTTCTCTGTACTTTATTGTATATTATTTCTTCTGAACTGCCTTCAATTCTATATTGTCTAATTTTAACTTTAGATGCACAGAAAAAAATATATTTAGTGCATTTAAATTTTCAGTTCTTAAGTGTCCATTTGATACAATTCTTTTCCATTTCTGTTGGTTTTCTGCCTATCGATCATTTTACTTTCCATTAAAACATTTAAAGTTTTATAATAGCTGTTGTAAAGTTCTTGACTATTTATTCCAACATGTGTAGGATTCCTGAGGCTATTTCTATAGACTACTTTTTCTAATAGTTTTGAGTTGTCTTATTGTGGGAGGCCACAGTTACCCATTTGAGGGGCACACTCAATATTGTGGATGCTCAATTTTAAAAGTCTTAGATGTTTTCTTTCTTTAACAGCTGTTGAGTTGCATGGTTTTATCCTGTGGAATCTTGGATATAAACTTTTATTAAAGTGAATTTAAAGTAGACTCATTGCTAAGGTCTGACTTTCCCACATCAGTCAAATATCTGTTGAGTAGAAAAGGAATTTTTGAATTCTTAATAATTTGAACACCAATGTATCCCAGCATTGAATAATTAAAAAAAATCATTTTGTCTCACAGAACTTTGGTAGCTATTATTTGACAAGTCCTAGTGTGTTTCACAAGACAAAAGCACACTCTAGTATCTGGCTAAAGTCTCAGATGTGACTCTATGCAAATGTCTAGGACTCCTTGTTGGCACAAATCTCCTGTCTACAATACCCTGTCTCACAAATGCCAGCACCTCAGTGGCCTCAAACACTTATTTCTAGTTTTTTTTTCCTAACATCCAGAGAAATTTCAGGCTGTGTTTGTGTTCCCTTTCCTATGTCACATGTTGGAAATCACCTCCATCTAAAAATCTGTACTTGTTGTTGCCATGTTGTCCAGAAAAATCCAAGTCATTGACACTGACTGGTTCAGTAAAGGAAACAAAGTCAAAAGCTTACATTGTTAGAATATTACCAATTTATCTAATATAGGAATCACTCCTAATCCTAAGTGGCAGTGCCTGCTTAGCAAGACTTTAGAGAATTTATGTGGGAAATGAAGTGGCACAATTTATTTCTATGTATTCCAAACCACTCAGGTAGTATAACCCTATACTGAAGGAGTGATAAATGAAATCAAGAATCACAGACTTGTATAAAAGAGAAGTGTAGAGAGTTTATAAACAGTAATATAACAAAAAAACTTAATTTCACAAACAAGGAAAATAGTGTGGAGGGATGGACCTAGGATGGTCACAACAGGAACTCTGAGGAGTTGGGTATAGTATAGAATGCACTGTTTACTGACTGTGTTGTATGAAACATGTTAACTTCTGTTTCTCAGATATGTTTCCTCATCTCTAAAACATGCTTAATGTTCTTAACCTTACAGAGTTATTATGAGGAACAATACTGAAATGCTTGCAATTTACCTGGATCAAATTCTAAGTTTTGAAAAATTGTATTTTCTTTCCATTTTCTTTGCCCAGAGACACATCATAAGTAATTGGCAGTCAGCTATACAATTCAGGTGCCGTGTTCTTTCTGTACACATGCTGTACTTCAAATGGATCAATATCCATTTCTATTTAGTAACTCACCAATAGAGAACACAGACAGGTTATATATTTATTATTTCTTGTGTGTATGACAAAAGAAATGGCATTGCACAGTGTAACCTCAAAAAAAGTTTGTAGCAAGGGAAATTTCAAGTACTTTTCAAAGGACCAACTCCTACGTTTTTTAAAAAAATATATTTTCATGTCTGATTAATAAGAAACTTTTGAAACAATTTAATCTACCCAGGGATGTGAATGTCAGTTTCTATTTTTCAAGCCTGATTACAGAAGAACTTCTGAAGCAGTTTAATCTGTTCAGGGATGCTAAACAAATATGTCAACATTCATTTTGCATTTATGTCTGCAGCAGTTAAAGGAAGAAATGTGGAAATAAACAGAATTTAGAATTTTCTCTCCATTTATTTTTTCTTTTAAGAAATAAGAGACTCTAGCACATTCTTTTATATACATAAAGGATGCAAAGTCCTAACTGAGATAAATGCAGCTCAGATTGAAATTTTTAGTAGTTTTACCAAGAAGTTTATAGGTTGGCACTTGGCCACAAAATGATCTATAACCTTACAACTCACTATTTTGCAAATATAAATTTGGCATGAAGACATGTGCTCTAAGATTTTCTCTGAGGACCATCACAAATTTCAGGTTTTTTTTGAAGACAAAATTATGTAGGCATTTAATTTGAACCTGGTTTACCCTTAAAAATAAATAGCATAAAATCTGTCCTACTGTAGCATTTGGTTGCTACAAATGCATTGCTTATTTTTGTATATTTTAAGTTTAGTATGTCACATCTTCAGGGCATATGCATACATAGACAGGTGCCCACTGGACATAGACATAGTTTGCAATCTTCTCTTGGCAATAGAGACATATTATATTAGAAAAATTAAGTCAGTAAACAAATTCCAAATTTTTGAAACTCCTATGTCCAATCAGCATTAATGCTTCTACAAAATCGGAATGAGAAGCTTGCATGCATTCAACCATATTTTACAGGAAATGAATAATGAATGACAGATAAAATATAATCAAGATCAGATGTAAACAATCAATCTGGGATAGGTCTATTTAAAGAAAAATGTTTTCCTTTCTTTCTTCTGAAATTTAGCAGACAGGGGTCAGTACCACAGCTGTGGTAGGAATTTGTATGCCAAGCTACTTTGAGGTAAAAAAGGCCCACTGATAAATCTCAATGATGTCAAATCAAGCTGAATACTAGTTTTAAGATCTGAAAATATGTGACCAGTATAGACTACTTACAGTTTCCCTAACAATCAAATAAAAGTCTGACAAACTTCATTTCAACATGCTGGGTAAATCAGCACACAAATTCAACAAGATGCATTACTTAAAATCTGTTGCAAGCATGAAGGTTGTTGTACACTGTGTTGGGATTTTCAATATCAGATTAAATTGCATAATGAATCACCTGCAAGAATCCAGTGAGTTTGCAATGTAGAGTAATGAAATGTACAATATATGAAATAAAACATCTCATATTTTAATCTTTACACTAAGTGAAAATAGCAGGCAGAGGTAAGCCTTGGTGTATCAATGTGTTTTCCTAAGGTGCTGGGAGAAAAAATTAAGCACAAACTAAACCTCTACCTATTCCCTAGTTTCTACCTGCCATATGCCAAATAAAATTGGTATTATTGCCATTTTCCTAGGATTTTCACTGTTAGAGACAGTCTGGGTCCATATCATGTGAAAGCATAACAGTTGGTATGGTTTAGGTGGTTTCAAAAGGCCAACCCCCAACTATGCTGTTCTTTTGCATTCATTATAATACATAATCCAGTCAATCCTCAATCTATCTGTTCCCCGCTACTTATCTACCTGTTCATCTATGATTCTAACAACATTTCCATCCACTTGTTCACTATCCCCTCAAACATACATTTATGCATAAAAATATTTATCCATGCATGTCCATTTTTTGATTCAATGAAAATTACAGAGCTTATTAACGTGGGGAGTGATGTGATAGTAAAACAACAAGGAAAAAAAACACAAAAAAACCTCTCCAAATCCCTGTCCTGATGGAATTTAAAGTCTAGAGAAGTTTTCAGGTATTAAATAAATAATTACAATGTGACATGTTCAATGAAATCAAATGATCCGAGCATTTGAGATTCTGAGACACAGCCTGAAGAGCTGGCATAATGTTTTCTGATGAGGATATGTCAAATAGGAGGCCAAGAAAATGATAAGAAAGCAAGCAACTTCAAGTAAAAAAGTGGGCGTGGGATTTAAATCATGGCCAGGATAAACTCAAAGCCTATTCTCCTCACTCTCAGCAACCAGCGTCTACTAAAACAGTAACAAGGAAGCTACTACTCAAGGCTGATATTTCTCTGGCCTTTACATTAATCATCTGGCAGAGTTTCAAACTCATGTGAATGGGAATTGTTTAATATGCCCTGGAGAGCAGAGGTAGATGACAGCCTGCTCTACTACGGTGTGTGGTGTCAGGTGCCGGCAGGGATTAACACAGATTCTTGGGAAAGCAGAGCAGTTTCAACTTATAAGGTAGGTGTGTGTTTAAGAGAACTACATGAAATAGAGTATGGAAGATAAAACATAGCAAGGCCTACTTGACTGTTTTTCCTTAAGCACACTTGCATTTTCAACTGGCTACTTTCTAATGGAAACTAGTTGATCCTATCAGACATTCAACTGAGATGAAATACAGCTTTTCCTATGCCAACTTGAACTATTTTTGGATACATTATTTCACTACATCAAATAGATATCAAGCATTTGAGAAGACCACCGAAATTATTAGTTAATAATGAATTCATAAATACTGGCCTAGAAAATACAGATATAACAATTTCTCTATATGATATATATTCATATATAACTTATAGATGACATCATGATTAGCACAGATATAAATAGCAGAATGAGCAGAGGCAGCAGAAATTGCTTGGAATTCTAACTGTCCTACTTTCTAACTTTGGCTTTAAAAAAATCATATCACTTCACCAGCCTCAGTTTTCATGACGATGAAGTTTAACTATTCATTTTTATCTGGAAGAATTTCATGAAAAATATAGACAGACATAGTAAACATAAGTCAGCTTTCATTATGTTTATAGTCTCAGTATTTACCAGCCTTCCACTGAATAATATAGCATTAAGAAGCTTAAAGTAAGCATAAAAATCAGCAATGTCTCTCTCTGCCTTTCTCAGACACTTACATAATCTCCCTCTGTCTCTGTCACTATCTCTGTCTCTCTTTCTCTCACACACACAGAATATGTAAAGAACTTCTAGGATTAGACAGAATAAAAAAGTGATACAGGGCTGAGGTTGTGGCACAGTGATAAAGCACTTGCCTAGCACATATGAGACACTGGGTTTGATCCTCAGCCCCACATAAAAATAAATAAATAAAATAAAGATATTGTGTTCATGTGCAACTAAAAAATAATACAATAAACTTATGGAATAAGTATTTGAACAGTAATTTGTAAAAGGAGAAATTAAATGGCTAACAAAAATTGCAATATCTGAAAAGGCAAATTGAAACAATGAAATATCTAAAAGAGTGAAAATATCTAGCGCTGTCCAAACTGTAGGGAAATTAACACTCATATGTACTTGGAAATCAATCACATAGTATAACTCAGAATTTTAAAATAGTGTTTCCTTCACTTGGATATTTGCTTGTATATTTTTAGTGAGGTACAATGATTTTCACTCTTCTTATATTTAAAAATAAATACTAAATTGCGTGAATAGAACAATCCTTTTATAAACTATTGTCGATAACATCATTCTCTAGGTTTGAAAAATACATCTGAAAACATAGATTTCTATATAAAATTACAAAATGTATAATATGTATAGTTAAAATACATAGAATATACACATACAATGGAATTTCTTCTTGAAAAATTTAAGCTGATAAAACACAAAAGCATTATTCCAAATTATTCATGTAAACCATACATAGATTCACATCCACCCACACCCACACGTAGAAACTCAAACTATATATTTTCTATTTCTGTAAATGCATTGCAAAATGTTCCATGGAAAAATGTGCAGAAAAATAAATCTAAACCCTATGAAGGAAAATAAAATCTGGGTGGTAGAGGGTCAGAAACTATTTAATTTTTACCCTATCCAATTTTTAATTTCAAATAGAATATTAAATAACATTTTCACAAATTGTAACAACACCTGTTTGATATTTTGGGAGCTTTGCTGTGATCTTAAGAAGAAATCTACTGTGAGTGAGGGATGGAAAGGTTAGACTGGGCTTAGACGTGAAGTATGACTCTCAAATTGTATAATCCTGTGATTCACTTTCCATGTTTCATGATTTTGTATTTATTAGAAAATACATAATTCTTCTATTGCATATATAGTGCTCATATGTATTACAAAATACCTAATTTTGCAATTACCCTCAAATATAGAATCTAGTTTTAAATTAACTTAGCATTCTTGAGTCAACAAAATCTGATCTCTGCTCATTATTATGAAAGTAGAAGGTGTTTGCTTCCTAATCATGTGTGATTATAATTACAATTCTTTTTCACACATCTGTCACTTTTCTAATTTAAAATCAAAATTGATAACATCTGTTGTTTTTAATAGTTCCAGTTCTCCAGAAATGCTCTGAAGATGAACTTCATCTTCTTTGATGGAAAAAAAATGAATTACACATTTCAACTAAAATTTGTATTATTTCTTCATAAAAAAAATGCTTAGTCTTTTTCATTTTATCCATTAGACTCTGCACTACTTGAAAGTAAGAATGGAGTCTTAGCCATCTGTGAATGCATTTAGCATACTGTCTGATATTTACGATAATTTAGGTAAATAAATGCAATAACCAAACTAAAACTAAAGCCTAAGGATCTTGAATTCGGAGTAAATGATAATAATAGCAATAATAACAGCATCTTGCTCTTACTATTTACAAATTATGCTATAGATAATTTGTGTAACCAGTCTGTCTTCATTCTAACTTGTTAATTAAGTATGATCTTACTTACCAGATTGGGAACTGGTGAAACTAAATAAGGTCATTAAATGAGATGGTGGTTACACCACATACGTGGTATTACTCTAAGCAAATGTAAAACATAAGTTAGTCCCTAGCCTCATGGACAGTCATTTCCATAGAGAAAATGGAATTTATCTAAACAATCAAGGGCATACCAGGGTGACACATAAGAGAAGACCAATGCATTCTGAGGGCACAGTGTCTTTGTCAAGGTTGAGTCAGGGATGGGGAACAGGAAAATTGAAAGTGTCAGCAGAGTTGAAGGATGTACATAAGGTGATGTGGTTGAGGCTGGATTCAGCATAAGTTTATGACTAATGGCAGAGGACCAGGTCAATGGTACCTTTAAAGTAAATAATAAAGATGAAGGGCAGGCAGATGATGATAATAATGATAAAATTTCTTTTGTATTTTGCACAGTGGCACACACCAGGAATCCCAACTACTCGAGAGGCTGAAGTAAGAGAATTCCAAGTTGGAGGCCAACTTGGGCAACTCAGTAAGATCCAGTCTCAAAAAAAAAAAAAAGCCAATAAATTAATAAGTAAAAGAGCCGGAGACATAGCTAGGTGATTAAGCATCCCAGGATACATTACTAATACTGAAAATAAAAGTTAAAGAAAAAGACAAAAATATTTTAAGGTAGATAATTTTTTGTACAGTTATAATTTATTGACTTATGGTTTGTCTAGTTAATTAGTAACATCCTGATCTTCACACTTTAAAAGTACAAGTACAGACAATTTCAGTCATCATCATAGGAGCAAATGATAATACTGCTGTTAGTCATAATCAGGATTTTCTTAGCTAAGTGCTTAAATCTAGAAAGAAATAGAAGAAATATGAGAAAGAGAGAAAATGAGTATCACAAGGTGTGGACAGTCATAATACACCGAAAAAAAACAGGTACCAGTTTAATTGATTCCAAGAAGAATTTAGCAAATACCAATTTGGGTTTTAGCCTACTCCAAATTCTTTGAGCAATATAATATGCCACCTTTCTGATTATAAAAATTTATTTCAAAATTAAGTATCTTTGGGGGTAAAGAGAAAAGTCAAATGAAACTTTAATTTGGAAAAACATTCTCAATTATTTAGGCATGAAAGAATTCTGTGGCTAATATTTATCCCACTTGTACTATCTAGAGAACTGTGAACTACATGATTAGTCATTAGTTCGATCATCACCAGAAAATAGTTAAATTTCTTACACATAGAAGTAGCATAAAGACAAATGAACTATAAAAATATTTTATTTAGCCAGGCATGGTGGTGCATGCCTGTAATTCCAGTGCCTCAGGAGGCTGAGGTAAGAGGATCACAAGTTCAAAGTCAGCCTGAGCAACAGCGAGGCACTAAGCAACTCAGTCAGATGGTGTCTCTAAATAAAATATTAAAAAAAAAATAGGGCTGGGGATGTGGCTCAATGGTCAAGTGTCCCTGTGTTTGATCCTTAGAATCAAAAAAGGAAAAAAAAATATGATCTAAAAGCACATAAGTGCTCACAGTATCTTAACAGTATTAATTACTGTCATGGGCCATTTTGATAATTCCTACTCAAGTGGTAGTTACACAGATATAAATGAAAATACTGAAAAACTGGTTGCAACATCAGCATAGCAGTGCTTCAAAATTAGTAACTTCCAAGTTTAACAGAATTGTGCAAGAGAAAAAGTCTAAGCTATCACCTTATTTACCAAGGTCCATGATTACAGATCTCTTGCCTTAGAATTGCAATCATCTATACTTTCAACAAATGTGAATCAAAATGCTAAGTAGCTACCCAATTACCCAAACCACAGGCTAATAGATCCCAACTTTACAGCACATATCTCAAAGTTTCTCAGAAAACTGTGCTTTGCTTTAATCATATGCTTTTTCAAGTTGCAACTTATCCAGGGGAGGGGGGGAGTGGGGTTACATATTCACTACCCAGTCCTGCATAATAAGAAAAATGTTAATTATCTAACAGCATGTTCACATTTTCTACTGGTTGGCAAGTATAGAGTTTTGGCTGCTATCACTCCTCCACTAGGTATTGGAGTTTTACACATTTGTTATCAGCACAGAATTTGCCTTGTCTAGTTGTACTGCCTACATATTCCACTGTTCCAGGAGTCATTTAAGCATATAATAAATTGAGTTTCAATGAGCTGGAACCTCCCGCTTCAGCCGATTTTTTCAGCAAATTATTTTTCAGCTGTAGCTTCAGCAGGAGTTTTTTTCCCATTCCTGAAAAGATGGCTGTAATGGCCACATATTTTATATGCCAATTTGAAAATCATTTTAATCGGCTAGTTATTATGCATTAAGTCAGTGATGAGCAAATTTAAAAAGGGTTCAAATCACTCCATGGATATGGCAAGCGCTGTTGATAGACTTCATGTTTTGGCACTAAAGCCTGATATGACAAAAACAAGGCCAATATTTTTGAGGTTTTGCCAAAGAGCACACACTAAAAAGTGCTGTTTCACCATTTATGCTTTACTGCATACTGATATTCCAATAAACATCACTGGAGGATAGAGCTAGTGTTGGTGTTTTAGGATCAGAGAACCCCAAACTTTAGATCTGGTTTAATCACTTGTATCTCCTCCCATTTACATGCAAGTTGTCCTGAAGTGAACAGATTTCAAGAGCAGGCAGATGAACCACGTTCTACATACTTGACAGTAACCTAAATCGGTTTGTACATGCCTATATAATTATATATGTAGACATAAATGCAAGTGTGAGTTTGCATGTACAAGTAATATTTATAAATATATAAAGTATGTTAGGGTGTAAGTCAAGATTTTTGGTGGTGCTGGGGGATTGAACCTAGGGTTTCATGCATGCTAAGCAAAGCACCCTACTACTGAGCTATATCCCCAGCCCTTTTTTTTGGTGTTGGGATATACTTAACACTAAATTCGTGTAGAAAGAGCTACCCAACACTTTATTGGCTATTGTCTTTGCATTCATTAGTTCTCCATATCAGATATCAATGTCTCCTCTGACTTGAGAAATTTCTCTTTTTTTAATTTTTTTTAAATCATTTACAATGCTATTTATTTATTTATATTTTTTGAAGGATTTTTTCCAAGTCCATGTAGATCCGGAAGGAACAGTAGTGAAAGATGGGAAACATATCTACAAGGGATGTGCTTTAGAAGGCTCAGAGGACTCCCAAGAGAGAAGTGAGAAGGCAATTGCTTCTCAGGGAAAGTCCTAAAGGAAATTGTATTCAAGACATTGCAAACCTAAGATCCTGAAAGGAAAAGTGTCCTGGTGTAATAATGGGGATTTAAGGTATAGATGTGCATTATTTGGGTGTGGGGAGGAGGGATTAACCAAGGAATTACTTTTTAAGCTATCTTGAGGTACATCTGATAAACTCTAATTGTTTATGGTATACAATTTGACGTTTTGACATACTGAACATTGGAGTTGATCATTGCAATCAAGCTAATTAACATATCTATAACTCTACCTCCTCAGTGACTTTCTCTGTGTTTGGTGAGGATGCTTAGGATCTACTCTTTCAATAATTTCAATTACTTCAACTCCATGCTGTACACTGTATCCTTAAAACTTATTCACCTTGAGTAAAACTTTGTAACTTTTGACCAACACCTCCCCATTTCTTTCCCACGAATCCCTGACCACTGCCATTCTATTCTTTGCTTGTGAGAGTTTGAATATTTAAAAATGTATATATAAATGAGATAATACAGTATTTGCCTTTCTGCGTCTAGCTTATTTCATTTTGCATGATATTCCCCATGGTCGTTCATGTTGTCACACATAGCAGGATTTTTGTTGATAAACTCTCTATTCTTGTTCTTTGCCCGTATTTAAATCAATTGCTTATTCTTTTACTCTGGGGTTGTATGAATTCCTTACATATGTTTGATATTTCTCATCAGATGTATGGCTTGCAAACAGTTTCTTCTTAAAATTTCGCTATTTATTTGTTGTTTTTAAATATACATGATGTGGAGTTACACTGGTTGTGTCTACATACATGAGTATAGGAAAGTTATGTCCTATTCATTCTCTTTTCTTTCCTATTCCCATTTCCCCTCCTTCCCTTCAATCCCCTTTGTCTACTCCATTGAACTTCTATTATTCCCTTCCCTATCTTCCCTTGTTATGGCTTAGAATCCACCTATCAGAGAGAATATTCAACCTTTGATTTTTGGGGACTGACTTATTTTACTTATCAGAATATTCTCAAGTTCCATTCACTTACCAGCAAATGCCATAATTTCATTCTTCTTGATAGCTGTGTAATATTTCATATATATATATATATATACATATATATGTATACATATATATGTATATATTACTTTCTTTGTCTATTCATCTGTTGAAAGACACCTAAGTTGGTTCCATAGCTTGGCTATTGTGAATTGAGCTACAATTAAACATTGACATGACTATGTCACCATAGTATGCAAATTTTAAGTCATCTGCCTATAAGCCGAGAGTGGAATAACTGGGTCAAATGATGATTTCATTCCAAGTTTTCTGAGGAACCTCGTTACTGCTTTCCAGAGTAATGGCACCAAATTATAGTTCCACCAGCAACGTATGAGTGAGACTTTTCTCCCCACATCCTCACCAACATTTATTTTTACTTATAGTCTCGATAATAGCCATTCTGACTGGAGCTTGATTCTGTATTTCCAGACTTCTTCATTATGTGGAATGTATCTTTTCAAGTTCCTTTCTAACACTAAAATCTTTGCCTCATGATTTTTTTCTTTTGCAAATGGCATCATTAGGTTACTTATTCTCTTTTTTGGTTTTCCAGAGCTTCCAAGTTATGAAGGCAGGATTAAAATTTTGTTAATTTTTTCCCCTTTCTTCCCCTTAATGTTCCTTTTCTTTTTGTTTCATTATTGCTTAATGCCACCAAAATCCATTCTCCTAACTGCTACTATTTTTTATGACCACATTCTTTTCTCTGGGGGAACATATAGTCTAGCCTGCTAGGGAGAATAACATGGAAATACAAACATTTCCACAAAGAGAAAAGTTTTAATAAATGTTAGTCATTCTTGCATTTCCCTCATTTAAAAATCTTCCAGAAAAATACCTTTTTTTTTTTTTGCATCGTATCTATCATCTTCACCCTATCTCCTAGATCCTGTTCTATTATTTGTTCTACATTGCTCTTGCTCTTGGTGTTTTTTTTTTTTTCTGTTTGAAGTATCATTTGACGAGTTTTATCTATTGGGCCATAAATACCGTATAAATACTGTATTTTTATTTTCAATGAAATTCATTTTTTTTAATTTGGTATTTTTGTAGTGTGTATTAATGAGATGGTCTACCAAAGTCCTTCACTTTATTCTTAACTGGACTCAACCTCATTCATTTCTAGAAGTGATTGGAGAATTGACATTTGGTTCCAGTCCTGGTCATTCAGCAGCCCACTGTCATACCTAAGTAGGCATTCCCCATGCTTTCCTCAGGGCTGTATTTCCTCCAACTTAGTAAATGGATGAATAAACAGTGCTGGAAAAATTAAGGAATGAGTTTGCTTTCTCTCCCAAATACTTCTTTCAGCAACTCCTCCATTTCTGCATTTCACAAAATTGGGAAGAATAATTGAGTGTTGAGTGAAACGGTTAGAGATGGTTCCCTATTCTCTTGAGCTGTGAGTAAACTGGCAATCTGGAAGACAGGCTTAAAATTTAAATTTTTATTTTACCTTACTCATTAGGAAATCCAGTCATGGTACCTCTGAAATCAGAATCAGCTTGAAATTACCTCACATTAATTGCATACTTAAAGTTCCCAACCGTCCTTCACTGCACCTAACATGAAACACAAGTTCCACATGATTCCCAATTCCCACCTCATCTGGGGCCTGCATGTCTATGTGAACTAACTCCATTTCTCGTCCTCACTCCCCATTCTGCAGGTATTCAGCTCTCCATACTCCACTGTTGCACACTGACTCTGGAATGTTCCCCAAAGGCCCACGTATTAAAGACCTGGTCCCTGGCCTGTTGCTACTGGCAGGTGGCATAAACTTCAGGACATAAAGCCTAGTGGGAGGTCTTCAGGTCATTAGGGGCATTCCCTTGAAGGGGATGATAGGGGCCCAGCCCTTTCCTTTTCCTCTCTTTTTTCCTGGTCATGAGCTATGTGGCTGTACTCTGCCACCTGCTCCAGACATGATGTGCTGTCTCATCACAGACCTAAAAGCTATGGGGCAAACTGATCATGGACTGACACCTCCAAAAGTGAGAAACAAAATAAACCCTTTGTCTTAATAAGTTGATCTTCTCGGATATTTGTTACAGTAATGGAAAACTGGCTGGAACGACTTTGTAATTCCCTATTGTACAAAGCTTAAATCCACATGTCTTAGTATTAGCTCTAGTGTGGGTAGACAATACTATTTTCCTAAGTCTTTTAGTGGAAAGTTGTTGAAAATCTCTTATTATCCTCCATATCATAACCTAAATCCTTCCTCCTATGAGAAACTTTCTCTGACCACTCAAAATAACTAACCAGTTACAATCTTTTGAACCTATGTTAAATTTATCTGCAAAATGTATCCTAACCTTTTACAATATTTCATGATACGCATGTGTTTCTTTCTTTCTCAACAGGATATAAATTTGTCTTTTTTTTAAGTATTGGAGAGAAGTGACCCATAGCTGTGGCATGAGATAATATACTATGAGTTCAGGCAAAAACACTGCTAGAGGTCTTACTTGGGGCAGGTCTATTCACTTCTCCAAGGTTTATCTTGCTCTACTGTAAAAATGAAGATAATAGTAGCATTTTGAAGCTGGGGTTATAGCTCAGTGGTAGAGCATTTGCCGAGCATATGTGAGGCACTGGGTTCGAGCCTCAGGACCACATAAAAATAAAAAATAAAATAAAATAAATATCTAAAAAAAATAGTAGCATCTACCTCCTAGGTTGTTGTAAGGATAGGATGGGATACAGCAGAGCTCTCAATAATGTTGATCACTTTTATTTATCACTATAGACCCGGGACCTTGAACAGGTCCTTGAGGTCATATATCTTAATGAATATTTTTTGAAAGAATACATGAGTCAGGGTCATCAGGGAACCATGAATATTACTTAAAAGAAATCTTTCTTTTTGTTTCTTATTACACTCCCTTTCTGCCACTGAGTGGCTTTTCCATCCGGCTTGTCCCCTTCCTTCCCAGAGCACCAAATCACATTCAACTGACCCTAATTATCCTTGGCATGTTAACAAACTCATGATTTTTCCAAGTTTAAAAACAAAACGTTTTTGTCTAAACACTTCATCCCCCCCCCATTTTTTTTTGCCTTGATAGAGTAGCCAAAATTGACTCAATTCATTATTAAACCTATTATATTATGGCTTCTATCTTATTATTTTTATGGGATTACTGATAACAAGGCCACCAGAAAATTCCTTTGATCTTTAAGACAATTTCTACTTCTTATTTATCAGTTGCAGTTACTCCTAGGAACACAGGCACAGAAGCTGAGAAATCTGAATTAAATGGTGCTTCATACATGAAGGAGTTTTGAGGCCTTGGGCGAGTTGCTCAAAGGCAAAATGATGATGAAACTAATCTACCTTGAATTCTTCCTCATTCAATTATTTACTCAACACTCATTTATCAAGATTCTACCCTGTGTCGGGCCATCCTGTCAAATTCAAGAAATGACAACAGGCAAGTGAAAATCCTTACATGGATCTTATGGTAAGGTGGTGACTGAACAAAATAAACAAACATTGTGTAATAGGATGTGATAAAATGTGAAAGCAAGAAAGGAAGTATGTAATAAATGTAACCATAGATGGGTGGGAAATCTTGTTATTTGAGATAAGGAGTTGTGATTTATAATATGGAGTGTTCTCTTGAGAAGAACATAGGGAGCCAGATACCTGAAGGAGGGTCACTATAGGCAGAGGGTGGTACTGGCATGGAGCATGTTTGAGACAGCAAGAACAGTAAGGGCAGAGGACCCCAAATGAAGGCACAGTGTCAATCAAGTTCAAGGAACATAGGAAGCAGTGTAAGTGGAATAATGCCAAATGGTAACATCCATAGAAAAAAAAGGATAAAAAAATAATGTGTGTTGGAAGAAGAGGTAAAATGGGGTCACGCAGGGCCATATTGGCTACCTTAAGCATCTTTATATTAAATGAAATGGAAACCACCAGAGTGTTTTTAATAGAATCACTTGGGCTGCTGTGATGAGAGGAAGTGAAAGAAGTAGCAGGAGGTCCACTGAGAAAGCTATCAAGTCAGAGGCAGTGGTAGTTTAAATGAGTGTGGAGGCAATGGAGGTAATGAGAGGTAAGAGGATTCCTGTTGTATTTTCAATGTAGAGTCAGATATATTGAATGATATATTAGAGAGGTGCATGAGGACGAGACATCAAGGACAGGTCCAACTTTAATGAGCTGTGTGGCTGTACTCTAATTGTCAGAAAGCACTTACCACTTACTATGATGAGGGAGATTTGTGGAGGAACCAATTAGTGAAGGAAATTATAAACTCAGTACTTTTTTTTTTTTTTTAAGTTTGCAATGTTCAGGAGTAGACATTGGGTCCCTGAGTTTGGTGCTCAAGAAAGACATCGAAAGTGGAAATGCAATGGTGTGAGGCATAAATATAGAAATAGCACTGAAAATCATGATGCAAGATAAGAACTTGAAAAGAAGACTGGCCACAAAAATGCTAAAAGACTTCAAAACCTGAATCCTGGGAGACTTCACTGGTTAAAAGAAATGATGTAACTGCATCGATTATGAGGCCATAAGAAACCTATAGGAAATACTGAACCTAAAAATGTGTAATTCAGAGATAAACTAAAATGGTAGAGATGGAAATATGTTAGTCAAAACGTAGAAACTTTGGGGCATTTTTGTATAAAGTGATGTTTTAAATATATGTATATTTTTAGTCTCAGATGGATACAATACTTTTATTTTATTTATTTATTTATTTATTTATGTATTTATGTATTTATTTATTTATGTATTTATTTATTTACTTATAGTGGTGCTTAGGATTAAATCCTGAGTCTCACATATGCTAGGCAAGTACTCTACTACTGAGCTACAACTGCAGCCCCAAACTTCGTGTCTTAAGATGAGTTAAGATCTAGACAGCATGGGGACAACAGTTCATAATACTATATTGTATAGTTAAAAATCTGTTTAGGCTGTCAATCGTAAGTGTTCTCATCACACATAGACATATTTTAGTAGATGGTAGTAACCATTTCATAATGTAAATTTACAATTCCTCATGTTGTACAATATACATATGTATGATATATATAATATTATGTGTCCATTGTACCTTGATAAAGATAGATATGATAGAATTTTGAAGGAGTACCTGGAGAATAAAACTGGATCTTTGTAATTAAAAACAAAGTTAAAAAAAATATTAAAAAGTCAGTAGAGCATCTGAAAGATGAAGTTAAGAAAAAAAATCTAGAAAGTAAATTAAAAGGGTGCATTGATGGAAGATAGGAGAAAAGAGTAAAAGTAGAGCATAGGACAATACTCTTTCATATCTGAGTAAGAGGAGTTGAAAAATATTTAAAAAGTAAAATGGAAAGAATAGTAAATATAATATTTTGAGAAAATACTCTAGCCTAGAATAGTGTGATTTTCCAAATTAAAATTCCCATGGAATGTCTAGAACAGCTAGTAAAAATTGGTTAATTTGAAGAATTACAATGATAAATTTAAAGAAGAAAGTTTACTTTGCACTCAAAGAAACAGAATTAAGAAGGGTCTTAGACTTGTCACCAGTACCATCAGAAGACAGAGGAGCAGATCCTTAAAAATATTCAAGGGAAATGATTTCCAACTTTATATACACAGATAACATGTCAAGGGAAATGAAAGAATAAAATCATTTTAAGACATAGATGTCTAAAAAAATGTCTCTGTTATGCTTTTTATATGTGGTGTCCTCCAAGAGCTCCTGTGTTCATGCAGAAATATTTGGATAGACAGTGATTAGATAATAAGAGCTATAATGTAATCAGCCCATCTTAGTTTGAATGTTCTAACTAGACGGTAACAGAAGGCAGGTGGGGCATGGCTGGATGTGATGGGTCACTGGAAGTATGTCCTGAAAGGGTCTCTCTCTTCCTTTAACTTCTCTGCCATGGTGAATGGAATGCTGCCCCTCCTCCATGTCCCTTTGCCATGATATTCTGCCACACCTGAGGCAGAGCCTCAGAGCCATGGAGTTTGGCCACCCTGAATTAAACCTCTGAAACCATGAGCCAAATGCATGTTTTCTCCTCCAAATTTTTCCTGTTGGGTATTTTGGTCACACCAATGGAAAGTTGACTAATACCACCTCCAACACTGGAAAAATGTGGCTTTCAGGGCACTTGACCAAGAAATAGCCTGGCTAATTCACCATAATGGAAAAAGAAACAGAAATATCTTTCTATCATAGCTCCCTCCCACATGTTCTTGTAGTTTTGTCTCTAGCTGCACACCAGCTGTCCTTGGGCTTCCTATTAACCCTTGTCCTTTGGACTTGGGATGTTCCACACAGAACACTTACCCCTCCACTCCCAGCTTGAAAACCTTCACTGAGGCCCTAGTCTGAGTAAGATGTCTATGCTCTTAGCTTCTAAATCTCCAGTGAAACACTAAATACTCTCGATTTTTAAAAAAACTCTAGAAGCCTCCTTCTTCCTTCTGAAAAATATACATTAGTATCTCCATCATCCAGTCTCATACACAATAAATATTAAAGAACAAAATGAAATAAATTTAATTCACTATTTAGAGATATACATCTGATTAAGCAGCTCATCAAGATCCTAGGAGCAACTAAAAGACTAAAAATAATGATATGGTGGCTACCTCTGCAGCTCCCACTTACTACACGCCTATTACAGTCGCTAAGTATCTCATTCACAACCACATTCCTGTGAAGCCATGGAGAAGGGACTTAAACTCACATCTGTTGAAGTCTGCTATATAAATCAGAGTCACTATATAGTTGCCCCTTCTGTGGAGAGGGAGGAGCATCCAATGACAAATATAACAAGGGTAATTAGGAGATCCTCTTTCAGGGAAAGAGCTTTTGTAGCAAGGAGTCCATAAAGTTCAGTTGTGTGAGAAAAGACAAGCCAGAGTATCCTTGTTCAGCCATTACAACAACACCTGCCTCTCCAAGATGAGAGTTTATCTTGCATATCAAATCCTGGAGTGAGTTTTATGACTATGGTATAAACTGCCTAAAAGTAAAGGATTACTAGAAATATTAACAGTGTCCTCCTTCTGAGATGGTTAGAAGGTACAGCTATAAAACAGAAGGAATTTCTGGAATTTGGAAATTATGCATGACTGTAAAGACAAACAAATTTGCTATAAATTGAAGCCCACATGTGAGTTGGAATGTATTGGTTCTCCCTTAATTCAAGGTCAGCAGGAACGTCAAAATAAATGCTATTAAACCCTAATTAAACTATTCAAGTTAAAATTAAAGGTAAAAAAAATACACACCAGAACTCTCTGTAGAATACTAAATCATGATGAATTTAAATAAACTTGTTCTTTTTAAAGAAACTAAAGAATCTTTATTTTAAAAATGATTTTCTTAAAATAGCAAAAGTACCTAATATTTGGAAACAAAATATCAAGAATTTGTGAATATTCTATAAAATATAACTAATCTGAATGTATGGTAAATTATGGTAAAACTCAAAAAATTTGTCAATAGCTCAAGCCTCAAGTTTGAGCTGAGGATCTCTTTTAAAGGAACTTTTTAAAATTTGTTTTAATTATTTAAACATGAAAGTACAATGATCTTGAAATATCATACATTTAAAGGAAATTTTAAATGCCTCTTTCAGTGTTAGGGACCAAGGGCATACTAGGAACAACATTAAAAGACAGGAATTAGTCTGTTGTCACCTTAGGATTCTTTGTCCTCATCCAATTTCATAATCTTGTGTCTCCTGATTCTGCCACAGTTATAAAATTTATTTAAAAGATCTTAGGCTGTAAAATTAAAGAGAACTTTGTTCAGATCTTGTATTTGCATATAGTTGAGTGTGAGAGGACAAATCATTAGTATTTCTCTGATATTTATTTACTTTTTCAATAAAATGGGGTCAGTAAAATTGACCCCTACATTTATAGAATGTGCAGGAACATTACATTCTGGGAGAAAGTGCCCCTCTTATTTTAGAGACATGGCTATGAGAATTTCTATGCACTTTGATTACCAAAATACTTAAATAATTAGATGAAGCTAAGTCTTAAGTTAAAAGTCTTAGAGTCTTAGGTGAGAACATAGCATGTTTATTTAGATACAGATGCCCAGTTTGACCCAAAAATTCTCTGAATTGTGCCATAGATTGAAAATAATCAGGGCATTACAAGTGCATATGGGTATATCAAGTCTCTGGAACCTGGGCACTCTTGACAATAGGTAGGACTAAAACTGTAACACTACAAGCCTCATGATTATCTCTCAAATGCATCTGAATCAATAGAACACATCAAGTACAGGCTTCTATTGAAGTTATTACACCTATGAAGCTTGCATTGTTCTTTGATGTTGTTTTTTTTCTTCTTTTGTTTTGTTTTGTGATGGGGATTGATTCCTTATGAGATGGGAACTCACAATATAGTCTAGGCTGGCCTCTAACTCCTAGACTTAAGTGACCCTCCCACCTTAATCTCCCAAATAGCTTGTTCTTTGTTTAAATCTGTGGTTTAGCCTGATGCCTGACACCCAACAGGTATCAAAAGAAAGTCTGAAGACTAAAAGAAGAAATGAATGTAGCACAGACAGACCAAGTCAATAGATTTTAGCTAGCAGGAAAAGGAAGCAGAGAAATATGGAAAATTCTGGAACAAAAAAGGGGAATTGAGGAATGCTTCTCTTTTAAATGATGGAATTGGAGCTTGTTAGAATATGCCCATGGAACTAATGTAGTAGAAGGGAAACTATTGATAATAAAGATGAAAGAGAGACAAGAAAACAAAACTGGCAGATGATATTCCCTGAAAAATGGAAAGAAAACAGGGCCCAGAGAAGAAGCGGGCTTCCTGGGAACTGTTTGCTCCACACTCAGTTGAAGGAAATAGGAGAAGGTAGTTCCAAAACGGATGGGTACTTTCATTAACTGAAGTTGAAGTTGCTGTATAAGTTCTGTTTGTCTGGGATCTGATGTTTCTAAAGTGTTTAGAGTGCTTTTTAAGATAAATAATTCAAAATCACAAATACAGTTGTGTAAATCTTTAGAAGAAGCCTGCAGAATTAACTGTTCCTGAATTTTAAATTTTATTAGTTTCATGAAAAATATTATTGTTGGCCTGAATTTAAACTAGGCTTTATATTTTATTAGCCATCTGAATTTGGACAATTTATCAATCAGTCTGTGCCTAAGTTTCCCCATCTATGAGATGGTGACAGGCATGGTCTGCATCTCAAAGGGTTTTAGACATGATTTAATAAATTAACCCACATAAATGTGAACTAAATAAAAAAAATGAAAGATTAGGGGAAATAACCCATGCAAAGATCAACTTATCTAAAGTGTTTAATTACTTCCAATAAATGCTTATAGGTATCATATAAAGTCCCAGAAACAGAACAAAATAGATACTAGTTTCTCCTCCAGCTAGATGAAAATTATAATTAGTTTTGAATCAATGAAGTTCCCAGCATGCATTTTGCTTTTAGTATCTTTTACTAGTTATCCCTCTCCTAATTCCACCCCTACTCCTGCTCTTCCTCATCCTCCCCATCCATTCACTATAACTATGAGGATAAAAATTTCCCATGTAAACTCACTGGAATCCTCCCATGAAAATAGGAATTATGCTGCTTAAATCTGAAATACAAAGCATTAAGCACATAGTAGTAATTCAGCAAGGTTTTGCTGTTAGGAATATCATTAGTGGTTCAGTGGCAGAGCACTTGCCTTGCATGTATAAGGCACTGGGTTCAATCTTCAGCACCACACAAAAATAGATAAATAAAATAAAGGAATTGTTTCCATCTATAAAAACTATTTATAAAAACTATTTTATAAAAACTATTTTATAAAAGAATAATATTGGTATTATTCAATCACTTATAGTTCAAGAATAGGATAAAATGTGCATATTAAATATTTATCTCAAACCATGGGGGAACTTGGTGACTGGCTGGTATATATGACACAATTTCCATCACTGTTGTAACCCTGTGTCTGCACAGAACTCTGGCACCAAGTCTGCATTTACTAAGTGCTTAATGGTTGGATGGCTTATCAGGAGAGAAGGTAGGTAGACACAAAGGGCTTTAGGAGTTTTTACCCACATTCCTAAGTCCTAAGAGAAAGGATGCCTATAAGGCATTTTCATTTGATAAGTCTGTTACCAAAGGAAATGCAAAACAATACTGAAAAAAATTTACTTCCACTATTCATAACCCAAAAGCTGTTCATTCAATTTTCTACAGTGGCACATACTCAAATGATGCATAAAACATTTAACACTGTTGTTCTGCAGGTTTATTAATGCTTGCTAACTCATTTATTCTCATGCTGATAATCTTGCCTGAAGCATCTCACTTTTTGTAAGGTACTAAAGTGAGTTGGATTGTAACCAAATATGTAGTAATTAGTCAGCTGAATCTGTAAGAAATTGTTGGGATACCTTGTTATTACAGGAAATAATTCGGGAATCTGAGTATTTACTTCAGAATATTTCTATCTACCATATGTCCATGCCTGCACAATTTGAAGAAATAAGAGAGAATCCATGTAAATTTTAAAAGTTTTTTTTTCCCGTTTTTGGCATTGTTGAATAGAGAAATTCCCAATATGTGTACTGATAATAAGCAAAGGAAAAAATAAAAATTAGAAAGTGATTGATGCTAACAGTAATAAAACATATGGCTTCTTCTCCTAAGATATTCTAAAAGGCTTTCTGGAGTAAAATATGGATATTAAGGGAAAAAATATTTCTCCAGAAGTATGGATAGAAATTCAAATTATCCAAGATAAAAATTTAAAATACAGCCATTTAATATCAAGGGCAGAATAGAAAGGTATAAAATGCCAAATCACAAAGAACCAAATTCAAATTAAATGTAGTTTCCAGGATAGCTGGGTACCTGGAAAAAGAGGAATCCTCTTCTTTCCAATCCAAGTCTTTTTTAAGATACTTTCAGGGTGCTACTCTTTGGAATTTTGACTTAAAACTTTGGAAATCACTGGAAGCTGAAAGCAGAGAGAACGTATTCCACCTCCTTGAATTTTTATGAAGAAGACTATCTAGCTCAGACAGGTAGTTAAAACATCTCATTTTAGCAGTATTATTTAAAGAAGGGCTTTGAGAGAAGGTACATAGGGAGAAACTTGTAAATCATGCATCTTGGAAGTGAAATTCCTTCTCTGTCATTTACAAACTTCTATAAAAAAGGGTGTTGTGTAGTCCAAGGGTCTTATCAAATTTAGCTTCTGTTTCAATATCAGCAGAAACTTAGTGATCACATGCACTTTTCTGGCAAGTTTCAGCCTTTATATTATAATAACAGAGGTGGAAGTAGTAGTCAATACCCAGTATGCATCTGTGATGGTTCCATTAAGTATAGAGCCAGCAGGTGCTTGAGGAGAAAAGTCATGTATGTATTACTGATTCCCAAATGCACTCAGTTCACAGACATGGTAGGACCTTCTGGACTAGTCTGTTGGCAAAGGTGAGGCAGCTGTGATATTAAGAATACAACAATATCAATACAATGCAAATCACACCCAGGAAGAAGCCCTGTAGGTAACAGTGGGACACATATTGTTCAACCTCTGGAATTCAATGTATTCAGATTTGACTAGGGAATGTGACACAGCAGACTGTTCAGCCAGGTTCCTCTGAAGTGACAATTCCTATAGACAAGTGTTAGTGTCTCAGCTTAGGAAACCATGGCTCTGATAAGGAAAACTCTGACATAAAAAGGAAGTCACAGTAGAAGAATTGTCTAACAAACTGGAACACAATGTCAAGCTTGAGGAACTTCATGTGCTGGGGCTACAGGAGCCTAAAGCATTTCCACTGTGGTCCATTTCTGTAGAGTTTGGAAGTTATAAAGTCCTTTTTGAGTTGGGCAGGTGAGAATCAGAAACCAGATATGACTGAGCTTTTAGGAACAGGGAGTCATGGAATCCAGTTGGTCAAAATTGGAAAAAAGATTAACACTATGTTCAAAAAATCCAGGGCAAGATTTAGCCAGGAAAGGAGCATATACAGATGAGCAAGATTCAACAGACAAGAGAAAGACAGATAAGATTTGTTTGAAAATAAGTCAAATTTTGTCTTGTCCTTCTTTTAAAGAGAAATACATTGTTATTCTTAAAATTCTCTTGAATTAAAGTAGGAAATATTTTGCAGGGATTATCATATGTGTCTCTGGTATTTCAAATATATTTCCTTCAAATGAAAGTTTAAAAACCCAGTTTGTAATGGAACTGAAGACTATCATGCTAAATGAAATAAGCAAATCCCCCAAAACCAACAGTCAAATATTCTCTCTGATATACAGATGCTAATTCACAACAAGGGTTGGGGCAGAATAAAAGTTCACTGGATTAGACAAAGGGGAATGAAGGGAAGAGAAGGGAAGGAATGGGAATAGGAAAGAGAATAGAATGAATCAGACATAACTTTTCTATGTTCCTATATGACACACCACCAGTGAACTCCACATCATTTACCATCACAAGAATGGGAAGTTATACTCCATGTACGTATGTACAATATGTCAAAATACATTCTACTGTGTGTATATGTAAAAAGAACAAATTTTTAAAAAATAAAAGAATGGAGGGAAAAATAGGAGGACTAGGCCAGGTAAAAAGAGGAGAAGGGATACTCCAGGGAAAGGGGGCATGATGATCAAAAGCACAGAGTCAGAATGTTGCACCCCTGATCCTCCAGCGACTTGGTGTCAGAACAGAAGACATGATACAGCTAAGGAGATAGATTTGAGTTACTGTCAAAGAAGCGATTCAAAATTTTGAATTCATCATGTGGGCAGAGAGACGTCACTGGATTCCAAGCAGTCAAGGTACACTACCTGAAGGTCTGAGGATACATGATAGGCTCTGCAAGGCAGGGCTCCAAAGAAGAAGAACATTTAGGAAAGAGTTTCACTCACTTTTAAGGTATATAAATAAGTATGGGGAAAGATGCCATTTTAATGAAGAACTACTTTATAAAACTTGTGAATTAATTTGGGTTCATCCGTGCCCAAGCGCTGTAAAGAAGGTGTTGTGCTCATTAAGGACAGCAAATAGATCATCCCCAGACAGAATGTGCCCCGCTGAACTGGACTTACTGTTCCACCAGCCCTGAATCCTGCTCCAACCAAACACAGTTGCTGACTCCACTAGTCCTCTGTTACTGTAACAAATCATCACAAACATAATGGCTTAAACCAGCACAAATGTATGTCTTACATCTTTATAGGTCAGAAGTTTGATGTGAGTCTTAGAGGGCTGAAATCCATGTGGGCAGACTCTGCTCCTCCTGAAGGCTTTTCTGGCTCCTTGGGGTCGTCTGTATGTCTTAACTCATGGACTCTCTTCCTGCATTTTGAATCCCCAAGTGGTAGGTCGAGTTCTCACTTTGCATTACTCTGACTTCGACTTCTATTTCCTCTTCCGTTTCTAAGACCCCTTGTGATGATATTGGAACCAGCTATGTCTCCCAGTGACCCCTTGCCAAGTCTTCTCTTCTTACATATCAAGTCTCTTGCGTTTTCAGCTGTACTGTCACCTGTGCTTCTGCATAGGATCTTCACAATGAAACCCCCTGTCCCCTCCACCTCATACCTCACCTATTATTATTTATTCAATACTCAGCTCAGAAGGTACTTCCTTCAGAAAGCCTTTTTTCATGTACTTTTACTTTGCCTCTCAAGTAGGTACCTAAACAATTCTGTTTAACAGCATCCTCTTATTCTCTTTGCTTTTGTATATATAAAAGGATTCATCATAAAAAAAGAATTCTGTGTAGAGTATATGTTTGCGCCTGTATGTGTGTGTGTGTGTGTGTGAGAGAGAGAGAGAGAGAGAGAGAGAGAGAGAGAGAGAGAGAGAGAGAGAGGGAGAGAGAGAGAGAGAGAGAGAGAGAGAGAGAGAGAGAGAGAAAAGGAAAGTTCTAGCAGCCATATATCAAAATAACAAAGCTATATCACAGGGCAAGAGCCTTACTACTTCATCTATATACCTTTTGTGCAAGAAGCCAGTCACAAATGGGCCAACAGAAAATTAACGGGGCCTGAGGTCTGAAGCAAACTCCATTTCTCATCCTCAAAGTGGAAATTATTTGAATGGTGACACTGGATTGAAAATAGTTTTTCCCATATGAAAGCAAAATAAGTCTTGATAATGTCCTATATCACTTAAGTGTAACATTATTCATTATTATAGCCAGGGGTATAATAAACATGCCAAATTTATGTTGTAGGTCAAAATCAGAAATTATATACTTCTTCAGTAAGTAGACAATAAAAATAAAATAAAAAAGATAAAATTTCTGAGATGTGTTATATAAATTAAAATTTTATGTAAACATTTATATTCTATCAGATAGAGATAATAGGGAAGAGAATATTAGGGAAGGTGGATATTACCTAAGCCAGTAGTGTGGAGAAGGTCTCTCTTAAGGAGAATTAGCAGATATCACTGAAATTCTACCTTCATTAACTATGACACTCTGTGTTACTATAATTTGGCTTTGCCTTGGTCTCCTTATCTGTAAAATTGATGCTGTCATAGGCTATCCCTAAATGACATTATTTAAGTATTAAATGAAGTAGTTTAAGTAAATACAGCATATAAAATCACTTATACTAGCCATTCAATGATATTTACCTATTATGTTCTTAAAGTAGGTTCCAGAGAAAAATTCAGATTTACCAAAAAAAAAAAGAGAAAACTAGTCTTAACATATCAGTAAATTGAGAAAATCAGCATCAGTATGCCCATCTGTATTCATCTGCTTGTCAAGGACTTGCTTACTAAATAAGATAAGCCTTTTTTATTAGCCTTCTCTAATTAGTAAGAACATAGTTCCTCTCCCTATACTCTTTTATCAGATATATGACATTAGTGGCAAAATGACATGACAGTGATATAAAAATTACAACATTAACAGACTCTGAATAAATAAAACCTGAAGCAAAATCTTTCCTGGTGCCAAGAATAGAATAGCTGAGATGAGAATGGATATCTCAGAATCGAGTGTGAAACAGTAAATCATACAGTGCTGGCAGAACCCTGGAGATGATACTTTTTCAAAATAAAAGTATGAAATATTGGTGGGGACACACAGCTCTGCTATTTCATTGTGAATGACACAGTGAGTCTAATAAAGTAGCTGATTTATTGAAAACCTTATCACATTTTAAAGTGAGGTGTTTTCAGTGATTCTCTTTACCCACTACAGACCTGGTGCTGTTGAGCCAAAAGAGGGTTGAATCTTTATTGAAGCAAAAATCAATTTCTTCTGCATAAGGACAGTAGGAAATTCAGCCTTCAACCCTTTGAATACAAAGTTTTCAACACATGCAGTACCACCAACCCATGTTCCTGTTGAAAAGGTAAATCAATTTTATAATCAATGACTGTAGTCACTTGCACTATTTGGAAACATGACCTTGTTCATGTAATATCCATCTTTCTCCCATGTAGATGTGCTTTCTCTACATTGGCAAAGTCCATTGATTTCCTCTGAGCTCTCAGAGACTCATGGCACATTTCAGGAAGAAGAGGTCAGGCACAGACTTGGAGGGAAGCCTGCCCATCTCTTTAGCTCTGTACCTTTAAGTCCAGGAGATTCCCAAGCATCTTAACTTGGGCATCTATTTTTAGAGTTCCTAGAAAAAAAAAACTACCTACAAAACTCTTATTTATGGCTCTCTTTTCTGACTGACAGAAATATGTTGGGTTCATAAAAGAAGCCTATAAATAATTATTCACTGTCTTCTTAGAAACCCTGCACACAAATTTTCCTCTTTGAACCCATATTCCTTCCCCTCCCCGCAATTCATAAGAATCCATCCAAATATATGCCTTATTGTTCAACAGTGAGATGGGTGAGTGTCCTCCTGGGGTGCCCCATTAAGTGAACAAGACTCTTCAAAGATAAGTTAGAAGACATTTGCTTCCATTTTAGTGGCAACCTGATTTTATTTTGGAGAGTTGAGAGAAGGTAACTAAAAATATTTATAACCTTTGCTGTAAAGAGTCATATTTGCTTTAAAGAGATTTATTGAATGGACCGCATAGATGTCCTACTTTCACTTCCATAAAAAAATAGAGTATGGGCAACACTGAGGTAATTTTTCACTTGGTTTTGTGGTGTTTATCAACCATTATGATACAATAAATTCACTATCAACTGTGTTACACCTGTGTTAGATTTCTGTTACTATGACAAGAAACCTCAGATACACCATTTAAAAGAAGGACATGTTAACTTGGTTCGTGATTTTAGAATTTTTACTTCATGGTCACTTTGGCTGCTTCTCTGGCCTGTGGGGAGGCAGAATATTCTGGACAGGAGCATGTGGTAGAGCAGAGCTGCTCTACTCATAGTGTCCAGGAAGCAGAGAGCCGGAAGGAGGGGCAGGCCCCAGTGACCTGCCTTCCTCCTCTTAGGCCCCCAGAAGGTTCCACTACCTTCAAACAACACCACAGGCTGGTGACCAAGCCTTTAATAACTATGGGGATTTGAGGGACATTTAAGATCCAAACCATAACAACATCTTCAAAAACTCACATATCCTTATTTAAAAATTTTAAAATTTTAAATTTAAAAAATTTAAATTTAAAAATTTCCACCTATTTTCTAAATAGTGGTTTTGAGTTGCTCAATATAAATTTTGAGAGAGACTTAATAAAATAAACAAAATCTCAATAATCTAGTTTTCGAACCACCAAAATTCAAACAGGGCCATTGATAAGAAAGATACTGAGACATTTTATTGTTTTTTAATATATATTTTAAAATTTGTTTTGCGAACATAGCTATTACCTATGTTATCGATGTCCTCTAGCATCAAGTCACTTTAGAAAATGTGTCACAGTAATATCAAATGTAAAGATCCTTTTGATTTTTTATCTATTTTTAAAATTTTTTTAAGTTGTAGATGGACACGATATCTTTATTTCTCCATTTTTATGTGGTGCTGAGGATCAGACCCAGTGCTTCACACATGCAAGGCAGGCACTCTACCACTGAGCTACAGCCCCAGCCCTAAGACCCTTTTTAAAGCTCAAGTATGTTAACATTTAAAGCTCAGTGTTACTGGTCATAACATTGACTAACTTATTTCTTAAATATTTGACAGTGTTCAGCCCATCTCTTCCTGAATATTATTTGGCTCCTATTTCCTGATTCTTCCCAGAGCTTTCTGGAATTCAAGAGTATTCTGCTGATCACATCAGTTTGCTATTCTTGTTTGTTATTTGATTTGTGTTTCTACCCCTTACGAGATTTTTTTTACTTTAATTAAATGTGATATTTAATAATTTTCTTGAAAGGAAAAATATAAAGGGAATCAAAAACTATATTAAGTAATAACAGTGTTTTCTCTTCATTAATGTAACTCCTCATCTGATGATTTTGCTAATCTTTTGTGGAATACTATAAAAGCCTTTATTAATATTTCAACTTTTTTCTTACATTCAAGAGAGAAAAAAGAGAATATGAATAATCATCTTTAATGAAAAATTAAGAGTGTATAAAGTCAACCTAACCAATTGTTTGGAAAATGCATGACCTGTTATTATTGAAAAAGTTAACTTCCACAGGGACAATATTTAAACAGAATTTAAGAAAGTTCTATTAATTGTAAAAGTCCAGAGAAGATCCAAGAAATCATGAATTTGGCAGGCTATTATTCAAGTTTCCTTGTAGGACTCTGATAACCTTCACAAGTGTGACCATTTAAAATGACACAGGTGCTATATTCTCATACTCTGGACAGACAAATGAGTTTTGAAAATATCTTATAACGAAACTACACAAGAGCCTTAAGTATTCACTTCTGATGAAAACATCCTCTTGCCTCACTCTTGTGAGCTTTTTATCCTCTTGACATCTACAGAAAGCCTTAGCATGAGATCACGTGACTTTAACATAAATGGCAAGTTTATATAACATCACCAAATTGCTGTTCCCCCTTGTCCAGATGGTTTTGCATATGAACTTTATAAAGCATTCATGCAGCTTTGAGTAAATTCTAAACCAGCCAAGATTCATTTGCTTCACCCTCATTCCTCAATCACGACTGACTTACATCAAAGTAGCCCTATATAACCAAATGCATTCTGAAGGCCGATAATAAATCATGGGTGTTTTACAAATAGCTTTACAGTGATCTGGTATACTGACTACTAGTCATACAGATGCAAAACTTTTTTATACAGTGTGTATTAATAAAATATTTCACATAAAGACAAGTTTCAGCTCTAGAATATTCACACTAAAAATGTAAAATACTAAGTTCAGACAATCTCCCGAGAAAGCTTTATCCTAAGTGAAACTCATTTTTTAACAAAAAAAAATTGCAATGTGTTCTCCTTTAAATACTATATTGCTCTGTTTTGTTCTAAGTTTAGTCTATGTCTTTGCTAAGATACTAAATTTTTAAGTATCTTAATTTTTAAACCCCCATTTCAGACTACAGTTTCCCTTTGAATCTATGGAACAGCGAGCATTTTGGCAGCCACAGGCATGAAAGCTAGGAACCTTGTGGAAAACCATGCATTGCACCTGGGTACACTCATGCATGACCATACAAATGCAAACTGACAAATACCACATTATTTTTTAAACATTTATGGATCACAGATTAAGTTTTCCTGACCTAGAACGTTTATATAATAATATTTCACTTTTCCACTATTAATACTATCTTCATTTGTCCTGTTTGTTATTTTCATTTATCCTCTTTCACCTTGGTACATATGTCTGACTATAATTTATGTCACTAGAAATGTGAAAACTTAAGGGAAGAAGAAGAAAATCAGAAGTATACCTATGAATGAGCCATTAATATCACAACATTGAGTGCACTGACTGACAAGTCAGCTGTCCTCAAGGTTAGAAAGTTTCATTATTTTTTTTCTGTTTTTCCTAACATCCCCAATAAGTAAGAATACATAATGACTATTTCTATTGTTCTAATAATCTCCTTTATTCACATCCATTACTTATTTTTTTTTCCAGAGGAACATTCAGAAGAGGGTCTGAAACCTGAAGAAGATGCCTTCTTATTAATATATGTCCTCAGGTTAAGGATAATTGTGCTTGTTGTTGACTGAGCCATGACACATCAGCCTAAGGGGAAAAAAATCCTACCACTGATTTAATGACATACTCTGTCTCTCTCTTGATTAAATAGCTAGTTTAGAATTTTCAGTCAGTTCACTCGAAAAGATTCATTATTTTTTGATGGAATCAAGTTCTTTTAAGTTGTATTGCATCGAAACTTCTCATGAAAAATAAATATTCAAAATGGGAATTTCCAAACAGGATCTGAGAATTTTGCATTAATGCCAACATGAATGCAAGCTTTTGTGACCTCAGTTCCCTCTATTAGAGGAAAAACTAATAATATCATCTGGATTTAGTATCTCAGGGTCATGGGGATCAAAGTGGTGACCTGTTGAAAAAGGTCACATCAAAGTGTTGGAAGAATGTGTGATCTGGAACCATATATCTTATGCTGACTGGGCATAGATTTCAGTTCTTCTGCCCTATCTGTGAGACCTTTGCCAGATATTTTACCTTCTCTGTTCCTCAGTTTTCCTATCTGCTAAATGGAAGTTGTGTTTTGATGTCACCATGGTGTCTACCATGTTGGATTATTTCCTGATTTAAACAAATGCATTTATTCATTTAATTATTATGCTAAGAACTATGCCTAGCATAGTTAGTTCTATGTAAATGCTAGCAATTATGATTGACCATGTACTTCTAGATTCTTTAAGTGAAATCTTTTTAGATGAATTGTATTCATCCTATATAACTGTTACTGAGGTAATCTGAGAATTTTGAACTAACTTTAAAAATAATAATAATTTTAATATTTATACTCAGAAATCCATAACTCTTGACCTGTTTATTTTGAAGCCCTATAAACATAAAATGCTTCGATATATATGTTTGTTACAATCTATGCAATTTAAGATTTCTGTCTTGTAACTATTATCAACAATAACAACAGATGTGCATTTCTACTAATATATGTATGCATTAGAATTTCTTAGATTATACAATTAATCCTTTTATTTTATCTTTGGACTGTCAACTTTTATGGTGCCTTTATAATTTCTCCCAACTTGAGATTCAATTTCTGATATTTTCCCCCATGCTTGGTTAGTTTCTTGTTCTCAAATAACTGATAAGTTTGACATGCCCTATTTAAAATTATGCAGGGATTTCCATATTTTTCTAACGCATGATATAATGCTAAAATATAAAAATGCCATGTCAGTCTCTTTACACACAAAGTGTTCTCTCTGTAGAAAAGAAACTATTTCCTTCAGTATTTTGAAATACATTTACTCCAGAAATCCTAACAGTACATTAATGTTGTGGAGACAACTTATAAAATAGATTCTCACTAGCAGAGGGAGAGTGACTGCATTTCTTGAGAATAAATGAGTTGTTGTTGTCTTCCACATAACACAAAATAGCGTTAACCCCAACTGGTATGCAGGAATACAAGGAATCCAACTTTTCAGCAGCCTCATAAAATTGAGCAATGTTGCAAACATTAGAAAAATAAATCAATTAACTAAAATGTAGAAGAATAATTTATTTTTTGAAAGAAATGATAATTCTCAAATGACTTATTCTTTTTGTTGAGAATTCCTGCTTATTTTGTGAGTTTTTTAGAATTACTTTAGAAAAAATGGAAAATACACACACACACACACACAAACACACACACACACACACACACACACACACACACCCTTTTCTAATGTTGGCATTAAACCTAGCATAAAATTCCTGCATTTTTAAAATGCAAACTGGATGCAAAATTCATCACACAAATAGAGTCTATCCCGACATAGACTAAGCTACTAGAGACTGGGTCATACATGTGTATATACCTGTAAAGATACAATTATGAGGTTGATCAAAGTCTGCAGTTGGCAAAAATTATAAACAGCAAAAATAAAGAGTTTAGTGAGTATAATCATGAATATGTTTCATTTCTTAATTTTAGTGTTGTTCTTTATCTTTTTTTCCCTTCTCTCTTCATTGTTGCTAACAGTGAATGACAATGAGTTTGAATTGCCATGTGGCTGCTTTCCACAAATTCTGCAATGCTTAGCATGCAGTGAGCCTCATATACCAAAGCCTATGACAGAAAGAAAAATCTCAATGTCTCAGAAAGATACTAACTTCACTTCCCAAAATAATATTAAAACCAAGAATGTACCCATGGGCTTATTTTTGCTTTCTTGCTTTGGAAATGTGTAAATGTGTCCTCTTTGGTAACTGAGTGTAATCTGCTCATGTGCATACTGGTATTCCACACGTTCAAAATGTGCTAAGTCTACATAGTAAATAATATTTAGGGTTACTAAAGAAATGTAGTAACTTGTCTTGAGTAAAAGAAGCATAGAAAGAATATAATGGTTCCTTTGCCTTTTAAAATTATTAACCCAAAGTTATCAAATATCAAGTTTTGTTTTTTACTCTATTCTTATTATTAGTCATTTCATTTACAATATGTAAAGTCACTAGCAACATGTTAGTGACTTATTTTTATGAAGACCTGAAAATATATAGCAAAATTATTTAAGTTCCCACTGGATATTTTACTGGGAATGGTCTAAAATGTTGTGCCTAGCATAGAGTATGTCACAGAACATAGAGTATTTCTATGCTGGTTTTCAATATTTCTATGTGAATAAGGTGAACCATTTGATATATCAGTCACAGAACTCTACCATTGAGCAATTGTTTAAATCTTTAGAACAAGGATCACAAAACCAAATGCTGATGGAGCCAAGCAAGCATTTAAAAATGGGTACAGAAAGACCATCATAAGGAGGAAGTAGAAAAAGGGATGAAGTACAAGTTGCCTGTATCACTGAAAAGAAGCCACTACAACCAGTTCAGGTCCCTACACAGTTCCAGTTTAGCCACAACTTGAGATTCTTTGAGAGAAGCCAGATACTCTCATTGGTCAGTCACATTTTAAATGTTGTTAATAATTTGTATTTAAATGTTCTTTAGCCCAAACCCAACAGATCTGAGTGACAATTTTGTCTAGTGATGTTGTCTGTTCTTCTTAAAAAAAAAAATCAGTAGCAATTTTCAATGACATCACACTAGGGCTTAGATCAATGTCCTACCAAAAAATGAGTGAAACCTAAATTCATAGGTAGACTAAAGCCAGGCACATATCACAGAACAGTGTAACAGAATTCATTTAATTAAAAAGAAATATTAAGTGTTTGAGTTCAAGAAAATGTGATGTCAGCACTTCCTGTGGGCAAAGTCACTTACTTGTGAAGTTGACCACAGGAGTAAGGTTAGGAAGTAACTGAACCAGCACCCATTGGCCTTCAGGGTGATAGAGAACCTTAAAATACAGTATTTGTCAACACAAATGCTTTGAGCTGAAATATCCTAAAATATTCATTATGGAATGTTAAACAGGATAGGGGAGGGGCTAGCAAATATTAACATATCAGTTACTTTACAATTTTTGTGTAGTCTCATACTATGTATAACTTTTTCATGAAATTAAATTAGTTTAAAATAAGAAAATTTTGATGAAACACTTAAAAAAAGCTTTTTTTTTTTCATTTCCTCTTAAGGCAGTCTAAATCATGTAAGAGACTGCATTTATTAAAATATTTTTTGGTATAAAAATCTTTGTACTCCCTTGAAAGTTTAAACTATGTTTACCATAATAGGTTGATTTTATTCACAATTTGGATAATTAATTCATTATGATTTCTTTGATCCAGCTTTAATTAACTCAACCTCTGTCAACATGCTATGAATTGTTTTTAATTAGGAACATGACTAATGGTATATTTCCTCTTTCAAATAAATATTAGTAAACTATGTGAGCTTAAAAATTATTTTAAAGTACAATGCTTATTTCCCTTTCATGACTCTAGCTCAGAGATTGATGTGCTCTAAACACATGATGAAATGATTTAAGCAAACAGGTTGTTGATGATCCTAATGGAATCATGGTGTCAAGTTGATGGGAAAACCATTATCCCCTGGACAACTAACTGTCTCAAGAATGTGGAATTCTGGCAAATTCTAAGAGAAGCAATAAATGATAAAAATGATTATTACCCACCCCTTTTCTTCCTTCTCCCCTTCTTCCTTTTATCCCTCTCCCCCTTTTTTTCTCCATCCTTTTTAGTAAATTCATCACCTTCTTCCTACAAAATAGACTAAAAACATAAAAACATAAGCTAATTCTGACCAGAATATAATACCATATTCAATTTCCCTTGCCTTTTTTGTAGGTATGATTTTCAACAAGATGTGCCATTGAAAATAGACTAATTTTTTTAATTATTGTAAAAATTAAGTGAGATTACATATATATACCTATATATACACACATATGTATGATATATATATATATATATATATATATATATATACTTTTTTCCTAACATAATAAATGTTCACAAATAATAGCTATTAGCCAGCTGTCATGGAAAAAAATATCTATTACTATTATTGCTATTAACTGATTATTATTAGTAAATTCCTATTGCAATTCATACATAGATAATTGGAGCTTCCAACAGTTGTTAGATTTTTCACAAATGAAAGTGGGTTTTAGGGCTGGGATTGTGGCTCAGCAGTAGAGTGCTTGCCTAGGACCTGGGAGGCCCTGGGTTCGATCCTCAGCACCACATAAAAATAAATAAATAAAATAAAGATATTGTTTCCAACTACAACTAAAAATTATTTTTTTAAAAAATGTGGGTTTTAGAGAACTTGTTAGGTTTCTACACCAGATATATTAAAAGTTAATACTAAAATTGACTATTTTACTTAAGGTTCTTAATAAAAATTCTATCATTACTACAAACCATTAGAGTTCTTCAATATTACTATCTAGGCAGGTTGATCTATGGGCTCTGTTCTCATCCATGTGATGATGTCAGAAAGAAACCCACCCCCTGCAACTGTGAGACTGTGAGCAGAGGACAATCTCCTTTACTGAATTTCAGATTAATAGTAATGCTTATTAGTAAAGCCATCAAAATGTCATAAATATCAAAGAATGACATAATATTTAACATATATCCCTAGAAATGGTTTGAGGCATAGTTTAAATTAACTAGGGGCATTATGTTTATTCTCTGCCTAATTTTACAAAAACAAAAGTTTGTGACTGCTTCATTTGTATAATTATAGTTATTAAAAAAACATGAACATCCCACGTGCCTGCAGGGTAGGCAGACCTGCGACCCACCAGCAGGACAGGTCCAGCAGCCTGCTGAGGGGCAGGCCCACCCCCTCCCCCAGTGCCTGCAGGGTAGGCGGACCTGCGACCCATAGGTAGGTCAGGCCCAGGAACCTGCGGAGTGACAGAGCTGCCCCACGCGCCTGCAGGGTAGGCGGACCTGCAACCCACCAGCAGGACAGGTCCAGTGGCCTGCTGAGGGGCAGGCCCGCCCCCTCCCCTAGTGCCTGCAAGGTAGGGGGACCTGCGACCCACAGGTAGGTCAGGCCCAGCAACCTGCAGAGTGACAGAGCTGCCCCACGCATCTGCAGGGTAGGCGGACCTGCGACCCACCAGCAGGACAGGTCCAGCGGCCTGCTGAGGGGTAGGCCCGCCCCTTACCCCAGTGCATGCAAGGTAGGCGAGACTGTGACCACCGGCAGATCAGGCCCAGTGGCCTGCTGAGGGGTGGAGCCGACAACTCCCCCCACACCTGCAAGGTAGGCGGACCTGCGACCCACCGGCAGGTCAGGCCCAGCAACCTGCGGAGTGACAGAGCTGCCCCACGCGCCTACAGGGTAGGCGGACCTGCAACCGATCAGCAGAGCAGACCTAGTGGCCCGCCAGCGTGGTAGACAGATCACCCCAATTGGAAGAGGATCACAGCCACTACCTGCCCTGCAAGGGAGATTTTTCAACTATACAAGAGCAATATAAATAAATAGAGGGAAAATTTCAAAAACACAACAGTTTCACCAAGCAGAAAGAAACGCGAGCAGTATGAAAAGACAAGGAAAGAAAGGACCACAAGCAATGCAGGTCAACCCAACTCTAGAAGAGGTAATAGCTGCAACAGATGGAATGTCAGATAAAGAATTCAGGATATACATGCTTCAGATGATCTGGAGTCTCAAGGAAGACATGAGACAGCAAAATCAGGCAATGAAAGATCACTTTGACAATGAATTACATAAACAAATCCAAGAAGCAAAAGATCAATTACACAGGGAGATAGAGGTAATAAAAAACAAACAAATAGAAATCCTAGAAATGCAGAAAGCAATAAACCAACTTAAAAACTCAATTGGGAATATTACCAGCAGAGTAGAACACTTAGAAGATAGAACATCAGACAATGAAGACAAAGTATTTCAACTTGAAAAGAACATAGACAGCTCAGCAAGACTGTTAAGAAACCATGAGCAGAACATCCAAGAAATATGGGATAACATAAAGAGACCAAACTTAAGAGTCATTGGGATACAGGAAGATATAGAGGTCCAAACCAAAGGAATGAGCAATCTATTCAATGAAATAATACGAGAAAACTTCCCAGACTTGAAGAATGAGACAGAATCCTAAATCCTAGAAGCCTATAGGACGCCGAATGTGCAAAACCATAAGAGATCCACACCTAGACACATTATAATGAAGATGCCCAACATACAGAATAAGGAGAGAATTTTAAAAGCTACAAGAGAAAGGAAGCAGATTACATTTAGGGGTAAACCATTCAGGATAACAGCTGATCTTTCAACACAGACTCTGAAAGCTAGAAGATCCTGAAATAATAGATTTCCAACACTGAAAGAAAATGGGTTTCAACCAAGAATCGTCTATCCGGCGAAATTAAGCTTCAGGATGGAAGATGAAATTAAAACCTTCCACGAAAAACAAAAGTTAAAAGAATTTGCAGCTAGAAAACCTTCTCTTCAAAAAATCCTTGGCAAAACATTACAGGAAGAGGAAATGGAAAACAGCAATGAAAACCAACAGTGGGAGGTAGGACAGTAAAGGGGGGAAATAATCAAAGAGGAAAATAAATCAGGTTTAGTAGCATTAATAAACAAATATGGCTGGAAGAACAAACCATATCTCAATAATAACCCTAAATGTTAATGGCTTAAACTCACCAATTAAGAGACACAGGCTAGTTGAATGGATCACAAAACAAGACCCAACAATATGCTGCCTACAGGAGACGCATTTGATAGGAAAAGATATACATAGACTGAAGGTGAAAGGTTGGGAAAAATCATATCACTCATATGGACTGCGGAAACAAGCAGGAGTGTCCATACTCATATCAAATAAAATAGATTTCAAGCCAAAGTTAATCAAAAGGGATAAAGAGGGACACTACATACTGCTCAAGGGATCCATACACCAACAAGACATAACAATCATAAATATATATGCCCCAAACAACGGTGCTGCTATGTTCATCAAGCAAACTCTTCTCAAGTTCAAGAGTCTAATAGACCACCATACATTAATCATGGGAGACTTCAACACACCTCTCTCACCACTGGACAGATCTTCCAAACAAAAGTTGAATAAGGAAACTATAGAACTCAATAACACAATTAACAACCTAGACTTAATTGACATATATAGAATATACCACCCAACATCAAGCAGTTACACTTTTTTCTCAGCAGCACATGGATCCTTCTCAAAAATAGATCATATATTATGTCACAGGGCAACTCTTAGACAATATAAAGGAGTAGAGATAATACCATGCATCTTATCTGATCATAATGGAATGAAACTGAAAATCAACGATAAAAGAAGGAAGGAAAAATCATGCATCACTTGGAGAATGAATAATAGGTTACTGAATGATCAATGGGTTTTAGAAGACATCAAGGAGGAATGAAAAACACACACATAACATATCGGAATCTATGGGACACATTGAAAGCAGTTCTAAGAGGAAAATTCATTGCTTCGTGTTCATTCCTTAAAAAAAGAAAAAAAAAACAAATAAATGATCTTATACTTCATCTCAAAATCCTTGAAAAAGAAGAGCAAAACAAAAGCCAAAGAAGTAGAAGGCAAGAAATAATTAAAATCAGAGCTGAAATTAATGAAATCAAAACAAAAGAAACAATTGAAAAAATTGACAAAACTAAAAGTTGGTTCTTTGAAAAAATAAATAAAATTGACAGACCCTTAGCCATGCTAGCGAAGAGAAGAAGAGAGAGAACTCAAATTACTAACATACGGGATGAAAAAGGCAATATCACAACAGACACTTCAGAAATACAGAAGATAATAAGAAATTATTTTGAATCCTTATACTCCAATAAAATAGAAGATAGTGAAGGCATCGATAAATTTCTTAAGTCATATAATCTGCCCAGATTGAGTCAGGAGGATATAGACAACCTAAACAGACCAATATCAATTGAGGAAATAGAAGAAACCATCAAAAGATTATCATCTAAGAAAAGCCCAGGACCGGATGGGTATACAGCAGAGTTTTACAAAACCTTTAAAGAGGAACTAATACCAATAGTTTTCAAGCTATTTCAGGAAATAGAAAAAGAGGGAGAACTTCCAAATTCATTCTAGGAGGCCAACATCACCCTAATTCTGAAACCAGACAAAGACACTTCAAAGAAAGAAAACTACAGACCAATAACTCTAATGAACCTAGATGCAAAAATCCTCAATAAAATTCTGGCAAATCGGATACAAAAACATATCAAAATAATTGTGTACCATGATCAAGTAGGATTCATCCCTGGTATACAAGGCTGGTTCAATATACGGAAATCAATAAATGTTATTCACCACATCAATAGACTTAAAAATAAGAACCATATGATCATCTTGATAGATGCGGAAAAAGCATTGGACAAAGTACAGCATCCCTTTATGTTCAAAACTGTCGAAAAACTAGGGATAACAGGATCATACCTCAACATTGTAAAAGCAATCTATGCTAAGCCTCAGGCTGGCATCATTCTGAATGGAGAAAAATTGAAGGCATTCCCCCTAAAATCTGGAACAAGACAGGGATGCCCTCTCTCACCACTTCTGTTCAACATAGTTCTCGAAACACTGGCCAGAGCAATTAGACAGACGAACGAAATTAAAGGCATAAAAATAGGAAAAGAAGAACTTAAACTATCACTCTTTGCAGATGACATGATTCTATACCTAGCAGACCCAAAAGGGTCTACAAAGAAACTATTAGAGCTAATAAATGAATTCAGCAAAGTGGCAGGATATAAAATCAACACACATAAATCAAAGGCATTCCTGTATATCAGCGACACATCCTCTGAAATGGAAATGAGGACAACCACTCCGTTCACAATATCCTCAAAAATAATAAAATACTTGGGAATCAACCTAACAAAAGAGGTGAAAGACTTATACAATGAAAACTACAGAACCCTAAAGAGAGAAATTGAAGAAGATCTTAGAAGATGGAAAAATATACCCTGTTCATGGATAGGCAGAACTAACATCATTAAAATGGCGATATTACCAAAAGTTTTCTATAGGTTTAATGCAATGCCAATCAAAATCCCAATGGCATTTCTTGTAGAAATAGAGAAAGCAATCATGAAATTCATATGGAAAAATAAAAGACCCAGAATAGCAAAAACAATAATAAGCAGGAAGTCTGAATCAGGTGGTATAGCGATACCAGATTTCAAACTATACTAGAGAGCAATAGTAACAAAAACAGCATGGTACTGGTACCAAAACAGGCGGGTGGACCAATGGTACAGAATAGAGGATACAGAAACCAACCCACAAAACTACAACTTTCTTATATTTGATAAAGGGGCTTAAAAGCATGCAATGGAGGAAGGATAGCATCTTCAATGAATGGTGCTGGGAAAACTGGAAATCCATATGCAACAAAATGAAACTGAATCCCTTTCTCTCACCATGCACAAAAGTTAACTCAAAATGGATCAAGGAGCTTGATATCAAATCAGAGACACGGCATCTGATAGAAGAAAAAGTTGGCTACGACCTACATACTGTGGGGTCGGGCTCCAAATTCCTCAATAGGACACCCATAGCACAAGAGTTAACATCTAGAATCAACAAATGGGACTTACTCAAACTAAAAAGTTTTTTCTCAAAAAAAGAAACAATAAGAGAGGTAAATAGGGAGCCTACATCATGGGAAAAAATCTTTACTCCTCACACTTCAGATAGAGCCCTAATATCCAGAGTATTTAAAGAACTCAAAAAATTAGACAATAAGATAACAAATAACCCAATCAACAAATGGGCCAAGGACCTGAACAGACACTTCTCAGAGGAGGACATACAATCAATCAACAAGTACATGGAAAAATGCTCACCATCTCTAGCAGTCAGAGAAATGCAAATCAAAACCACCCTAAGGTACCATCTCACTCCAGTAAGATTGGTAGCCATTATGAAGTCAAACAACAAGTGCTGGCGAGGATGTGGAGAAAAGGGTACACTTGTACATTGTTGGTGGGACTGCAAATTGGTGCAGCCAATTTGGAAAGCAGTATGGAGATTTCTTGGAAAGCTGGGAATGGAACCACCATTTGACCCAGCTATTCCCCTTCTCGGTCTATCCCTAAAGACCTAAAAAGAGCATGCTACAGGGACACTGCTACATCGATGTTTATAGCAGCACAATTCACAATAGCAAGATTGTGGAACCAACCTAGATGCCCTTCAATAGATGAATGGATAAAAAAATGTGGCATTTATACACAATGGAGTATTACTCTGCATTAAAAAATGACAAAATCATAGAATTTGGAGGGAAATGGATGGCATTAGAGCAGATTATGCTAAGTGAAGCTAGCCAAGCCGTAAAAAACAAATGCCAAATGTCTTCTTTGATATAAGGAGAGTAACTAAGAACAGACTAGGGAGAAGAGCACGAGAAGAAGACCAACATTAAACAAGGATGAGAGATGGGAGAGAGAGGGAGATAGAAGGGAAATTGCATGGAAATGGAAGGAGACCCTCAGGGTTATACAAAATTACATACAAGAGGAAGTGAGGGGAAAGGGAAAAATAATACAAGGGGGAGGAATGAATTACAGTAGAGGGGGTAGAGAGAGTAGAGGGGAGGGGAGGGGAGGGGAGGGGGGATAGTAGAGGATAAGAAAGGCAGCAGAATACAACAGACATAAGTATGTCAATATGTAAATCAATGGAACTGTAACTGATGTGATTCTGCAAGCTGTATACAGGGTAAAATGGGAGTTCATAACCCACTTGAATCAAAATGTGAAATATGATATATCAAGAACTATGTAATGTTTTGAACAACCAACAATAAAAAAAATAAATAAAAAAAAATGAACATGTAGAAAACCATATGCAACTTTTTGAAAACAGTCTTAGGAAACATTTACCCTCAGAAAGAGTTTAAAGAGGAGTGCAGGTACATCTAGGGTACCATTTCCCTTGGCTTTCCTATGCAAGGTACATCATAGTATGATTTTACTTGGCTAGAATTTGAAGGGCACTCAGGGAGATATGTGACTGTTTTGTAAAATGCTCTGCACCTTCAGGGATATTGCCAGGGATCTCTGTTTCTTCCTTTTTTTCTGTAACTTGAATTGAACATGGTTGCTTTACTTCATTTTCTCTCCTCCCAGGAGGTGGGCAGAGGTTTTACAATGAAATTCACCAAGACCTCCTTCCAGATCAAGACCATCTCGTTGAACTCAGAATCCCCCTCACAGTGGAATCAGAAAACACCCAAGCATGGGTCTTCATCAAAACCAAATAGACTTTTTTCATAAATATTTTCAAACAGGTCATAACCTTGAAAAAAGTTATATTAAAGTAATACTTAAATAATTCAAGTTTATAATGTCACATTGACTTATTATGTGACCATTGTGAAAAAAAAATTACGTAATTTAAAAAACCAAGTCTTTTCTGGTGGGGAGTCAAAAGAATTATGATTAGGAGTATTAGAAATTTTATTTTATAAATGAGGGATATGTGTGATAATAATGTATTTATTACCTAAAATGCAAAGAACACAATTCTTCCACTTATTTCCACAACAATGTCACATTGCTATGAATGTTTCCAAATAGTTGTTCTTAATTTCTCTAAACATCTCAATGCAGTGCAGCTATAATTGACAGCAACTAGTGGACCATATTTGATAAGAGAATATGAACATCTGAGAAAAAAGTATATTTCATTTATGAAAGCTGAATATTCCAAAATATGTCCCAAACAAAGAAACCAAGACAAAACCTACCCATTTGCAAGGAAAAACAAAAATAAAAAAAAACTTCCTACCACGGAAAAAATAAACAAATTGATATTCACATATGCGAAGACTACATGACCAAAAGAAGTAGCATAATATTGTACTGCTCACTAAAATATGTGACTTCAAAAAGTGATTGCCTGGCTTTCATCTGTTTTGTGGTTGGCCAAATGATCCTGGAGAGGATAAAATAGTTTTCTGAATTTGAATCCAGATTTTTGGTAATTCATCAGACCCCCTGGGAGTTTTTCCATTCCTCGCTCCAGTGACTGCTGATTCTAGGAGAATAGTCACCCATAAGCTGATTATGGTGTCTCATTGTGCTGCAAAGTTTCTGTCAGTTTCTGCCCAGCACCTTATCCTCCCTGTGCCATGCAAACTTGAATAATGAGATGATTGGCATTCAGAGGCAATATTACTCCCATAAAAGTGGATCAGTTTTGAGTTTTCCAACCAAGCCAGTGCTAATCAAAGCCTACTTAAGACCCAGTCATAAAATCAAAAATAGATTATTAAGAATTTTCCCTCCCACAATATATGTCTCCACAGTCCAAATGTTTATTCTAAATCAATGAGTTATTTATTTATTTATTTTAAATTTCAGAGTAGTTCTTGAATTTTTTTAAAAAAAGCATGGATTCAGGACTGAGATCTTTCAAAAAACATTTGCTTTTGATCATATACTATCTGATAATTAAAGAAGGTGTTATAAAATAAGCATTTAAAATGCAACATATTTATAAAAGATTCTCTTATTGTAGTAATGAAATTTCTTATAGAAATGTTTGAGAAATTACTTTCACATTATTTTATTAAAGAAATCTTCATTATAGGAATTTTATGATATAAATCCCCCCAATACCAGCAGTATTCCTACCAGTACTAGATACTAGAACTAAGCGACCTAATCAATAGATTCTGTTGTACATTTTGTTGTTTCATTCATTAAAATGAAATTGCAAGGAAGCAAATAGAGAAAGAACTTCCAGAATGTAACCAAGGGCAAATTAGAAGCTGATCAAGGATATTTCATTAGATTTTCAGTGATTTTCCCTCAAAGACAAAAAAAAACCAAAATAAAATAAAAATCTGATTAAATTTGTTAAATAAATATGAGCACAATCAGTATTGAACATTAAGAAAAACAGATCGCATATTTCTGAGAAATAACTTCATGCCTTGGGTTTGTAGAATCTAGTCCTAGAGGGACATAAGACTTTGCCCTTTAAAAATTGGAGAATTCCTTCAAAAGTTGATTGCCCAAGTGACATATTGTTAATACTGCATGATTTATAAACTGATATATTTTATGCATGCATAAAATTGCAGCTAAGGTATAATGAAGTATGTATACCACACAAGAACTTCTAACCTTCCTACAATTCTAAACAAAACTTCTAAAAAAGATGGCTGAGGGTAGGAGTACAAATTCTTAGCCTCCACGGAAACTTTTCTTAATTCTCCAGTTCTTCCAATGAGACTGAGATTGATTTCCTTCCTTCCTTCCTTTCTTCCTTCTCCCTTTCACACTCACTGAACACCTATTGACTGGCAGGGTCTGTAGTGAATTTCTTGTAGGGATGAAGATAAAAACATTTCTGATCTACAAGCTCTCTGCCCCAGGGATCAAATTATGTGGTTGGCTTCACTCCACAAGCAAACTAAGAGGTTTTTCTTGGCCTAAAAAGAATTTAATGGAAAATGAGCCTATTACCCAGTCTCCAAATTCAAAAAACAGTGCCATGTTTTTGCTTGAACTTAGTTGTAAAACCATACACATAGAGCATCCATTGCTTGTATGTGAGAAATGATTATTAGTCTTAGAACAAATGTACCCAAAATTAGAAAAGAACATGAACATAGTTAGTCATAAGAAATGATGATATGTTTTCTAATGTTATTGTCTTTGCTCAAAAATATACTTGTCTTTATTTTTTTTGTTTTTTTTTAACAATTTTTTAGCTGTAATGGGACACAATACCCTTATTTTACTTATCTATTTATTTTTATGTGGTATTGAGGATCAAACCTAGTGCCTCACTTGTGCTAGGTGAGCCCTCTACCCCTGAGCCACAACCCCAGCCCTATTTGTTATTATTTTAGGAAATAACCCTTACAACATCTTAAATAATCCATTAAATATTCTTAAAATTTATACATAACTTTTCCTTCAGTATTTAATTACTTTGGAATTAGTCTAAGGGATTACTTAAAAGACATGGAATATGGTACAAGTTTTTTAAAAAAAGAAAGAAAGAAAGAATGGTAAAATTATTTGCAGTGATGTTACTGGAGACCTTGGGGGAAGGTTCTGGCTCCAGGGTTCCCAACGGACTGGACTGTGTTGCATATAACGATGGTGAAGGGCAAGAAAGGAGGTTTAATCAGCATGAACACAATGAAAGATACAGAGGGACCTTAACCAAAGATCTGTCGTTAGTGCACTGGCAGAAACTTTTGAGGCTTTACAGAAAAGGGAACAAAGACCAGGACCAGAGGCTTGCATGGATTTTGTACAGCTGACAGAGTAGGTCATCTTGGTCACATCCTAGTCTGGTTGATCATTACCTCGGGTTAGATGAATTTAAGAAAAATAAACCTGGCAGTATACTCCTTGAGTGATTAGCATATCTACCATCAAAGCTGATCACAAAACTGACCCTTGAGGTAAAAAAGGAGGCAGAAACATAACGAAGGCAGAGATGCCAAGCCTTATATTGCTTTGAGTTACCCAGTGGACATCTGCAGCATAGTGAAGAGTCAGTGCTTTTAGCAAAAGCAGCTTCTAATTTTCTGTTTAAATGAAATGGTTTTATTAAACTCACAAAGAGGTCACCAGGATGAGTGCACACAAGAAATGTCATAAATTTCTGACATAATGGCAACAACACCATGACCTCTATAACTTATTATATAGTCACTTGTATGGAACACACACTTCATTTGTCTCTATTAACTTAAAACAAGGATTATTTAATTCCTCATTAATTTAGAGTCAGATAGAGGAATATTCATAAAGTCCACAGGTGCCATCATGGTTAGGACTAAATATAAATTTCCACTACTTTATTTTGAGGTTTTCCAGAGAATTCTGAATTGTGGAGAGGCTCCATGTCATCAAAGCAACCAGATATTTTCTGAGGGAATTTAGGATTAAGATGACAAAGAACAGAGAAAAACTGTCTAGTAATCTGGAGTCCTGCATCCACAGCCAACAGAATGCATAAGCTCAGTACCAGATCAAAGCCTCAAGAACTTGGAGGGATTCATATGCCAAAAAGTAATTGTAACTTATATTAGTGATGATTTTCTAAGCAGGTAGAAAGTTTACTGAAGTAATATTCCAGTCAAAATGTCTTTTCAGAATACTAAGGGAACATCCAAGCATATTTCACATATTCTAAGGAGTTTATAAAGTTTCGACTATTGAGTTTTGAAATAGGTTACTAAAATTATTTTAGGTTTTAAAAGACACTGTATCAAAGAGTAAGTTCATTTGGAATATTCCTACATTTAAAGAAAACATAATTGTAAAATTGGTTTGAAATAGGGTAGTTGCAAGGTCTCAATTTATTAAACACCACCAGAGCAAATAATAATTAATAATTCTATTATTTTCTGGTAGAGTGAGAGTATGGTTAAAATAAAAGTTAAATTTCAACTCTAAATATAGTAGAGTAGAATTCAGTTATGTTGGAAATTACAGTATAATAAACACCATATTTAAAAAAATAATTATTTAAATTCACTTCTACTTAACTAAGGTTAGTAAGGCTGATATTTATGCACACAGAACAAAAGGTCTCATCAACACTTCCCTGTACTAGTCAGTAACCAGTTGATACTTTTCAAAAAAGAGCCATTTTATTGAATATATGCAGATTTAAAGTATATCATAAACCAAATCCACTAAAATGTATGTACCCCAGATTTATCCTGATATAATCATCAATAGGTTTGAAAGATGAGAAGGAACCAGAAAATGAGATATAAAAGAACACACATTGGTCTGTGCATGTGTTTTTATGACAATATCAAATTGTTCTAGTTATTATAACTTTGAAATACATTTTGAGTTCTGGTAGTATGCTGTTTCCATCTTTGCTCATTTTAAAACCGCTTTGGCTCTTTGGAAACTTTACAGATTTCGTGAAAATTGAAGGATCATTTTTCTATTTCTGTGAGGAACATTGCATGAAATCTGTGAATCCCTTTGGGACCTATGGATAATTCAATAATATTAATTCTTCAAATCCATGAATGTGGGAAATCTACTCATTGTATATTCTTAAGTTTCTTTTGACAGTATTTTGGAGTTTTTATTACAGAGATATTTTATCTCTGATAAAGTTTCTTCCTAGGTATTATTTTGTGGCTCTTATAAATGGAACTGTTCTCTGTATTTCTTTTATAGATGACTGGCTTTTAGCATATGAAAATTTATTGATTTTTACATGTGGATTGTAAATCCCAAAACTTAACTGATTTTGTTTATTAACCCCAACATTTTTGGAGGGTTTTCTATATATCACATCATGTTGTCCACAAAAGAGACAATTTGGATAGCCTTTATGTGCTTCTGTTGCCTAATTTCCCTCTATCTTACCAGTTACAAACCTCAACTCAAGTAGAGGAAAAATATGAACATGAGCCCCAAAACATAGTAAAAAGTTTAACTGTAAAGTAAATGCTCCAGAATGCCTTGACAATGATTTGGGGGAGCACAAGAAGCAAAGAAAAAATTAATAAATTCAATATTATCTAACTAATACGTTTTTGTATTCCAAAAGGATCAATCAATACAACAAAGAGACAACCTATAGAATGGAAGAAAATACTTACAAACTCTTCAAGTAAGGAGGGGTCAGTATCTAGAATATATAAAGAACCCAATATCAAAATTTAAATTTAAAAAGGAGCTAAAATTATGAAGTCTTTCTCAAAACAATATGTACAAAAAGCTAAGAAGTATAAGAAAGAAAGTCTCATTCACATTATTTATTAGGGAAATTCGCTCAAAATATCACAGATATCATCTCGCCCCAGTTAAAATAGCTAGTATCAAAAGGACAGCAAGTAACCAAGCTTGCGGGGATGTGGGGAAAGGAATACAAATACATTGATTGTGGGAATGTATGATAGTATAGCCATCCTGGAGAACACTTTGGGGATTCCCCACAAAACTGAATACAGAATTATCATACTATTCATTGTCTAGATATTCTGAAGCATTTCCCCTATGGTTATTTTACTACTCTGATAATTCTTATCTCACATTCAAGTTTTCCCTCTACTTTGAGTTGACGTTTATAACTGGTGAGATAGAGGGCAATTAGACAACAGAAATACATAAAGGGTATCCAAATGTACTACTGGTTAGACAGCCCAAAGAAATGGAATCAACATGTGGAAGAGACCTCTACAATCCCATGTATATTGTAGCATCATTCATAACAACCAAAATAACATATGGGTCAATCAATAGAGGAATGGATCATGGGAATCTAGAATATATACACAACAGAATTCTATTCCACCCCAAAGAACATATATATATAATCCTGTGATGTGTGACAACATGAAAGGACGTGGAGAACATTATGCAAAATGAAAGAGACACCACATGATCTCACTCAAAAGTGGAATATAAGAAATTTGATTTGATAGAAGAGAAGTACAGAATAGTGTTTACCACTGTCTAGTGGGGAGTTGAGGGGGTGGGTTGGACACAATGGGTATATTGTGATTTTCTGATGGAAGGAATAATTTCTGGTGTTCTTTATCCTAGGAGAATGAATTTCAATGTACTCACCGTAAGAAAATGATGAAAGTTTAAGGTGATGATGTTCATCATTATCCAAAGCATATGTAGAACAAAAGATCACATTGTACCTCTTAAATATGTAAAAATATTTTGTGAAAATTAAAAAATTGAATTTTTAAATTAAAAATAGAAATAAAAATAATAAAATTACAATGAGGCACCTTTTAATAAAGGAGAAAGAAGAAAAGAAAGAACAAGAAAAAAAGTACAGTGAGAAAGGAAGGAATTGGTGCTCTGGGAATCAAAGAAGAGAGACTTTCATAAATAATAAATAATAAAATAAATTTAAAATAATAGATGATTGACATGATGTTCTGTTGATAAATGTGAAATAAAATGATTGGACTAAAGTTATGGAGAGGGATGGTGACCTTTAAGATATTTCGATAGAGTTGAGGGAGATAACTGATGGGTACAAGTTCAAGAAATTATGGAGAGCATTAACTCTTGATGGATCCTGGTATTAAGCACAAACAAATGGAATACCGTGTTTGTATAATATGTCAAAATACATTCTACTGTCATATATATCTTAAAATAACACCTAATTTTTTTTAAAGTGGAATAGCAGCTAAAAAGGAACATGGGGGTCATGATAAGGTTATTAAGGTGAGAAAATAACTGCATGATTATGTGACAATGTGAAAGATTCAATGGAGGATGCAAGAATATAAATTTCAAAAAGTTCAACAGTTTCATACAAATACATGGTGACTGTCAGTTTGGTTCTTTAGTTATTAATGAGAGAATCAGCTGGTGCTAAAGATTCACACAAAAGAAAAATTGGAATGAAATGTGGGAGTAAGTTTCCAAAGTTTCATACAAAGCCAATTGAGATGTTAGAGCAATTAAACTACAATCTTTGAGTTTTCTTCCCTTGTGGTATAGAATGACTTGTCTTTTTCGTAGATGAAAATGATTTATAATGTGTCAATTTTCTACAAGTTAACATCTAACTTTTCAGGTTTGGAGTTGTAACCAATGTAAATAGTAAGTCCAAATTACTTTCTTGAGACATATTGATTTTATAATTTATTTAAAAATGCACAAAAGTTTGATTAATACATGGATAGTGGGCTAGATGGATAAAATGATAAGTGAGAAAGTGAATATAGTTAAATATTAATTGTAGAGTTTATTTTACAAGGAATTGTTCACTTTAGAATCCTTTAAGATATAATTAATGCAATTAGAAATTTAAAAGCTGGGGGGATAATTCCCAGGTCTTTAGGGAAAATGCTAAGCGATGAATTGTAAACAAGATTGTTAGAAAATACTGAGTATAGGAAAAGCAATCTTCTTACCTTATTTTCACATTTGGATAATTTTTTCTCAATGGAAAACAATGATAATCTAGGACAAGGGGGACAGATGCCGGACTTAATGGTGTAGGGTAAACTAGAGCAGAAGGGAACTTGTGCAGAAGGAAAGGGATCAGTCTCAGGCAGGACCACAATTAAAATATGAGATTTCTAGTGGTTCTTGAGTAGGTGGGAGAGTATGGGCTATTTCTCATCTATGCTCAGTGGTACAGGTGTAGTTCTAGCATCAGGCCTTTTACCCAAAGTTGTTGTTTTGTGAGGTGAACCTGGCCTAGGCCAAATGTCTCTGCGTTCTAAAGTAATACTTTTTGGTCTGTGCTGTTAAGTTTTAGAAAATAATTAACGGTAAGAGTTAACATAACCTTTACCTAGAAAGAGTGAATTCAAGCCACAGTTGAGAGGAGTCCATCTTTCCATTTCAGTTACTACATTTTGGAAGATATTCTCTGCTTTGTAAATTAAATGGGAGCACTCTTTCCACTTAAGGACACATGTTTAGGCATAGTTTTACATTTCATAAATAATGCTGAGTTTTCCTCTCCATTAACAATAGTAGGAACACATTAATAAGAACAGTTTAGCAAACAAAACAGATGTTTACGCATAGTTCTGAAGATACAAAATTAAACAGAGGAATTGAGGTTTTTTTAAATTGAAGTCACATATATAAACCCTTAAAATTTAGTCCAAGAGTAATACTAGAAAATATCTATAATGGAATTCTCTTCTGGGTTATCAAAGTATATTTCATAAAACTTTGCACTTTAAGTTACTTTCTTTATACACCTCTGAATAGCTTTTAAAACTTAAAAAATGATAACTTGTTACACATTTACCATTAAAAAATGGTCCTATATTATAATATTAGCTCACATACTAACTTTGTTTTTAAGTGTATGCATTTAATCTTTTTTTTTTAAATCGCCTCATGCAAATTTAATGAAAAACTAATTATGGTCTCCCACTGAACAGTGTACTTAGACAAATAGTAATTGTATTGGTCTGTCTTCTTTTCTGTTTCTCTGAAAAGTTGCGTTCCTCAAATGAATAATTACCTACAGAATAATTAAATGTTGCTGATATGGTCTACTCATCCCCCTTGTACACAAAAACATCAGAGTCTGTCTTCTTGGAAATCTATCTCCGTCATGTTGGATCAGCTTACTGTCCATCACACAACTGGCATCGATCCCTACTCAATTACAGGAGAACATAGCACTATATTAAAAGACAAATAAGGTTTAATTTTAATCGCTGACAGCCTGTAAGTCTGTGTTCCATTATAGATTAAAAGAACCAATTATTTTTTTAAAATAAAGCTCTAATGAAGTCTTATGAATATACGGACAGCATGGCTCTGTGCCATCTAAGCCACATTGTCAGAAGTTTGTAAACCCGTTAGGCCTTCGTAAATATGTCATTTTTTTTTCTCCTCTGATAATGGATCTCTTGAAATACCTGAGAAATTATGCTATAGTTCTGTGCACTGCTCTGACACACTCCAGAGCCTACCAGCTGTTTGGACATGCTGAGAACTTGGTATATGATGCCCTGGGATCTGCTGGAATCTTGGCAGGAGTGTGATGGCAGCGTCCTCTCACAATTTCCTGAGAGGAACTAGACAACATCAGGTCTCATAGACAGACCAGCAGGCAGGACACCTAGGTAAAACATTTCCATTTAGAGACTTGTGGGCCTCTCACAGGGAGGTCAACAATGATGGTAGTGAGTAACTCCATAAGGATCAAGGAGCTCTCCGAACTTCCAAGGGCCACACCTGCCAAATCTCCCTGCCCTGGGGCCCAGTCTCCACAGAGACTGCCAGGTAATGACACCTTTTCTGCAGACCTGAATATTAAAGGACCATTTTCTCTTTCAATGTGTGCAGGATATTTGCAATGCATACCACTCCTATAACAGAGGCTGAGCCCAGTGACCAAGAGAACAGAAGACCATCTCGGGGATCCTGATTGCAAGATAAATAGCAGGTGAAGCAGTCACAAGCCTTGGTGACATAAAACTGATGGAGTGGTGGAGGGCAATGTGAACATCTAAGTCAGTAATGACATACACATGTTCCACGTGTGTGCATGTGTGTGTGTGTCATATGTAAACACACATATATATGAACTGTACTTTAGAAGTTTACAATGTAAACAAAGGGATACACACACATAAACGCACATGCATGCAGGTCTTCAAACACTTCCTGTTTAATCCCCTTTTGTCTTTAATTTCTTTTAAACATTTAATTCTGTTAAACTTAATTCTTTTACATCTCAATATATCAATTTTATTGAGATATAAATGATACAGGAAAACTATACATATTTCAAGTATGTGACTTTTATATAAATCACATAAGCAAGAAGTAAATGTCCTCAGCATCTCCTGAAGTTTCCTCATGCCTACACTTCCCAAGTGCTACTCCCCTGCACAACCCATTCTCAGGCAATTAATCAGTTTTCTATAGATTGTAGGGAGTATCAACTAGAGATTAGTATGAATTTCTAGAATTCACTAAAATTTCTTACAAATACAATCATACATTATGAACTTTTTAAAAAAAATTTTCCAAATTGCTTACTTTACCATAATTATTTTTAGATTTGCTATAGTTCGAATCTACAATGTCACCAAAAGGCCTATGTCTAAAGGCTTGGTCCACACTGTGTGGTGGTGGAACTTTTAAGAGATGGATCCTATTGGGAGGTCTTCTGGTTTGAAGAAGATATTGGAATCTCAGGCCCTTCTCTTTCCTGTTTTATATCACAGCAGTAAGGAAAGTAGTTTTCCTCTACCAGTGTGCTTCCATGATTTGGTACCTAAAGGAAACATGGCTATCTGATTATGGATAGAAAACGTCAAAAGTATTAGTCAAACCCTTTCTGTTTATAAATTATTTATCTTAAGTATTTGTTACAGAGTAATAAACTGACAAGATTCATCAAAGTTGTGTGTATCAATAGTGATGTTCATTACTGTTTTCTAAAAATATTTTTAGTTGTAGATGGACACTTTATTTATTTATTTTTATGTGGTGCTGAGGATTGCTATTTTTTTTTCAGTGTATTTACCTTTTTTTGTTTATTCATTCACCTAATGAGAGATATTTGGGTATATTTAACTTTACAAATCAATTACAAATAAGCCTTCAAGTATTTGTGTGCAAATGCTTCCATTTCCTAAAAGACAAAAAGTAAGAGTGCTGAGTCATAGAACTATCTATGCCTAACTTTTTGAGAATTTTTAAAATTGCTTTTTAATATGGTTTTACCGTTTTATATTCTATGTAGCAACATATGGGATTACAAATTGTTTTATTTCCTTGCCATCATTAGGTATGCCATTGTATCTAAATTTTGGACATTCTAGTGGGTGTTTAATGTTATTTCATTGTTTTTGTTTACATTTGCCTATTGATTACTGATGTCATGTATCAGTTTGGAGGCTTGTATACATTTCTAGTAGTGAAGTGTCTGTTCAATTAGTTGTATGCATTTTTAAACTCATTTGTTTTATTATTATTGAGTATTAAGATATTCTGGTTAAAATGTTTTAACTGTTGTTTATCATTTAATTCTATCTTTTTCTTTTTTCAAGTGTAAGACTCTTAAAAATGTTTAATTGAATAAAATAAGAAACAAACATGTTAGAGAATATGTTTTTCTTGTTACAAATAAACTCTTTTCTAAACCAAGGTCAAACAATTTTCTTCTAATAAGTTTTATACTTTTAAGCTTTTATTAAGTTTTTGATATGTTGTAAACTAATATATGCTGATGTTCCACAGTTTGGGTTAAATTTTTTTTTTTTTTTTTGTCCTATGAGTGAATTTACAATGATCTCAGACAAGTAATTAGTAGTTAAGAATATCTTTTCTCCAGTTAGGTGCATTTTTACCTAGTACTTTTACATAAAGATTTTGCTTTCAACAAAGCTTCTATTAATAAAGCATTAAAATTATATCTGGGCTGTGAATCCTTCAATATTGTCATTCTTTTAAAAAGTGATCTTGTCTTGGTTCTTTGAATTTCTAATAGATTCTAGAACTAACATGTTACTTTTCAATAAATTTATACTATGTAACTGGCTTTTTATGTATTATTGAGTCTTTTGGTTCATTAATACAATATATTATTCTATGTGTTTAACTCCTCTTTAACTTATCTTAGGACTGTTTTGTAAATATTGGTAGATAAGTCTTAACTTTTGTCCCATTTATCTTTTAGTAGTTAATATTTTCTATTTTCCAAAATAATGTTTTAATTGTATACTAGTATATAGAAATATGGTTGAATTATTCATTGGATTTTAATTGTAGTGATTTAGTAAAATCACTTTATTCTGATTTTTAAAAGATTTTATACAATCTTATACTTAGAGAACAATATAGTTTGTAAATAAGGCAAATTTATTTTAATTTTGTAAGTAGGGATGTCTTTCTTTTCCCTTCCTTCCTTCCTTCCTTCCTTCCTTCCTTCCTTCCTTCCTTCCTTTCTTTCTTTCTTTCTTTCTTTCTTCCTTTCTTTCTTTCTTTCTTTCTATTTTTGTTTTTTTTTTCCTCCCTGACTTATGGCACTGTTAGGATCTCTCAAACAATGTGAAGGATGTACTGGGAAGTGACTTTTTACCTTGATGATGAACTTACATGTACAGAGTTCAGTTATTCATCTTTATATATCACTTTAAATACACATATTGCATCGCTTCCTGTTAATAAAATATTGTTCTAGTATTTTTAAGATACTAAGTTCACCTTGGGCTGGGGATGTGGCTCAAGTGGTAGTATGCTCGCCTGGCATGCATGAGGCACTGGGTTTGATCCTCAGCACCACATAAAAATAAAATAAAGATATTTTTAAAAAAGATACTTAGCCCACCTTAATATAAATCAGATACCAGAGAATAGTACCTGATAATGTAATTTTTATTTAATATCATGTCAACATTTTAATCAAATGCAGTATAAGAAAATTAACAAATGGAAAATAATATTTTTATTTTTTGCTAAGTCTAGGCCTTCAGTAAAAATTACTATATTTAAAACAATGTTGTATGGTGGCTGGAAAAAAGTAAAATACAAAGTTATTGATAAGTTTTTTTCTTACTAGTGCTGTAAGTCAAAGGGGATAATATCACAGTAACAAAATAACTATAAAATTTCAGAAAGTATTAGAAGGAATATATTATACAAAATTGTGCATATAAATAAAATGTCAATTCTGTAAAAAATAGTATATAAATTCAATGCAATTTCTCTTAGAATAGAAAAGAAAGAGTATTTTTATGAAAAATGGGATAAAATAATCTTCAAGTTTAAGTGGATAAGAAAATACCTATAAATAACCAAATAAAATATTAAAAAGGATAGTAAGGGGGAAATTACCTTTTCAGATAACAGAAAGTACTATAAATACTTTCTAGTCAAGTTATGTGGTATTAGTGTATGAAAATACACATTTATCAGAGTAACTGAGCAGAGACACCAAAGCTAGACCTCTATTTATAGGATATTTGCATGATATGGCTTACATAGTTCTTCAATGTAAAAACACTCAAATCTCTATATAAATAGTACTGGCGAAGCTAGCTATCCTTGTAGGGCAAAAAAAAAGTAGAAGAATAGAAAATGTTCTGAGTTTTACAATTACAAAATTAAATACTTTGGATAAGTTAATATGAAATATTAAACTCAATAGAAACTCAAATAAAATAGTGGGCTATAGAATAGTAGCTAGCAATGGAATTTTGTTAGACTGAAATTCTAGAAGACAACAAAATTTTGAAATTCAAGGATTATAAAATTACTATTGGCAAAATGTATGGTTAAAAAATTCCTATCTTAGAAAAATACATAAAAAAATGAATCACATGATAAAATGTTGTGGCTGTAATATACTAAGATGTTTTATAAATTGGGAAGAACAGAAGAATTCTTTTGAAGTAAGTATCTGAGTAAACATTTCACAGAAGGAGCACATATCCCACTAACTTATTAAAATACTTAATTTACAGTAGTCAGGTATAGTAAAATTAAAGCAGAAATGAGCTCTATTTTACAACCACCTGTGCAACCAAAAAAAAAAAAAAAAAAAAAAGAATCAGTAGTGGGTATTGAACAATTTACGTATTTCCCCTGCGTGTTTTATTTATTATTTTGAGGCATGGTCTTGCTAAGTTGCCTAGGCTGGCCTCACACTTGTAATCCTCCTGCCTCAACTTCTCCAGTAGCTGGGATTACAGGTGTCACCACTCTGTCTGGCTACAGCAAAAATTTTAAACAAATGAAAAATAATTCATGTTTAGGAATGTGGAAAAGGGAGTGACGGTGCATTAATGATGAAAATATGAATTGCCCTTTCAAAAAGTAATCTGAAAACATAAGTTTATATACCACCTGCATGCACAAACACACAATCTCATAGAACTAAGACAACTAACTTATAATATGGACATTACCTTGGCTTAATTTACATAGGAATAAGAGCTCCAGGCAGTTTTCCAGTCAACTCTTTAGGGGGGCTGCAATTCCAGAACAGCAATAATGAAGGTAAATGAAAGCAGCAAAACAGCAAAGCAATGTGTGATGTGAAGAGGAGTGTTACCAGGCTGGTCACAGCCTCCCAGGAAACAGATCTCTTCTCTTGGCCCCAAGTGACTTCAGTGGAGAGAGAATAGCATGGAAGAGGATGAGGCCAGGTGAATTATGTACCTCTCTTGTTTCCTAACTGTGCTTAGTCTGCATTCACCCCAGCCTACCCATCCAAAATTGTATTCCCAACTTTTCCCCTGGTGGCAAGTGGAGTTCTGCTTTGAACAGAAGAACTTTTCCATCACAAGCTGGTAGAGGTAGTGGAAAAGCCACCTCCACTGTGGAGACAGGATTAAAAACTGGTGACTAGGATATGAAATGATGGGAGCCATTTAATATTCCCTGGAGCAAAATGCCAGTTGTGAGGATGGAAAGGATGAATGGGGATAAGACAGGCTAGAGAGCCCCATTAATCAGGTCTCAGAGAGATAAGAATAGGATTGATTGAGGCATCATTGTTCATAAAGAGAAAAATAGAAAATAAAACCAATGTCCATATGTAGAAATGGTAGAATTAATTTTGAGATAGGTGTACCTTGTCAAAATATGTATAAACTATTCTAGATCATTAGAATGATTTACATATAGTATTATTAAGTGAGAAATCCAAGATCCAAATGTATTTAAAACTTTGATGTGTGTTATAGACATTTACCATATGGAAATGTGTACCCAATCTCTCTATGTATACATATAGAGATAGACAGAATTCATTACGTGTATATAAAAAATCATAGAATTGAGTAAGAGTGGTGTTAAAAAAACATAAGAGTGTTTTAAATTATAAACACATAATACTGTTTTTGCACTCATATAAACCTTATTGATATCTTACTGAATACAAAACGGAAAACACAAGAACAGTACTAACATTCAGTTTAATACAATCCCAACAATGATCGTTTCATGCTTCTGTTATTCCAGTTGCCCTGTAGTACAACTTTTCTCGCTTGGTCACTTCCCACTTAATTTCACTGCATGCACTTTGCACAGGTTAACCTTCCTCTCAACCTTTTTTACGTTATCATTTTCCTCCCACTCAAATGGCATCAGAGGCCTTATACTATCTGCAAACCCAGTACAACTCATTCAAACTATGATGGAATATTTTGTTTATCATCTCTGTCAGACTTCATTCTTGCGTCTTCCATGCATCTTATGTATTCCCAACCTGAACTCCCCAATATTACCCTCACTCCCACCAAATCAATATGCCTGCTGTGCCAAATCGCATATTAAGCTTACTGCTGATTCTTTGATCACTGTAGTTCTTTCAAATAAAATATTCCCTAACCCACTTCTTCAACAGTTCACATCACTTACTTTCCTTAAAATACCACCTCCTTGCAAATTAAAAGACCAAAACCCATCCTTATCCATTGATCCATTTCTGGGAATAGTCAATGAGGGTCAGAAAGATTTAATGACAAGTATGTTCCCTGAAACTTTGTTTACAATAGAAACAACATCAAAAGTGGCTACGGCTTACCAGGATAGAATAAATTAAATTCATTAAGGCAGATAGATACTACAATAGAAAAATTATTCATTATAAATCATGTCATAGAGAATTATATGATTTCACAATAAGAAATAGTAAATGTTTTTTCCTAAAAACACAGTAATTATTAAATTGATGGAATTGCATGTTCTGCAGCATTACAGAGATACAATTTGTAAGAAAACATAGTAATTAGTTTCACTGAATAGTTTCTTAGAATATTCTTCCCAAATAAATGATGGTATCATAGCCCAGACCTACATGTATAAAGCAATTTAAAGACAGGTTAACACAAAAGGAGGTAGGTAGGACAGCACATAGTGTTCAGCTGGTTGGCTTACTAACACAACTCAAAGAACTCACATTTAGGACAGACAGGTCACCTCCTTCAGTAAAGCTTTGCTAAACTTTGGGCCTTTTAGCTTTAGTTATGCATAGTTGTTAATACTTACTGAGCGGCTGTGAGTTAGAAATTATATTCTCTGACATTTCTGGAGCATAGATATGTTATCAGCTAAATGCAGTCAACAGAATTTATATAAGATTTACATTATCATATGAAATTTTAAGACCAGATATGATAAATGCTGACCTGATAGTCCTTCGCAACTTTCTGTTCTTGTTTAGTGGCAGTAAAAAGTCTAAACATTTAAATACTTGTCTTCTCATCCTCCTTTCCAGGTAGGCATACCCATGTTCCACAGTTATGTACAGTGCGATGCAGCAGGATGTCTTTGGTGGGGTTGGGGAATTTTTTGCTTCTTTGATATCAAGGTACCCACACAATCAGCAAAATTCCCTCCTACTTCTTCTTGCCTTAAGCATGGATATGATGCCTAGAGCTTTTCAAGCTGCCACCAGGGAAGGACCAAGGGGATTGCAGATATTAAATAGAGATTTTGCTCAAGTAATTTCAAGAACTATAGTTTAGATAAGTGCCTCAAAGGAAAATTGGAGGGTCTCCAGCTGGTGCTGAAACATTTGATCTAATACATAATAAATGTTTACTTAATTAAATGCAAATATATTCTCATGGTAAACACTTAAACAATATCAAAATACATATTGAATAAAAAACACCCACCATACAACTTCTTCACCCAGATGTGATTCCTTTTCTGAAGGGATTCATACTAAACATTTTGCATTATTTTTTTCCCTAAAACTTCTGCTTAGGTCTGAAATACCTAAGTGTGTAGTGGATGTAAGTATATGCCTCAGTTTCATGTAATTTAACCAGAAATGATACTATATGTATGGTTTTAAAACATTCCTTCATTGCTTATTAATGCAACAAGCAAAACTTTCCTGATGCATTCATTCAGCTTCATGTTATCTTTTTAAAGTTTTATATTATAATCCACACTGCGAAGATATCAACCTATGTTTGAATATTCCTAATTGAAGGGAATTTAGGTGATACCAAATATGTTTGCTATTAAATTTGTGGCTTTAGGGCTGGGGATGTGGCTCAAGCGGTAGCACACTGGCTTCGTTAAACTTCCAAATACATGACTTTTCTGTGCATATATGTGAGCAAATTTTGGGCTAAATATCTAATAATACAATTGTTATGCCCATCTCTCTTTAGAGATTATTAGTATACGAAAGTTGTTATGCATAATTTCTATCCATGTGGTTATACTGGTTATGATTTCTATATTTGTATGTAGCTATAAACAATAGAAATAATTTTCTATGTTTTTAAACTTTGCATCAAGTAATCCAGATTTCCACAAAGAGTCTCCAATTTTCCTTCTCTGCCAACTTGTTTTCTTAAGATATTTTTCCAAATGGTTATTATATTTTACTATATAAAAGTGTTTTATATTTTGTTGTATCATTGGTTTCTCTGTGCTCTTATTTCTCTTATTCTAAATATAACTTTTGTATTTTTAAATTCATCTTGCTAATCCATATTCTCTTGAAATGTTTGAGAATATGTCTGTGGGTGGTAAGAATTCTTAGTTTTTATGGTATTCAAACTATTTCTGATTTGACTTCTCTTTTGAATCATGCTATATCTTAGTATAGAATTTTGAATTATTTCATTTTATCAAACATATAGTGATTTTCATGATTTACTTGGGATACTGACTCATTTTGGTAATTTTTTGCTTTTAATATATTTTTAAATTTTTCACACCAGTCTTGGTTTGAGGGCATTTCTGCACAACACATTTGATATAGATCTTCATACATAATGGTGAGAACTGACAGTCCCTCACTCTGGAAGTAATGATGTGTTCATTAGTTTTGGGTATTTTCTTCTACAATCTCTGATTATTTCTTTTTTCTTAGAGTCATTTTCTCTTTTGGGAAAACATATTAGATGAAGGATACTTCTTTTTTTCCTTCTCCCCACTTTAATTTCCTGTATGTTTTTCATCTTTGTCCTTCTTTACTATATTTTCAGTATTTTTCTTCCCATTTTTAATATTTTAAAAACATCTGTTCTATATATATGGCTATCTAAATAAAAATTTTCCTTATTGGTAAGAATTTTCACTCTCAAAATATTCATATCTTTTCTTTTAAAACACACATTCCATACCTGCAAGATGAAATATCATTCCTATCCTCTGTCAATATAAAATACACATATTTTTCTAAGAACTTGATTTTACTTCACCAACATTGTGATTTGGGGCATTATTTTTTCTATTTTTCTATTTACTTGACTTTTAAGTCATTGATTTTCCTCAAGTGCTTGCTCATTTTTTATTATGTGTTGATATTTGTACTTGACATTCCATGTAGAACTATTTGGGGATATTTTTGTATTTATTATATACCGCTTTTGGAGTGTATGAATGATTCACGGGATTGCCATGAAAGGTAATTTGCTAGTAGTTTGACTTCTGGTCATAGAGGTCGATAAGTCCTAAGCCACTAATAATAGCACTTGGCCCTCTAGGTGCAGTGATTCTTTTCTTAATTCTTTCAGTCCAGGGACAAACATCTTGCCTGTAGACTGCATGATATAGAGAAGGACTAAGGTTTCAGACCCAGTCAGCTAGCTTGCCTGGGATATTTTCCCCAAATATGGGACAGTGACCCTGTAACTCCTACTCAGCCTCTTATATCCATTGCCTCACAGTGAATGAAATAAGCCAAACACACTGATCAGAGGCCTCTCTTTGAGTTGCAGGATTTTAGGAGTTATGGATAGAGGTCCAATTTTAAAAACTAAAACATTATTAATTCTCTCATATTACCTGAGTTTGACATATGATCCTGGACAAATGATTACCCTTCTCAGAGCAAATTTCCTTATTTGTAGTAAGTATAATAATAGCTTTATTTCAGGTTTGCCGTGCAAATTAGAGATACTATATATGATATCTGAAATAATACTCAATGCATAGTACCTGGTTAAAACATGATATTTCAATGCATTAACTATGGTAATGTGAATATTCATCTAACAAGATAATAACAATGAAGAGATTCAACTTGCTCTTACTTAGTATAGAGAAAACGTTTTGGAAAATGAGAGTGCTATAGAAGATAATTTTACTGAGTTCATAGCCCAATAAATATTCATTGTCTGAGTTACTACACTGAGCATTCCAAAGAGCAAAAGCTAAAGAATTTGGAGGAGACTGTCAAAAAAGTAATTCCTGCTCCTTATCACTGGCCCCATATACCACTTCAGCTAGATGCCAATATAGATGATTGACACTTCTGCTTTCATCTCAGATTTTAGGCAGATAAGCAAGGGTTTGTGATCTACCATTCCTACTGCAATTTAAAGAAATTCACAGTTTATGCAACAACTTTGGATATCTGCTTGAAAAAGAAAGAAAGAAGTCGCTCATTTACACAGGTACTTGCAAAAAGGGATTTCACTGGGAACCCAAATGTATTTTTCTAAGTATCACTTTGAACTTTCTCCATTTTACAGACAAGGGTCAGTTTCAGAAACTCCACAGTGGATTAGATGCTTTGATAGAACTGATTCTCTTCTTCCATGGCTGATTTGTCTTATTTTTCAATAGAAATTAAATAAATAGACCAACTGTGTGGATGAGCTGTGATATAGACCATCCTAGAGTCTCAATTAGACTAATAGGTTAATATCTAATCCATTTTATTAATTTCATGTACAGAATCATTTGAAAATATCCATTGAATTTCCACTTTGGTAAATTGTTTTATATGGACCCAGTCATTTTCCTGATTATTATAAGTACTTAAAAATGAGCAAGAAAAAGTCTAACCTTTTTAGAATGCTGACAAGAAACATAAATCACACATTTCAGAGGGGACATGTGTTTTACCACTCCTTCCATAAAGAGATAGAAAAAGCATTTTTTAAATACAAGAATGAAGGCAAAATTATGAGCTGTTCATCCACACTAGCTCTGAAGTCAAATTATGCAGGAGTTTTTATGTACCTATTTAAAAGCTGCATGACTTTAGGCAACTTCTCTAACCTCTCTATTCCAATTTTCCCCTCCATCTGTAAAACAGAGATAACAATAATACTTGTTCCCTAAGGTAGGGGGAAGAGTAGTATGATATAGGTACAGAAAGCATGGCAGCCCAGGGAATTTAATAAGCCCCTGAGTAAACATTAGGTATGATTGTTTTACTTGCATCTATTAAGACCTTTTCCTTTCGGCCTTTTACAGTGGGAATTATGGACACGCAGGACACAACTCCAGCAGATTTTGTTTTGACGGATCCTTAAAACCTGGCAAGGCAATCTCATTCAAAGATGGATTGGTTTTCTGTGTATTTTTGTTCACCTCTAAGCCAGTATAATGTGGAGAATTAAAGAAGAAAACAAACCCTCTAATTTGGTTCTCAGTTTAATCAAGATGGTGAAAATCAGGTCAGTATTTTAAAAAAAGAATGGATTTGTAAAGCAAATAAACAATTGATTAGCAAGTCAATAGAGACATCAACTCTTTTATCCTGTGATCTTTTTAATTGCAAGTTAAGTTAGACATGATCAGAGAAAGGTAGAATTCAGGACCAGGAAATCTTTGTTATCCTTAATTATAATACGGAAACTTACACACTAGCTGACCTCCTATTATAAAGAGGCCAGATCTGCTTTATTTCAAATTCATGTACATTGGGTTCTTTGATTTTGATTATGTTCTTTTAGTTGTCTTCTTTCCTTCTAAATAGTATTAGAGAATACTATTTCCCCTAAGAAGGGCTCAAGATTTTTTCCATAGTCAATAACTGCAAAAAAAGGGAGGAATATAAATAATTTTGTTTACTGTTTTTTAAAGTTTCAGAACAACTGCTGTCTGTGAGTGGCTGACAAATAAAATTGGGATGGGCTGGTTTTTTATATTATCTTAAAGTTGTAAGCTTTTATTTAGTCTACTTATTTTTTCTTTGTCAGGACTATTTGTTATTTATATATGATAATGAACTTCATCATTATTTTAACACTTGAGCTTATGATGAGAGGACCTGAAGTCTGCCTGGATAATTTAGACAGGTATTTATCCCAAATCAATAGGCAGAGACATTTCCTTCTTCATTCATTCAAGGGTTCACTCCGCCAACTGTTTGTGCCTTAAAGACTATCAAAAATGATTGGGTTTGGGGTTTGGGAGGAGCAGAAGACTTATTTGTAAAACAAAGTTACAGTTTGTAACTTCCTTCAGCTTTACTGACTGCTTAGAAGATATGGTAATCAGTCATTATTGAATCATTCCAAGAAACACCTTCTGTTTTCCTGTTGTTATTTTTCTGGTATCATATCATACATTAAAAAACACAAATGTATTGCGCATTAAAATAACAACAACAAACTTATTCCTGCCTATGACAAGGCCACTTACAGAAGCCTAAAACTCTACTTTAAAAAAAAAAAAACTTGAAAAGCTGGCTACATTTCCCAGTCTCTGAATGCTTTTGAGTACAGCTGAGGCAGGTAGAAGGCACCTGATAAGAAGAGAAGGTACGAAACTTACCTGAGAAATCTCAAATCTTCTTGTGTGTGTGTGTGTGTGTGTGTGTTGTGTGTGTGTGTGTGTGTGTGTGTGTGTGTGTGTGTGGTGGGGGGAGGGTTGGGAGGTTGATATGGACCAAATTATATTGTGTGCATATATAAATATATAACAACAAATCACGTAATTATGTACAATTATAATGTACACACACAAAAAATGGGACAACTGGAAAGTAAGAAACAAAATCTTCAGTGTGGAAACATTGAATGTGCTGCTAACCATGAAGTCTGTAACCAGTAAAAATGGCCTCATAAGTTAAGACAGTAGTTCCATTTCAGGGACAGTATTGTGAGGAACAATGCATACTTAGCTGACAGTGAAATAGACAGGGTAAGAACTATAAAAAAAAAAACAAACAAAACAATGCAATCATTTAATATCTTCAAACTTGTTCTAATTGTATGAAACAACAAATATCTATTAATGAAAATCTACGTACACTTGGTAAAAACAGGGAGAACATGAGGTGTATTTGCCACAGTGCGATCCCTGAAACTCCACCCTCTATTGAGCTGAATAGAAACTTCATCCTGAGTAGAGGAAACTCTTAAGATAGGACTTCCTTCCCTTCAGCACCTAATCAGAGGTAACTGTGTCTCACTGTGGACAGCAGCCACCAGCAATTGGCATTTCCACCAGCTCCGTATGCTATTTAGGAGGCTAGATTCCTCATGGATAAGGATGAAAGCTGCACACTTCAGCTTATGTTCTCATCTTATGTCCTCATCTCCTGCCCCTAAGACAGAGGCTCTCCACAAAACAAAGGGAGGAGGGGGGAGTAAAAAAAGGAATCAGAGGTAAATGTAAATGCAGTCATATCAACACGAATATCAAATAAAAATGGAATAAATAATACAACAAACTCATGAACAGTGGAAAATAGTTAACTGTGTGCTATCTGAAGAAGACACTCTTTGGACTCAGATATACAAAGAAGGTGAACATACAGACAGGACATTAGGGCTGGAGTTGTGGCTCAGTGGTAGATTGCTTGCTTAGCACATGTGAGGCACTGGGTTCAAACCTCAGCTTCACATACATACATAAATAATTAAAATTAAGGTATTGTATCTATATGTAACTACAAATTATTTTTAAAAAGAGAGTATACAATATATCAAGAAATAGTGACCTTGGGAAAATTGGAATAGCAAGTATTTAGTAAAATAGACCTTAAATTGAAAATGTAATGAGAGATAAAGAGGGGTATTTTATAATAATAAAATGGTAAATTATTCAGGAAGTCATACTAATTTCTTAATTAGTATATGAAATACAAATAGCTAATAGAGCTATAAAATACATGAAGTATATTGAATAAAATTTAATGTAAAATCAGGCAATTGATTAATAATTGTTGTACATGTCAATATCCATTTTCAATAATGAATGCAACAACTAGGTGGAAGGTCAACAAGGAAAAAGAATTTGAGCAAAACTGTACACAAACTAGATACAAGAGACATCTATACATCTCTCAGATGGATGCATACTGACAGATGGAATATTATCAAGTAATGGTGCTATTCTAGGCATAAAACAAGTCTGAAAGAAATTAAAAAGTCTCAAAATCATAGAAGTTATATTCCCCAAACACAATGAAAATAAATTAGAAATCAATAATAAGTAAATCTGGGAAATTTACAAAAATGTGAAAATTAAATAAAAATAAACAAACCAATGTGTCAAGGAATAAATCACAAGATAAATTACAAAATAATTGGTGATGTGTCAAAGTGCAGACAAAATGTATCAAAACTCATGGAATGCAGCTCAGTTAGTGTTAGAGGAAAACTTATAGCTATATATGCTTGTATTAGAAAAAAGACCTCAACTATAATATAATCTTTCATCTTTGGCACTAGCTTAATTTCTTTTACTAAACCCTAAAAAATAATTTCTGATAATTAGTGACAAAAAGCATCTCAGAGTTGCCCAGGTCCACAAATAAATAAGATAGGTTTGTGTGAAAGTGATATAATTAATTTTAGGGATAATGTAAATTTTCTGTATATTGATTATGACTATACAGGTAAATATCTTTGTCAATATGCACTGAACAGTACACTTTAAAAGGTGCATCAATTATATGTAAATTAGAGCTTAATAAAATTGATACAATAATTTTAAAATGATTAAAAATAATATAGTATTCCTTGTTTTTTTTCATTTCCCTGTATTGGGGATTGAACCCAGGGGTGCTTTACCACTGAGCTGTATACTCAGTCCTTTATGTTTTTTTATTTGACACAGGGTCTTGCTAAGTTACTTAGGGTCTTCCTAAGTTGCTGAGGCTGGCCTTGTGATCTTCCTCCCTCAGACTCAGGCTTAAACAGGGGTATTTCACCTGCACAGTCACACATAGTACTCTAGCATTTATACATAAATTGATTGACAAATGAAGATAGTTAGATAATTGGATGACTGAACATACATTGCAATATGCTGGTATATGCACAGGATAATTTTTTTTAATTTTTAAAATTGTTTTACTTTCTCATTTAATTACCCATTTTGTTTACTACTTCTCTAATTGTGATTCCAATTTTTTTTGTTGTTTAATTGATTTTTTAAAATACATGACAGTAGAATGCATTACAATTCTTATTACACATATAGAGCACAATTTTTCTTACCTTTGTATAGGAAGTATGTTCACGCGAATTCATGAATTCATGTCTTTATGCATGTACTTTTTTGCATTATAATTCTTATTACACACATATACCATAATTTTTTATATATCGTTTGTATGTAAAGTAGGTTGACACCCAATTCGTATATTCACACGTGTATTTTGGGTAATGATGTCCATCACATTCTACCATCCTTGCTAATTCCCTGCCTCCTCCCTATCCTTCTCTCCCCTCTTCCCTATCTAGAATTCATCTATTCCTCCCATGTTCCCCCTCCCTACCCTGCTATGAATCAGCCTCCTTATATCAGAGAAAACATTCAACATTTGTTTTGGGGGGGATTGGCTATCTTCACTTAGCATTATCTTTTCCAGTGCCATCCATTTACCTGAAAATGCCATGATTTTATTCTCTTTTATTGATGAGTAAAATTCCATTGTGTACATATGCCACATGTTTTAAATCCATTCATCTACTGAAGGGCATCTAGGTTGGCTCCACAGTTTAGCTATTGTGAATTTGCACAGGATAATTTTAACTTTCAAAATATAACAGTGGTTGACTTTGGGAAAGTAAGTAACTGGGTGGTGACGAGTCAATGAGGTTTACTTTTCACACTAAATTCTGTGAAATTCTTAAATTTCTACTGTGTACATGTTTTGATGTTTCTTAATTTAAAAATGTGAAAATACATCAAAAGTATAATATTTAAATTGTTAAAAAAAACTGTGAGAATATTTTTCCACACATAGACTCTAAAATAAATAGTAAAATTAGTCAAGCAGAAAAAAAAGAAAACAGAAAGGGAAATGGAAATTGTAAAGGTGTATGAATCCAAATGAGTAATTGCTATATAAACAATATTAAATACATGTAAAAACACAGGCATGATATCAATAATTTTGAATGAAGTAGAATTAACATGTTAATATGCTCTAACATCTTAGCCTTAGTTGGGACATAATAAGAGCATGAGAATATGCTATTACACTTTTTAAATAGTTCAAGAGCTAAAATGGTTACAAGAGAAGAGAAAGATAATGTTGAACTTAGAAATATCCTGTGACTCATTAATTCCATGCTAAGAGGGACACATTAGAAATATGTACATGTGGGGATGAGGCTGTGGCTCAGTGGTAGAGTATTTCCTAGTATGTGTGAAGCACTGGGTTCAATCCTCAGCACTGCATAAAAATAAATAATAAATGCAGGTATTATGTCCATCTACAGCTAAAATTATTTTTTAAAAACAAGAAAGAAAGAAATGAATACATGGGTGCCTAAAGGTCAGAAACAAGAATATTCATTCCTGTAGTATTTATTATAGAAAAATACAGAAAATATTCAAGATCCCTTTAGGAATGGAAGAGGTAAATGATTATGCTCATAGAGTCCTCTAGAGTATAACAGTGAAAGAAGTACTTTCTTCCTGTAATATAGACAATCACATGATATTAAGTGAAAAAAATGGCAAACGACTAAGTTTACAAATAGAAGTCATCTGTGGGGAGTAAATGAGAAGTCTGTATAATGTGTTTCTTTTGGATCCAATAGAAAAGGCACTGAGATGACATGTAAAAGTGGCCTCTGACATCTTAGAGATGGTTTAACTGTCCACCTGGCTGGTGGGTGCACGATGTATTAGCATTTCCAACTTCACTGAATAGATGATAAGTGAAATTCTATGGGTTATACATTAAAATAACTTGCTATTATATTAAAGTCACTGATAAAGTACATTGAACTAAACATATCCACTGGTATATGGTACACTGACATTTTTCAAAAATATATTATTTTCTGTTTATCTTTAGTCTCTTTAAGGAAAAATCCCATCAATTAGTGATTTAATAGCATTATGATGTCTATGAAAATGCTTACTAACCAACATGCTCATGGTCTTATTTCCATTAATGTATCTACATCAAACTACTTAAATAATGCAGTTTTTGTAAACATATTGCATACATCTATATACATATACATATAATTCAACTATTTTAAGTATATTGTAAGGTGATTAATAAAAAATCTGTTTCCTTAAAATTGATACATTTGATAAATATACTTTATTTTTTTCATTTTAAAAAATATTTAATGTATTTAATTGATTTCTTCTTCTAGATAAATATACTTTAAAACAGTATATTGAACAAATCACATTGCTTCACAATAAGATTCCTAAAGAAGAGTGATATAACAATCAAATACATGTGTACTAAATAATATTTTACTGTTGCAAAGCTAAATGTTAAAACCCAAGTACCTTCTCATGAGCACAATCTCATATCTTTCACTAGAATTTCTATTATTACATATCTTGTGAAATACATAAAATAATTTTATTTATCTATGATCTCTTTTATTACTTCCTACTTTCATTCCTTCCTTTATTCCATTTTTCCTTTTTGTTTTCTTCATTTTTTTCTTATCATTTAGGTAAAAATTCTTGTTTTCAAGAAGTGATATTGCCGCTCAGAAAAGTGTACTTCAAAGTGTGGCATGGTGAGTACTTTGCACTGAAGGAGACTGGAGGCCTCAGAAGCAAAGTCTGTCTGGGACCTTCTCCTGTCCTCTTGTCTCCTACACCTCTTTCTTCCCCAAAATGGGTCATAGAAACTATAATTCCTCTTCTTCAAGGTAAGTCATGGAAATTAGGACCTTTAGAGACAAGTAAGCCATAAAACCAACAAATATCACTCTCATGCTTCTTGTTTGAGAACTCCTATCCTATACTCAAGAGGAAGCAAAACTATACAAAGTGGGGGGAATCTAAATAGACAGAGCTTTCTGGGTTCCCCGTCTCAATCTATTATCCTAACATCATAACACTTTTGCCCAATCACATTTCTGCATGATTGTCCATTCTTCACTGAACCTAAGCATGCAAATAGACAGTTCTCTCTGGGTCTTTGGCTTTCATTTCTGAAGCTTCTTGGGTCATGTTGACTGTGACCTTTATAATAGTTGAGGCAAAGAATCATACCTTTCCATACTTACAGGGACAATATCACATTGAGCACATGATATGATTTTCTGTACATTAGGGAAAGGTACTCTTTGTTCTGGGAGACAGAGTCAGGTCATCTTGGCAAGAAAAAGTTGCAAGAAATTAAATTGCCTCATTCCCCTTACCCCACTTATCTGGGTGCTAAAGCACAGGTCAAGACTGAATGCACACTTGAATCAAACTGTGAAATATGATATATTAAGAACTATGTAATGTTTTGAATGACCAACAATAAAAAAATTAAAAAAAATAGATAAAAAAATAAAAGACTGAGTAAGAAAGAAAAAAAATCCTTAACAGATTTGCAAAAAAAAAAAAAAAAAAAAGACTGAATGCAGTTCTTTATTTACCCAAATGAAGGGAATGGAAGTAAAGACCCTTTCCTCCAACTTGTAACAAGGAAGTAATTAAGTCACTGGTGATTCTAGGAATGTGCAAATGGGAAGTAGATTACAATTAAGAACATGAGTTAAAGGAAGAAAACAATTTTTAAATGTGAAAATCAGGAAAAATTAGACCTATAGAATTGGAAAAAAATGTATGAAGCCATAGACAGGGGGACCATATGATCATTATCATGGAGGACTTGAAAAGATGCAAAATTCTCCTAATGACAATGGGAAGTGTAAATATATCATTTTAAGGGGAAGGATAGTGAATGTGAGATGACTCAATGACTCTCTGTTGTAGATAAATGAAAATTGGAAAGTAAACTGAATGACAATTTAAACAGACTTCAAAGTCAGTAACACATGTTGTTTATATAAATAATCCAGATTATATAAATAATCTTTTTTTAAATGAAAGATGAACTAATGGATAAGAAGTCTGCAGCCATATAACATGAGTGTTTTGTTTGTCCCAGTCAACATGGAAAAGATGCTAAACTGGGTTGGGTAAAGGTTCTAGATTAAATCATGCCAAGTGCACAGGGAGAAAAAAAAGATGGAGTAGATAAACGTGAAGTAAACAGATAACTTTATGGAGATGGTAAACACTCAACCATTTGAGAGAATTTGAGGCCAAAATTTTAACTGTTAACTTAATATGGCCTTAAGATCAAGTTAATAAGCTAGAAAAATGTACATTGCAAAAATAATTCTAATCCAGAAAAGGATGCTGGAATCTTTTCCACAGAAGGCCAGTGGGGGCTTCTGCTAATCCTAGATACTCAGAAGACTGAGGCAGCAGAATCACAAGTTCAAGGCCAGCCTCAGCAACTCCAGGAGACCCTCTCTCAAAATAAAAAGCACTGGGAATGTAGTAATGTGCTCTTAAATTCAATCCCCAGAACCACCACCACCACCACCACAACAACAAAACAATGTGTGAAGTTAGGTGTGCACATGCCTGTAATTCCAGTTGCTTAGGAAGCTGATGCTGGAGGATTGCAAATTCTAGGTCAGGCTGGGCAATTTAGTGAGATTCTGTCTCAAATTGAACTGAAAAAAAAAATGGTTTCAGGATGAAAGTAGTAGAGCAAAACCATGGGTTCAATCCCCAGCACTGCAAAATAAATAAGTAAGTAAGTAAATAAATAAATAAATAAAAGTGTGGTAAGATAATGACTTATTTTTTATAAGGGAAAATTTGCTATGACTATTAGAGTAATTGTATTATAATAATGCATTTTTATAATAATCTTAGTCTCGACAACTTTGCAGGTTAAGTATAAATATCCACATTTGGTTAGGAGAAAATTCTACATTTCAAGTAAATGTGTATTTATTTATTATGCAAATCTTGGGGGATCATATTGAAAGTAAAGATATGAACTCTATTTGCCTTTCAATACTTGAGAGAGAAGCTAAATAGAAAACTATAATACAAATAACAGAAGTATCATAATCTACAAGAGACTGAGAGAAACTATAGTGTGGAAAGTCCTGTAAAAGAAGGGTGTGACATAATGAGAAACATATTCAGTGTTTTCTCCAAGTAGACAATAATATACATTTTTTTTTTTTTGAGCTGAATAAGGGCAGCTCCATTGGCCTCAGGGTGAGGACTGTCAGGAGAAAGGCCAGTTGATGAAAGAGTTGGAAATTTCAGCCCCACCCACTGACCTTCAGGAAAGCAGTTGGGCTGCAGGCTAAAATCTAGGAACCCTCCTAAAGGAAGAGACTTGAGTTGTGGAGGACAGCACACCTGAAAACCCAGAGCCTTTCACACTCTCTACCCCGTCCCTTCTTTCTCATTTGTGGTTCCTGAGTTTTATCCTGTACAGTAAATCAGTCAATTGAAATATTTTCTTAGTTCTGTGAGCAATTATAATAAATTTTTGAAAGAGGGGCTGTGGGAATCCCCAATCTGTATTCAAGTCAGAGAGAATGTTTATGGGTCAACTGAGGACCCATTACTTGTGCCTGGTACCTGAGTGGGGGACACTCTTGCGGACAATGCTCTTAACCAGTGAATATGCTCTAAGGTATGCTAGTTAGTGTCTGAATTGACTTGAATTTCTAAATACACAGTCAGTGGCTACAGAATTTGACAACTGGATATTGGCTTGTTCAATCCCCGGATGGTGAGTGTAAGAAGTGTCGTGAGCAGAGGAAATCTTTTCATTCAGATAAAATGACTCATTTTTCAAGGTAAATAGATTCTTCACCATTGTAGAGAAAACGATTCACCTGCATCTCAGAAGAATACAAAGGGTTGGGCATTTTGGTAAAAGGATGACTGAGAAACATATAAAAAATTATAAATACTAAAACTGCAAAAGTTAAATTTGCCACTGTCTTTAGTTTCATGATCATCCATTTCATGATCATCCTATGAAGATGCTAGGGTTGTCCATCTAAACAAGCACAACAAAGAACACACATAAATATTACAAACATCTTAAAAGAAGATTATGTGTTTTATGGATATGCATGTCAATAGTTTTCTTAAAAATTATCAATAATATATTAGAAATGTCATGTAAGTAAAATATTTAATTCACAATAGAAACATAATTTAAAAAGAGAGTAAGTGATATGCAAAACAGGAAGTATCATACTTGAAAAATAAGCATAGACACTTGAATTCGAGTCTTGTCAAGGCAAATAATATAAATAATCTAGATGGGGATATTTGATTCTCTACCAATTATTTAACAAGAGAAAGCAATGTGAGTCAACATGGAATTTCTTTGTTGGGGTTTGGCGAATATAATGTACATAATATATTCTGCTCTCTTGACCTGGAAGAACAAGTGAGGAAGCTAGAGACACCTTTCAAAAGCCAGAGTAACAAGGAAGCCTCTCCACTAGTTCACTGGCACCAGAAACACAGGGATGACTAGAAGGCAATTTTCCCAAAGGAGTGGGAGGGTAGAAGAAGTGGAGCTCTTAAAGGAAGGAGAGAAGGGAATTCCTATGCAACAATGGTAAAAGATGGGATTTTTTTAATATTTATTTTTTAGTTGTAGTTGGACACAATACCTTTATTTCACTTATTTATTTTTATGTGGTGCCGAGGATCGAACCCAGGGTCTCGCACATGCGAGGTGAGCACTCCACCCTTAAGCCACAACCCCATCCCAAAAGATGTGATCTTAAACCATAGCTTAAAATTCATTTACATTGGTCAGACTGTAAATGGTAATGGGAATTAAGAAGGTCAATGTAGGAACATACAGCATCATTAATGTCAGTTAGAATGTTTGGGTGCCTCCTAATATATTGGTATTGGTTGAGAGGAGGTTCATAGCTCTCAGGTCGGCTAATGTCCCATCAGAAATGGCTAGACATGTTAGGCGTTCCTGCTTTTAAGATCCCATTGCAATGGGAAAGTCTCATAATACTTGCAGATGAAGCTCAATGGGGAGAAATCATCTCTGTGTGTCCCCCGTACTTGGCAAGGAAGAGACGTGGCATTATACATATATCGAGAAACTCATTTTGGCTGAGAAAGCCGGGTCTTGAAATGTGCTTGCCAAGAGAGTAAAATGATACAAATATGCATGCTAAATTATACATAAATATGCATATATACATAGCCACCCACACAGACCATGCTTGGATGATAAATAGACCAAAGACTGGCTCTGCGCTCTTTCCATAGTCAAATGGTTGTCTGGGAGGGTGCAGGATGCGTGGCACTCTTGGAAAACATTAAGCACCCCCCACACCATAACATGTTTTCCAGAAACCATTTAATCTGGGTTCACAGGGATTTGAGGCTCTTGAACTGTTAGGAGTTGAAAGATGAGAATGGGCTGCCTATGACACGAGCCACAAATCTTGAGCATATGGAAGGGGCTGGCCTGCTGTGCTCCACAAATGAGAAATTTGTCTCTCTGGGCTTTTTAGGAGGTGCTATGTGCTGAGACACCAGGAAAGAACCGCTCTACCAGCAAAGCCTGAAGTGTCACTCGCGTTATTCACAACACCTTGCAATTTAAGTTTGAGGCAGAATCTAATGTGCTGGGAAAGAGGTCAATTGTAACAAACAGAGGGGAAAAGAGCCCCACAGCTGTTACTTTCACCATCAAAGCTCCTCAGCCAGATTTATATTTCAAATGTGAGGCAGAAAAAAGGTTTGAGGAAAGAGTCTAGTTTTCCTCTAAACAAAACAAAATGAAAACATAATAATGTATTCTAGCATGAAGAACTGACATCTACTACTTGGGTGAGTTAGCCTTGGAAACCTTGGCATGAGGGGTAGGGGATCTGCTTCATATCAAAAGTTTTGGATCTTACTTGTTTTAATAAAATAAGGTCCAATGACCAATAAAGCTTAATCCATTTGCATTTTCTCCTTCACTTGTTATTTTTAAGGTATGATGGTTTGCAGATTTGGGCTCTTCTCGCTGAACATGCCAAGAGCTGGGGAAGCAGAGCTATGTTGACATTAATAGCACCTGGCATTAACTTCATCAGGTGATACTTGTTGCCTTATTAGGTAACAGTGGAAATCATTTGGCCCTCTAATTGCTCTCAGGAACAAGAGGAAACACCTGCACCCTCCGTCGTTCCTCATCTCAAAGGCAGGTTTATGAGATTCTTCGTAAACTCGCCAGCCTTAAGCCTCCTCAGATCAATAATTACAGTCCTTAAAATTCTCCTCCCCAAGATGAGGATTCTCCCCCTTCTCATCAAGTCATCCTTCACATATCCCTCTGAAATATATCGCTTAATGAAATAATGGGACCAAACAAATATGTTTCCCTTGGGATGACACACTGGCCAGGCTTGCTGGAGAGCAGAAATGGTAAACCAGGAAGGCGGTGTTCATGAAAGTGATTAAAACCACCAGCTTTGACAGGGCAATAACTATAAAATCTTGCTGCTAGTAATAATCTCTACAATACAACCACAATACCAGAGCACCGTATGTCATAGCCTGGCAATCCGTCTCCCCACATGTCACTTACTTAAGCAGGTTCTAGAAGAACCTATCATTACTTTTGAGTAGGGGGGAAAGGACACAATTCCATTGCTGTACTACATTAGTCACTCTAGTTCTAGCCTTCCGTGGGCTTGTTTTCATGAAAAGAAATCTATAAACTTCAAGGTGTTAGGTCAGGTATCATGAATCTATAGTCCACATTTTTTGTTGGTATTCTTTGGGTCATTTATTCCTTATTCTACAGGCTTCTAGAAGTGTGAACTTGCCTCGTAATCCTTTTTTTAATTTAGATGACAAAGGTCTCTTAATTTTGTTAGCAATTTTCCTCTCTCTCTCTCTCTCTCTCTCTCTCTCTCTCTCTCTCTCACACACACACACACACACACACACTATACACACAATATTGGGTGTAATATGAACTCAGTATCTATAGTTGTTCTAACACATGGGCTTTAAAGACAAAAATAACCGTACATAACAGCAAAGTGGCAAAGACATCTTTAGGATTTAACAACAACAAAAGGAACTTGCCTTTTAAATCCTACTGGACCTTCCCCACAGGAGACTCTTATATTATAGCAAAGTATCAATGACTAAGTAACTATTTCCAGGGTTCATATGTATAAAGCAAGACATGTTGAGAACGAATAAATTAATTGTGTTGCTGTAGTGAGAGGGAAAAGTTATTTTCCACAGAAAAATATCTTTTGGAGAAAGCATCTAGGAGCAGCGATGAGCTCATAAATTTAATATTTTTAGTTTCAGAAAGACTTGTTTTACTTTCTATATTATACTTCCAAAGCACAACCTTGGAGGTAATTGGACAAGTTACTTAGTGCTTTCCCTCTCTATAAAACAGAATAAAAACACATACCTCAGACTATTGCTGTGATGATTAATTAGTTAATAAATGTAAAGTTCTTAGAATTGTTCCTCCATCGTGATTAACATCATACAACTCTTGGCTTCCAGGGTTATATTGTTGTTATGATTTACCAGATTTAAGTATGGAGCTGGAGGAGCCTGAATTCAAGCTCTGGACCACCAATTGTTAGCTGGGTGATATTAAGACTTTTCAATACCCTGTAAAATGGGATCACACTGGGAGGAGAAGTCAAGGTCATATAGAGAGAGTAAGTAAGCTCTTTCCCATTTCTGAAACAGAGTGAATTTAACTATTTGCTCTAATAGTAAAGAAAAAGTCTGTATGATAACACTATTCCATTGAAATAAGGAATTCATCTATCTAAGCAAAGAGAATTTGCTTGTGTTTCCCAACCTTTTAAATGCCCATATTTCACTAAAAGCAGTTATCTATTTCCTGAGTACAGCCAGATAGTCTCCAATTACCCAGTTTTATATGGGACTTGCTCAGCATTTGATGCAAAGATCTGAAACACCTAAAATCACATCGCAGGAATGGGTGCAAATATTTTTACTCCAATGTGAGGTGAGACGGAGCCAGCTTGAAAGGATGAAACGGTTGGCGACACACTCCTTTTTATGCACTTCTCCAGCAAGGTGGTATTTCAAATTCCCCAGCAGATGGGAAAAAAAACACGAGGACAGCTTGTTAGAAAGAGACCCAGACTGTTAAGTCCATCACAGCTCCCTTTTTCTTTCCTCATTAATTCCCTGATCCTTATTCCATTGTATAACTTAACAACTATCTCTACAGGAGAGGGAGGGGGAAAAAAAAAAAACCTGTATCTAGTTCTCACTACCACTCTGCAGAGGCTCGTGCAGGTCTTGAGGTATAAGCCAAGAGGTTTTCCCTAAATGAGAAGCCAGCAGGACACTCAGAGCTCTGCAGGAGAGCAACAGTTTGCAGTGAATCTCAATGAACTTCGCACACCTGCTCTTTTGTTTCAATGTTTGATGTTACAGGTAGAGAAGGCATTTCACTCCTTTGAGGACCCACAGGTCGCAGTACTCAAACAGAAACATATCACCAGAGATTTAAAAGGAAAGGATGAAAGAGGAAATGGGGCTCTACATAGGAAAGAAAAAATGCATTTTATTTAGTTGCAACACACATTCGGTAACCAAATGAGATTTACGGATGTGCCCCTCAACCTGTTCTTGTGTTCCCCTCTCATTCACTCTTGTTGACATGGAGCCTGGGGTGTTCCCATGAAGATACCTCACACGGTTCACTTAGGGCTTCTTTTCTAATTAATGATTAATACCATCTCCTAATTACAGAGAGTGGCAGGTTCAATAATGTAAAAGATAACCAACATGCAACATGGCCTTACATTTTCCTCATCATAACAGGGAATAAATTTCTAAAACAGAGGAGGGGACTTTTTGGAAAGAGAACTCTCAGGTGGTATTTGGGTAGCTTATGTGCTCAAAACAATCCACAGAGGTACTTCTGTTGGCAGATGTCTTTAGAAGGTTTGGGTATTACATTAACATTAGGGGAGTACTAGCAGGTAATGATTTGGGTTTGAGTGCCTCTGGAAAGACTTGACAACCTGGCAGCATGGGAACAGAACACCTGTGTGTCAAGGTGGCTAAGTGGCAGCTGCTTCTTTGTGGCAGAATTTGTATTGTCTGTTTTATCATAGATTCCATAATAAGCCTTTTCTTATCATCGGAACTCTTGTCTCATTGCTGCATCCGCATGGCCTCAGGAAGCCTTTGATTTTATGACCCCTAGTTTGAAGAATCAAAACTCAATTCTTCCCCATCAAGTTAGCAAGAAACCAAAGGAGTAAACAACTCACCCTGCTGCTGAGGATACACATAGGAGACAATCATCTCATGGAATTTCTCATCTAGCAAGAATGATTAAATACACTCCAAAAATAAATAAACAAAATAAAAGTAGAACTGTAAACTTACCAGTGAAGCTCACCATGTCACCAGTACTTCTGGTGGCTTGCACATAAGAGGGACAAAGGAAAGCAGAAATGTCCCTAAACTATTCATCAAAAGATATTTAACAACTATGGCTGTAGTCAAACTCCCTCACCAAGGATTCTAGTGGGCTATGTTATGCTTTTAGTGTGTAGACAGGGCTGATAACCAGCTATATATGATTAGTCAAGGTGACAAAGTTAGAAATGGTTAGTCAAGGCCAGAAACACTCTCATCCATCATATAAACTTGAGGTCATAAACATTAACTGTGAGCATATGCTCCCTTAAGTAACCTTTTAGAAATGTGCCTTCTTTGTTTGACCTACATATAAAAAAGGGGCAAATGGAAAAGACTTGGGGGCTAATGGGAACAAAATAGGGGCAAAATGAGGGCTAAAATGGAACTGGGTGGGGGCTGCAGCTAAAGCTGGAGGCTAGAGGCTGGAGGCTGGTGATTCACTTGTGCATAAAGCATGACTACTATTCTTACCAAATCTTGCATCTTCTTTCACCTGCAGAGCTGTGAACCTTGTTTCCTGTATCAGGGCCCCCACAGGACAGATATATTTTAATAAAATGTATGGGCTTGTTGTGGTGGCACACATCTGTAATCCCAGTGACTCAGGAGGCTGAAGCATGAGAATCCCAAGTTTATGGCCAGCCTCAGCAATTTAGAGAGGCCCTAAGCAACTTACAGAGACACTGTCCCAAAATAAAAATAAAAAGGCCTGGGGATATGGCTCAGTGGTAAAGCATACCTGGGTTAAATCCCCAGTACTACATACATATCTAGATACATACATACATACATACATTATTTGTGTTTAAGCTTATGTAGCTGGCCCTACATGGCCTGAACTCTTCCCATATAAGGTGATCTCTACTCCCTAGAAACCCAGAATTTTTTTTTATACCACTGTACTAAAAAAAAAAAAAAAAAAAAAATCAGATATTTCCATCTCCATAATATTCTGTTTCCATAATTGCAGAAAGTTTTATTTTTTTAATAGTACAGTTTTGGAACACATTCAAGTGGTATGCCAGATTTATGGAAGTCCAAACCATTTTCTGGGAAAACTATGTCCCTTTCAAAAATGTGATTGTGAGTCAGATGTGTAGGCTAAGTAAATTATCGTGGTTTTTTTTTATTGTAAAAAGCAATGAAATAATTGAAGTATCTTAAACAATGCATATTATTGATATTAATACATACATAGTGCTTAACAACCAGAAATTTAAGATTCCTTAGAACTAAGTTATTCGCTTGTGTGATTGAATAACCCAGAGTTATCATCTAGCTTGGTTTCTAGAACAAGTGAATTTGGGTGTTCAAATGCTGAGTTCTGAATGTGGTCTTATTCTGTTTTGCTGAATTTTATTAACCCAATGATCAAACATGTTGTCTCTTGGTAGTGTTGGGGCTCAGAAAACAATTCCCCAAGATATGGTGCTTTGACTTGTCAAGATCGAGAAACTGTCTCAGAACTAAGCTCTCTGACTTTCCCTGATGAACTCTTGACCATCTTTTTTTTTTTCTTTGTAATGGAGATTTAATTTAAGGGCACTCGACCACTGAGCCACATCTCTAGCTCTATTTTTGTATTTCATTTAGAGACAGGGTCTCACTGAGTAGCTTATTGCCTCGCTTTTGCTGAGGCTGGCTTTGAACTTCTGATTTTTCTGCCTCAGTCTCTCAAGCCACTGGGATTATAGGCATGTGACACAGTGTCTGGCTTCTTGACCATCTTTGATCCTTCTTTCTCTCCTAAGTGTAGGAAGAGACTCTCTCTGGAATCTATTGATCTGCCTGAAGATCAAACACAACAATGAGGAAAACAATGGCTTCAATCACCTCCTTGATGTCTGATTAACAAAATTCAAAATGCAGGATGGAAGACTGAAGAATGTCATTAAGCTTTGCCAGAGACTATCATGAGCTATTATTTGTACCCAGGCCCCGTGAATTTCCAAGGAGAGTCATTTATGAACTATTATCTGGCCTTTAGGCCCATTCTGTTTCTCTAAAAATAATTCAATACCCCTCAAAATTACCTGTACTTCCCTCTCTTCTCCTTTCCTATGAAGGATGATAAATAACCAATGGAATCTCCTTGGTTCGTTGAGCACTTATCTCACTGTGGTGCCTGTGCATGTTAACAGATTAATAAATTCCTATGTCTTCTTCTCCTGGTCATTTGTCTGTAGTCAGTGCATTCTAGTGAAACTTCATAGAGCGGAGTGGAAACTACCCCTACTCCCACAGTGGCAAGATAGCTGCCAGCAATTCTAGTCTTTATTCCATGAGGTAGGATTCTCAAACTTATAGCAATTCTGTCAATTCAAGGTTTGAGATCTGTAAGTGCAGATTAAGCAAATGTGGAACATTTATTCATGGATTAATTAATTACACTTTGCCAGTCTACTCACTGAAGAAGCCCAATTCCTGTATTTGCTTCTGAGTTCTATGGCATTGTCAAGCCACCTGAACACAGGTAGGTACAACAGTCATTTTCCAGAAGAGAACTGACATGTCCTTATGCAAAGGCAAATATGTGGAAGATGAACAGGCAAAACAGACAGACATTTACTAGATTAAATCATGTAGAATCCTGAGTACTTTCCTGTAGCTTTCAGATGAACAGGGTTTTGTTAGTATCTGTTCCTGTCCTGGGATATGCTAGCATCTCTAGGAAGCACAGATGTTGAGCAGTCCTCTGGTAGTTCATTCAGGGCAGCATCATTTACATATTATTGACAAAGAATTTTTTCCCTGACCAAACTCTAAGCCTTCTGTAAATTAGGTCCAGTCCTTGGGACTTGTGTTTGCAAGAGTCCAGTTTTAGCAAATATCCTATTAGTTTAGCCAGAATCAACCACCCTCCTTTTCTCATCACCCCTGATATTTATCAAGTTTTTTATCCCCTATTATCCTTCAGATTTACATGAACACCCTGGTCTTGGAGCAGAATTCCTGTCAGGACAGTTTAACATTGTGTTACCCTGTCCTCTTAGCAATTTCCATCCACGGACATTGGCCTCCCCTATGCCTGCTTCTTGGCTAAAAATCCCCACCTTTTTGCTGTATTCAGAGTTGTGCCCCATTCCTGTCTCTCCTGCAAAACTCCAGTTCCATCGTTCTCCATTCATTACAGCCCTGAATGGTCTGTTTCCCGATTTTAAATTATGTCATAAATACTTTTTCTTCAACATTACAGACCTCAATAGACAAATTCTTCAAGGAAACATAAAATTCCTCAGTATATTTAGTTGAATATTGGAAAAAAAGAATCAATGGGTTGCTTATTCTAGCACTGCATAATTTGTCCTACTGTTTGAACTCTAAGTTATTTTATGTCTTCCTATTACAGCTAATAAGATCTCTTCAAATAAAACTCTATTATACTATTTCTAGATAATTCCTAATTGCCTTTTAAATGTTTTCACTAACTTTGTTCTTGAGTGTTTCATTTTATTTCAACTCAGTACATTTTCTATGATTAAATGAAATGTGCACCATCACTTATTTTTATTCACATTTTCAAGGTGTAAAGAAACAGTTCAAGCATCAAGTGTAGGTATTTGTGTAGTAGGGACACCTGGCTCTTACAGATTAGGTGAGCCATACCTTACTGCTTCTTGGTAATTTTATTCCCAATCAGTTCTTAGTTGTTCACTTGCTTTTGGGTTATTTTATTTTAGGATAGTTTATTTAATTTGATAATATCCTGCAATTTAGTAATCTACACTGACACATTCAACAGCTTCAATTAAATATTCAAATACTTTGAATTAATTTATTACAGATAATAGAGGTGTTAAAAACACCTCTATTTTATAGAACTTGTACTTGGTTAACTTTAAGCAGCATCTGTAATAAGCATCAAAAATGTTTGTTTTTTTTACTGCATTACAAGAAAAAATCAATCTAATTTTAATAAAGTGTGGGTATGTAGTATGAACTCAGACTGGTTTAAAAGAAAAATGTCATGATCATAAATATGGCACTACAACAGATAATTCTCGACAATTGCCATGTCACTATTTTTGTCTTGATAGTTCATAAATAACCACTTTTATCATTTTAATAATTTAAAAACAGAAAGTTGTCTACAAGAGATTAGGTCTACAAAATTGTTACTTCTTTGGAAATTTAGAGGTTAAAAAGAGCTTCTGCTAATTCTTGTTTAATTCTTATTTAATACAGAACAAAGTAACTAACAAATTGCTTTACATACTTTTATGGGTAAACAGACTTAAATTACCAAATATTTTTCAAGTTATATTTTCATTCCATTTTCCCAAGACATGTAAATAGTCTCTTGTGTCTCTTACCTCAGAAAAGGAGATTACTGCAGAAGAATCAATGAAAACAATATTTCAGACCAAACTATCAAGAAAATTAAAGACTCTGCCTGTGTTTATTGAATGAATTACCTTCAAGCTTTATTATTAAAAGTACTATAGAATACCAGTCATTTCATCTTCAGTAATGCAACTGAATGTTAAAAAGTCATTAAGAGCATTTTAGTCACTCAATATATAATGGCTGAATGAATATGTACAAGGCAATGGTTTTATATCTATTTCCTTTATTTCTTTATTATTGTTGTTATTTCTATTTCAGTGGAGAGTACAGTGCCAAAGTAGAATAGTTTCAAATGAAGGCAAATCAAAGTGAAAGGCTAACTGTAGTCTAATCAGCTGCATTAAATATCCATATTTCTTGCTTATAATAAAAGACAGAATCTTAAATTAATGCTTCTGAGGGTCTATATGTTTTAAAGGTGCAGGGGACTTATAAAATTTTATTGAGTATGATTTTAACTCAGATCTTGTACAAAACTGAATTCTTATGCTCCATATTTGCAAATTCAATATCAGTGCTATGAATTGGCATTTTAAATAAATAACCCATTTTTTCTTTGACTGGCCATTATTATGCCATATAATAGACATTGTATGTCTCCTTGTAAATAAATACAATCTTTAGAAAATTGCTGTTTTGGATTCTGTCTCTACACCTGTTCTCAAATCTGTTCATATTTATGTTTCATATTACTCCCTGAACTTTAATCAATGACACAAGAATTGGGCATGTAATACAATAATTCTTTAAATAGCTGTTCAAGATATTAAGCATAGTGTATTGAAACCATATCAACATATTTAAAAATATCCATTGTTTTGTGAAACTTTAAAAGAATGAAATGTTTAGGTGAAACAAATACAAGTTACTATTTTTGGATTTCTTTTTTCTGTTTATAATTATAAATGGCTGTCTTTTTCTCCTGATAGAAGTTTGTGTCAAAATCACAAGAAAAGTGGCTTTAAAATCCATTGGACTATCTACTCTGGTAGAATGGCATTTTTCTGCAAGTGTTCTCTAGGTAGTCCAGTATAACCTATGGCCCCTCAGGCTATCAGCAGTGGGAAGAGGTTAATTTGCATCTCTCGGATGTAATTTGATATAATAAAATTATTACCCAGCCCTCAACCAGCTCCTTCCACCCTAATGGCATGCATTTAAAATCAAAGTTAAGAGTGAAGATTCCACTACCTTGAATTGTTGAAAATTTTTGGTGACTGAAGTTTCCATGATGATGTGAATGATAACATCATACCTAATGGAGCAAGATTTCTTTATTTTGATTGTTTTTTAAGTTTCCCTCTCTGTCCTCATTCTCTTGGCTCTCCTTTTTCTTTTCCTGTTGCTTACTGAAATATGCTTAGTCTAAGGCTTGACATCCTGGCCCACCATTCTTGTGTGTGTTAGAACTGCACCCTCAGACCAACGTGTTATCCACTCCCATCCTCCCAGAAACAAAGGCTACTCTTCTATTAATGGACCCTTCCCTTTAAAAGTAAAGAATAAATTCATTTTTCTTTCCTGTCATTTCACTAAAATGGAGTCAGTTAAACCATTCCTGATTTGAATGTAGTATATACAGTCAATTATGCTTATACAGTGAAGGGGCAAGTTATCAAAGAAGGAGGATGTTTGGCAGAGAATGGGAAACTTGGGGCAACAGAATGAATAATGGTCCCACAGATTACCTAGAACAGTTGGATCTGATGAAGTCCAAATAATGAGGGTGGGTTGTCTAATGATTGTGGGGGTAGAGGTTGTTGTTTTGTCTAGAACTCAATCTCAAACATCACCAGGAAGCTGACAAACATGATAAAATGGATCTGTAGTCACTGAACTGATAAATATTCATAAGAAAATTTAAACATATTTTGAGGAAAAAACAGATATTATAATCACTTCTGACTTTTTACTTAAAATGACAACAACAGCCCTTTAACACCAAATTAAAAAAACAAAATATTTGGCTTACTCTTGAATGGAGTATTTGCTGAAAGTGTCTATATGTGGAATATTATATTTAGCGCATGGAAACAGCTTGAATTCCCCTTCCTTCTTCCCTTTAGACAGTTGTCAGTACAGGTAGTTTTATATAATTTCTACATATCTGTATTTGCAGGACAATGGGAATGCCTGAGTCCTATAACATTTTTGTTTTCAATTAAAAAAAGCATAAGCTCTACTAAGATGCTGTCACAGATGACAAACAAATCCATAAAAGGTAAATTACAATTTCTTAAAACTGAGCTATGATACATATATTTAGCTATAGTCACCAAGCACTAAGCAAATGCTTCCCGTGTTTAGACAAAAGCACTGACTTTTTGCTGTGGGAGGTCACGTGTTTCGAAGTGACAATTCAAGTAGGAGTATTTTGCCCCTTGAGTCTTCACTCAGAGTATTTTCCGGTGGTGTCACAAACAGATAAATGCACCTAATTACTAGATTGCACATCCTGATGTATATTTATTTGACTATACAAACAACCCACCAAATGTACAATTTTCTCTTCTTAAAAAACACAGTAATTTAAATGCAAAGATATGTTAATCAGCATTATTATTGAGATTTTTCATATGTCAAGTTAGGATGCCTGGAATTATCATTTTGCTGTCAGCAATAAAGCCCGCTGACACTGGAACCCATTATGGAGACATCTCCACATACTCAAGGAAATGGAACCCGTAGTTCCCCATCAGACTAAGGCATATGATGATAACTGGGTAGGCATAAACTATTTCCAACAAAAGTAGGGAAAGGTGAAGTCCACTATAATGCTGTAGGAAAAGAATCTGTAAAGCATTCAGAAGAATACAATTTGAAAATGAAGGGAATAAACAGAATGTGCTCTTCCAAATGACTGTAGAAGTTCTTTTGAAAGAGTAGTCATTACAATGTGAAAGTATGACTTTGAGGGGTTTTAATCATACTGGGAATGGTCAGGACTCAGCCAGCAGAAGGATGCTCCCATAAGCATCTTCTGCAGTAATTGTTATTTTAATTGGCTGAAATAAACCATAATGCCCTCAGGCCAGTGATAAAACTGTATAGGTAGGCAGATTTTCCCTTTAGGAAAAAATCCCACTAAGAAAGCGTGCAGTTTGAATTTAAAAAAAAAAAAAAAGAGTATTGTTACTCATTTTATCAACAAAACTGTTTGAAAAACTCTTCCCATGTCCCCTCTATCAGAGGACCACATGTCAGGCTTTTGTTTTATTTTCAGACTGAAAATTTTCTTTTAGAGAGAAGTTGCTCTCTAACCAAGAATTTTCTTCAAATTGTCTCCAAACCATTATCTCTGCCTTATCCCTCTTCTTCCTGAGTCTTGGAAACTTAGGGAACTGCTATTTTGTGACAAATTCTAATCAATAAATGGCATGAGTATTTATAAATGTCTGGCAATAAAGATCTTTTCAAAATGAAATAATTTCAGTCCTGCTATATCTGTGTACTAAATCTAAAACCCTGTAGTAATGGTACATAATTTCAGAGATGAAAATGCTATCCACCTCACCACAAGTTTAGAATTAAGGAAATGAGATGCATCAAAAATTTTATGAACTGGTAGAAATAACAGAAGGTACTATTCAAGGAATCCAATTATTTTACTTTGGTACAGGCTGATTTTCAATTTGGGATACAGAGGTAAAGGCCTGTTAGGATTAGAATATGTTAGCTCAGAAAAAAAGAAAGAAAGCTTATATAAGTTGTGGTTGCAGTTAAACTGTACAAAGGATGGAGTAAAAGACTTGATCTGAAATGTAGCAACATTAGTGTCAAAGACTATAATGTACTTGTGATATAAAAGGAGAGGAAGGATACAAAAATAATGATAATGGTATAAATCCTGTGAGTCTGAGAGAAGAACAAAATTGGGAAGGAAAACACTGAAGTGAAAAAGATTAGCCATGTTGAGGCATGATAAGTCAAAGACAAGTTGATCTTTTTCCTTTACAGATGTCCATTTCTAGGCATTTGTGTTTAAGAATAGTTGAAAGCAGTGGAAGCAAAATAGGGTTATATGCACATTATTTAAATTCCTGACGAACTAAAGAGAGTAATATGTGACACAAATATTGCATTGAAAATATAGTATATGTCTGTCAGTTTATAAAATTGTCCATATTTTACAATATATCAATAGACAAAATATTTAAATAATATGATAACATTAGTCAATGAACTGAAACTGCAAGCACCGTTTCTAGATACTGGGAGAATGTAAACAAAAAAGAACTCTGGGTGATCTTCCCTGATCCACCCTAGAAAATTTTAAGCTGTCACCCATGTTGCAACTTTTCAACAATCTGTTGAATTAATGACTTTGGTTTGTGTTTCTCCTCCCACAATTTTTAGGGCTGCTTATGCACCCTGAGAGCTGAGCTTTACACTCGTTTGAATCCAATTCCCACTGTTTTTCATGTGTCACAGTTGGATGATTCTGGAGATTAGTAAATTTCCAGGGAAATATCCCAGGAAAGACAACCAAACCAAACAACCACCATAAACCCCTGTAGACAAATTATATGTGGGGGAATCTAAGACACAGACTCAGAAGAAGTACCATTAGAATGGCTTTTCTGTAAGAAACAGAGAAACAAGCATGCAAACCTTCTGTCAGGGAGCATACTATTTCCTCTGTGAAAATGGAAGATAAGAATGACTGAAAATTGTTTATATCCACTTCATTCAAGCCTAAAATGTTTCTGTTTCCTCCTTCACACATTTAATGGTCCCCCTTCTCCAGGAGAACAACCTTCCCATCCATTGAGATTCAGTGAGTAGAGGCACACACAGCTATTTCAAAATGGCTGTCATCAGACTACATTCTTTAAAGTGGATTTCTTTAGAATAAACAATAAGAAATCACCTGTGGAATTTTCAAAAAAAAAAAAAAAAAAAGCAATACAGTAACTACTGAATTTTCTACTGAATATAATCACTCCAATTTGGAAGAAAGTTAGTAAGATCTATCCCATAATCAAAGTTAATCATATTTTTATGTTTTAGAAATAGGGAAAAAATAAAAAATCTCTTTCCTATAAAGGCCTTTGGAAAAATTCTTAAGAGAAATGCAGGTTTCTGGACCTACCTGTGGTAAGAAAGAGCAGGTTTTCTGATGATTGGAACCAGGACAAGGATATCTGCAGAACAAGGCTTCTTAAAGTGCTTCAAGGTCCCTGTCTGCTATTTTCTTATCTAACATATCTTCACCTCTCAGCCCTTAATGACAGTGTTCTTAGGACCTAAAAAGGGAGAAAAAAAAAGACATTTTTGAAAAGACTGCTGAGTTATAGCAAAGTCACCTTGCACTTGCTTCAGCTGTGGTGTGCTCAGGAATATAAAACAGAAAATTCTTGTTATAACAGTCAACTTGCTGAACACAGGGAAAGGGTGGAAAGGCTAAGACACATTCAAGCAATGTAAAAGGAAAAAAAATAATGACTTTCATTGTGCACAAGGCCATTTTGGTTTTGAGAATCATTCGTATCAGGAATGTTGCTGCATTTGCTTGAGGACTGGGCTGGCAGGAGGTGGAGAGGGAATCCTGAGATTGTCATTCAGTATGTCCTTTTGCAATGCCCACTACGTGTAGTCACAATGACCAGCAAGATAGATTTTTGCCTTTCTCAAGTTTACAGTTCAACTGGGTAAAATATAAGCATGTATACATGCAGTTCTAATGCAGTAGGATCAGGGGATGTCAGGTGATATGCATGACTTTGATAAGATCTACACATTCCCTTAACTTGGAAGGTGGCAAGCATATGGGTGAAGGCTGTCACTTCCCAGGAGAAGAGTCATCTGAAGTCAGCTGAAGGGAGTGTGGCTCATCAGAGGAGAACCCTGGAACAGCAGTGTGTGCACAGAGGGGACAAGTGAGAGCAGGATGGGCTAAGGAGGAGGAAACTCAAAGGATGAATGCTCACCCTGCCTTCCAGCTCTTATTTAAGTAATCCATAAATCCCATTCAGATCTTGAGCAATAAAAGTGATGCCCAGTGCAGTGTCAGTCTTCCTCAGAGGCCTTGACAAAGTCTTCCTGAATTATCTTAGCCAGCTTACTTTTAACACATTAATAAAGCTTTTTTTTTTCCTGAAGCTAATTTAAAAGAGGTTGAATTTAGTGTGCCTTTGGACCTCTATCAAATGAATATATGTAACATATGTAATTTTTAAAAAGAAACCAGCTTTTAAAGGCTGAACAAAGAAACAAGTTTTTCTTTGGATTTGGCTAAACGGGGGAGGCTGATAGGATGGCTGTTTGCAAATGGACCAGTTTGTGTCCACAGAGTAATATATAGGCACTCACATAAATATGCATGCGCATATGTAAGCACATGGGCACTTTTCTCATTCTCTCTCTCTCCCCACTTTCACTATTATATCTTGAAACTATGCTGGCAAACCTAAATATGTTTAGGAATTTCTAATACTTTTGCTAAATGAGTTACTTTTGATCTAATGAACATATATATGCAACAGCCCCTGTCCCAAAATAGTAAAAGTGGTATATTTCCAATGTTAAAAATCTGCTTGATCTGAAGTTCTGAAACAAAGTCATTCAAGAGCATCAATGTACTCATTGCTTTGAAAAGTGGCTTTGCATGATCCTTCCTGTGAACTGGGCTTTTCTACTCAATTTCCTCAGAAAGACAGAGGGAGGAGAAGACCCTCTTTGCAATGCATAAGCTCAGCGGTAGCTCTTCAGATTATAGTCCTCTCACAGAGGCAGAATGCTGGTCACTACGTGTGTTTGCATCCCACCCTGAGAGTTCAGAACTGAGATCCAATTATCTTTTACCTTAAACACCAGACAAAAGAATAGTTAGAGATGTATTGCGGCAGGTGGTGGGAAGGAGTAGATAGTGTTTTACTCTTCCTAAGTAGAATTCGCTGAGCCTATTGGTGGGTTTGTTCTCATAAATGAACTTTATGCACTACATTTAAGATACTTTGCCATCAACTTGGATTAGGCTGAGTGATGTGCAATTTCAAGACCTGCTGGCCATCTGAAAAGAGTCATATTGAATGAACTCAAGAACAGTTCAGCTAAACAGAGCTGAGAGTAGTTCAGTTCTGGTCAATGAATTTATGGTTAAACATCAGATCTTCTAAATCCTTAATATATGCTAATACATAGAAAATATACCATATTCTTTTATACCTGTAAATCATGATAATGTTAGGCTAAATTTTAAATGCTGTTACTAATCATTTCAGTTAGAGTCACATGCCACAGGATCTGAGTGAACAAGAAAAATACTGGCTTCCATGTAAAAAAAAAAATCCCCAAAGAAATAACTTAGAGCAACCATAACAGGTTTCTGAAACTTGTATCTATTTTTATGCTTTTAGCTGTTAGTGTACAAAAGTGTATATACAAGAGAGAAACCAAGCACATGTTAAAAGAGGTATAAAGAAGTCTAGCTCATGTCTGTTAATATTGAGATTGGTTTTATCCTAGAGGATAGGGAGGCTGAGGCAGGAAGATTGAGAGTTCAAAGATAACCTCAGCAACTTCGTGAGGCTCTAAGCAACTTAGCAAGACCCTGTCTTTAAATAAAATATAGATCAAGAAAAGATGATTAGAAGATGTGATGGATGGTTAAGAACAACCTGTTTTACACATATTTAGGGGAACATAGAAATGATGAAGAGAAGAGATTAGGGATAGGAGTTTTCTTCTTCTTCTTCTTCTCCTTCTCCTTCTTCTTCTTCTTTTCAGTGCTAGGGATCAAGCCCACAACTTGCCCATCATAAGCAAGGGCTCTATTATTGAGCTGAGCTTCACCCCCAGCTCTGTTCATTTTTTAAAATAACATTTATTGTGGTTGTATGATGTTACTGTGAATAAGATGGAAACTGGCACTCCCATGGAGGAGAGAGACAAATGTCTAAAAAAAAATTCATCAAATAATTTTAGAATGTAGTATGTTTTGAGAAGGAAAAAAAGGAGCTAAAATAGAGGGGAAAATACAGTGTGGAAGGTGCACCAGGGAGCGTTGAGGGAGGCGATGTAAGCTGGGAGCAGAGCTATGAAGAGGTGAAAGGAGAGCTGCATTCCAGGCAAAGCATCCCTGATACAGAGGAGAACTGGACTTGTTCTCAAAGTTGACTGAAGAGGATTTCAGCCAGGTGAGCAAGAGAGAATGCAACCATGCCAGGAAGAGTCAAGGGCCAGGCTCATGGGTCTGTCCTGCCTGAAAGAAGGGTGCAGATTTTATTCTGGATTTATGAGGAAGCTAATTACATTTTATCAAGAGCAACTTCTTGGCTATTAAGGGGACAATTAGGTTTGAAGGATGAATTAGAATTACATGATGAAGAAATGAGTGGAATCAAGAAGGGCAAATGGTGAGATTAACTGTGAATCTAATGCATTTTTTATTATTCTGTATATAAGTTAGAACTGCTAGAAATATTAGTTATGGTGACAACTACCTCTCCAAATGACATTATTCATGATATATATTTCTACCTCTAATCTATTACTATATATTTCTACCTTTAATATTTATTCTTCCTACCATATAATTTAGCACTTAATTATATGACCAACGGTCTGTATTTTAATCCTATTTCATTTTCTACTAGATCAAGAACATCTTGAAGGCAGGGCCAAGAAATATATTTCTGTACCTTTCATATACTAGCATATTTTATATAAACTATAAACTTTTGATGAAAATGAAATATATTGAAATATATTAGAGCTTTACAAGCATAATTCCATTTAATCCTCATACCAAAACTATGCAGAAATCCCAGTTATCATTTTAAAGATGTGAAAATCTAAACTGATAATGAGGAAGCTACTTGTCTCTTCTTTTTTTTTTTTTAAAGAGAGAGAGAGAGAGAGGATTTTTAAAAATATTTATTCTTTAGTTTTTGGAGGACGCAACATCTTTGTTGGTATGTGGTGCTGAGGATTGAACCCGGGCCGCACACATGCCAGGCGAGCGCGCTACCGCTTGAGCCACATCTCCAGCCCCTTGTCTCTTCTTATTAATGGACTAATTTTTGTATAGCACTATAGAAAAAAAAACACAAGTACCTGGCTAGACAGGCTATTGGTCAAAGTATTTCACAGAATATATGTGAGTGATATTTTCATAATATTGTTCCAATTTCTGGTCCTCCTGCAAATCAAGAGTTATTTTGTCCATTATTATACAACTATCTCAAATAGTTGTTCTTCTCTCTCAATTTGCTAGCTATTGATGACAGTGTGTGTAATTCTACATGGAAGGTTTTATTTCATACATATCACATGGTACTTAACCTTATTTATCTTCTCCTCCTCTTAGGAAACATCATATTTACCATGACTTTGGACTGAAAAACAAAATCATAGTGCAGGTTCTATAGTAGATGCTACTGATTCATTATGTCAGATTCCCAAGCAATTCTAATATATAAATGTCCAGCAGAAATATCCATCATATAACAAATAGGACACAAATTACAATTATAACACAATTATCTCAACAGATATATAAGACTTTAGTTAAAAAGAGAATGGAAATACAGTTATGAGATGGAAAAAAAAACAAACATGATACTAATGGGAAAAAGAATGTCAAAGAACATTAATGCAGGAAAAATTACACAGGATAGAGAAAAGAAAACACAATTTAAAATAATTTAGGGTAGCTAAAAGTAATGGAAACATTTTAATTGTCCTCATAGGCTCTAAATATATGTTTTAAACTATTTCTGTCCCTAAAACACAACTACAGGGGCTGAGATTGTGGCTCAGTGATAGATAGAGTGCTCCCCTAGTCTGTATGAGATCCCGGGTTTGATCCTCAGCACCACATAAAAATAAATAAATAAAATAAAGGTATCGTGTCCAACTACAACTAAAAAAATAAAAATTAAAAAAAAAGACTACATTGTTGACAAACAAGTTTTCTCACAATTCATTTTTTCCAAATCAAAGTTTAAATTTTGAAATAAGAAAATTCCCGCTTCCCCTTCAGTTCACCTTCTGGACACAAATGAGTAGGTGCCTCTTCCCCTTCAAAGAAAGCATTTCAATAATATGTGGACAGAGTCATCAAAACAGATGTCAGCACATCAATTTGGACAGAAAACTCTGCAGGACATTTGGCCAAGGAGCAGGAGAACAAACCCGACACATCACTGCTCATTTTGAAAATTTCAAATGCTTCAGTTCTTCCAGAGGTCATTCATTTTCTACCCACATTTGACATCTTCTCCACCACTCCAAATTGTGTCTGGGCCACTTGGCTTACAGAACACCGTGTCATTCAGAAATGTTAGACCACAACAGACTGAGAAGTAACTGTGTGGAAAATCCAGGTTTTGGTGATAGATGACCTAACTCACCCTTTCATAGGATATTGGCTTGCAGCATGCAGGACTGACAGAATTTATCCTGACTTTAACGTAATTTCTTTGAGGCTCTCATAACAGGACCACACACAAAATGCTGTTGGAATCATTTACATTTTCCTTTTTTTCATACTGGGGTTTGAATCCATGAGTGCTTAACCACCGAGCCACATCCCAAATCTTTTCTTTTCTTTTTTCTTCTTTTTTTTTTTTTTTTTTTTTTAAGATAGTGTCTTGCCTCTCTAAGTTGCTGAGGCTGGCTGTGAACTCTCAATCCTCTTCCTTCAGCCTCCCAAGCCACTGGGATTACGGGCCTGTACCACCATGCCTGGTAAGACCTACATTTTCCTAATGGAAAGGTGAAAACAAGAAATGGGAAAATGCCACCAATTATGTCACTGGTTCTTTGGGTGAGGCAGGATAAGGTCACTTCATAACATGTGACTGAAAATGCTTTAAGATGTTTTTTAAATACTGTCTTCCATTCTTTAAAAATTTAAAGGATGAGTAACTTGCTGCCTCATTTAGTGCTCTAAACTCAATGTAGCCTAAAGCATTCTAATAAATATGAAAGACCCTGGAAATACATGAAAACAACATTTGGTAAACATCATATGGCTTCTCAATTTGGGGCCAATTTACACAGATTACACGATTGATTTTTTTTCTTAAATGTGTTACAAAATATTCTCCTGATTTCTAATATTTTCCTTCTCTTAATTCATACATTTTAACCATAAAAGAATTTTTTTTTTAAAATTCAGAGAACACCTACCCAAACACCATGAGCCACTAGTGCCCTGAGAGAATAATCTAAGAAGTGTTAACTTCAGATGTTTTACTCTTCCCTGAATAAAGGATTGTTTGGCTATTTGGTCAGGTAATCAGAGCATATAAGAGTGAAGGAATGAGTCTAGAAGCTAAAGATAATTTGCCAAGAAAAATTGTACTAAATGAAGACACAAATCTCCACACTTCTGCATTCTGGAACATTCCAAACGCCAGCTCCTCCTCCTACTAATGGGCCATGTGGCTGTCTCCCAACCTGGCACACCGTCTCTGTGCCTCATCTTGTCTTAATATCTTACACTGAACTCAACTCACTGTTATGATAATAAAATAGACCCTGGCACACAACTAACTGGGGTCTCAATCCTTCACTGCCTCTCGCCAGCATTTGCCCCTTCAACAAGTAATCTTCTTGTCCCTTAATTTTTCCTCTGTAAAATGGTAGTAACTCCCAGGTGCCTTGCGTAAAATTGTTATGTTAGTCAGTATATCATGGGTTTAGAACTATGCCTGGGCAGAGAAATGCCATGTAAGTGTTGGATAAATACAAACATAAAATTTAAAAATCAGTTCAAACAATAAATATTAACTAGGCATCAATACCATTCCAAACCAAGTCACGTAACAATAAAGAACAAGGAAAAGCTCATCAAATCTTAGGACTTAGTGAATTTACATTCAGGAAGAATGAAACAACAAAACACAACAAAAAATAAAAAACATGGTAGTAATTATGTAAATAAACAGGGCATTTTTAGATGGAAACTAATGCTATGAAGAAATGACTCTGCCAAAAAACAGGTTGGGAGTTCTGATCCTTCTGGGACCTGGAATTTGAGTCAGGACCTGAAAGATGAGAACAGAACAGAAACAGAAACTCTAAAACCTCCGCAACTAAAATCACTTCCTGTCTCTGGGGCAGATTGTTGGCCTGGACACAGAGAACAGACAGGTAAGGGAGAGACAGTCCTGATGTTCATGGGCCAGGAAATGGAGTTTGCACTTGAAGAACAATGGAAAATCATTGTAGGATTTGAACTGAGCATCAGGGTGATTTGGTTTAACCTTGAATAAGTTTCATAGCTTTAAATTTCCACTTAAGCTCATTTGCTTCACTGGTATTATCTAGTGAAGTGCATGGACACTCTATGGACCTTCATATTGAGTTGACAAATAGAGAAGATACTCACTGGGGAAAAAAAAATAAGGCTCTGTCACTGACAGGCCCCACTGTCTTAATGCTTGGTCCCTCTGAGCCATTCATCTGGTTATGTATAGTTAGATTTATACCATTTCTCTCTTCTTATTTCACTCATCCAAATTTCAGGTGATAATCACCTTTTGGTTTCTTGACAGAAACCCCTGAAAACACCTGTTATGTGTATAGGCTAGAGGCACTTGCCTACATGTATATGATGTGTGGGGCACTAAACCATGCTACATGATAGACTTTCTTGATCATCAGTCTATTGTGGCATTTAAAATTCTTACCATTATATTTATTCCACAGGGTTGCAGGGCAAATAGAGGGTGCATATCTCATTAAGGGGAGAGAAAAAACATCGAAGGGTAGGAATCCGGATCAATGAAATAGGAGCAGATGAGGTTTGAAAGAAGACTTCTAAGGCACAAGCAACAGTCCCAGAAGAAAGCTCCCTGGGGTTGGCATCTACTTATGAACCCACTTTTGCCCATACGTGATTTGAGCCAGTACATGGATGATCAAAACTTTTTTCCTTTATTTTCCAAAATCATTACTCACACAAGTTTTAATGGACTCTACTATTTTTTTATATGCCACTCTAGTTTTTCTTCTAAATGTCAACTGTTCAATCTTTTTTAAAAAAAGTAGAGAAGCAAAAGACACGTATATGGCTTTAGAAAAACAGAGTTATGTTTCTCAAAATTGATCCTTATTAGAAAAAAAAAGTTCAATTCAAACAAATAACAGCAGTGCAAAGACATGTGATAAATGAATTAAGAAGCAATGAGAATGGATGGCTTCTCCCCAGGGGTTAATAGCAAAATCACTCAAACTCAATATGTTCATTTAATTCGACTTTTGGTGGCCCTGTGTACATTTGGTGCTTGATCGCCTAGATGTCTTTAAAGATTTGGCTATAGTTTGCCAATTGCTTGAGTTTATTAATCATAGTAACATTTCAATAGATATGAACTTTATTCTTCCTGGAAAACCAGGTGGCATAAAATTACATTTTTTATGAAAAATCTTTATTTTATAAATTCAGTAGGTCACTGACCTGAATATGTTAGTTAAATAACACCCAATTTTAGGTCAAAAGTGGGTTTAAATCAGCGTTTTCTAAGTGCCTTTACTATGATTTTACTGGAATGTTTTAATCTAAACTCCATGTCTCCAAATTCAGTAATTAGTGTCATCTCTTGTGTGCCAATGTATTCTTCCTTAATTATTAAAAATCCTTTGCCATTTGAAGACCCGCTTTGGAAAAGCCATGTTGGTTAAACATTAATGGTGTTCTTTGGTGTGTTCCAATTCCAGCAAGACATCAGAGGACTTCCCCTGGCATCTGGGTGCTTTCAGGCTCAGACAATGAGTGTGTTCACCATGCTCTTGCTCACACTGCAGCTTTGTGAGGTACTTGTTGGTTCCGGTGTGTAATGGAACACCCTTGTCTTTCTATTCCTTCCCATGTTTATGATAAGGGCCTTTATTTCTTTAAATGCAAGTCATAGAATTATGTGTATGTATAGTGTTAGCTTCTCTAAGTCTATGTTAAATTAAATATTGACTTTGCTAGCTCTACATCATTTATTATTTACCATTCTCAATCTGTGGAATTTATTAAAAAATTGATAAGAATGCCTTGTGGTGAATTCCCCACAGGTGTCAAATTGGATGACCCAACCAAGCCAATTACAAAATTGACAAATCTGTGGTTACTTCGATAAAAATGACACAATTTGATTTTAACAGGGACTGATATTTTTTAAGGACACTTTGAGACATTTTCTTTGAAGGAATAATGTTCTTCAATTTTAGAAAACTACTTTTTTTTTTTTTCCTTTTCAGAAAATTGCTTTCTTGTGAGCCTTGTTAGCCTTTCTGTTCTTTCTCCCTTTTTCCAGAAGTTGATTTCTCATTCTTCGGCACTTTAGAAAATGTTGGGAGAGAATTTAAAGTATTTAAAAAAAATATTTTTAGCAGATTTGCCTTTTGTGCAAAGTGTCAGACAGTTCAAGGGGCACCCTGAGCTTTCTCACATCTTTTGTCAGTGGAACAGAATTTCATTCCTAAAGAACAATTGTTCACATTACAAAAATAAGGCTCCTACATAGGTGCTCTTGGTGACAGCCTCCACAGAAAGGATGAAAAGTAAATGATCCTGTAGACTGATTAATCTCCTCTCTCCCCTCACCCAAACCCAGGGCTCCGGTTAAGGTTGTGATGAAAGGTTCAGGGGAACACACTTTGCAGTTTTCTAAACACTTTTTAAACTTCTACTGTATGACTGTTTTTCTAATTTTGTTTCTGTGAACAGAGGTCATGCCAGTAAAGAAGAAGAAGTCAAATGATATAAAGTAGTTTTCACGGTAATGTTAAAAATATTTGCAACCCTTCTTTCATAGCCAAAATGTTAAGAATGTCGATAGCTTTAGTTAAAAAAAAAATAGTGGGGGAAACGTATCCTTTTCATCTACAACTTACTGTTGCTGGGCTGCTGGCCTCAGAGAATCTGCTTTCATTGCCCACAACTGAGAGCACAAGGGCATATTTAAGTGCCACCACAGGTGACTCTTGAGCTGCCAGAATTGAGCTAGATGGACACTTCTACCTTTAAACAAATACTTGAAACCATTTGAAAAGTTAAAAAAAAAATGAAAGGAGTTTTCTTTCTTAAAATAAAACTTATGTGTGGGATAGTTGAGTGTGTTGACTTTTTTTTCTAGTTACATCATTATTCCATAATTTCTTATGATTCTTCTTATTATATTGATAGGATTACAGATCCATGAACTTGCATTTCAATAAATCAATAAATTTACAGATATAGTTAGATACTTGGCTCTGTGGAAATTACTGAACCCACAATTTCAGTACATAGGGCCTTTATGTATTTTATTAGGGTGAGACTGATGGTGTTGGGGTATAGGCAACAAATAGATAATAAGAGAAACACTGGGCTTGGGTACTTTTGCATTTTGCATTGAGGATAAGAGACATGCCAAGTCATGAACAGCTGGAGTTTTGTTGTGCTTCATCATTGAAGTATTGTTGTCCATCTCCTTTGGCTTAACTCTTTATAGTCCATTCATTCCCCTTTCCCAGTTCATTCAATACTTAATAATCAGGAATTTGGGATTACAGAGCTTGTGTTGTGCAGTGTTTCTCTTCCAACAGTGAAGAGTGTTTTGCAATAAAGGGTGTACAAAAGTTGAGTGGTAAGGAAATGTGTTTACATTTAAATTAACAGTGATTAGTAAAGAGCCTGTTGTTTATTTTTGAACATTAATACTTGTATGTCTCAATATTTTATCATAATATAATGATTCAAAACATTGACTCTAGAATCAGACTCCCCAGACTCTAGACTTTCCTGTGTGGTTGTGCTCAGACTTGTAATTCAAACTTTAAGCTCAGTAATTTACATTCCTAAACTGGGGTTAGTGATAACTATTTTATACGGGTTTTGTGACATTACATCTTGGAATCCATGTCAAGTATTTTATTTATGTACCTGGTACATGGTGAGTCCTCAAGAAAATGCAAGTTGCTACTTATTTTTTTCTACTTTTTATTTTATTAACACAAGTACTATAAAGATGACTTACTGTAAACCATGGATTAATAGAGCAGTATGCAACAAAATAAATTGGGAGTGGTGAAACTTACCTAGTAGGATCATAATTTAGAAGTCCATATTAAGTGAATATCATGGTCAACCAAAAACAGTGCAGAAGATGCATGAATGAAACAAATGTTACTCAGAGTCAAATCTGCAAAGTTGACAAAGGTATGGGAGCTAGTTAGACTCCTAATTTCAGCTTTTGTATCTTGGAATTCAGTAATTAATAAGAATGCAGTGAGGGGTTGGGGATGTGGCTCAAGTGGTAGCGTGATCGCCTAGCGTGCGTGGGGCACTGGGTTCGATTTTCAGCACCATATAAAAATAAAAATAAAGATATTATGTCCACCTAGGACTGGAAATAAATATTTTAAAAAAAGAATCCAGTGAGCCAGTACTGGTGAAGTACTGTAGATGCTACACAATTGTAAACCTACAGAGTTTTTCTAAAGAATTCTTTGTTGTTTACATCAAGATACTAGATCCCAGTATAGAATATTTCAAGGTAACTTAAAGGAACATCTCTTAATAGGCTTACTACATAAATTCTTGGGTAATTTTTAATTTTTTGAAAAATGTGAAGTAGAACCAGAAAAAAATATTATTCAATCAGATTCATATCAGGAGTACTCTGGAAGCCTATTGAAATGCTAAGAATTCTTCAATAATTTCTAACAGCACATGGACTATTCCAGATCTACAGAGAATCTATATACATAAATATTGATTCACATTCACGAATACTTGGGGAGACTGAGACACACTTAGAGAGACTGGTTCTGCACATATAAGTTGCCCTGGAAAGCCCATGAGTGCTGAGGAGAAGCCAGGGAGTTTGAGGATGACCACAGAATGTCTGCCACTTAGCTTTGAGATCTTAGACTCCTGGGAATTAGTGCTCCACTCCATTTGCTACAAATGTGAAAGATCTGAGTGAGGTTAGATGTAGAAAATGGTCTAGGACTAAGATGCAAAGCTTGAATCAAGCAATTGGTGAATGAAAGAATAAATAATGGATACAAGAGAAGGTTGTCAAAAACAAAAAGAAGCAACACGCACAATGGAAAAGTGTGATGGAAAAGGCAGGAAGATTCACACTGTTTGACAGGTGGAAGGAGAAGGACACACTGAGAAAGGAGAAACACATTCACAAGTGTTTAGAACAGGTAACTTTACATCCAGGAATTTGGATGCAAGTTTTCACCAGAGGATTTTCTTAATGGATTCAGAAAACTGCAAGAGCATTTTATTAGAAGCAAAGTATATTAAAGAATTTCAAAGGAAATATGTATGACTTATTTGAATATATGTTTATCAGGTGGAATTAACTTTTAAGGGGAGGAAAAAAACACATAAAATTTTCACTTATTTCAGCATAATATTTGACACTCGCTTTGCGGCAATCCAGATGAAAACAAACAACCAGAAGAGCAAAGTTTGTGAGTTTTTCTTGTTTGGATATACCATTAATAATGCTTTCTACCTGTTAAATCCATTGTGGTGCCATATCTATCAAAGTCTGCCTTCTGACACTAATGCCATCAACATTAAAATAATGATCAAATTTCACAACTTCTTATAACAAGCTGATGGGCTTCACTGGATAATGAGTCACACAGATGGTGATTATTAATTTGTACAGTGAATGACTGTGTGTGTGCACATTATTCTGGAGCCAAGATACGAATAACAGGTTCCCATTCTAAATGCCTGTGTTTTTTCCACCACTTAAAAATGCAGAAGGAAAGCCATTATGTAAAGGTGTAAGTGGGAAAGTTCTGAGAGGAAAAGTGGTGTCTGATATTTTTAAATCCCCAAGTAATTATTGGGTAGTTTCAACCACAGATATTTAAGGTGAGACATTAGTTGGCTGCCTACATCTACAGCATTCTATTTAACTTCTCACTGTATGATGAAAAAGAAGTTTTAAGCCACAGAATAAGAAATTCATTTCACCTCAGCTGATTCATTCCCTCAATGGAAACATCTTTATTATAATGTTCTTTTGTTAGAATCAAACCAAATTCTTAAGAGGGTCATTTAATTCTAGAGAGAACTGTGATTCTGAGGATAAGTTCTCAGTGTATGCAATCAAACAATACAACAACATGATTAAAATCAAATAACCCTGTATTTAATTTGTAGGTTATATAGCAAGATTCCAAGTTATGAATAGCAATGCCAAAAATTATATATAAAATAGATTATTAGGAATCACCATAAAAATTTATCCTGAGTATGTTATAAATGGTATTCAGAATAAAAGGCCAGTCTCCAAATTAGATGTAACCTACAATATTATAAATATGAAATGATTTTTTGAAGAAATTTCAACAGAATATTGGTGTTATCCAAAAAACATTCTAAAACAGAATTTAGCTTTTATTAATTTTGATTTTGAGTGTTTGAGGCAATATAAATTCAATTCAATAATTACATATCTGAGGATTTCTGTTGTTATTCTAAAGAAAAATGGAGAAGAATCTTTCCTAAGTGTCTGTTATATATTAAAAGTACTATGATAGTTTTACATATGTTGACCAAATTAGACATCAAATAAACTCCAAGAGTGCCTGACTTGTCTCACCATAAAGAGAAAAGGAGGCATATTGAAGTGATTGCTTTAAGTTGCACAGCTCAGAAGTGGTGTACACAGGGTTAAAAATCAGATCTGAGCCAGGCATGGTGGTGCTGTAATCCCAGTACTTGGGAGGCTGAAGCAGGAGGATTTCGAATTCAAAGCCAGCCTTAGCAAAAGTGAGGTGCTAAGCAACTCAGTGAGACCCTGTCTCTAAAGAAAAATCAAAACAGGGCTGGGGATGTGGCCCAGTTGTTGAGAGCCCTTGAGTTCAATCCCCAGTACTAAAAAAAAAAAAAAAAAAAAAAAGTCAGGTGTGTCCCACATTTATGCTTTGGACTCTGAGATTGTCAGATTTTTAGCAGTTTAGGATTCCAGATATTTACAATGACTAATTTTATCTCTGAATATAACTTGCATTTTTCATGATAGTGGATCAGAAAAATGATCAAAGGACAAGAAAGGAGTACAATGCTGTGGATCATCAAACTGCTTATAAGGGGTTACAGGTTTCACATGGGAGAGTGCCACACAGAAGGTAATTCTTGTTTTGTGTAGTGAATGTGGATGTGTACAACCTCCTGGAGCCAAGTCTCCATTCTAAATTTCTTTCTTTTTTTTCTCAATACTTAAAAATGCAGAAGAAAACTCTTTAAAGTTGTAAGTAAGAAAATTCTGAGAAGAAAAGTGGAAGTGTCCAATGTTGTAAATCCCCAAGTAATTATTGAGTAGTTTCAACCACAGATGTTTAAAGCAAGAGATCTGCCAGCATTATTTATAACAACATCATCATCATTATCATCTTTCACTATTGAAATCTCACTATGTGCAAGACACTGTACAATACTCTCTACATATACAGTTGATCTATATCTGTGGGTCTGAATCAGCAGACTCAATAAACGGCAGAGCATGTATTTGAAAAATAAATTGCATCTGTACTGAACACATACAGATCTCTTCCTTATCCTTCTTTCCTAAACAATAAGCTGTGGCCAATGTTTACATAGAATTTACATTGTATTAGGTTTTCATTTTATTGTATAAGTTATCTAGGGATAATGTGAAGTACTCAGGCTGAAGTGATTATGTTATATTAGAGTTTGGATACAAGGTGTCCCCCCAAAGCTCCTGTGTTATGCCAGAGTGTGCAGAGGTGAAATGATTGGATTGTTGGACTTGTGACCTAATCAGTCCACACTGGTTTGAATGGACTACCTGGGCGATAACTCTGGGCAGGTGGAGCATGGCTAGAGGAGGAGACTTAATAGGAAGGCCACAGCTTCCCTGTGCCCCCTTTTCTTTGCTCTCTCTTCTTCCTAGTTGCAATGAATGAAGCTGCACTCCTCCATTCTGCCTCCCGTTGGGCTCCGAGGAATGCAATCAGATGATCAGGAGGAACTGAAATTCTGAAACTGTGAACTGAAATAAACTTTGCATCCCCTAATCTGTTCCTGTCAGGTGTTTTGGTCAGGGAGATGAAAAGAGGTTACATGTGAATACCATTTCATTTAAGGAACAAGAGCATTCATGTATTTTCGTGCCTGCAGGGAGGCCCGGGAACCCAACCCCTGTGGGTACTAAATGACAACTTTGTTACTTTTTGTTCTTTTAAGCAATTTTAGGAAATAGATACAGTCAATTTTCCCACTGTACAGTGAAGAAGCTGAGACCCTTCACAGGTAAGTAATATTTACTTCTTTATCAAAATAGATTGACTCCGTTTTTTGAATCCATTTTTATCTATGTCTCCTCTATGTCCATTTATACATGTTTTAGGTTTTATTTTCTTGAATCCTTTATTAATTTTCCAAGATTTTTCAACCCCGAAGTGACAAAAGAAAACTGCAATTTTGCTGAGTCACTTCTGTAGATTTCTCATTTATTATAAACCTAAGATCATAATGTATTTTATTGATTCTAAAATGTACCTTTTTTCTACATTATAACATTTTTGAAACAAAAATGTGTCTTAAAATCAATGAGGTGACATAGTTTAATTGACGACATATTTTCTGTCTTAGTGGCAGCTAAAATAATGTGTCTTAGAATTGATAGTGTCTTAGATTTGATAAAAATACATGCCCTTTAACAATTGTTATATTCATTTTGTTTGACTTACTAATGTCAAATTCTCCTCAGGTGATTTAGTTCCTAGGCCAATCATTATACTCTCATTTCCCTTGAAAAAGACATGACCCACGAACTTCAGAAAATATATTCTGTCCTACCAGGAAATACACATAGAAACATCCTCATGAACACTGTCTTGTCTAGATGTGACTTTTAGAGTACTGCAGCCATGTCCATTCCAGCTTGATGTGAGAAACATTAGCAAGCAAGAAGGAAACCTCGAGAATTGCTGGAAGCTGGGTGAGCCATGATCCATCATGCTCAAAGCCCTGCAATCCTTGTTATCTATGACAATACATTTTCTTCTTACTAATAGAATTCAGATCATGAATAATTTATGCTGTATGTTGGTAGAAAGGGCTCACTAGGGTAACACTATTGAAGATTCCCTATATACAAGGCTTGAGTGGTTTGTTTTTAACACTTTATGAATATTTTTTAAAAGCATATAGAAATTGTGTTCATCGTATTTTAAATGTTCATTGTATTTGCATTTGAAGCAAAAATTAGAAAACCAAGTAATAGGATCAAAATTGAAATGCTCCTAGTTTTATATGGGTAAATAATAAGAAGAACTTGGGAGTCAGACTGGCTTTGGAACTTGACCTCAATTCTGCCAGCTTATTCTTTCTCATCTATATAAAGAGACCAGGACTGCTGCTTCTCATGATGGATCTTGTGACAAGACAGTGTGTTAAGATGTACATGCATCAAAGTACTTACCTCATGTGAAGTACTTGTGAATGCTTTATTATTATATTTCTTACAAACAATGAAATATAATTGTTTTCTTCTATGTTATTTATAATTTAGTATTTTTTCAGGAGGGCAATTTTAGTACATTGAAGAAGGAAAAGATTTAATGTTCAGCTGGTAGCAATAAGATATGCTCTAAGTGAGTGAATAGTTAGAGAATCAAGAGTAGGAGGAGACTATCTCTGTTCCTGCAACCATAGGAATAAGATGTCATTCACTAACACAGTTGGAGTTTTATTCAGTGAAGAAGAAGGGTCTTCATGAGATTCAGCTGAGTACTTTTCAGTTGTGAAAGTGCCTCCATTTTTTAGCAATAATATAAACAGATAAGCAATGTACATTTGAATTAAGAATTCATTAAGACCTGAAGAAATTGGGAGGTAGCTCTTTCCAAGAGGAGAAGACCTGAAGATAGCTTTTGGAAGGGACTGTGTAACATACCAAGGCAAGATTGCAATAGAATGGATGTCACTTTTAAATAACAGAGATCATACTGGGCTTTCCTGTTCCAAAAGCTAAGTGCTGCAGAGCCCTTGACTTGCCTGTAGATGTGATTTGGTGTCAGTAATGTGCCCAAAGGATTCTTCCTTATTTGGCATTGCCTTCTCAATTTGAGATGCTGTATGGAAGAAAACCACAGGGATAATTTAAGTGAAGCCCATTCCTCTGCTATGATGGCCTTTGAGAACTTCATTGGGCTCTAGGCTGTGGTGCTATCTTGTATTGATTGCTTTGTTTGATCCTTGCTACCCACAAGAAGGAGAAAACCTATTCTGACTCTGTACAATTTGCTGAAAGGAGAGTTATGAATTTATTTAAAAGGCGAAAGCTCATCATAGATCATTTGAGAAAATTTTGGTGGGTGTTAATTGACCATAAGATTATGATTGCAAAGGAGATATTTTAATTCACCATTAAGGCACTAAGTCAATAGACATTTACACATTTATCTAGCTTTCTATACTTTGTGCCCCAGTGGTGGATTTTTTTCAGCTAAAGATGCCACTTTATAGGTTAGTTAGAGAAAATCTTGAGAAGAATAATAGCACATAATGTGGTATGAATGTTATTTTATAAGAAGAAATTGAGGAAAACTTGTGAATATTGAAGTTGAATGATATAATTTGGGAATATAATAGGGAGTTATGATAGGACTGCTCAAATATATGAAATAATACTTCAAAGAATATTTAAACACATATTATTGCTAACAAAATTCAAATACCATTAATAATTACAAGTCAAGGAGGCGTATTTTCCTTCAATATCATTTAAATTAAAAAAAAAAACAACTATCGTTTCTCTAAGCTCTTTACTAGGGTGCCAAGCATCTTCCTCATCAATAAATTTATCCAAACAGAAGTGTGATGCCATCTGCTAGGATAGCTGTAGAAGGCATTTCTGCAACAGTGAAGGAAATTGGAAGAGAGAACTTTGTGTATCCTTTCCAATTCTAAGTAAACAAGTCACATTTACTGTGTCTATAATTTTCAAGGCATTGCACTAGTCTTGAAGATGCAGAGATAAAGGCCACAAGCCCCCCAAAGCTTCAGTCTAGATGCTAAGCCAAGTCATTCAGGGAAATTAAATACCTGACAAAGTGATGCAGAGAATGCTATGGGAGCAGAGAGGCAGAACACAAACTTGGATAATAGGTAGGAGGAGATCTGGTATGTCCTAAAGAATATATAGGAACTAGTAGGAGAAGAAAGAGAAGACAAATATTTTATAATTTATTTTGGCACATAAATGTAAACTATCCTCATTTTGTTCACCTGGTATAAGGAAAAGATAAGAACATCTCTATCACAGTTACCTCTAAATTCTCAGTTTTGGGTTACCCCAAATTAAGTTCAAGTACTATTTTTAAAGAGCAGATACATACAGATAGTACATGAAAATACACGCACTATTTAAAATAGGCATCAATATTAAAAAATGCAAGTGTCAGTAACTTTGCAACATACAAACCATAGGGGATGATAAAATTCTGCTCTCTCTCTCTCTCTCTCTCTCTCTCTCTATATATATATATATATACTAATATATATATGTATATATATATGTGTGTGTGTGTGTGTGTGTGTATGATGTTGAGATTTAGAAACTAAAATTTTAACCTTGTTCTTTTGCCCAATTAAAAAAATATTAGATATAAATGTCTTCTTATCTCAGGTCCCAGAAAAACTCACCATGAAATTCCTTTGGAATGTGGGGACAATAGCATGACATACTTTTATGACAGGTATAGCAAATATGATAATGTTCTAATGGATTCCTTCTACAGTGTGAATTAATTTGAGAAGTACAGTTTAAAAAATCTTTAGTAACATAGCAGGGAATATCTTTCTAAAATTCAATACAACGGTTCTATTTTAAAAAGTTCTTTTATCATAAAACGTGTTTTTTAATGATTTTTGGCTGGTGCCTTATAATTACACATGATAGTGGGATTCATGGTGATGTATTCACATATGCATTAACATAATTTGCTCAATTTTTTTTTAGTAGTAGCTAATCAAATATAACAATTTTCCATAATATTATTTCTTAATGTTTATTTCTATAATTTTTTCATTTAATATTTTCAGACTGACATTGATGTGGATAACTAAAGCCACAGCACATAAGCAGCTACCTGAAGTCCAAGTAATATCTTTGGTATTATAGTTTAACTGGAGACTGGGGACTCCTAGCTTCAGAATGAAAAACTGGTTACCTAGGGGAATCAAGTGATAGATTACTGAAACTTTCAGTCCCACCCTTCTGGTAACCTTTGGTGAGGAGAAAGGCTGATAAGCCAATGGTCAATGAATTAATCATACCTATGTAATGAACTCCCATAAAAATCCAAAAGGACTAAATTCTGAGGGTTTCCAATAGCAGAATTAAGACAGAGTTTTCTGGAGAGTGTTGTGTCCCTTCATACCTTGCCCTGTGCACCTCCTCCAGCTGATCCTCAAGTGCTTCCTCAAGTTCTGTGAGCTGCTCTAGCAAATTCACTGAACCCCAGGAGAGAAATGTAGAAACACTTATTTACAGCTGGCCAGGCAGAAGCATAGGCTATAACCCAGGCTTGATTGGCATCTGAAGTGGAGTTTTATGGGACTAAGCCCTCAATTTGTAGGATCTGAGGCAACCTCCATGTAGGCAGTTTCAAAAATTAACTATATTAGGACTTCCAGCTGATAGCAGCTGCAGAATTTATCTGACATGAGAAGGAAACCTCTCTGCACCTATCAGCAATTTCTAAAACTCCCACTTCCCTTTTAGCTGCTTTAATTTTTTAAAAAAATATTTATTTTATTAGGTGTAGATGGACACAACACAATGCCTTTATTTTTATGTGGTGCTGAGGATCGAACCTGAGTCCTGCCCATGCTAGGCGAGCGCTCTACTGCTGAGCCACAATCCCAGCCCCAGCTCCTTTAATTTTGAGATTTCTTTCAGGAAGTGAATTCATGCAAATACCTATGTTCTTTATCCACACCTTACTCAAAGTTCCTTCCAGTGAATAATATCACAAAATATTACCAGATATTTACACTCTAGAAATGTGAAATTAAATTGTTCATTCACTATATAGCAAAACACTGAGCTAGGGTTGGAGCTCAGTGGTAGAGTGCTCACCTAGCATGTGTGAGTGAGGCACTGGGTTTGTGTCGACCGAAAAATAAAAAAATACTGAAAATTCTCTCAAAAAAAAAAAAACTTTTCTAAAGTATAAAACCAGGAATAAGAATTTGTATAAAATACTCAAATTGATCAATAAGTTCCTCAACATATACGTTTATTTGCTACTGGAAATTAAAACAGCACATCAAAATTTCTTTTTATTGCAACTCAAATTTTTGAAAACCAGAAAATCTAATTATCTACTCTAATTATTACACTCTAATCAAACTATCCAATATTCTCTTTACATCTCTTCCAGTTCCTGAGTTTTATTTCAGATTTCAGGCTTTTAAAATCTCCTGGAAGACTTAAGACCTATTGGTACTTCTTTGAGTCAAACAGAAAAGTAAAACTAAAGTATATTGAAATCATTTATGCACATTTTAACTGCTCAGATTCCTTATAAAGTACTGGCATTACGGCATGAAGGGATCCCTAACACCAAAAAAAAAAAAAAAGATAAAAAGGATGCAAAAGAATAAAGATATCACAGAACTCATAATAAGCTATTCAGAATCATTGGTATGCAGTCTAAGCATAGAAAAGTGTGCCTAAAACTACCATCATGAAGAACAAGTACAATTTATGCCTATATTGACTGTGTCCTAATCATACCCTATTCTAGCATTCTCAGAAGGATCCCATCCATGATATACGCAAAAACTGCAGGTACATTTGAATGGTACACTTTGTGATTCACTCTGAACTTCCTTAAGATTGTTCTCTTTTTCTTGTTTTTGAAGACTTAGGAGATATCTCCATTTTTCCACAAGCTCTCTCCGTGCAGATAACAATGTCCGGACTCCTCGCCGCATGTTGGGAAAGCCCTTTCTGACCCCCCGTAAGACCCTCTCACTCCTGTCCAGTGGTTGGCGTGGACTTTCTGGCAGAGGGGACGGCCATTTAGCAGAAGGATTCAGAGTCAAGTCATGAAGTTTCTTTACTAGCATTTCTGAACTGACCGGATGAGAGTCCACTGAATTTTCTTCATTTTCAGACATCGGAAAAGACTCCTGGGTCGAGGTTGGGTTAAATTTTTGCAATGGATCCATTGGGAGGTGATCAAACCCTCAAAAAATTTGCTCCCACTGTTGCTTGGGAGGAAAAAAAAAACTGTAGCCCTGAGACTACAACCTCAAACTTCATCAGCTGGTGAGGCCAGTGGAGCCAATCTTTTGCTCAATTTTTATTCCCCAAGATTTGTCTTTCTCACCCTTCTTCCCTCTCTTTGGTCCCCTCCTCTCCTCTACTGGTTTCCCTTCTATTTTTCTGAAATATCCATTTCTGTGTTAACTTGACATTATGAAATAAGGTTTAGGAAGATTTCCCCTAATGATCCTTACCTTCTAAAATCCATGGCTTATGTAGTATCCTACCACAGTGAATGGGGTTGACCTATAGCCACCTGATGAAGAGCGAAGTCCTGCTAGCAACCATGTGAGTGAGTAAATATTCCAGATGGCATCAAGGTAGATCCTAAGCTAAAACCAACCAGTTAAGCTGCTCCTAAATCCCATACAAATAAAACATGGGGAAATAAATGCTTATTTTCATTGCAATATCTTTATTGGGATACATAGTCACATCTTGCTGAACAACAAGAACATGTTCTGAGAGATGGGTCATTGGGCAGTTTCTTCCTGGCGCATACATCATAGAGTGTTCTTACACAAACCTAGATGGCATAACCAACTACACATCTAGGCTACTTGTTGTGTGTGGGTGTGCATATGGTATGGCCTATTGTACCTAGGGCCCTATGAACAATGTGAGATTAAATCAAGCATGAGAGGAAATGGTGTAGTTAATTGAGAGACAATAAGCACAAGAGCTGAGACTGTTGAAGGCATATCATAGCATTATATTTGCTTAAAATCATTATCAAGGATTATGCAGTATACACTATAGTATGTACTATGCCCTATGCGACTGTCAGTATAGTAGGTAGGTGCTTTACACATAGCCACGTGAGAAAAGTGCTGTCATGACATTAAGATGGCGGCAATGCCATTGGGCAGTAGAAATTTTTCAACTCCATCATAACTTATGGGATTGACCAAAATGTCCTTATGTAGTATATGACCACAATTACATGTCATGGAGTTTATCAATTAAAAGGTACCATTAATTGGTCTTCAGTGTATTTACAGAAGGTGCAACTATCTCCATAATCTGATTTTAGGACTTTTTTTTGAATATTATTTTTTAGTCATAGATGGACATAATACTTTAATTTATTTATTTTTATGGGGTGCTGGGGATTGAAAGTAGTGCCTCACACATGCGCGGTGAGGGCACTAGCACTGAGCCACAACCCCAGCCCCTGGAACGTTTTTGTTATTTTAAAATAAACCTTCATCTAATAGCTATACCTCACCTTCTCATTTCCCACCCCAGAGGCCTAGCCAACCAATAGTCTTTCTCTGTTTGTGGTTTTTGCTATTGACTCACTTCATTTAAATGATATTTTTGAGGCTTACCCAGGTTGTTGTAGGTGTTACTAATACATAATATTGCATTGAATGAGGGATCATGTTTTATTCATCTATCCATCAGTAGATGGATATTTGTTTCGCTTTTTAGCTATTGTGAATGATGCATTCATTTATAAGTTTTTGTGTGGACATATGTTTTCATTTCTCTTGGGTATATTCCTAGGAATGGAATTGGAGGATCATATGGTAACTCTATGTTTAACTTTTGGAGGAACTGCCAGACTGTTTTTCAAAGTGGCTGCACCATTTTACATGCCTACCAGCAGTATAGGATGGCTCCAATTTTTCACCATCCTTGCCAAAACTTCTTTTTATCTGCGTTTTGACATTTTGTCATTCTACTGAGTGTGAAGTAGTTATCTCATTTTGGTTTCTATTTTCATTTCCCTAACAACTGATGATGCTGAATATCTTTCTCTGATTATTAGCCATTCTTAAATCATTTTTGTATTTGTGACTATTGAGATCTTTTGCCAGATTTTAAAATTGGGTTACTTGTCTTCTATTGTTGAACTGTTTGTTATTTTAAACTGCTAAATTTTCAAGTTATTGGATACATTGTGATAGATAACAGTCGCACTTCTGTATTTTCTTAGGGAAAAATATAGTATTGATACCTTTTAATTGATCAAAAGAAAATTTGCTGATGTTTTCATAGACAGAAAACCATGACAGTTTGACTATATTTACATATATATGTGTGTGTGTCTGTGTGTGTATTTTTTTAAGTACAGCAAATAAATTTGATACAAAATAAACCTGAAAACACAATTCATTTGCTCATCTGTTTAGTATTTCAATGATTATTGAATAACCAAAGAAAATTTCTAAGCCTCATTATCAATCAAAATAATTTTCTTTAACAATGTAAGAAGGAAGTAAATATGAGTTATACAATTATTTTAATTTTCCTTTTTCTAGGCATTCTTTTATCCTTATGGAAAAATAGAAATTAGCAATAAACAGAAAAACACACAATATTTTTAAAATGCATGCATAATACAATAATTTTATATAAAATGCTATAATTCAAAATGAGATAATTTTGAATTGCACAGATTATTTGGTAAGTGGTTACATATTATATTGTGATTTAGGAATGAGATTAAATGTTTTGCAAATAATTTTTAAAATTGGTTAGGAAGAAAAATATTCAATATGATTTTCTAAAATTATTTCCATAGATATGTTGTCATTAATTATTTTAATGATTTTATTTCTTCAGTGGGACATGAATAAGAATTAGAAATAGGTAGCTCATTCTAAACTTAGAATGGTAGATAAGTGAATATATATTTTAAAGTGACAAGAGCAAAGAAGTATATAATTTAGTGAAATGGCGCATTTCTCTTCCTCAACTGATATGGACGAAGGATCCTTAAAATCCTATCATATCAAAGGTATTTAAAACATCTTATGTAAAATCTCCAACTGCCTTATTTTTAATATAATCTACTTTTACTTTTCTAGTCCTAAGGAAAATTCAATCTATTCATGTACATTTTCTCATTGTTGTATAGTACTTATGTTCTTTTATTTTCAATTCCCTATAAAAAATGATATATTTAACTCAGTAAATATGCACCCACTTGCTTTCAATCTAAATTTGCCTTGGCATATTTGAATAAAATGGCTGCAAGAATTTTATTAATTTTAAATAATAAGTTACTAAAATTAGATTTAATTTTTTATAGCATCTAGGTGAACACCAAGAATTAAATGCCAGAAATTTTTGATATTATAAGGACTCTCACATAAGGTTAAAATTATCAAAATTAGCTCCACGTAGATATATAAAAGCACATTGTATAATTATTAACAATAAATTATACTTAATATTCAGTGAATAAGCAAATATAAGCAATACAATGAACTCTCTTTGATATCAGGCATACAAATTCAAAACACAGTCTTATAATACTTCCTGAGTATGAAAATTGTTGCTCTGAGTATTTTTGAGATTTATATGGCATGTGTTACTTCTAAATAAATTGTGCTAGAATATTTGTGGGTTTTTATCTTTTACAGAGATTTTAGAAGATCATTGTTAGATCATGATCCAGATATTTACAAGATTCTCAAACTTTGCCTTTAAAGCATTTTGAGGTTTTCCAAAATTAAACTTGACTTGTTCATTGAAGGATGATTGTGGACACTGTTGTATTTTTCTTCATGCTAATGGATTCATTGCATATGTTTTATGTTCTTTCACTTGTAGTTCCACTTTCATGAAGTTTCGTAAAAATCTGGAAATATGATTATGTGTGTACAGTCTTACACACTTTTGAAAAAAGCACTGGTGGTGTTTATACCTTCATGGATTTTTACCAAACATTCAGATAGCTGGCAAAAACAGTGAAATTTTAGTGAGGTTTTTCTCTATATGGATTAGACCTACATGCCTCTGATTCTGCCATCCATCCCTCCTATAGCATCTTTTTATTTGGCTTAGTATGCAAAAGTACTAATCAATGATCAAAATTAAACTTCTTAGGGTGGTCCAGAAGACTTCAAAATCGGGCACTCATACCTCCCCAAACTGACCTACAGTTTGAAACACTATCTACTACTTGGCTTTGGGAACATCAGGCTTCTATCAGTTCTTAAAATATTGTAACATTTCAATCCAGGGTGTCTGCACCTTCTCTTCTTTCTCTGGAGGAGTCTACATCTGGTTCATCTTTACCAGTCGTGTCTCAGCTAGCTTAAATATTACTTTGTCAGGAACTCCGCCTTCTCCCACCCTAAATTCTCAATCACAGAGAATGCAGACACTTCTGCACAGCAATTGTTCCACTCTGAAAAGGTTAGTGTTTCCTTTCTATTGTGTGACATCTACCCAGAACATAAGCCACTTGAGGGCAGTGGTTTTGCCCATCTGGCCTGAGTTTTATCACCATTTTAATGGCAAATATTCATTGAATAAGGTAACATCGACAAATTATCTAGCTAAAGGTAAGATTCCCTAAATGGATGCGATCTATGTACCACATGAGTCATGTCTTCAATTCCTTTACAGTTTGAGAACAATTAAGTAGCAACATGTTTCCCAAATTAAGGAATAATTAATTTATTTAAAATGACATTTCACAAGTTGTCACCTTAAAAATTCAATTAGTATAATAAATATAAAATAATAAAGCAATCCCCAAAGCATACACTTTAGCAATTGTTTTCTTTATACACTGAATCTATCTTTTTGATATCTCACTCATATCTAAATGCAACATGTAGGTTTTAATCACAATATTAAAATAAATTCTAATACAAGTTACCTCATGACATGGCTTTTGGGAAGAAATATAAGTAACAGAAGGAAAAAAATCAATTTATTTTTAAGCAATTAAAGAAATAGATCCAATCACTCCTTTTAAAATTCTCATTGTATGAAGAGGCTAATTTAGTTTTAGCTAAGAACGAAGGCTAATAAATTAGGGATCATTATTTTTTTAAGTGTTAGCAGTGACATGAATTTGATAAGCTGGAGTACATTATTAAATTTATTCAGCTAGGTAGCAAAAATGGATTTAAAAGTTGAGGAGGTAAAGAGCTCTTCACAAAAAGTCAAGATATGTATATATGTGTATCCATGAAGGTATGCATTGCAAGTATATTTTGAGACTTCTGAATATAAGATCCAGATGTAGAAGTCCTCAGTAAAATTTGAGATATAAGAATGTAAATAAAAATATAGCAACATGCAAGATTAAGAAGATATAAGATTTATCTATGAGTATTTCTTTTGGCTTCTAAGTTATGGGACAAATTATTGTAATCATCAGCCTGACACCAAACTGTCATGATATATCCATTGGGAAAACCTCTCAGTTCACTGAGAACAGCTTTTGTTAGGACAAAAAAAAAAAGAAATTTTTTTTTGAGTCTAGAGATTATATTAGGGATACTGTTTAAAAAGGCAAGAGTGAGGGGAGAAGAAAAAAGAGATGTGTGGGGTATAAACTGTTTGTATGTATAAACATCAATATATATATATATATATTTATTTTATATACCTATAATATTTCCTATAAGCAAATTATATAGTGATGACTTGATATACTTCAAGAACTTTTTTTTTTTAATTTTAGCTCATCCTTTCATACTTGATAAAGCTAAGTCTTCTATTTTTTTCTGGTTTCCTACCAGATCTCATTGCATATAAAGTCATATGTTTCCCTTTGTGCTGAGGTTTCTATTGAAGGATAATGAAATAGATGTTTTTGGTTATTCCTCCACATAGCAGAGTAAATAGTTTTAGGAATAAATAAACAGGTTCACTGATCTGCTTTGTACATTGAAAAAAAAATGATTTAGTGGATGGTGTCTCTGGGCCCTGAGCATTTTTTTTCAATTAAGAAAATAAAATATTCAAAGGAAACACATCACTCATCCTGTCTTTCTTCATATACCTCCCTCTAATCCTTTCTTTTTAATCCTCATTCCTCTTCCCCTCCTAGCACTGATTGTAGGATGTGGCCCACTGGAGAGTAAAATTAAAACAAAAAAGCAAAGTAGAAAGTCATAAAAAAAAGTATTTAATGGATTTTTTTCTTTAAAAGAAGATGCATGGTTAATTGTTAAAAAAAAAAAAAAATCCTTTCCAGGCTCTTAAAATTTACAATTGCTGCATGGTTTTAAACCTCAATTAAATGAGAAGGCTTAATAGACACATGTGATTTTAATGATGTGAAATGTCCCAGTATTCTTTCTACAGTTGTTGAAAAAATTACTGCAGCATTTTACTAAGCATATTGAATGATTTTTAAAAGACTTACTCTATGCTTTTTTTTTTTTTTATTCAGTCTTTCAGCTTTGTTCAATTACAAACAGGTCACTAAATATCCTGTCCTTAATAAAGGGGAAACTCTTATTAATAAAATTGGAATTTAAATGAATTGCTTAGAATAGAGAATGAAAGTGGTACCAAATGTGGGCCACAGAAAAGAAGCATTTAAACATCCTAACATTACAGCAATGAAAGTGATGTTACACTGACCAATGAAGAGCAAAACACGGTAAATCACATAGATCCCAAATGGCAATGCCAAGTCAGAAAGTGCCAGGACTCCGTATGAGCTTACAAAGGACAACATCCAAGTTAAAGGTTAAACCACAAGTCTAAGCAGAAGGTTTGGACATTTGATTATAACAAGTCAGGGCAAAATAAAATTTAATGTATGTATCTTTTTTTTTTTTTTAACTTCCTTCCTGAAATTGAAAGCAGGTTGAGAAGAGCAGATCAAGGATGCAAACACTTGAACAGCATGCAAATGAGTGAGGCCAAAGAGCAAAAGAAATATTTTCCTACCAAAGGAAAACAAGAGGTCAGATGCAAATTCAAATGGGAATTAACTCCTTAAAATGTATGTCAGGAACAGTGACAGAGAACCACAGAAGCCATGGCTAACCCAGGGGCCTGCCCAGTTCTGTCTGATCCACAGGTCCAGGGTACACTCATCTGAAAGGCAGGGCCAGTGATACCCAACCTTTGGATTTCTCAAAAGTCAGAAGGCTCAATTTGCATGTGAAAAATTGTAATCATGATCTAAATGTTTTCTCAGTTAAAGAAAAACTTTTCTTTCTTTCTTTTTCTTCTTTTTTTTTGGGGGGGGGAGGGAGGTCAACAAAAATAAGACATGCCTGCCAGTTTGGGAGAAAAAGACAAATAAAATAGAATACATTTGATTTTAAACCACAGAATTTAAACTTGAAAGTGAGCTGTGGTCTTTTTTTTTTTTTTTCTTTCTATTTTTTTTTTTTTTATTATAGATCAAACACTAGCGAAAAAGCAAGTCGTGCACAGATCATGTGTTTCACTCAATGGTGGACCTGAATAAAATCCCTTAGATCCTTTTTCTGTATTCTCTTTTGTATATAAAATCTATTGGAAATATTTAAAATGTTGGCCTTTTTCCTTCTTGCAATCAGAATAGTAAGTACAAATGAGTGCTTGGTTACCATCTCTATAGAAATATAATATAAATACTATATACTTCCAAGGGCATTTTAAAATAGCAATTTCCCAGCTATTTTTAAAAACTCAAAAATATTTATTTTCTTTATCTCAGTTACACCATTTCACAATCTCTTCCATGAAGTTAAATTTGAAAAAACAATTATGCATATAATAATTATTAAAATATTAATTATATATGAAAAATAAGAGATATTATTCTCTAATAATATGAATAGGATAAAAATAATTAGTAAAAATGTAACATTGTCATTTCAGTATAAACATATTTAGTTTAATGTCATTATGTGGCAAGTTATCTGCCTATTTAAAAAATTAAAGTTATTTGGAAAATAATAAAATACATACAGGGAATAATGCCTTTAAGCCCAGTTTCCAGATACAAGTAATCTTATGACAATAATATAGCATATACATTGATTTTATATATACACATATATATATGTATATATATATATAAACACACACAAATATAAATATATTTTAAATATGTACAAATATATACACATGTGGGTATAACCTAAATATGTTACATAATCAACAGGATAATACAATAAAATTGTTAAATACTTATACCATTCACCCAAATTTGTGCTGCAAAACTCTTTGTTGTTAACAAATTTTAAAATGCTCATTTTTAATGGTCAATATAATCTGTGTATAGATGAAACATAATCCATTTACTCATTCTCTAATGGTATATGCACGGATTCTAATCTTTGTCAATTGAAAAATATATTACAATTAAAATATTTTAATAAAGATATTATATATTTATCCTTTTATTATTTATCTTGATGATTATACATGTATTATGAGCATATATAATTTTTATAATTTTGATATTTGACAAATATCTTTACTTTTAATGATTACTAAATGATAGCACCCTATTATATCTTAATTCTAATTTAATGTTTAATTATTGGGCATTTAAAAAAAATTTAAAAACAATTTATAAGAGCTCTTATTTACTAAGTCTATTAACCCTTTGCTATTGGAAATTTTGTTTTTCATTTTATATGTCTTGAGACATTTTTGTCACTACTTTCAGTATAAACAGATTTAGTTTAATGCCATAATAATAAACCTAAATGCTTTGCTACTGAGCCACATCCACAGCCTTTTTTACTTTTTTCTTTGAGACAAAGTCAATAAGTTGCATAGGGTCTCACTAAATTCCTGAAGGTGGCCTGGAACTTTTGACCCTCCTGTCTTAGCCTCCAGAGTCCCTGGGTTTACAGATGTAAGCCATCACACCTAGGTGAGGCATGTGATTTTCAAAAATTGCAATGTTTTCAAAATTCTCTACCTGAAAATGAATTTGCTTATGTATTGTACTAATAAGTAATATGCAAAGGACTACCCACTTGTCTTCAGTTTTTAGATAAAAAGTTCTGTTAAACTGTATCAAGTATGGCATGATAATAAAACCATTTGTTTACTTCTTTCTATCATTTACAACATTTCTCAGCCTAGGAAAATTGTGGACCAAAGAAACAAAACATATATATATATATATATATATATATATATATTTTCACATATTAAATTAACAATCAAAAATTCGGAAAAATAAATTGCTAATTTTATATTTCTACATCAAAGGCTTTTAACATTATATTTGTACAGTTCTTTCTAATAATAAATATTTATGGTAATTACTCTTATTGTTGAAGAAATCTTGCAGTAACATTTAAATATCCTTTTTGTTAAAATATTATGATTCTTATTTCAAATGATCAATAGAATTTAGATAAATTTTAATAACAAAGTTTTTTTTTTTCTATTCCTCTTTGCTTGTAGCACTTAACTTTCTTTCAGTGTCTCCTCCTGAGCATTTTAAAAATGAAAACCCATATTCCCAAACTGAAATATTTGTTCTCTTTAGTAAGATTCTTTTTGGCTTCAGGGAGAATAAATTTACAGAGACATCCTGGGACTTTGGGACTCCAACGATTCAAATTTTTACCTTGAATATCTATTCTTGACTTATCCTTCTTTTTGAATAAACATCCCCTAAAGAGAATACTGGCTTTGTGACTTCCTTTATTGAATAAATTATGCAGTGCTTCTGTCTGCAACTCATGTGAGTGATGCCAAATAAAGCAGACATAGCTGTTGGACATCATTCCAGACCCTGTGTCTGATTGGCAGATCACAGGAAGGAAAAAATGTCCCATGAGCCCCTGTGTGAGGTCGTTACCAACTGATTGAGAATTCGCCTCAAATATCTGAAACCCAGGTGTGTTGTAGATTAGCACAACTTACAAGCACTGTGTGGAGATTTATTATGATAATTGTTGCTTTTATTTTTTATTTCCCTGAACTCAAAGATAATTAATGTCAGTATGTGTCCTGGTATCTGACTCTCTTAATTGGTCCTATGGTGCCTTGGGTGTTTGAAAATCCACTCACTTAAAGGCTTTTTTTCTTTTTTTTTTCTTTTGACTTGTTTTCCTGGAGCTGTTCATTAGTGCCTAAAATATTTGATTACATTTAATTGTGATGTCTTCAATTTTGTGCACCTGCTGCAATTTACATGAGGGGAAAAAGGCTTACAGAAGTAGGGGGAAAAAGTGAGAGGGGGAATTCAATTTTAAAAGAATTCCCCTGCACAGGGTAATTGGGGTTAAATATGGAAACACAATAAACCTAATAATGGGTTAGATTTTGATAACTACTATGGTTATACAAAAAAGGTTCTAAATCACAACTGCTCTGTCATACAAATCCTGAACCTATATTTCCACATTTCTCACAAAGGCTTTTGGTTTTTGAGGGATATCCATGTTTACACTAAATTTAATATCTGGTATTAAAGAATCTGTTTTGGAGATAAGAAGAAAATACTGAGACAGAACTCAGTTGTTGTGGGTTTTTTTTTTCCTTCTGTTTTGGTTCTCATTTAGCTTTAATAGAATATACTACTCATTTTTATTTCAACTAACATTGAGGCATTTCATCACAGTTTTTCTTGTAGTTTAATTTTATTGTATCATGATGTTTGAAATGGTCAAAAGTTTTCTAGAAGAGAGAGAGTTTCCTTTGAGGAATATGACTTAAAATAACATATAAGGAACCGATTATACCCACAAACAGTTACCAGCTTCAAAGAATGATATTGACCTGAATATCAATTCCAATGACCAAAACTACAATTCCACGGAGGCAGAGGAAACAACAGGGTATCTGCTGCATTTTCAGTAGAAGGAATAAATCACTTTTCTATTTCTTCAGTAAAACCATCAGTTTCGTTTCCTTTTAAAGAAACTGTGAAATCTTAGAGCCTGATCCGAAACCATGCTTTTAGAAGAGAAGTAATTAAGCCCAGTCGTATGGTTATCATGGAAGGCATACTATGGCAGCTCTGTGTTACATATATCAAAACAATGCCTGATTGACTCCGGACATTTTTGTTCATTGAACAACATTCCAAGAACAAGAAAGCAGTGAGCACTGGTAACCATTTAGGGGGACTCATCAACGAAATTGTCAGCTGAAGCATTATCTCCTCCAAGGATTCTCTGATCCTTCTATACCAACATCTAATGTCTCTGTTTGATATTTTACTATATTGGTGACTAGATTATGAGGTGTACTCTCTCAGGCTCTGGAGTCCAGCAAAATTTCTACAGACTGTATTCGTATTAGCATTGTTGCCCTGAAAATCTTCCAAAATTTTAAACATGAAGGTAATGAGTAAAAGTAATGTATGTGTAATATTTGACTTTTGCGGGGGAGGGGGTATGGGAGATTGAATTCAGGAGCACTTGACCATTGAGCCACATCTTCAGTCCTATTTTGTATTTTATTTAGAGACAATTTTATTTAGAGACTCATTGAGTTGCATAGTGCCTCACTTTTGCTGAAGCTGGCTTTGAACTCCCAATCTTCTGGCCTCAGCTTCCCAAACTACTGGGATTAGAGGCATGTGCTACCACACCTGATACATTTGACATTTTCAATTTTTTTTATGTTTATTACTCCAATGGATTCTCAAAATAACACTGTGACACAAATGTAGAAATTGAGTTTGTTTTTCTCACTATTATATTATTGGGACTTCTACTACCTTCCCTAAAAAAAGGCATTTTAGAAATAAGAGCAATTAGTTAAATCAAATAAATAAATAAATGAAGGTGCCATATCTTCCTTTAAAAAAAAAAAATCGAAGCAAATGGAAGTTTAGTGACTTTCCTAAATCCACACAACTGTTCACACACCCAGTTCCTGAACCTCTGAATTCTAAACTCACCCCAAATGCTATATTGGTAAAGTATGATAAAGGTTCTTTATATACTTATATATCTAATTATACTCAATAATTCAATTTCATGTTTCTTTGATATTTTTTGATTATTAATTGCTAAATTTATAGTAGGCATTCAATGAAAATTTGGCATTCCCAGCTTTTTTCTGGGTCAACTTTTAGAGCCCAGCTCAAGTCACCTCCTAGGAAAGCCATTTCCCCAAAAGTCACCAAAAATCAGATTCCTTTATTATACGCTCTAGCGTAAAATAACCATTTTATTACATGATCTACTTTGTTTTATACACTTTCTGACATTATAATTATGCTCTTTCTTCTACTATACTTTAATTTCTATAAGCAAGTCAGAACTCTACTTTAGCGTTGACTGAATGAGCCATGAACATGTATTTATAGGAGCCTACATTTGCATCTCATCTTATTCCAGGTGATCTTCACATGTAGAATGCAAGAGAAAAAAAATGTAGCTTGCTTGATTAGGTGACTTGTATTATCTCTCCTCATCCCTCACATACATACACAGGCACACCCCACATAATCTTAATGAGTCCTTCATCAGGCTTGGATGTGTCTACAAGTACCCTGAAGATATTCATGTTTATATGGGCAATCATGGTGTATATTAACCATAGCCATGCAAATATACAATATAAAATTGTACAAGGGTGAAACTTACCCATAGGCACGTGCATGCCTCTGCACACCTGCTATAATGGTAAAAATTCACTTTTTATGCATTTTTTAAATTAGTTGAACTACACACTTAAAATTGGCAGTTAATGGTCCAATACCAAACGTTTATAAATAAAATTCAGAAAAGGGAACTAAGCGAATTGAAGGCTAGAAGGCAGAGGTTTAGGAACTTGCAGATAGGCAGAGCTGCACTGGGGAACCTGCATTTGGCTGTGGCCCCCAACATCCCCAATAGACTCTCAGTTTCACATGATCAGGGTCCAAATTGCCTCTTTGTGACCTCAGTGCTGCACGCATTTGAGACTTCCTTTGATATCTGATGTTATATGATTCTTTAGCTTATTTATTTTGTTTTATTGAGGAGAACTGAGAACACAGTTTAGAAATGACATCACATAGAAAATGTGGCCCAAAGGTAAAATGCCCTGGACTAAGTCAGAGTTTTAGTGACAGTGATCCATGATGCACATTGTTTTCTGTGTGAAAACAGGTGACACACTCCGAAGTTTTGTTCTCTTGTCCTTTAACCATTCTTTTTTGTTTTATTTTTACCAAAGAGCAAACCAAGAGGCACTTAACCACTGAGGCACATGCCCAGCTCTTTTTTCCCTTTTTTCTTCTGAGGCCAGGTCTTGCTAAGTTGCTGAGGCTGACTTTGAACCCACACACCTCCTGCCTCAACCTCTGGAGCTGCTGGGATTACAGGCATGCACTACCACAATGGATTCTTTAACCATCCTATCTCACGAATTCAGATGCCTCAAAAATTCTGCAGTCTGCAGATGTGTGTTTAATTTCTTTTCTTTTCTCAGCTATTTCCCCTCCTTCCTTTTGCTCTCTTTTCTTTTATCCTCCCCTTCTCTCCCTTTTTCTTATTAGTCTACTATTATTTTAATAAAAGTATTTGTCTACTGGTTTCTCATATGAGCCCAAGATGGATTTTACTGTTGGTATCTAGTCAGGAAAACTGAACAATGGCCTATATAAGAAAGACCTGGAAAATTGCCAGCTGGCAAAGGCAACCCTGCCATCTTGTCTACTGGGTGACCAAGAACTTCCAATAGTCTAAGGATAGCTTTAGACTTGGTAGGGTCAAGCAAACTGACCCAGTGAAAGGAAGCACGTGTCTATGGCAAAAGCTGTTTGTCAAATACCTGTACTTACTAATACATGGGCCCAACAAAATATAAGTCTTCAATTTCAGAAAATTTGACCTCAACAAATCATCTGATATCATTTTTCTTTGAGCATCTCTTTCTCCATCTTCTAGCTAATGTTCTGCTTTTTATTAAATGTATATGCTCTGTATGCTCATTGCCTGGATTTAAACTCATATGATGCTGTGTTTTAGAGTATCATAATTCTAAGTGTGACATGGGGTCCAGTAGTATTGGACCACCTAGGAATGCATTTGAAATGCTAACTCTCAGACCTGCTGATAGGGTTTGCTCCTTAATAAAATCCCCAGGTAATTTGTATATTAAATATTTGAGAAATGTTATTTGGGAGCACCAACTATTCTTTTATATATCTGGTATCAAAGATATATAACTTCTCAGAATTTCAATTTGTTCATCTATAAAGTAGAAATTACAATACTCCCCCTTCCCAGCATTACTGTGAGGATACAGAGAAAGCATATAAGACAAGAATAGCTCAAAACATCTTTGTTCTACTAAGTTCTATCTCTATTGTGTAGATTATGTCAATATGTGCCAGTACAGTTCCTGGCCCATATTGACATAATCTACACAATAAAGATAAAACTTAGTAGAACAGAAAAGTTTGAAGGAAGCCATAATTGCTTCTTTCAGAGCAGAAAAAGTAAACAAGAGACTATTAAAATCTCACAGAAAGACCCTATGCTTGGCCTCTGATAGTACCTATTGTACATTTTAACAATGGGAAATATTCGGGAAAAGTTTGAGGGGAGGAAACATCAGTTGAGTTCTTAGAAATACCTCATTTAACTAATACTTCTGTGAGGTGAATGTTACTTGAAGATTAGGCATTATGCAGATAAGAAGAGCTCCTATGGGCTGGGATTGTGGCTCAGTGGCAGAGCACTTGCCTTGCATGTATGAGGCACTGGGTTCAATCCTCAGCACCACATAAAATGTAAATAAATAAAATAAAGGTATTGTATCCATCTACAAGTTATGTGTGTGTGTGTGTGTGTGTGTGTGTGTGTGTATATATATATATATATATATATATATATATATATATATATACTTATATTAACAAAGTTGAAGGGGGCTACCCAAGAATGCAAACTTGCTATCTGACAGAGATGAGATGCAAAGCAATGACTTCCTCTGAAGGCCGGCCGCTTGCCCATAATATTCCTTTGCTGGAGAGCATCTGTCTACGGATGAAATGACTGCTGCCTGAGTGTGTGAAAAAAAGCAAGTGAGTGGAAGGCTCTTTAATGTCAGCATAATTTCTAGTGTCTCTTCATGATGGAAACTGTCTCCTTTAAACACAGAAAACCAGAAGGAATTCATCAAAGCCTTTGCATCACCTTCAGGATGTTACAGGCATCACCAAGGTGAATTTTGCATAATAAATTTATTCTCAAGGTCACTTCCCTGGGTCTCTTACTTTTTCTTTTTGAAAAATAAATGGGGAGAAGGTTGTGCAAGGAAACAACTAAGAGGGTGTCCATTAGCTTTGCTTCCTTCATTACGGCTGTCCAGTTACACAACCAGGTGGAAGTGGATGGGTGCAAATGAGAATTGCTTGACAGACTATTTCTCTCAACGGCATGCAGGCTGTGGAAGAGCTTTGTTTGTGTCTATAGAAGAGAGAAGGCGAGAGACAAGCGGTGGTCATGCTTCTTGTGTTTGGTGGCATGTGGTGAATAATTGATCATCCTTGCCTTCTTCCTGACGCAATCACTAATTCTCTCAGTGCCTCACTTCTCCACGTGTCACGCTGGTGATTAAGCCAGCAGAGAATCCTGACAAACCCAGGAGGCTTCCTCCTGTCTCAGATGCCATTTATAACCCAAATGAAAAATTAAATGGGAAAAGCAAGAAAATGCCTCTGAAGGTTTACTTATTTATTTATTTTTTCTCCACCTTTACTCTACCCTGCATTGTTTGACAAGGCAGGTCACACATTCTCTGAGCAAATGCCAGACTCTAGGAGCATGCCAAAGAAGGGGACGCCTCTTCAGGTTTACAAAAGGAGACAGAATCCCCTAGTAACTGGGGATGGCTCTAGTTCTAAAGTTTTAAAGGAAAGTTTTACCATGCTTTAAAACAGTACTGATTCAATCTGCTACCACTGTTTAGACTTCTGATAATTGTAGATTATCCCAAATGTAAAGGCAAATATACCTCCTTGCTTTGGCGAAAACAATATTTCTTACGTGGCTCGCATTTTCAGCTGTCATCTTATGTAAATCAGCAGCATGCTGAATGAACAATTTGCAGGTAAAACAAATGGTTTTCAAATTATGGAACTTTGCTTCAGAATTTAAAGTGTTTTCAGAACGATTTCTGAGCTCTGTCAAGGAACTTGGCATTGCTGTGTCACTTTAAGGGCAATTCCCTGTATTTGGCTTTTTGCCCTTGAATGCAAAAGACGAATCCTGCAGAGACTTCTCATTAAGGAAAAAGTAACTGCAAAGACAGCATATTTCTAGAGTAAACACATCTCCCAGAGGCTGTATTTTTGATAAGTATTTTTGCAGTGCTAGTTTGAAGGTTTAACGGTGTGTAGTGTTTCACTTTAATAGTCAGACTAGCAAGCTATAACAAATGCACTTTAAAAACTTTACACTCCGTGAGTTCTGCTTTGACAGGCCTGCCTTGGAATCAGGAGGTAATATGGCTTCTCAGTGAGCCATACTTACATTTCAAGCTGAAGAGGAAATTATTCTTGAACCATTGGATCTGTTGGTAATTCGTGGCTCAGTTTATGGTGGCCTTTTAAATTCACCCTGTCTCACTAGGTTCGTCTGGAGAGAGCTCAGAGTGGAGAGATTATGCAAAGGTGATGATTGCTGACAAAAGGCTGCCGTCCAAATGTGGCATTCAGTTCAGAGTTCTGTGTGAGCCTGTGAGTTGACCATCATCACGAATGGCCTGATGATGGCCACTGTGCAATTTTGTGGCTTTTATTCAGAGATGGAATAACTGAAGGTAACCCCCCAAAATTTAAATAAGGAATAAAGACTGAGAGAATGTTTTCATAATAATTTCATATGTAATATTGGCACATGTGACAAACACCAACAGAACTGGGATGGATACATTCTCAGGGTATGCACACATGCTCCAGGTACATACACAGACATTCTCACAGGTGGCTGACATACATATTTAGCCCCCAGTCAACAGACAGTACAAATAAAACCCATCATTATTTTATTGGAAAACTGATTTGGAATTTTCAAATAGGGACTCAGGGCCAGACTGTTGGAAACCAAGACTCTACTATATCAGGACCTCTTTTGCAGGGCTCCTAACTTTTTATACCTCAGTGTCCTAATTTACCAAGGGGAAATGATAATAAAAAAAAGTACATTGAAGTGTGACAATTTGATAATTCAAGAAGTTTTCTTTGTAGAGGAGGAACATCATGATGATAGTTGTAAATATTCTTATTATATTATTAATATTATAAACACCATTCATAATACCATTAATTTCTAAGAGTGCAGGAAATAGAAATGAAAAGGATTTCACTCTTACTAAGTGTATGTGTATTAATTTTTTTTTGCAAATATTCAAGGTTTACATGTATTAGCTAAGCATATTCAGAAATCGAGGTGCATGCGATACAGTTCAAGAGTGAATTTGGAACTCGGAAATCCAAAATCAGAACATGTAAACCATAAGGCACTGAGACAGCTGCTCTCTCAGTTTCTCACTCTCTGAGCTCACCTAGACCCTGCTTGGTTCCTGGGCTCCAATCTACAGATTGCCTCCTATGATGTTCTCCTCACACAGTACCCACACAACCCTTAAGAACATATGCTCTGGGTCCAGCCACAGGCAGACTGACCAGCCCAAGAGACAGGGTGATTATCCACCTTGGACTTACTGTCCACTTCTTGCTCATTCAGCTATGCCAAAGGATGTACACTTAGGCTTCATATTTGTGGGTAGATATAGACATTCTCAGAGCCAAGGAACACTGAGATCTGCCCAAATTTCCCCAAAGGATACTGAAAGCAATGCAGACAATGATGATAAACTTTGACTAAGTGAAAGAGTAAGCAACAGTATAGTCTTACAAAATGAAGTTCCTGTACATAGAGGATTGTGAATTTTTCTCTTTCCTCCTACTAGTGGGTTGAAATATTTCTTAAACGCATTAGACCTTGTATACCTTGGAAAGTACATTGTAGAAAACCTAATTTATATTTCCCATGATTCGTGAGCAGCTTCAGGGCTAAAAATTGGTTTACCAGAGATCAGAATTAATCTTGACTGATCCTAGTCACACTGTAGAAAACATTTTATTCATTTATGATATAATTCTTCTGTTGTTGCTATTGTTATTGCTATTAAATTTTTCAGCCTTCAACTGGAACTCAAGAAGAAAAAGTAAACAATGCTGATTAATTGAGTTTTCCAGTTAATCAGAGGTTTGCTATTTAGACTTTCACTGAGTTTTCCAAGGAGATTCACGAGGAAATCTTGTTGGGTGTGATATAACTTAATAAGCACGAAGCAGAGAGTTTTCTAAAGACATGTATTCCACAGAGAGTTTCTCAAAATACCACTGACTGTAGATGGTACTCAGACATTCATGGATTAGAATGCTGCTGTTGTGTGATAAGAAAACATAAATTCAGAGAAGGATTGGAGTTCTAGTAGTAAACCTATTCCTCCTAGAAAATGCAGAGGCATATGGAGATGAAGGTATCCTTCACAGTCAGCAATGTGCTCTTGGTCCCGGAGTCCAGACTCCCTGCATTGTTGATCATAGATGGATGCATATATAGTGGACGGACTTCAAACAATTTTTGTATTCATACTTCTATACATTTTTCCTACAAGTTTATGCATTCAGAAAATCTTGAATTTATCTTCCTAGCACCCTTGTATATCAGTTGCCAATCTTTTATAAGGAACATCATTTCATTATTATCTACTTAAACTATTTAATATTTTCTATTGGGAAGAATCCAAATAAAATAATTATTGAATGAAAGGGGAGAAGTAGTATAAGCACATAAAAATGGGAGATGAGAAAATAATTTGAACTAATAAAACTATGTTCAGAGTATATGCTAAAGGTGACTTTTAGCAGATTTATGAAGTTCACACTTTCCCTTTGTATGTAGGGAGGTTACTTTTGAAATCATATAGATTTTGACATGAATTATGAAACAATAAATGATATTAAATTTCAAGTACAATCATTATGTGGTATGATTGTAGGCAGAGGAGAAAATGCGGAGGTTGAAACAAAACAGTGAGACAATTTATATATACACTGAAAGTATTTACAATATTGCTAGAAAGTGAGGAATTATAAAAATAAACAATTAAAGAATAAGTTAGTGTAATAAAGTGCTACATCAAATGGATGTAAGATGCAAGAGTCCTTTGGACATGACTCTCCCTGTTGCAAGATGCTTGGCTGTGCTGTATTATAACATTGTCTATTTACAATTTCAAAACTGTTAAAATTAATGGAGAGTTTTACCAGTGGCTGTTTTCTGCTAGCAAAGAGCCATATGGCCAAAAATGTTGAGAATTCACTAAGAAGTGCTATTTGCAAAGGGGGGAAAAAGACTTTAGTATTTTATTCAGTGTGAGTAGAGGAAAAAAAATTAAGGACTCTATTCATAGATACCTCAGTAGTGACAATCTTATAATTTGAAAAGTTTATTACTTAATTTTTCCAAATACATTTTTCTTGAAATAAGATTTGCTCTCCTACTGAATTGGAAGTCAGCAGTCAGGATTTAAAGAAAGCAGAGTAAAGCCTTCTTGCCGTTAGAAACAAGAATAAAGAAAGTGAATTGTGGGCAGGATTAGAGCAGTTTTATAAATCAGCAAAGATCAAAACAAAGATGCACCTGGCCCATGGTGGAAAGCACAAAGCTTCCACACTGGCCGGGATTAGTGTTCACTTTGATCTTGATGCTTCTGCAGATCATGATACATGGTAAAGTGGTAACTGACAATTAGAGGGGGAAAAAAATTAAAAGTTAGAAAGGATGATATTCCCTGACATTCAGTAGAACAGTGAGGATGCCAAGAATATAAATGGAAGAATTCTGAATGCTACAAGGAAAATCACGTGCCTCTTATTTTATACAAAATGGTTCAATATCTCAGGAGAAGAAGACCCTGTAGACTCATACATAAATCTAGATGATCCAGAGCTTTGATAATTGAATGACGAACGATCCTAGAAAAATCAGTGTTAAGATTTTAAGAATTAGCAAATGAAAGGCATGAATCATAAAGGGTTAAATTTTATTCCAGGTGCTTTAAAAGCTGGAGACTTAAAAGATTACATGATACAAAGAATTCTCTCTGGGTGGGGGACAGGGAGGGAGTTCTGCTGAAATTCAAAAATGAGCAGCAAACCAACAAGTCTTATTCATCTTATTCAGAAGTTTTAACATGGTCTGGATCATATGGGCCATATGAAGGCCAGGCAAAGAATGTGCAGATGGCTGGGGCTGGGGATGTGGCTCAAGCGGTAGCGCGCTCACCAGGCATGTCTGCGACCCGGGTTCGATCATCAGCACCACATACCAACAAAGATGTTGTGTCCGCCGAGAACTAAAAAATAAATATTAAAAATTCTCTCTCTCTCTCTCTCTCTCTCTCTCTCTCTCTCTCTCTCTCTCTCTCTCTCTCTCTCCTCTCTCACTCTCTCTTAAAAAAAAAAAAAAAGAATGTGCAGATGGGATTCTCAGCCCTTCTGGGGTTCTGCAACACAGCAACAAAGCATGCTTGAGGTCACAATGCTTAGAGAGTAGTCCAGTCTGTGTTCTCTTGTGGGACCCTATCCGCCAATACATGGATGCCCCTTATAGATATACATGTCTTCCTTTATGAGTGCAGTGGAAACATGTATTGAATATTATTTGTCAGCCTTCTCCCATTAAATGATTCAAAAAAATAAATAAATAAAGCCAATGTTGTCATGTGATGAAAATATCCACTGCTAAACTTACTATAAATTAGTTATCAAATCAAATATACCTTCTCACACAAAGTAAATGACAATGAAAAATAATATTATAAGGATAAACACAAGGGGGGAAATCCTACGGTGTTCCCACAAATGTGTTAAAGGGAGACATGTCTGAGATATGATTTTAATGCTTATGAGAAAGCTTATCTGGGAGGCTGCTGCCCACATGCCTGTAGATAGAAGCTTGTAGAGGTTGCAATTCTTCCACCCTTTTTTAACTCTACAGTGTTAGAGAGCAAACTTCGTCTCTCAGGCCTTCAGCTTTTTGATCTGTGAAATGGAACAGTGAGAGATCCTATTAATGTGTGACATTGTGAGGATGAAGATAGATAAGGTCTGCAAGGAGCTTGTGACAGGACTGAACACAATGAATATTCAATACATGTTAGTAAAATGCAGATAGGAACCAAGAAAAAGTTTTACATGAAGAAAAAAATAATAAGGGTGTGCTTTACAAGGAAATGATCTAGGTATGAAAATATTAATAGAATCTGCTAAGGAAACTAGAGGCACCATTGAATATTTTTGTACTCATAGGTTTTGTTATCATCTTGCTGAAGAATCAAAAGAAAAGTAAAGAAAGGTATATATATATATATACATATATATATATATATATATATATATATATATATAATCATTCAATTTGGTAAGGGAGGTACTGGGAAGTGACCAAATTACATCATACGTATGTATAAATACAACACAATGAGCCCCACTACTATATGTAATTCACCAATGAAAATTTTTAAAATGATCACTATTTTCTAAGAACTATTTATTACCTAACTTTTAAATAAGTAAAGTATTTTCACAGTTTTTAATGTTATTTGTCATTTAAATTCTCAGACTCACTACTTTCATATTTTATAACAGTTTAGTATTAAGCATATTCATATAAACTATTTTCTGTTACTATTTATACTTGGGTGGAAAAACTCTTTGGTACTTGTGTATAAACATGCCTATCCTATTTGTCCCAATGGATTCTATGAGTATAAGTAATAAAATGCAAATGAAAGTATTTATTTTAGAAACAGAAACAAAATTAAGCATGTTTTAAAAAATAAGAAAATTAACTGAGGTCTAAAATAATAATCCCTGAACCAGTCAACTAGCTAAATACATCAGCAGAGAAGTCAGGCTTTGCCTAATGAAATGATTGGGGTCAATTGGCCATCCAGAGTAACTCACAAACTGCCTGACCATACATAGACATCCCTAATTAAATCAGAAAGAACTCTTCATAAATCAGTCAATGACCATGATAACAAAACTTTCTTCATATAAGGAGGCTAAACAGACATGGAGTCATGAAAATGTAAACCCCTCCTTTTACTGAAGCTAAATAAATAAACAAGTTTTTAGTCCTAATACGTAATATTTGCGAAGAAGTATTATTACAATAGTTGCCTGATGGACAAGAAAAAGAAAAAATGGTAAGAGAGATATATTCTTGTCTGAATCATTTTCTGCCTTCAGATGAATTCTAAAATTTTATATCACTGGAATACAGTGTCTTCAGTTTAAAGGTAAATAAATATCCTTTGCATATATTTATAATGACAACAATACAAAAACTTGCCAAAGTGTTATGTTAACTTCACCTGAAATAAGAGAAGACTTCCACTACTTTCACTCAAATTCAAATGCAGAATTAATTCTGACTTGACCCAGAAGATTCAGCTAGACAATAAATCTACTAGAAAATAACAGATAGAAAATAGAGGGTTTGCAAATTTTCTGAGATGCAATAGAAAGAGACAGTCAGCAAAAAATATGTCCTTAAATATTGTAGAATTTGTTCTGATAAACTGGGTTGATGTCATTTGATATTTCCATTACTGTGTATGCTTCCATTTGATAATAATTTACTAAGTTATTATTATATATAAGGCATTATTTTATGTATAGGGGATAGAGCAGTGAATAAGTCCGAAGAGATTCTGACTCCTAGAATCGGTCTTACACTCCAGTGGGTAGAATAAGCACTGATCAAATAATAAATAAAAATAAGTGTAAAGAGAATTCCCAAAAGGAAGGAAAAGAGTACTTGAAGAAACACCACTTTAAATATTTTAGACTTAAAATTTGTAAATAAGTTTTTCTTAAACTTCAGTTACATACACACAGACACACACAGACACACACAGACACACACAGACACACACACACACACACACACACACACACACACACACACACATATATATATATATACAAGGGCCTCTCAAGGAAGGTAAATCTCAGATTCATAATAGAGTTCTGTGATTGGGGAAAGTAAAGTTTATGCTATGAAAATACTTTAGAGAGCTATGGGGTTCTACTAAAAAAGAAGTACCTTTATGACAAGTAAAATTAATATTTAAAATTATACAATGCTGGATCCTCTACGACGTCCAACTATATTAGCAGGTTCAGTTTCATAAACCACTTTTAAAAACTTTTGAAACTCTTAGTAGGCACATTTTATATCACTGTCTACAATATCAATGCATTCTGACATAATCCCATTATGATTATAACCAGTGAATGCCATCATTAAAATGGCTATGTATTTGTCAAACCATTTCACACATACAAAGCAATCATTCTGCAATTGAGGATTTCCTTTTCAGATAGGTGTCTTCTTGACTTTGGACCCCAAACCTCCCTTCTTTTAGGGTATTACTTTAGAAAGCTTACAATTATAAATTCTTTCCTGCCCCTTTGAAAATGGCAGGAAAGAGATCCACAAGCCAGAAATGTTTTACTGGAAGACCTAGGAGAGGAGCCATCTCTTTGAAATTTAGTTATCAAAAAAGATAGGAACCTGGCTCTTAGTCTCTGTGTAAGAGTTAGGAGCCTAATTTCTATAAACACTTCTAGCAAACTCAGGTAGCCTCATCACATTGACCAATCCCTCTCCTAATTCTCCTAGCACCCTTCAATACTTCTCTGTTAGCTCCCTCCAGCATTCAAAACTTCTTGCCTTTGTTTCAGCAGAGTCCCAATCTCTCCCTTATTACAACAATCTCTGTCTCTCATTGCAATGATCATGCAGAAAGTCTTCCTTGACAGCTTTAAAAAAAAAAAAAAACTCAGCATATCTTTGAAATCTGTCAGTATTGTTGCATGCATCAGTAGTTTGTTCCATTTTAATGCAGAGCTGGGTTGCAGTATTAAAATTATATAGAAACATACCCACTGGGTGTGGAGGCTCACACCAGTAATCCCAGACACTCTGGAGGCTGAAGCAGGAGGATCACAAGATAGAGGCCAGCCTGGGCAATTTAGTGATACACTATCAGAAAAAATAAAAAGAGCTGGGGATGTAGATCAGGGTAGAGTGCCCCTGAGTTCAGTTCTCAGCATTGAGAAGAAGGAGAAGGAGAAGGAGAAGGAGGAGGAGGAGGAGGAGGAGGAGGAGGAGGAGGAGGAGGAGGAGGAGGAGGAGGAGGAGGCTGCTTTATTTCATTCCCCTCTTGAGGGGCATCTGGATTGTTTCTAGAACTTGACTAGTATGAATAAGCTAGGAACACCTTATACATTCTTTTTATAAATGTAAGTTCAACCACGTTTTTCTTTTGTGTAAGTACCTGCAAGTAAATTTGAAGATAACTGCTGTACGTCTAAAAAAAATGGCTCTTCAAAAATTTCCACACCCTAAACAATATATGAGAGATTTTCAGTTGCTTCATATTTTACTAACATTTGATATGGACAGTCCTTTTAATTCTAGCTATTCTAAATAGATACATAGTAATGTCATATCAAGGATTTTAGTTGTATTTCTTTTAAGACTATACAAATACACTTTTTATGTGTTTTCTTATTGCTAAAATTTCCATGTACTTATTCAAAAATACTAAAGTGCACTCTAAAAATGCTAGTTCAAAGCTTCTGCTCATTTAAAAAATTATTAGCATTTTTGTTTACTGAGTGGCAAAAGCTGTTTGCTTGTGTATGTCTTTTGTTGGAAAAGTATACTGTAAACATCTACTCTCAGAATGTGCTATACTGATACTTTTCTTTAGGTTTTGTTTTAATGAACAAGTTTTACATTTTGATGATGTGTACCTTTTATCAAGATTTTACTTTTATGATTAGAGCTTTTTGAATTTTGTATAAAAAATTTACCTGTTATAACTTTATGAAGATATTCAATATTTTGTTTTAGAAAAACAATACAAAATGAATTAAAATTTTAGACATGCACTCTGATCTATATTGAATTAGTTTTAGTGAATATAATGAGTTAAGGGTCAGTATTTACTCTCATTCCTAGAAAAAGAGAATCAATCAATTGATACTTTTAAACTATCAGTTTGCTAAATAAATATGTAAGTGCTACTGTTTTTTTAATATTATGTTTTTTTACCCTGTGGTAAATGTCATGTCATATGAATAGTGATTTTTACCTTTATTCCTTGTTATTTATGTCTTTTATTTATTTATTTTTTTACATTATTACACTAGCAAAATTTTGAACCAAAACTCCTGATGGGTTCATTATTTTATGTGGAAAACCTCTAATGTTAAACTATTAAGTAGAGTTTCAGTTGCAAAGAAATTTTTATAGATTTCTTTCTCAAATTGAGGAATTATCCTTCTTTTCTGAAAGTTAGTGAAAATACTTATAATTAGGTGACACTAAAACATGTTGAATGCTTTGTTATCTATTGAGATGACCCTATTACTTTCCTATTTTATTCTACTATTCTGGGGTCTTGCTTTGGTTTATATGTGTGTATGTGTGTGTGTGTGTGTGTGTGTGTGTGTGTGTGTGTGTGTGTGTGTGTTACTGAGTCTTTTAATTTTTGTTATTTGGTGATAGGATCTAACTAAGTTGTGGAGGCTAGTCTCGGACTTATAATCCTCCTGCCTCACCATCTCTGTAGCTAGATTACAGTCATGCTCCACCATGCCTTTGATTAATTTTCATGCTAATCAACATTTCATTTCTCCATTTACATTTAGTTCATGTTTTATCATTATTCTCTGCATGTATGTTCCCTTATGGAAACGATTTGCTAGAATTCTGCTAAAGACTTTTGCATTTATGTTCATAGAGACATGGTCTGTTCTCTCCTTTTTTCTTTATACTATCTTTATTGGTCTTGGTGGCTTGTATATTATTCTTATAAAACTAATTGAGATGTACTCCATAATATTCTCTGATAGAGTTTGTATAGGATTGGCACAATCTTATTCCTTAAACATTCTAAGAAGTTAATCAAGGAAGTCATATGATCCTGGGATCTTCCAATGTGAAGACCTGTAATTTTCATTTCAACTTCTTTAATTTCCATGTCTCCACTGATATGCTTTGTGCCTCTTCCAAAATGTTTCTCTTTAAAAAACCGAACAAATTGGTAATAGTTGTTTTAAGTCCTATCTACTTAGTCTTCCAATTTTCTCATTTCTTGTTTCTGAGTCAGTTTTTATTTTAGTTGATCTAATTCTGATGATAGCCCTCATTCTTTTTCTTCTGGTAATTTTTGATTAAAAGCCATTTTGTTAATTGTCTAGCTTTGTTATGTTCTGTTTGGATGTTTGAGCTTGTTCTATGAGGCTTTTAATTGACTTGAAGATAAGCTTGATACTTTTAGATACTTTATACTTTTCAGATTTTCTACAAAGAGTCATAGGTAACATTTACTCTAATGCTAAATTATTTTTACTGCAAATATATTTCTTCTATGTGTATCTACTGGAAACTTCTGGAGTATGATGAGCTTTCTGTATCTTAGCCAGTCAGACACTAAGTTTTGTCAATTTAAAGTTTGTGAGAATTCTGTAGTCCTTCAGCTGTAGGCACTCTGGTACTTTCCCTTGTTCCCAGTGATGGCTCTTCTATAGTGCTCATTGCCAGCCACAGAGAGTCAATCTTTGTATTTTAGCAAAGACTCATGGGATCCTTGTGTAGTTTCCAGGAGCTTCTCTGACCAGAAGCCTGCTCTGCTGTTTCTAGCTGATTTAACCTTTCACCACGGGAAGACCATTGGGTTTAATTTTGATTGGCCTTCTGATTCCTTCTCATACTATAGAAGGTGACGCCTGACAGAAGTTCCTGGTAACCACAGGACTAACCTCTGTCCTTTACCTTCTCTCAAATGTCACAGGAATATGCTAGCTCTTGTCTACTGTCTAAAGTGTTATTTCATCTGCTTTGTTCAATTTCATACATCTATCTTTTAAAAAAACAGGTGAACTAAGAAACAATCAGATAATTTACCATGGTTGGAAGAGATAATGATACTCAATTCTTTTTTTGATTCAAATAAATATCTTTCAGTTCACTGAAGCTGGTGGTACCAAAGTATTGGTAGGGAGTTAACTCCATGAAACCAAGTATTTTTCTGATTTGTCTACGTAGCAACTGTACATCTTGACAGATTTTCACTTGTAGCTTATCACTTGGAAGTATGACAGTAGGTAGAAATAGAGAATGCAAACCTGACATTCATAACATTTATAAGCTTTCAGCAAAAAGGAAAAAAATATAATGCTCCCCCTGTCTAATAGTTTGAGTGAACACCATTCCTTTTATAAGTTGAATTAAATTTGAGTGAGTGTGATTTTCTTTCTTTTTTTTTTTTTTTGTTTTTGTTTGGTTTCCCAATCTCTAATCAATGTTGAGTTGCTGTCACCTGTAAGCAACTAACTGATGTGGTTACACATTGTGAGCTGGATGAGATGGGTGAGGGAGGATCACAATTCCTTGATGTTTCTTCTTGTTCACTTGAGAGCTTGTCACATTTCCATCTCTAACCACTTTGGCTGAATGAGATTTAATTCAAAACATTTTTGCTCTTATTTTCTAAGCAAATTTAAGATTCTGTTTACTTATGTGTGCTCACTGGAGGTCATGCTGAAAAATGAACCTCTGAGTCTGCTAGCGAGACCATAAAATATGAAATGGTAATAGTTAAGCTCATAATCTATTATTCTCTTTACATGAAATAGTGCAACCCAGCATGTTCATTGAATTGAAGATTATAAACAACTTGCATAATGCCAAAAGAATGCTCTTTCAACTAAGAATTTATCACCAGAATGCTTGTTATATGTAATGTTTGCTTTGGAATTAGACATAAGAAGAAGCACAATATCATATTTAGCTGATTCTTCATCTTAAAAGACATTTAAGAAAATAGGTGGCTCATAAGAAGGGGAAATATACATTTTATGTAGTTTCATAAGCCTTTTCCTGAATGTTAATATATTCATGAATATCTGAAAACAACTAGATACCATGAACTATTTATATTATGTTAAATTTTTCCAAGGATGTAATATCTTGTTGCATTGCTATAAAGCATACAATTTGATGATCTGTTTACAATATTACTTTCTCTTTTTCTCTGTTTTATCACTCTTAAGTCACACTAACATGCAGACTTTAAAGCTACTTACCCCTCCCAATTTGGAACTGGTGTGAAAATTATATCATTTCAGCTGCTCAATGCTCCTGTTGGCTTACCCCAAATCAAAACCAATCCACAGACTACTTTATGTAGAAGAGTAAAGAAATAAATGCATACCTCTGGTGTCGTGAAGCAATAGAAATAGATGTTTTGTGATCAAGGAGGCAGGATAAATCAGATATGTATTGACATTCAAAGTCCTTGCTATGATATTAAAATTATAATATTAAGTTCTTATGTCATGAACACTAGAATTATTTGTTTACAGTGTTTACAAAGTATGTGGGTAGGGTGTTTAATGACTCTGAACTGTAATCCCCACTGAAAGCCAGGCAACATGAGGGCACAGAGTTGGGTTTGTTTTGTTTTATATTCGCTACAAACGTCTGGTATGGAGAAGGTGCTCACTCAGTCCCAACAAATGAACCAATCAATCTGCAGAAGGAAAAGAATTAATGCTGGTTCATAGGGACATGGGGAAAATGAAACAGAACAGTTAGGTGCAATATTTTCACAGTGAAGAATCCATTGCCAAGCAAGGACTCACAAATGTCAGCTACACATAATGCACTCAACTTCCCTGTCTGAAGAGAGACTTGTTAATAATTTCCAGACTTAGTAGGAAGCTACCAATTTCCATAATAAATGTTGCTTTTTTTTGAGGAAAATTGACATTATTGTATACCCTGGTGAGAAAAATCATGGTTAATTGGCTTATTTTTTACTTTTCAATGTTAGAATCTGGCATGTTTGGAAGTACCATTTTGGGAGAATATCACACCAACATTGGACCCATGACCTTGCACTTCAGGTTTTAGTTGAGGCTCATCAGGTATCAACATGCTCAGATACCCATCCATGTATCAGACCTCTATCAATAATTATATCAGAATAGATCACTTATCTCGAAATTCTTGAAAATGTCACAGAAACATCAGTTGGTAATCCCTGATTGTCATCTGGAATAACATCAATGCTATGTTACTAAACTGCTAAAATTCAGACTTAATCACACTTAAAACAAAAGACAAGAAAATAGGGTATTGTTCTGGAATGGAATTGAAGCTGACATTCACAAAATACTAGATAAAAATCCTGACTCCCACTGGATCAGGAAAACTGCTGCCCCTGGAGCAGGAGAATGTGGAGTTGTTCCTCCTTCCCCTCCCCACCTCCCAGATCCTTTTCTCTAAGCCCCAGGCCAGGCAGTGAGGGGGCAAAGGGAAGATAAGGGCTCACAGGGGAAAGATTCCATTTGTATCTTTGGCTTTCCAGACAAAATACAGTAATTGCTAGTCTACCCTTTCTCTTTTGTAGAGAAAAAAAAATTCCTTATTTTTTTTGGGGGGGGGTGTCAGAGTAGAATAGATCTATATACTGAAAGAATCTGGAGGAAGAAAAAGAAAAGTCTGAGATGGACATTTGAGAAAATTTAAGGAGAATAAAGACAAGGATCTGAATCTTCTAGAATCAGAAGACATGAGATTTAATAAGCTTTCCTGACAGGCATTTGAGTCATTTTCAGAGGTGTTGAAAAGGTGATTACTAAGTATATATTGTTGATGTGCCAATACTTCAAAATTTGGCCCTTCATACTCTGTGATTTATAAAAGAGATGTTTGTGTGTGTGTGGGGGGGGGGCTGGGGGGGCTTTCCACACACTAGATGAGTCCTCTACCACTTAACTATAGCCCCAGCTCAAAATACTTAAACAAAATCAAACCTTTACTGTTAATTGCAGAGTTTTGTTTTTGTTTTTTCAGTGAATCTGTCTTCAACTACTCATTGTTCCATTGTTAATTATTGAGTCCATTTGGGGTTTAAAATCTCCAGAACTAGAAAGCCTGGGACCAAACGTATGCCTTTCTTTCAAGCTCACATGCTGTTTCCTTTCATTTTCTGTTCTGCTTAGGGATGGCGTCTTTGTCTTACTGAGTTATACTTCTCTAAACTGTCTCCTGTAGCTTGGGTGGGGACAGATGGTTGTCATACAAACATACTTTTCAATGGAGAGATTTCCTTCCTCATAGAGTTTTACCTTAAGAACACATCAAGATGTGCACCCCCTTTAAGCTTTCATTTGTGGTATTAAACCATGTCCTTTCTGTCATAGCAGTTTGGTTTTATTTTATGTTTTCATTTCATTTCACTTTACATTAGTGGTTTTCACTTTTGTGAGTGTCGGAATTATCTGGAGAACGTACTAAATCAGATGACTGGGTTCCCCGCAGAATTTCTCATTAGATAAGCAAGCAGTAGAGCCACAAGGGTGTGCATTTGGAATGACTACCAAGCCAGTGCTGGTGAGGTCACTTGGATGAGATCATGATCCCACATGTTGGACAGGCTTGGGGCCAAGGCTGTCATTATTGCATAATGGCTCAAGATTGTGATGTCTAAGAAAACCCTGGAGAGTCAAGCTTTGGAGGAAATTATGTCAACCTAAAATTAACCTTCACCCTTCCAAAAGAATGAATTTCCATATGGTATTCTGTCCTATCTGAAGGAGATGGGACTCAACACTATGATATGGAATAAAAGGAAGGAAGAAAGGGAGGGAGGGAGGAAGGAAAACAGCACAAAGATGCTATTGTTAGTATTTAGACTAATATGAGCACATTAGCCATGCATTTCTTAACCCCTGTTTGAATACAATTATTTATCAGCTTCTATCCACCTCTGGAGATGAAAATTCTCCTCCGTTGGCTATTCATTCATATGAAGTACTGTTTCCTTTCATTACTCTGAAGCTACTCAATCCATGTTGCAAAAGGAAGAATTCTCGCTTAACTCTTAAAGCATTACACTTCCATGGAGAAATGGTTTCCATCTACATCTTCGGTTAGCTCAAGGGATGCCTGGCAGTCTGAAATCATTGTTACATGCAAGCATTTCATTGTGTCCATAGAAGGCCATAAACAATATTGTCTGCATGCGTCTTTTAAAAATGTTCATCTATCATAAGGACCTTTGTGTTCCACTTTATTCACCAAATCAGTAGTAGTAATGTTGCATTAACCTGAAGGAGGTACAGCCCTGTAGCTCACGTTTGCATTTGCTTTAACCAGACAGCAAATATTTTGCTCAACTGAACCTTTTTTCTGAATGTGAACTGTAGAATGAGATTGGATGTCAGTGGGTGAAGACTGGAATAAAACAACACCAATACATGGAAAGTACTTTTGTTGCAGTTTGGAGGATCCTGTTATTATGCAGAATATCCATAAAATTGCTTCTTAAATATTTTCCATATTTCATATTTTATTCAATTCCATTTCTGAGAGAATCACTGAATCATACAAGAAGATGAGCATCAAATGAGAATAATGCAATGCTCCAGTTTTACTTTGTATTTAGAAATGCTTTACAAGGACCATATTATGAAACTCCTAAAAGTCATGAATCAATGGTATCTAAGGGGAAAGGGCATAAACCCAACTGTTCAAAATCAACAATGCTCAGAGGAGGGATATGAATGATCTAAAGAAGGGTAAGAGGTACGATTACCAAAACCATTAGAAGATATTGTTGAAGATATGAGAAGCAGAGCTAGATAGAGGGAGAGTTCTTTGCACTATAATTGCAACAAAGCCCTCAGAGCAGCCCCTTGGGAATTCAGGAGCAGGGTGGCCTTTCAAAGTTGTCCTACCCTTGAGAACAGAACACTGGAACCCTATTTTGACTAGCCATTGGATGTAGGCTGTCCCTGGGAAAGAAGTGTGAACTTAGCCAGATAGTTCCCTTCACAGCAAGAAAATTCCTGATTCCCAGATAGGTTCTTAGCAGTAACCAGTCCTGCCAGTAGGCAGGGGAATGAGTGCCTTGGTGCCAATGTTGATCTGCACATAGTGGCTATTTCAGGACAGGGATTAGCAAACTATGACTTGAAGTTACCTTTGCAAGGCTCAGATGTTAAATTTAGTATTTTAAGTGATGGTATATAAATCATACTCATAACATTAATAGCTAGTATTTTACAATATCTCTTGTTCTTTTGTAAATCTTTATATGTAAGAACTATATGTCATCTACTCTGACAAGTATTATTCATTGTATAGATGAGGAAACCAAAGTTTCTAGACACCCTAAGCAATCAGATTATAGCACTGAGTGCATTAGCTGAAATTTAACCCCAGGGAGTCTTATTATGCTTATAAGACTTTCTGCCAAGTTCTCAGGAAGTTTTATGGGGGAATAAAACCTCATTTCTACCATGATGATAAGTAGCACTAACTGTGAACTACAATAAATATCAATGTTATTTCTCTGATTTGAAGACCTATGTTACAAGAAGAAATATATGTTCAACTATCAATTATGGAGTATCACCAACTAAAATTTTGTAAAATGTGCTTTTGGTTTTGATTCATAGTTAAGTACACAGTATCCCCAATTTTACCCTTTGGTCCCCAAACCAAAAACTACTTACTATATGAGCCTTTATAAAAATCTTGTCAAAAATTAAAGGAAAAACTCAGTTTATCATCACCCTAGGTCACCTAACACTGATGAAAATTCCTGGAGTCTTTGGAATCTATTTTATAATTCAGATTTACAGATGGCTTGAGCCTAAGATGAAAGCAGAAGAAACATCCTACTTAACATGAATGAGCACTACTTAATTGTAATCAGCACAAAAATGAACCTCAGATTTGTTTCTTATTATTGAGAATATAGTTAAAACTAGGGATTCAGGCAATGTGGTGGCTGCCTGGAAACTATTGTACAACCCATAAAAATCAGAGTACACTTTAACTGCCTGAGGAACTCCTGCAGCAAAGTTTAGTGAAATAAGCAGCATACAAAGTTGTACGTAGAGCCCCATCTCAAATATACAATTAGGCAACTTTGCTTTTCTATATTTTCATTTTTTCTTTTGTAATAAAAAGAGATTTCTGAGCTTATTTACCCATTTCTTGTCATCTAGATACATATCAAGATACAGTTTCTTATGACCACTGCCTTCAAACCTCTCAGGTAGAAAAGGAACCTGGTTTTTCTCTTCCACCTCTATTGCTGCACAAAAGACACGTTGTGCCTTAGAGGATGCCCAGTGGATGCCAGATGGGAAACCAATAGACCTCCACTTTTCTGAGACACATTCTCTGTAACTGCTTTAAAATTGATTCAGTGAAAGACCCTTTCATGAATGAAAATCTGTAGTTATTGGCAAAGTCTCTGATCATTGTGGAGTGCTGTGCTTCCCCAGTGATGCCCTGACACATTTGTCCCATGCGTAAGATCCTGCTAGAAGTCACCATATCTGCAAGTTTCTCAAATTGACACTGGTGCTTGTACACATGTGTGTCTGGACATGTGTACACACATAAGAGAGTGGAGGCAGATGGCAATGGGGAAAAGCCTATTGATGTTTAGCCCTGCAAAGCATTATCAAGTCATTCTGCATTGTTTATACCAAAGCATGAACACATTCAGGATCTTTTAATTATTCCCCTTTCTTTTATTCCAGAGAACAACAACAATAACAACAAAAATCATCTCCTTTGGGACAAAAAATTTGTCTTCTCTCAAGATTATGAAATCTCCATTTTATTTGTTATGGTTTAAGAAAAGGATGCAGCATAAGGTTGTGGCACAGTTATAGAGCACCTGCCCATTGCATACAAGGACTTATCACAACGAAACTAAAAGAGAATAGAAAGAAGAAAGAAAATATGGATCAGATTTCCACTGCAAAATATGCCTGGACTATTGAAAAATTCATTGCTGTCCTGTTTTTGTATTTATCCTCATTATTATTGCTGTTATTACTATAATGCTATTGGCAGACTATTAAAAATTGGAAATGCAAAGTAGGATAAGACTTTGCTTTTATATAATGATAACACACTGACATAAGCAAGACACTGACTGATATTGATGGAGAACAATAAACCACCATTACCCTTTAGATTCTTACTGGAACATACTTTGGGCATAATTGTAGTAATTTGTGCATAATCTTCAACTCAGTAAGTAGGCTGTGCTACAATAAATCAAGTAAAAGAAATTTAATGGATTGCCATTTGTGCTCTAAGTGTTCACGTTTATCTGCTAAGATTAACATTTTAATGTATTTGATATATTAAAGACATGGTGATTTTCAAATTGCTCTCTTGCAAATATGCAGAAGTTATTAAAACTCACACTGAAGTAAATAACCACCGGTGAGCTTGCTGTGACAGCCGTAACACATTTGACACCTTTCCTGAGCACTCCATGTTCTTTTATAATCTTGCCTCTGCTGTTCCTACTTACTTTACATTTTTGTTGGGTGAGGGGGAATCTCATTTAGTTCTCATCTTTCTAGTTAATCATTTACTCAGATGCAACAAAAGATCATTTCTTCTGTGAGGTTTTCCAGTTTTACTAAACAGAACTATTTTTTGCAATTTTTTCCTCCCCTGGTATCTAAGACATATCTCCATTTAAAAAAAATCAAGTTGAAGATGTTGGAGATGTTGTCATGTCATTGTTTAAAGTGCCTGCAAATTGATATGGAATTTAATAACTTTTTATAAAAATATTCTATGTTCTTTATAGATGCAGATGATTCAGGAGATATACTTCCTCCACAGAGGAAAAAGGGTAAGTACATCAGATGTGGCTGAAGCTAAGTTAACAGAGTGACTATATTGAAGTAGCTCACACAAGTGACCTGAACCTAGGAGAAGCCTAGCAAGGATATATCCGTAATCTCCTATCATAAAACCTCATAGCATCCAGGTTTGCTCACCCCTCAGACACAGGATTCCACTGGCATCATAAAATAAAAGTGAAATAATATAACAGACAATATCCCTGCATTCCCATAATTAGTGGGTTGAACTTTGGTCAGATCCTTCCCAAAGTCCAAGAAGCCAGGATAATGAGTTGGTGTGGGTGGGGTAAGATGAAGGAATCCCAGAGAGGGCACAGGAAGGAAGAGAAAGGGGAAACAGGAGAAATAGAACTGGCAGCGAACTATGTGTTTCAGACACCCGGATGGCTGCTTTGTGTTGTATTCACCTATTCAGCACCCATAAACACTCTGAAAGATAGCTATTATTCCAGCTTTTAAATTGAGAAAATAAGGTTCCAAAAAAATTAAAAGATCGTGTTCAAGGTAACACAGTAAGTTTCAGAACTAGGTTGTAGCTTAGAAATTTGTAGATTAAATGAATTTGTTATTTTCACTTGCTTCAGCTATTTAAAAAAAATCAGGAGGCAGAACTCATTGATTTCATGATTTTTTTAAAAGACAGAAAAATTTAGACTATAGTCCAAGAATAGTGGCTTTATCCAAAACTCCAAATTCAATAGAACATGGTCTCTTAAATATAACTTGAATTATGGTATTAATGTGTTTTCATAAACAACATAACCACAGAATGTAGGCAAGGATTTAGTTACTCGAGATATACATTTTAAGAAGCAAGGAAAGACAGCAAATTTCTTAATTCAGACTCATTGATTGCTTTATTGATATAAATACTACTAAACCTATTCATTTCTATAAATAACATGGCTCTTTACTTCTGATAAAGTTTTTATATTTAGAAAAGTATTCAAATCAACTAGTTTTATCATTTTTTAAAATGGGATTGATGGTACTATTTATCTAGCCTAGTTATTATCAAATGTAAAAATATTCAACATGCTGTAACAAAAACTAGCATGCTGGTGGTTTGTTGTGTCTCTCTCCAAACAATTAGAAAGTCAATTTTCCTGTGCACTTTCTGTATTTATTGAATTACACGTTAAAGAAGTTGTTGTCAAGCAATAATTTAAAGCAACAGCACAAGGGCCTCCCCTTGCTAAGACGTGACGCCTGGCATGATGTAGTAATTGGAAAAGGAGTTGAACTTAATGACCAATGACTTCTTTAAGCAAAATGAAAAATCTATGAGCATAAAACACTATAGAGCTCTGGGAAAAAATAAAGAGAACCAAAGCTGATATTGAAATTTTGTAAGGGCATGCTACCAAATTGAACACCTTCATCTGTAATCACATATAGGCTCACACACACATGTGCACACACACATACACACATTTACACACAGCATGTCACTCTTTCACATCATGAAGTTTAAAGCAGAGATGCATGTGAGCACATAATATGTAAAAAACTGAAACCAGGTCCATAGACTTTGTGCATGTAAATTCAATCTTCAAAGAATTAGAATAAATGAAATCATGGTTTTGAAACTCTTAATTTGCTCTTAATGTATTTCCCCCACAAAATTTTAAATGTGACTAAGTCAGGGGAAAAGTTTTGAGGCAGAGGGTAAATTATTAGGGACGCATGTTGATCTAAACATAGCCATCTTGGTATAAGAGCATATGACGAATTTTGGAAATAGATTCGATAAGACAAAATGCTTAGATCACTTTTTAAAAATATCCCTCAGTCCCACAATCCAGATATTCAAATGCTAATTAAAATATAAAATTTTAATATTGGCCTTATCATGCCTTGTTGATCATTATTTTCCTGATCAAACTAAACTGGACTTAAAATTTTAAATGCTCTTAGTTTTAATTTTAAAGGCACTAAAAGTGATAAGTGTATAATGTAGAAAACGTTCTTCTCCTGTCTTCTTGGGGTATGTAAAATATTGTGTTTCCTTAGCATTTGTGGACGATACATCGGTAACATAAAGAATAAACATACTTACAGTGTAAAAAAGAGCTAATGTGAGTTGTAATGAAATTTAACAGATGAAAGCTCCCATTAAATTTTGTTTATAAAGTGTTGTCCTGCATCTGATAGTGAACTTCTATAGAAATCATTTTTTAGTGAAGCAAAGATGTGACAGGAGAGAAGTGCAATAGAGTGTGCCTAATTCATTCCAATTCACAGAGTAATGCATTTCAATTCACACAGCGATGCATTCTAGTCTCCAACATGAGAATCCAATCTAGTTGATGCTTACTAGAGTTGAAACAAACTCACAGCACCAGAAAACTGACAATGTCTATTCTGCTAAATAGAGAAATATTTAAATATTTTTTTTTCAATATTTTCTAAGGTTGGACATTTCTTATTTACTGAACTATATACATCATGACAGTAGACCTGTACAGTGCACCATCTATGACAATAGTCTTTGATGTCTGAAGGCTTCTACTATTTTCATAATAATTAGAAAAACTTAGGAGTCAGCTTCTGGTGCACATAGGGTTTTCTGGAACAGGTTTAAAAGCCTAATTACAGTCAGATGTTTGAAGCTTCTGGAAACCAATTTAGTGTTTACCATGAGCAATTGGCTTGCCAGTATTAGAAACCTCCTCTGGAAATATATTATCACATATAATTCCAATCATTAAATGTTACCATGAATCTTTAATAGTTTGGTTTAATGTTAAAGATTACTTCTTTAGATTCATTGTTTATTTTCCATCTTTTATTCGTACTCAGATTATTTTAAATTCATTCTCAAATTATACCTGGGAATTACTGTCTGCACATGAAATTCCTATTTTCCAAATTGGAGAAAAATTAAATCTAGGAAGGGCATTCTGAAATTGACTAATACTTGCTGAGAGCTAGAAAAGAATTGGAATTCACATGATTCTGGCACTGGCAAATGAGCTCATGTTTTCCCATGAGATGGAAAAAAAAAAGTTCAGTAAGAAGAGCTTCATAAAATCTGCTAAAGGGAAAGAAAGGAGCCGTGCACCAGTCCTGATGCTCATCTTCTCATTGAAGAAGACAAAATCAGGTCAAAGGAAAGGTGGATCTATTTCAACATTTAAATATATCTACCCTTTCCTTGAAAGCTAATTTATTTTGCCTGCGGGCTGGATGGAGACACAAGCCTCTGATTCCTTTCATCCATTTGTCACATGAGAAGTCATGATGAGAAAGATAGGGAACATTCCTTAGATGGATGCTATATGATTCTGCCCAGGATGCCATGTGCCTAACAGCCACTACTCAGCCATGGACGCTTCTCCAGCATTCCTTCCATTTTACAGGTTGGTACATGATAACTGAAAATGGTTACTTGACTTTGAAGGTCACCAAAGAAGCTCCAGTTCAGTCAGGATTTACACACAGTGAATGTGCCTTGTAAGTGGCTTTCCAATTTGAAGACTATAGTTTCTCTGGATTATAAACTAGACATTAAAATAGTAAAAACTCTTAAGAAATTTAATTAGAGTAACATCCTGCTTGTTAAATTACATGGATTTAAGATACAATGTCATTTCCAGCCAATCTTCCCAATATACAATCTTCTGGGTAATTATAGTGTATTTCATAATTAAAATGCCAATTTGAAGTTAAAAACTATTCTATTGTGTCAACAGTAGACTGAGCTAAGTGTTATCACTTCTGCTTTAACGGAGGAAGAGGTTATTCTATGTTCATTCAGCAAACATTTCTTGAGGTGTTATAATCCATCATGAACTATTCAAGATATTGGGAACAGAAGCAGGTGTAAGACAAGAACTGTGACCTTACAGACCTTCAGGAGAGATATACAAGTAAATCCACAGTTACAGGACAATGTGGTAAGGACACTAATAGAGATGTAATTAATGAACTGTGGAAGTATGATTCAGTGTGCCTATCTCAACAAAAGAAGTGATGGTGATCTACTCAGAAAATGTGACTAGCTATTACCTCATGCATTCAACTATGATGTAAAAACCACCTACCAAGTGTTAGGAATTAATATATTTGAGGAAATGCAATAGTAGGAAAAATAAACAATTATTTTCCTTCAAGAAGCTTATGCTACAATAAAGAATACAGAAAATAAATACTAAGCAAAGAAATGTATAATTTTATAAAAGGGAATTTAGAAAAAAATATTATTTGGCTGTTAAAAGGTATAAATACTAATAGACCAGACTGATCAACTCTGAGGAATACATATTTAAGCATATCACAAGATTGGGATGAATTAGTGATGGTAAGGAAGGAGAGAATCTATGTCCAGGCAGAGGTAGCAACAAGCAAATAATTCTTGTGGCAGAAATGAGCATGTGGTCTGAGACTACTATGGCATGGCTGTGTCATGGTCTAATTATGTGATCTCATTTAGAGTAAATATAACCACCCATGACTTCTTCTCAATTGACACAAATGTACAGCAATAAAATCATTATCAGCAGTCTAAGTGATTGGTGCACAGGCTGTAGGTGCTTGCTACCTGTGCCATAAATCTGGTATATAAAATGACTAAGGTGACTACAATATAAATATTAATTGCGCCCACAGCGCAGATTTATGGGAAGAAGCCTAGAGGGAAACTTCAGAGATATTTTAGCAATTCTAGAAATAAAAATGTGAATCACTATTTCTCTCTATGTAGAGAAGTCTGGTAATAAGGAATATGGACTTACAGACAGGGAGAAACAGGTTTTGTCAGTTAAAAGTTGAGACATATTGGTCAAGTGTCTAACCTCTATGAATTGTAGATGCCTAATATCTGGAATAAAGGAGATGATAAATTTGTGATGATTAATACATACCAGTTATAAAATTAATATACAAGATAGCCTAGAATATATTAAATGTATACCCAGTTGTAGTTTTTTTTATAATTTTTAGGCACAGAATACAAATATAACTTTCACATATATCTTCAACTGTTCAAGTGTTTCTGGTGATATAGATGCTCTTATTTAACACATATTTAAAATGAATGTGCTCTGTTCCTGGCACCATGCAATGGATAGTGGGGAATAAGACATAATTGTAGTCCCAGGTACTTAGGTTTTAATAAAATCATGATACACACTATAGTGTGGTGTAAGAATGTAAATAAGAGGCATCTAATGAAGAACTGTGAGAAAGGGCTGGGGCTGAAGCTCAGGGACAGAGTACTTGCATAACACACGTGAGACACTGAGTTCCATCCTTAGCACCACATAAAAATAAACAAATAAAATAAAGACATGCTGTCTACTTACACCTACAAAAAAAATGTTTAAAAAACTTATGAGAGGGATTGGGGATGTGGCTCAAGCGGTAGCACACTTGCCTGGCATGCGCAGGGTGCTGGGTTTGATCCTCAGCACCACGTAAAAATAAAATAAAGATGTTGTGTCCATCAAAAACTAAATATTAAAAAAAATTCTCTCTAAATAAATAAATAAATAAATATGAGAAAAGTTATCCTGGAGAAATCCCTCAGCATAAGTAGGAGGGTTCTGGTTAAAAGAGGAAGGAGAAGAGGAAGAAAAGATTTGCGTCAGGAAGTAGCATTCTGAGATGTACTTAGAAGCAGGGTATAATTTAAGTGAGTTAGTGAACCTGTGAATCAAAGGCATCAATTGTAAAAACAGAGCCCCATTTGTGATATGCAGTATCCAAAGATAGTCACCATGAGTTTTTCGTGTGAAAAGATTATGTGGTACATAAGAAATGAAAGAGTCCTTTCCTATCTTGTCATGCTATGAGTGACCACTGAAGGTACCAAATGGAAGAGAAGAACCACCACACTAAGCCCTGCCCAAATTCCTGACCCACAGAATTAGAAAAGAAAGAAATAATCAATATTAAGAAAAAAGGTTTTGGAGTGAGTTTGTTACACAGTTGCATATAACTGAAAGATAATTTGTTGCCTCTAAGTACAGGGCAATTATAACAATTATTAAATGTGTGGAATGACTTTGAGACTGAGAAGCAGAATAAAGGAGATTGGTAATGGAGGTTGGAAGTGTAGTGTACCCTTAAAAGTGCAGAAAAGTGAAGGAACTGTCTTATATATGGTAGAAAATTTGGCAGAGTTGATCAACTAAGGGAAAGTGTAAAGTAGATAGTTGTGGATGTTGGTAATGTGCAGGTTGGCTTTGTTTCACTGCCTCTGCTGAGGTTTTGTAAGAAAGAGATGAGCTATAAGAAGTGAATATTTACTTTTCAAACGTGGTTAGAGAAATTATATCTAATCTGCATGGAAATGGAAGGAGACCCTCACTGTTATACAAAATTACATATAAGAGGAAGTGAGGAGAAAGGGGAAAAAAACAAGGGAGAGAAATGAATTACAGTAGATGGGGTAGAGAGAGAAGATGGGAGGGGAGAGGAGGGAAGGGGAGGGGAAGGGGGGATAGTAGAGGATAGGAAAGGCAACAGAACACAACAGACACTATTGTGTATGGCAGTATGTAAAAAAGTGGTTATGTAACCAATGTGATTCTGCAATCTGTATATGGGGTAAAAATGGGAGTTCATAACCCACTTTAATCAAATGTATGAAATATGATGTCAAGAGCTATGTAATGTTTTGAACAACTAATAATAAAAATTTAAAAATAAATAAATAAATAAAAATAAAAAATAAAACTTGTGGGATTACACAATAAATCCCTCAATTGGGGGTTAATCAGAGAATGAAGCATTCCAAAAGATAGAACCAGTCACATGGTAAAGAGCAGATAATGATTGTGGTTCTAAGATTTCTGAAAGACTCAAGCTAGTTCTCTGAAGGAAATTGTGCCATAGCAGTCTGACTGTCAGCTCCAAGGAGAGATAGACTTGTTACAAGATATACGAATGTGTGCTTTGTACCTGACAGTGTGCACCAGGGTAACATGCATAGGAAATATATTTTTATTGGTTTTATTTTTTAAATACATGACAGCAGAATGCATCACAATTCTTATTACACATATAGAACAATTTTTCATATTTCTGTGTGTATATAAAGAATGTTCACACCAATTAATGTCTTCATACATGTACTTTGGATAATGATGTCCATCACATTCCTCCATCATTGCTAACCCCCCTGCCCCATCTTTTCCCCTCCCACCCCTATACCCTATCTAGAGTTTGTCAATTCCTCTCATGCTCCCTCTCCCTACCCAACTATGAGTCAGTCGCCTTATATCAGAGAAAATATTCGGCATTTGTTCTTTTTTTTGGGGGGGATTGGCTAACTTCACTTAGCATTATCTTTTTCAACTGCATCCATTTACATGCAAATGACATGATTTTATTCTCTTTTATTTTTGAGAAATGTTCCACTGTGTATATATGCCACATCCATTCATCTACTGAAGGGCATTTAGGTTGGTTCCACAGTTTAGCTATTGTGAATTGTGCAGCTATAAACATTGATGTGGCTGTGTCCCTGTAGTATGCTGTTTTTAAGGCCTTTGGAGATAGACCGAGGAGAGAGAGAGCTTGGTCAAATGGTGGTTCCATTCAAAGTTTTCCAAGGAATCTCCATACTGCTTTCCAGATTGATTGCACCAATTTACAGTCCCATCAGCAATGTATGAGTGTGCCTTTCCCCCCACTTCTTCGCCAACACTGATTGTTGTTTATATTCTTGATAGCTGCCATTCAGACTGGAGTGAGGTGAAATCTTAGAGTAGTTTTGATTTGCATTTCTCTAATTGCTAGAAATGATGAACATTTTTTCATATATTTATTGATTGATTGAATATCCTCTTCTGAGAAATGTCTGTTCAGGTCCTTGGCCCACTTACTGATTGGGTTATTTATTTATTTTTGGTGTTTAGCTTTTTGAGTTCTTTATATACCCTAGAGATTAGTGCTCTATCTGATGTGTGAGGGGTAAAAATTTGCTCCCAAGATGCTCTCTATTCACCTCACAGATTGTTTCTTTTGCTGAGAAGAAACTTGTTAGTTTGAGTCCATCCCATTTATTGATTCTTGATTTTAATTCTTGTGCTACAGGAGTCTTATTAAGGAAGTTGGGGCCTAATCCCACATGATAGAGATTACGGCCTACTAACATAGATGCAAAAATTCTCAATAAAATTCTGGCAAATTAAATACAAAAACATCAAAAAGATCATGCACCATGATCTAGTGGGATTCATTCCAGGTATGCAAGGTTGGTTCAATATAAGGAAATCAATAAATGTAATTCATCACATCAATAGACTCAAAGATAAGAATCATATGATCATCACAATAGACACAGAAAAAGCATTTGGCAAAATACAGAACCCCTTCATGTTCAAAACACTAGAAAAACTAGGGATAACAGGAACATATCTCAACATCGTAAAGGCTGTCTATGCTAAGCCCCAGGCTAACATCATTCTAAATGGAGAAAAATTGAAGGCATTCCCTCTAAAAACTGGAACAAGACAGGGATACCCTCTTTCACCACTTCTATTTAACATAGTCCTTGAAACACTGGCCAGAGCAATTAGACAGATGAAAGAAATTAAGGAATAAGTATAGAAAAAGAAGAACTTAAACTATCACTATTTGCTAACGATATGATTCTATACCTAGAAGACCCAAAAAGCACCACCAGAAAACTTCTAGAACTAGTAAATAAATTCAGCAAAGTAGCATGTTATAAAATCAACACCCATAAATCTAAGTCATTTCTGTATATTAGTGACAAATCTTCTGAGAGGGAAATGAGAAAAACTACCCCATTTACAATAGCTTTAAAAAAATACTTGGGAATCAACTTAAAGAAAGAGGTGAAAGATGTATGCAATGAAAACTACAGAATCCTAAAGAAAGAAAAAATCAAAGAAGATCTTAGAAGATGGAAAGATCTACCTTGCTCTTGGATAGGCAGAATTAATATTATCAAAATGACCATACTTCCAAAAGTACTGTACAGATTTAATGCAATTCCGATCAAAATCCCAATATCGTTCATCATAGAAACAGAAAAAGCAATCATGAAATTCATCTGGAAAAATAAAAGACCCAGAACAGCTAAAACAATCCTTAACAGGAAGAGTGAAGCAGGTGGCATCACTATATCAGACCTTAAACTATACGACAGAGCAATAGTAACAAAGACAGTATGGTATTGGCACCAAAACAGACTGGTAGATTAATGGTACAGAATAGAGGACAAAGAGACTAAACCCACAAAATTACAATTATCTTATATTAGACAAAGCCACCAAAAACATGCATTAGAGAAAAGATAGCCTCTTCAACAAATGGTGCTGGGAAAACTAGAAATCCGTATGCAACAAAATGAAATTAAAACTCTATCTCTCATCTTACACAAAACTCAACTCAAAATGGATCAAGGACTTAAGAATACAACTGTAAGTACATTTTTAAGAGATATGTACGGATGAAAATACCAATAGCTTAGACTAAAGAGATAGAAGTTCTTCATTGGGACCCCACTCTTCTAAAACTAAGAACCAAGTTAGAAAAGATATCCAGCTGTGAAATCAATTCATTATCTTTTTTTTTTAATGGAAGTGTCAGGGGGAAAATTCAATAACCTCTAGGTATACAGAACTATTCTTAGGAAGAGAACTGGGACTCAAAAATGAACATTCGTAAGCCCTAGACCAACTTAGATAGAGACGAGCATGTAACTGATTTCAGGACTACTGTGAGATAATGCCACAATATGGTGAGAATTTTGAAGGTGGGGGTGAAGATATTTTTCAAGGAGGAGGAATATAAGTTACTATGGACACATATTGTAAAATATTTACAACATATTTGTAAATCTTTTCTTTTCTGTATATGGAATATACTGTGACCATAAAGACATGGAGACTAGGTTCTTTTCTTTGAAACAGAATGCAAGAAATGGCATTAGAAGTTACCATATTTCAGTCCCAAGATTAATCTTTAAGAAGTTTAACAATTTTTTTGTTTTGAAGATGCAATAAACCACAATCCATAATTTTATGAGAAATTCCTAGCTAGTCACCTGTAAAAACTACTTAGGGGAGAAATGATTGAGACCTTCTTAGGTCTTCCAGTCCCGCTCCCTGACAAGGTGAAACCAGCTAGCGAGTAACCCTGGCCAATAGCTTGTGGAATAGAATTGCCTATCCCAGCTGAGAACAGGTTCTAACATTGGAAATAGTTATGAATAATAAATGCTGTTTCAAGCTGCTAAAATTGAGGGAGATTACTGTTTAGCCCTAGAAACCTAACACAACTGCTAAAAGGTGGGAGGATTATTGAGAGCATGTTGGCATTGAAGGAGTTAAAGCAAAATATGCAGAATAGGTATATATTGATTATTTCAAGATGAAATCACTTCAGGACTTGTAACTTGAAAGGAACACTTGACCTGGCTTTCACTCCATGGAGCAAGCCAGGAATATTCTTTTGGGAGAGACAACCTTCACACACCAAGATTGAAAAACAGCCTTGATCACCACTAGCTGATAATCAGGGCAGTGGGGAAATTAAATTTATTAAATTAATAAGATTTTATGTTTTCCTCTTGTTAATCAGCTCTTGTGTTAATTGGGATTCTTTATCCAGCCAAAGCCCGCATAAGAACTAAAGAAGGCGAAAGAGTTCTTTTTCTTTCCCCTACAGTGTTTGTATGGGTTTTTTGTTGTTGTTTATTTGTTTGTTTGTTTTTGTTTTTTCTCTCTCAGAGAAACTGCTATTTTAAAAAGGGCACAGTGGCATACACCTGTAATTGAAGCACCTTGGGAGATTGAGACAAGAAGATTCTGAGTTCAAAGCCAGCCTCAGCAAAAGTGAGGCACTAAGCAACTCAGTGAAACCCTGTCTTTAAATAAAATACAAAATAGGGCTGGACATGTGGCTTAGTAGTCAAGTGTCCCTCAGTTCAATCCCTAGTTTCCATGAAGGGGAAAAAAGACATTCTTCAAACTGGCCTAAAATTAGAAGTTGTCCAAATCTTCATCAACAGGAGAATGGATGTGTAAACTGTGGTAAACCAATGCAATAATAGACTATATATATAACCAGCTGTGGCTGCAACTGGGAGCATGAATGCATCTTACAGACAGCTACCAGTGAGTGAACTGGATAAAAGCATAACATTTTGAATTATTTCATTCAGTCAAGTCAGAAGTTAGAATAATGGTTTCTCCTCCAGCATCAGGTATGTACTGAGGAAATATGTACAGATGATTGTATCTGTTAAAAAATTAAAATTACTAAAAATATTAAAAATTTTTAGGACGTTGACGGCATTCTAATAATTCATATGAATTGTATATTTAAAGTTTGTAAATTGTACCTGTGTTATACCTGATTAATTTAGGAGAAAAACTGTTTTAAACATCAAAATGCTAAGCAAGTAAAAAACACAACAAAACCAAATCAAAACAAAAGCACCTTTACTCTTGAATGGCATCATGGGTCAATGCACACTCAGAGATAGTCGTGATTTGTCTAAGCCCACATTTCTAGGGAGCAGTAAAACTCGAATCTTCTCATTCTCAAATATTTGTTTGGAGCGTAGTAGTACCTATGCTATGCAAGTTTGTTTTTTGTTTTGTTTTCTTTCTTTCCTTTTCTTTTTCTTTTCTGGCTACTTTACTGCATTTTCTTGAAAGAGAGAACTTAGAGAAATTTCCAAAAATTTAATGCTCTCAAGTACTGAGAAATGGTGGGCTTTATAAAGTCAGCATTTTAGAGAAACACAATATTGAATGATTGTAAAGATACATGAGTATCAGCAAATGTACTTTGTCCAAGCCAATTTTTGTAGGGACCACACCTTATAGAGAAGCTGTGCTTCTTTGCATAGGACCATAACAATGGCAAAAACTGAAAATCACCTTGAATATTGCTGATAGTAGACCTTACTCTGACCTGACATTTTAGCAGGACCATCTAAATGTTGTGAGTATTACAGAAAGCATATCCATGATCTGAACTGATTTTAGTTCACAAGAGGTTCCATTTGTTTTTATTGAGGTTAATGGATCTGTGAATACAGATCCATTAACCTCGGAATTTTTAAATGTTAAATCAGCAGCTTTAAATAAATGTTAACGTGAGACACCAATTACTGATACTGTAATACCAAATAGAGGGTGAGATTTGGAGCATTGCCTAGGAAGAATATGTTAAAAATTCTGAACTCTTTTATTAGCAAGATAAAAATGATGTAAAGATATTAATATTTTGTTGGGTCAAAGCCAATAAAAGTAAATTATTCCCCCTTTAAAAAATACATTTAGCAAATAGCTGCATAGTCTCTATAAGACTTTATGTTTCTAAACTTTCATGGGATTATGGTTATTGTTATTAATGTTACCATTACTACCCTTGCAATGCCATTACTACATTAAAGAATTGATTTACTCAGATCTTATGGCTGTAATTACCACATGCACTCAGGAAAACTGTGCCTTGCAAGGATACACATGGCTCCTTGCTAGAACAGTGGTTTTACACACAGTTGTATGCAGACTAGTATTGAGATTTATTTTGCTGTTATCTTAAATTATTTTGTACCCATAGTGGAATTGATATTTAACCTCTGTTTTTGTGGTCAGGATTTCATTACAGTAAAGGCATTTGACTCAGTTCAACATGGATGCTTCCTGGATGCTTCTTATGAACCTAGACCTAGTCTCATGTAATACTCCTGGAATTTGGAATAAGTGTTCCTGGTTTTATTTAGCTCTGTCCAGTTGCTGAAAAGTCATGTAGTTTTTTTTTTCATACTTCAATTTCTTCATTTGCTAAACTGGTATATTATTTATTGCATGGAATTTTTACTGAGATATCAATGATAATATTATTAAGACTACATGTCACATATAAGTAATATAGCACAAAGGACACATATACTAAAGCAACATGCTTATTTTACAAAAGTGCTTAAAAACTAATCATTGGAGAAGTCTAAAATACCATAGAAAGCAATTTTTTTGTTTGTGTAGGATATTAGGATAGAAAATATTACTTTTATCTACAACAATGCTCTTTGTTGATGCAATTGAATTTCCACAGTATCACTGGATATAAAATAATTTTGTTGAATAAAATAGAATGCGTCATAGAGTCTTAGAAAATGGAGATTCAACAGCTTTAGAATTGCATTAATTCTGTTTATTAGGTTGTCTTTATGGCCCAAAAGATGGTTTATTTTGTAAATGTTGCTTATATGTTTAAAAAGAAAACATTCTTTGATTTTAGTTTTTTTTTTTTTGGTATTGGGGATGGGACCCAGGAACATTTACCCATTGAGCACTTCCTTAGCCCTTTTTAATATTTTATTTAGAAACAAGGTCTCACTAAGTTGCTGAGGTTGGCTTTGAACTCAAGATCCTCCTGACTCAGGCTCCAAAGCCTCTGGGACATTCTTTGAATTTTGAATATAAATTCTCCCTCTGTCAACACATACATGCGCGTGCACACACACACACACACACACACATACACACAATGTTCAAATCTTAAATATCTATGTATCAATTCTAGCACTAATATTAATTTAAAATATATGAAATGTATAGGTCAAACATTTCATATCTCTTAATTTTACCTGATCTATTTCTACAAATAGTATGTGAAAATTTTGAACAACAATAGTACATTTATGTATGTCCAATTCTGAGTGTTGAAGCTTTATTTTGGTTATGTACAAGTTCATGTTGATTTAAAGACTATTATTCTTTAGTCTTTCTACCAGAATAACATATACTCTTTGACCTTTTGAATTATTTTCCTAAGTCACATTCTTTTATATTAGATAGTCACTAATGTTCTCCATAAGCAGGTACTTACCTAGAACATATTTGACAAAAATTTATGTCTTTTTTAAAATATATTGGAGATGACCTGCTGTTAGATATTGCTTTTATTTATATATTTTCCACCTACTCTGAGAGACTAAGTGTTCTCATTGGCTAATCTGATTTATTTATATGCACAGTATTTCTGCTGATTTAAAACCCATCTCTCTGTCCTTAATTGTAGCCTTCTGAAAAAGTTTCTAAATTTGATCCTTCACTGACTAATTTATGTTTTAGCTGTACTCCAGATACACAGGTCAAAAATTCCATTCTTTCTGTAATTATTATATTCCTCCTGTTTCCCACTGGTTCCCTTTACCATTTTTTTCTCATTTCTTATTGTTACTATTTACCCTTTCCCACTTTATATAGTATGTATCATGTTAAATTCTCAATCTCCTGTTTAAATAACTACTCCTCTGAGATTGTGCATTTTGACATCTTCTTTTATGTCTTTTGCTTCCTAGGAGTTTGGTTATTCTGGCTGGGATATATGTCCACTGTGATGGTTGGCTATTCTGTCCTCATATGGTGTACCTGCAAAGGGCCAAAGTCCAGGCTCTAGTCTACATTCATTTTGGTAAGTGTAAAGGGAAGACTAAGGCCATCATTTAGATCTTCAGTGTCCCAGTGGTCTATGTGTTAAAAAAGAAGGTCCCAGCTGATTCTACTGGGAAGTGCTAAACCTTCCATAGTGGGACCTTGTGGGAAGTCCTTAAGTCACTAGGAGTGTGCCCACAAAGGGGACTGTGTGACCCGGGTTCCTGCTCTCTCTCCTGCTTCCTGGTTGTTGAGGTGTGAGACTTTGCTCCAGCATGTCCTTCCACCATGATGTGTTGCCTCACCACAGGACCAGAGTCATGGGCCCAACTGGTCATGGATTGGACCCTCCAGACCAGGAGCCAAAATAAAACATTTCTCCTTGTAAGTTAATGGTCTCAGGTACCTTTAGCAGTAAAGGCAAGCTAACCCATCTAGATACCTCAGAAACCCTTCCCACTGTAATTCTTCTACTTGGTAACTCTTTACCTCTCTACTTGGTAACTCTTCTACTTGGTAACTCTTCACCTAGGTTTGCTGTTGCTTTTCTTTATGAAGAAATGAAGGGACATAGTCTCATTAATGTCTAACTTAGATAAATTCTTTTTTTTTTTACCCCTATCAGCATGACTGAAATAGCAGGAATAGATAGAAAAGGATATAACATAAAAGAATGAAGATTTACAAAGCCTAATCAAAATATTATATGAATTTGCCAAAAAGTCTCCTATAATATAGACTATGGAGTGCATCTAACACCCACCCACAGCATTTGTGACCAGAAGGCCAGAGATATTGATTAGATTATGGTTTGCCTAAGCATATTGTATCACATAAATTAAAATTTGATTTTAAAAGGAAGAGCATTTGTTACTTTTTATGTGGAAAATAAGTTACAAAAAATGTTAGATCATATTTTAAAGTGTCCTAACCTATGCCAGAGATAATAGTTTCTCAGTAATATCACAGACTTGACATATAAACCTTCCGCTACCCAGAAATATAAAGTCACCATGGGCACAACATATGGCAAGCAATCTGTACCTACTCATTCGCTCACTCAGTGATTCACCTAACATGGCTTTCTTGCTGTGGTGATGGCCTCCAACCTTGGAACTGAAGACACCAGGAAGAATGGCATGAGATTCCTCCCCTCAAGCAACACACTATCTCCTGAAGGAAACAAAGCAAAAGCATTTAGAGCAAGACAGTATGGCAAGAAGTCTTGGGAGAACACACAAGCACACAATTTCTACTAACAAAGGAATCATGGAAATTAAGAATCTTCCACAAAATGATAAAGCACGAAAGGCACAATTCAAAAGACAAACATCTTGAGACATCTTGAGGGTACTCTTTCACCATAGGTTATCAATAAAAAGAAATATTAAAATATGTCACTAATGACAATGGGAGAAAGCTTTGAATTAGCAGGGGGTAGAAGACAGTGTGAAATGAGGTCTTTTTTATTGGAAAATTATTAATAGAAAAGTAATGCTTGAAGACAGAATGGTGGTCAAAGGCTGTAATGCTTGAAGACAGAATGATGGTCAAAGGCTGAGCCTGGTGGGCACTAGAAAATTTAAAAGCACTTGTAAACGTGCAATGAGGATAAATTTTGATTTTCTCACATTGCTCTGAGAGTCTAGAAAAACACAATTACACATTCAAATAGGAGTAGTTGAATTCAGCTGAAGTAGCTAAACTGGACAACTATGAGAGGAAGATGATAAATACCTCTTCTTCTGGAGAAGCTAGAAATAAAGAGGACTTTCCTGTTTTCAAAAGCAAATTGTCCTGCAGTGAACATACAAATGAACTAGGTACCTCATTAATTATTTACCATATAGCAAGAAAATATTTGCAACAAAAGTTAGACTTCTTTTCTGTGCATGCAAAAGTCACGAGAGAAAGGAGGTCAGGCATAGGAAGCCAGCTAGAAACAAGTGATACCAAGAGCAAATGGCCAATATCAGGAAAGCACTGAGTAAGAAGCTTGCCTTCTGTAGATGTGGAGTTTGATATGGAGCCGACCAACAGTTTTTATGAGAAACATATTTGAACATACCAGTCTGATATCAGAGGTAAGTTTTCTGAGGGAATAAGAAAAGCCCTTGGAAAATTATGTACATAGCAATCAGTTGGGGAAATACAGTTGGGAAGTAAATTATACAATTCTCAATTATCAACCATCTAAATGTTCATAGTGTGCTTGACTAGAACTCTGATGTAAGAATTGTGGTTTAGTTCAGAGCTTCACAGTATCAGGGGCCTGGGTTGGCAACTCTACGATTTTTCTGGATTTTTTTTCCCTCATGGTAGCAAGATGGCTGCTTCTACTTCAGGTGTAACAACCTTGCAACTCTGTCCAAAGGTGGAGACAGCATAGGTGGTCAGGGCAACAAAAGGAGGAGGGAAATAGTTCTTTATCTGGTTGCTGGTCTTAATGACTAGAACAGGCTCATCTGACCATTGCAGCTGCAAAGTGAGAATCTTGCTTTCTGAGCTCTAATTGAAAAGTGGGCAAGACACACACACACACACACACACGGAATAATATCTAGAATCAAAAGTAGCTGTCTCAAATAGTAGGAGGTTAGGAAGCATAATAGCTGTGCTGTTTATCAATTCAGGTATGAGTTGGTGGAAAAAAGGCTTTCTGCCATTTAACAAGTACCTGTGAAGCTCTTACTCTGGGTGAGGAATTCTTCTAGAATCTAGGAATACATACAAGCATAAGGATTGTGGGCCTCAAGTCAACTTACTTAACTTCAGGAACTAGAAATAGATCAGGGAACTGGATGGTCAAAGGCAATTTCATAACACTGTATGGGAAACCTATGGCATGATCTGCCCTTGACTGACAGCTTAGTAGTCTCTGCTTACCTGACTATTCTCCTGACAATCTCTTGATACTGCCAAGCTTCCTCCTTCCTTGAAGAACTAGCTGCTCTCCCTGTTGGATACTCATCTTCTCAAACTTTGCAAGGCTAGCTTCTTTGTGTTGTCAATCCCCAGCTCAACTCAAATGTCTTAGGAGCTACTTATAGAGGCTACTACAGGCCCCAGAGCCAAGCAGATTGTACCTTAGCCACTCTCTGTGGATTCGCTTGGGTTATTGGCTTCAGGATACATGTCACTACCCAAAAACACGCCTCCCTTTTTCAATACTTTACTCATTTATCATCTGTCTTTCTTCTTGTACTATACGTTTTGTCTTTAATAACAAGGATTTTATTTGTCATATTTATCATGGTAGAAACTAGAATTCTGTAGGTTAGAAAGATGGGCTGGATCAAGAACATGGTTCAAAATCAAGAATTATAGTCTTTAATGCAAAGATAAATAGAAAGTGGTTGAATTGTTTTATTGCTGGGGAGTCATATATTTCTTTTGTACAATTACCTCATATCACAGTAGGTATAGACTTAAAAACAAAGACCCACCGATCTGTATCTGTCTATGTACACACATCCATGTTTTGAATAGTAAATTTCAATTATCTGGACAAAAATACTGATAGTGACAAAGATGACAATAGTAATATTAATAACAATAGTAATAATATAAAGAAGCCTGAGCTGAAGCTGTCAATGATATGACAGTGTCATTTAAACATGTAAAAATAATAGCACAACAAAATTACTTTTTGACTTTTCTGAGAATTCCAAGTCAAATTTTAATAATAGAAACTTGTAGTAACCAAAACCAAACAGAAATATTCTCATTTTACACTAAAATATTTCTAAAATGACAACAGTTATCATCAGCATGTCATCTAAAATAAGATAGCCAAATACAATATAAAATGATTTATAATCAAGCTCTGCATAAATTTGAGCCCTGAATGTGACAAAATAGTTCTGACTCACTTGCAATAGTAGAAAACACTTTATTCTAGTAGGCGGTAATTATTTAGAGAGAGACCTTATGTAACTTATGTTTACTATTAAATAGCCCCAGACTATTTTAAATTTAGATTTTGTTTTTAAATTCCTGAAAACAGTTAGTGAGCTAATGACACATTCTTCCCTTTATTCTGCTTACCCTTCCTTTAGAGTCGACTATTAAAACTCAGTGAAATTCATATCTATCCATATCAAAAAGAACCACACAACCATAATCAAAAACATGAAGTCATAAAGTTAAAACCATTTAATCCTATTAAAGCCTCATTAAATCAAGGCAGTATTTATAGGATGGGACTTGATTCCCTTGTACACTAGCAAATCTGCAACCCGAGTCAATGTTCACGAATTAATTAGCAACCGCACTAAGGGCAGGTGTTTGACTGACATTTCCCTTGATCTCTTCCCTCAAGGTTACACGCTGTACAGTCATGCAATTCCTTACCATTAATCCTTAACCCCACCAGAATGTTTGTTTACTTTGCCGAATAAGAGGAAGAACATGAGCTACAAAGCAAACATGTAGAATGCAGAGGGGTGCTTTTTTGAGATAATATTTTTTGTATTAAAAAAAAATTATGAGAAAGGAAATCTTTGCATGGGGCATGCCTGCTGTCTGTGTTAAGAAAAAAGAAATCCTCATTTTGGAGGATAGAGGTAACTTATTAAACAGCTTTCCCACACATAAGCCAAACGCTTCAAGTAGGAAACAATAGAATTTTAAAGCTTCAGAGACTCAAAATATTATTAGGTCCAGGTATTTCATTTATCTGTTGGGGAAACAGAGCTAAAGGAAGATTTTATTTCTCTAAAGAGACCCAGCCAAGCTAATAGACAAACCAAGTTTAAAACTCCTAATGCAACTTGACTAGATTACATTTACATTGTTTTTTTCTCCTCTTTCTTTCTTTTCTTTTCATTCTTTCTTTCTTTTTTCTTTTTGTGGCTATTAGTATTCTTCTGATGTATACCAATATTTTGACATATGACATTTGTTATTTATGACTTTGTTGGCAGTGATAATAAAAACATGTTTAGGTCCTGAGTGGCATGTGAATAATCTCCTCCTCAAAATACTGACAGTGGTCAAGACATAAAACTTGAAGTTCAGGTTGATGGGCTTTAAACTACATGTCATCCAAAACAGTTGAAGGAGTCAAATACTTTTTTAAGCTTCTGTAGGTCATGTATAAGTGCTTTGTTTTAATTTTTCTTGGCTGACTTCGCTTTGATTTCTCTCTTTTAAAAATGCAATCCTTAATATAGAAAAATTGTTTTGTTAAAAATTGATGTCAGAGACTGAAAGTATATCCTCCAAAAAATGAAAACAGAAATAAATAAGAAAGGTATATGAATGGATAAATTATAAAATAGTTCAAAGAATATACTGTCAGTAAACTTTTAATATTATTTATATATATATATATATATACATATATATATATATATATATATTCTACTCAATATCAAAACACAGCAGAAAGCAATAGCAAAAATTCAAAGTCTATTAATTATTAATAGAGTAAATTGGCAGTAAGGAATTTCAAAGTTTTAAAAATTTTTCTATAATTTATTTCATTTTTTAATGATGAAAAAATATATTGGAAATTAATTATAAAATTAGTTATTCATATACTTAATATTGATCAATGCACTACCATAATGGCATAGCAAGACTCAAATTTTCTTTTTCTGTCCTCAAAATCCCTCCTTTTAGAAAATGAGCACATTATATGGAAATCTTTTTTTTTTTTTAATTGCAGGTGAGAGAGAAAGGACATGGGACCTTCAAGAAGATTTGCTCACAGATCTACCTTTGTAACTAGAACAAAGATCAAACTCGCTAAATTGTAATGATGTGACAGGAACCAAGAAAGGAACTCTGAACAAATTTCAAAGGGAACTCAACGAGCTGATCAAAAACGGCAATTTAATAAGGCTTCCCGTTCCCTAGGACTAGGAAACAGAGAGCTGCTGTTCATATCAGAGCACAAGCAGAATCGGTGGCAAATTCATTGTTGGGCGTAGTAAATCCATCAGGACGATGGCAATACAGCCCAGGACTAACTGCCTGAGCGCAGAACAAAACCCGCGGCTGCCTAGTTGCTCTAGGTCCTTTCAAGTTTCTTACCCAAGTTTTCTTCCTTGTGAAAGATCAACAACACTGCTGCCTATCAAAATGTGTCACTAGGGGAGTTCAGGTGGACAATTCCTGCCCTGATGTAACGCTGTCCCTGGCTTTCAGCAGAAGGCTAGTGGAGGATAGAGCTGATGTCAAGGAGGACAGTGACCAGTAGTGATCATGTGAATTACAATCCGTGAACAAAGCAGCAGAGAATCAGTCTCCCCACCCCCCCCACCCCCCCAAAAAGAAAAAGAACTGAAGAAGTGGCAAAGCTGAAGAGATTAGGAATAGGGGGAATAACACAAAAATATCAGAGGACATTTACAAACCGATTTCATTTCTGGAGAATTTTGTCAATCTGCCAGCAAAGCCTACACTCACTGACTACTACTCTGAAAACTCACAAAAACAAATTGTAAAAAAAAAAACTATTGAAAATCATTATGACAACACAGAGCAACTTATTTTTTTGATATGATTTATTCTGCATTAAAATGTAAGTAGGCAAACTTGGTGCATACTTTGGGGATAAAATACTGAATTGACAGAAATGTTTTCAATATCCATTTGTTCTTCAGCTTACTTCCTATTATTTCTCTTAGGTTTATTTTTAAATTTAATTTAGACATTATATAGTTTTAGGAAAGTGGTAGCAGAAATTCAAACAAAGTTTAAAATGCTGCAGTTAAAGCTAGCTGTTTTGCATAAAGCAACATCCATCTAAGATCAGAAGCCAATCCTTTCATATGGAGGCTATATTACTGAATTATAATAAGTATGTAGACAATTTCATAAGTCAATATTATCAAAAACAAACAAGAAAGCTCCAGTAAAGAACAGAACTTGGATGCTGAAACTTATTAGTTTGATAATGATAGGGAAAGTGTATCATTAGATTAATTGAGCAATTAGAAAAACTCACAGCTGCACTTTTTGACAACAGGAGAAAATATTCACTTCCTTATTAGGAAGATATTTGAAAGAATATTTAAATGTCTGGAAATAATATCTACCCTCTTGGAAACTCATCTTGTATGCTATAAAAAAGAAAAAAGAAAAAAAAAAGAAAGAGAAAGAGATAACAACTCCCTTTGAGAGTAACAAGATTTTTGATTTATGTTTTGCCTGATGGAGACACATGGCTACATCTCTACCACCTCATTAGTGGTTCAATTATGAAAACCAGTAATAAATATCTTACAAATGAACTATAGATATGCACATAAAAACATAAATATACAATACATTTTTGTATATAGTTATGAATGAAGAAGTACAGAATCAAGACTGTGAAAACAGGCCCTTGATTACCATCTACAACAGCTTAGTTTCTTAGAATGCAAGGCCCTTTTTTTATCATCTTTCACAATAAATATCAGATAAATAAATGCTTCTCTAAATTTCATTTTTGGAAAGTTTATGGTCTGCCTCATTAGCTCAGAGGCACTGAATGTGTTGTCAAAGGGCGCAGCTGTGAATTTTGCTAATTATCTAATTAATCCAATAATATACTTCCCCTATCATCTTCAATCTGAAACACTGCTATGCTTGAGACTCTACAGAAGAGAAATCATGGTTGTCTTAGTCAAAGAAGAACAGTATTTCAGAAGCCTCATCTCTGGCAAACTGAGCCCTGTGGGAACCTGGGAATCTGCATTTTTACCTTAGAATTGAAGTGAAGGAAACTTTCTCCAACTTGTCAAAATCTCATTTCTATATTCTCGTATTCATTTCTGTGCTTGTTGTAGCTGAAAATTATGTTTCCTCAGAAGAGAGAAAAAGTCTGACGCAGTTGATAGAGTTCATGGAAAATCCATGGAGAGCAATGCATGTTTCAGAGTAAACGTTATAGTTACTAGTAAATTATTCCTTCAAATAACTTCATAAAAGCTGAGGTCTGCCTACCCAAACTCCCAGATGCACCTCTCTTTATCAAAGCACCTTTATAATTATTAGATTAATATATTTTATTTGAGAACATCTTGGCCTACCTTGCCTTCCTCCCCGAGGGCATGGTTTGGTTTCCTGATCTATGCTTTACAAGAAGGCAATATTAGAAGATGCGTTCCATAAAGAAGCAGTAAATAGAAAACAATGATTCTCTTTGTAAGGTTATACAGAAGGATGCTCCCTATGAGATTACATGTTCTGTTTTTCAGACTCAGCCAAATTAGCTTCAGAACCTTTCCATTCCTATTTATGAAATCGAGGTTTGTAAAGAAAATACCCTCATAAATATATACTGTGTGTAAAGCAGCCTCCTCAAACACACATGGAATGTATTTAGTAGTGTTCCAGCCATGCCAGAACCAAGAGGGAATAAAAATCAACTTCATTTGTTTATTTTTCTAGCTTCCATCACCTTGTTTTGACTTTCTCAATCTACCTTCCTACTAACCTCCTACAACAGCAGTGTCCAAGTGTTAGTGTGTTTCAGGAACACAGAACTCCTGAGACACCAGCTTTTTGAGACCCGAACTGGAGGATACCAATTGTGTGTAGGTGAGAAGAGGAGGGTGGTCAGGACTCTGACATTTTAAAATAAGCAGATCAAAGGACATGAAGGAAGGTATTTCTCTGAGCACAGTAGGGATTCTCATTTCCAAAACCCATTCCCAATGTGTATTTTCAGAAGTATTGAACTATAGATATATATATAAAAACAATACATTTTTGTATATAGTTATGAATGAAGAAGTACAAAACCAAGATCTGAAAAAATATATATATTATATATATATTAAATATATATATATATATATATATATATATTTAAATAAGGGATTAAGAGAACATTGCAAATAAGTACTATGGAATGACAAAGACAGGGTGAAAAATAGAAACTGGTCTTGAGAGCATGTTATGCAAATTAGAGATAGAAAAGTTGTCTTGAATTTCTACCATATTGAAAAAGAAAACAAAGAGCATGCACATCTCCTATTTGACTTCTAAGGGTAGAAGAAAAAGCTGATGTGCCCGGACGAGACTCTCAGCCTGTAACTCCCTCTTGTGAAGAGAATATTCAGAGGGCATCCAGACTTAGATCTTGCCTTGCCAAGCTTCCCGGCTCTTCTCTGTAGTTTACATAATCTCCTTACTCCTGGCTATACACACCTCCTCCGGCAAATCGTGAAGGCTGCCTTCAGATCTTTCACAAAGCCTCCCAGATTTATTACTAGTTTTTCTGCAAGGAGTGATCCTACTGTCTCAGCCAAATCCCTGCTGAGTTTTGTGGATATTCGTGAAGAATAAATACAACATGTGCAGGACAAAGAAAATTTGCTCTTCCAATCAGCAGGCTGGATTGCTCAGTTGCTGCTGACAGGAGGCGGAAATGATACACTCACTTCGTCCTGCCAAACGCTCATGCCTCGGCTTGGACTTCACAGACAGGTTGCTGGTTGCCACATATTAGTATTTTGATCAGGAAGCAGCTCGGCTGGGGGAGTTGAATAAGACAGTGCTTCCTTTTCTTCTGCATGTTTACATCCTTTTATCTATTTTTTATCTAATTCTCCTTCCGAATAGACATGTAGAGAATATGCAGGAATCCAGATGGCACTGGAAAAGTCACAGAAAGAAAGATTCTGTTGCAAATGCTCATTGTCCCTCCCACACCCAAATGTCCAAAAAAGCACTAATGGCATTAAACAAGCATGTGATGCCATATACTATCGAAAGAACTGACATTCAAAAAAGGCAGAAGACTGTTCCAATGCAGATATGTTTCAAATTGGGCTTAGTAAGAAAGAGGAGGCATCAATAATCTCCAAAACCAACCTAGATGGATTTGTGTCCAACCTGCCAAGTTCTACTAACTTTCCTCTATTGGTTTTACAGGTATAATACTTATGTTTTAAAACAATTGTATTTGTGTATTGAATCTCTGGTACACAACTTTTGATTAAAAGAGTCAACATAGTAAAACAGCATTTAAAAGAAAAGAGAATGTTTATTTGCTGGGAATTCATGAATCCTTTACTTCCTTGTATGTACATGGTACACATACACATGTTACACATACTTACGTCTGTAAATTTTCTCATTATTGATAGTCTGATTTCCAAATTATTATTCACTATAAAAAGTGTATTTCAGTAATTTCAATAATGAGGATAACAAGAGTTAATAGGTAGTTTGGAAAGAGTATTCTTGTATGCTATATTCCCTCAAAGTTGTTCTTTCTAAAAACTACAGAAATAATAACTTTTTACATTTATATCCTGGAAAGGATATAATGTTGTTTTCTAAAGTGAACCTTTGTTTTCTGAAGCCTTTGTTTCTTGATACTTTGGCTTTCCCTCGTCATGTAATTGTTGAATCATTTCATTATGACATGAAAGAATTTTTCCCCAAATTGGGGTAGCAGATATATATTTGCTTTGATATATATTTGATATGTATTTACTGGGATATACGTACCTAGAGATTTTTGTATGTCCCGTTCAAAATGTTTTGAGCCAAACATGAGAAATCAGGAGCAGGGCTCCTGAAGATTTATATATATGTGTGTATACACACACACACACACACACACACAAACACACACACACACACACCTACATACATACACATACCTCTTTGGTCCTGGGTAAATGGAAATCATAATTCTCCTGTGCAAATTCAAATATCCTGGATGAAACTAAAATAATACTTAACTAAAAGTGGCCTACATCGTAAGGATATTCTCAAATATAACATATTTCCAAAGGTGGGTTTCCCTGAGAATAATTCAAGGCCACAATAATGTTAGGCATTCATTCTTTTTTCCTTTCTTTTTTTTTTAAGATCCTCTTGGCTATTCTCTTACAGTTGAGAAACAACTGCAGCAATGGAATAACTCACAACTCCCTGGGAAATTTCCCTTCATAATATAAAGTTATTTCAGAAACACCTCTCCCTATTCTTACTGATTTGGATATGATTATAATGATTATATAAGAACTCCATGTTTGGGAATCTGTCAAAACCAATAACTGGCAGAGTGCATTGAAATTTATGGTGATTAAATCAACACACACACACACACACACACACACACACACACACACACATCATTCATAGATTCCTATTCAGCATCTGGGAGGGCACCAAAAGTTCCCTGAACTAACTGGAATCTAACTTCTGTCTGAATAAAATAAAAATCATGTTAGCAAGAAGGAAGCAAGAAGTGCCCTTATGTAGATAATTGGCAAGATCTACCACAAGCCAACACCTCCATTTTTCATGGTTTCAGACATCTGTAAGATGGGGTAAATTATATTAAATTTAAAGTGTTGGCCTCTCTAAATTTTGTCTAAGTTTACTTATTAGAATAAGAATTGACAGATTCAAGTACTCAGGGATGAATCTTGCTGACTGCCTGTTTTTGTAAATAAAGTTTTATTGGAATTCAGCCATACCCATTCATTTGCTGTTGTCTACAGCAGCTTTCAGAACACAGTGGTGGAGTTGAAGAGTTGCAGTAGACATAGTAAGGTCTGCAGTGCTGGAAATATTTACTTCCTGGATCTTTATAGAAAAATTTTACTTACTTCCATTCTAGACAATAAAGTGTTCTATCAGAATGTATATATCTGAAATTAGAAAGAAAGAAAGAGAGAGTGGGGGGAAGAAGGGAAGAAGGAAGGAAAGTAGATAGGCAGGCAGGTGGGTGGGCTAGCAGGTAGCACAAGAAAGAAAGAAAAAGAAAGAAGAATAAAAAGAAAGGAGGGAGGGTGAAAGAAAATGGAAATTCTTTGCTCACTTCTGCAGCTCTACAAATAATTTTCTGGGAATTCTTTAGGTTCTACCATTGTATTTCACGTTCCTTCACCTCAGTCTGTTTTCTAATGTGAGCTGTGCCCTTTTCTTTTAAATTTACTTCTGTTACACCCTTTCTGCTTTAACTTCTTGACAAGATGAGTTTCTTTAACTAGTTTTTGGATTTTATAGTATGGAACAGGTCAAAAGTAGCAGCTGTTTATGTGTTACCCCTTTTCCTTCTAATATTAAAAAGTCAGTATTTTCTCAAGATATTTCCAGTGTTGTAGAGCTTCCAGGAAGAGCTTCTGGAATACAATCTCTGGAAAATTAATTTGGATTAATACATTCACAAAATACATCATGGATCCTTTCTACTTCCCCAGCATCTGTTTGTATAATTTTAACTTAATTCCTTGGTATAGAAAGCCAAGGTTTTTTAAATTAATATGTGTGTATGAGAGAGAGAGAGAAGGAAGGAGGGAGGGAGAGAGAGAGAGAGAGAGAGAAAGAGAGAGAGAGAGAGAGATAATGTGTGTGTGTGTGTGTGTGTGTGTGTGTAAAATTAAACTCCAGCCAAAATATTTTCATTATTTTGTAGAACATAAGTACCTTAAAGAGAAGATAAATACCATAGTTTATCTCCCAAATTGTATTCAGTGATGGATAATTCCCATTTTTTTGTACTTGTCAGTATTTAGATATGATATATAGTAGCTGTTTAGGTTGCTTTTTCTTCCTTATCACTTTCAAACTCTTTTTTCTGTATCATACTTTGGGACCAGGAAATAAGACAGTACCCCAGGTTATAAGAACATCCTGTGTGTAGCAACTCTGCAGGGTCACCTTTAGAGACTGAAATCTCCAGCTTCACCTGAGATAGAGCCATGTAGTTTTTTATGAAAATAATTGAATGTATGCAAGCATCAGGAACAAAAAGAAAACAACTTGTTTTGTATAAATCCTGCCTACCAGTGAGCCAACATCAGTTTTCCAAACACTTTCTACCTCAGAACACAGAAGGATAATAGACAAGTAGAGAGTTTATTTAAAAGATTGTCATTAACAGCGGTATTTGAGATTTAAGCATGCAGATACCTGCACATTGAATTCCTCGGGGTTCTCATTTCCATTACATCTAACTTTTCTGAAGATTAGTTTAGATTAAATCCCAGAATTGACATTTGAGACACCTGTCTAAAACTGCACTTAATAAATGATTCAATCCCTCCCTTTGGCATTACTAGAATTCATCTTGTCGTAGGCAGTAAACAGAAAACACACCAGATAAATTCACCATGGGGTTGCTTTGTTCTGGAAAAGAGAGGCGCACAGAAATTCAATCCACCAAACTTATTATTTGGATAGAGTGCTTTAAGCTAATGACTGAGTTACCTAGTGACATCAAGTACTCATTTGCTGGCAGGTGTTAAAATCCACATTAATAACAGGGTTGGAGACAGGGAGCTATCCAGCAGACATTCCTGAACGCAGATGCCCATGTGAAATTTGGCCAGGTTTCCAGACCTGCTTTGCCTGTGCCCACATGGAATTCAGTAGGATAGATAGCACCTGCAACCCTGCCCGCTCGCCCCTTTGCTGGAGAACCTGGAAAGAGCTGCTGTGTCTTTCGTGGTGGGAGTTGGAAGCAATGAACTTAAAGAAGCTGCCATTAACAAAACAAAGCAAAACAGAGTCCTGGTTCATTCTGATGAAACATACTCTTGACACTGTCATTTCTCCTTTTAAGATAAATACTTTCATGGTAAGCATTTAAGATGAACATGACTCTCCTAAGTGTAGACTGAGGATCAGATCGATGTGGGATTCATGTGAGGATGCAGGAGACATCTTTTTATCTCCCTATCAGAATATGAGGTAAGTAATCTAAGGCTCAGGTGTCATTTTCTTCATCTATAGAGAGAAATGGTTTAGACTAGATCTTTTCTGAAATATGTTAGAGTTAATTCTCCATCAGCTATTTCTCCTTTTCGTTTCTGTTTTGTTTTTCCTGTTTCATAAAGAGCATGCTGTTCTTTCTGCATTGAGACTGCTGACCTGCCTGTTCCTTGCCTACCCTTGATCTTGGGCCCTTCTCATGTTCTAACCTTGCTCCATTTCAGTGACTCTCAGGAGCTGTCTTGCCAGTTTCTGCCTCTGGTCCTTGGAGCAGTCAGTCTCCTCCACCTAGAATGTTCCTACCTACATTTCCCTCAGAGATGTTCATCCTGGCCAATCAATCTTTCTTTATTTAGGCTTTCCAAAAGACTAAGTCAGAGACTAAGATTTGAGTGTAAATAGCTCATTTGGTGGGTAGTCAGAGAGAGTGTGAGGAAGTGACCCAGGCCACAGGCAGAGCCAATATTGGTGCCATGATCTTGTCAGTGCCACCATGGGCCAGTGCAATACCATCCAGGAGAAAAGCTGAGGAAAAACCAGTGAGCTTTCATGTAGGTTGAAGAAGCTGGGGATACTCAGAACCAAACTCCTAGGGCCATTGTTTGACAACCATTCTACAGGGTGTTAATTCCTCTACACTTCAGTTCTGTCACAGTTGATGCCAGAGATGCCTTCTGTTTGGCTTCAGAACATGTTACCAAAAGGAAGCAGACACTGACAGCAGGAGGTGCATCTGAGTTCAGCGAAGTATTCAAATCCAAGATTTTGTGCATGTCTGCTCTGCACAGCACCTTACCCTGACCATTCTATGATTTTTCTTTTTCCTCATATCACTCACCAATACATTTTTTTTGTGTGTGTCACATCTCCATTTACTTACTTTGGTAAGCAATAGGTTATGCTATTTGAAAGCATAAACTCTAAAGCCAGAATGATAACTTTGAGTTTCATCCCATCATCCCACTAGTTGCATATTGCTATTTCCCAATTTATGCAATCATATTAGAAACTATCTCTGTAGATTATTGTAAGTTGAAATTAGTACTTTTAGGTAAAGCCTCAGGACACACAATATGCACTTCACCAGTTAGCTCATATTGTAATTGCTTTCATATTGTCTGTCTTCCCAAAAGAATGAGGGTTCCATGGAGATCAAACATTTTTTCCTGATTATTATGGTTCTAAGGACTCAGCAAAACAATGTAATAGTTGTGCTCTCTCTCTCTCTCTCTGTATGTATGTATATGTATTACTTACATTGATATATATGTATACATACATACACACACACACACACATACATATATGTATACATATATATACCAATGAAAGAAATATACTGCTTGCTTTTATACCTTAATTTTATTTATTTAATTTTATGTGGTGCTGAGGATCAAACCCAGTGCTTTACATGTGCTAGGCAAGGCTCTACCACTGAACCACAATCCCAGCCCCAATAATTCCTTTCTGAATATTAAGTTTTAAACTCACTTCATCCCAAAAACCTCACCTTCAAGTAGTGAATTTTGAGTTTGCATTTGCTTTATATGTTGTTGTTCTATATATTCTTTTTAAAAAATTTTTGAATTTGTTTTAATTAGTTATACATGACAGTAGAATGCATTTATGCACTTTGATATATCATACATAGATGGGCTATAATTTCTCATTTTTCTGATTGTACATGTTATAGAATCACATTGGTCATGCAGTCATATATATACATAAAGTAATAATGCCTGTTTCATTCTATGACACTTCCTAACCCCATATCCCCTCTCCTCTACCTAATATAAAGTAACTCTATTCTTCCCTAGTGCCACCCCCCACACACACACACACATTGTGAATTAGCATCTACATATTAGAGAAAACATTTGGCCTTTGCGTTTTGGGAGTGGCTTATTTTGCTTAGCACTATAGTCTCCAACTTCATCCATTTACTGGCAAATGCCATAATTTCATTCTTATTTAAAGCTAAGTAATATCCCATTGAATATATATACCACATTTTCTTTATAGGTTCATCTATTGAAGGATACCTAGGTTGTGAATTGAGCTGCTAGAAACATTGATGTGGCTCTGTCACTATAGTATGATGATTTTAAGACTCCAAATTTCCTCCTTTTTAGTAATCCTTCTCTGACTTCCTTCTTTTCTTCCAAATTGCCTGATATCCCCTTCTCCACACTCCATTCATCATTACTTTATCATAACTGCCATAGTTTGCTGGCTTATCATTTTCTTGAGGACAGAGAATGCACTATATTTGGGATTTTTGTCCTTAAACACCCAGGTAAGTGCCAGGTGCTCTATAAATATTTGTGCAATTAATGAATAAATTTGCCCAGCTAACCTTTTTTAATACTTAGCAGCTAATCATCCAAATTCTGCTTAGATAGCCCTCTGATGTGGAGAGGATAGATAACCAGGGCTCTTCAAAAGTGAGATACCAATCAACATCCAGAAGATAGAAAGAATCATGAAAAACATGTGCCACAAGTCATAGGTATTATGGAGGACAAGTGACTCCAGAACAAATGGCCATAAAAAGCTTCCTCATTTGCAATACCTTCTGGTTAAGACAATGAAAAAAATATATATCTTTCAGCAGAATATGAGAAAGCAAAGCACTCATCCTGAAGAGGTCCCTTGTTTCACAACGATAATAAAAACTGGTGTTCTAGGTTTACCTCACTGACATGCCAAAAGATCTGGGAACTGAAGCATCCTGACCCTAAATACTGCCCATTTTTTTTCTGTTAAACAAAATCATTTTGTTGTTGTTGTATTGTTATTTAATATACTCAAGCATCCAGATATGACTTTAAGTTGCTCATTTAGATCTGTCAAATTAAAAACAAAGTAGATTTCTACACATGTTTGGTATGTTACCTGTATCTCTAGAAGAAGAAGGTTACATCAGCAGACAAAAAGCCTGCTTAAAATTCACAAATACCCAGAGGACATCACAGTAGCTCAGTATGAACAAAAGAGATGAAATATGAGACAGATACATTTCAGATTTCCTGGTATCCATGCTTCGGTTCAAAAAGAAATTGGAAAGTTTGGCTATTTTGTAATCATACACACACACACACACACACACACACACACTATGCAAAGCAAGAGCATTGGTGTCAATCTTTGAAAAATAAATGGTTCTGAGACAAAGAGGCTCGAAAACTCTAATTTTGTTCCTCTTAGATTCACTTATAATCCCCAATTTGCTATGAAATATTTCTTCTAGCTAGTTTACTTATAATTGGGCTCCTTTGTGCATTCAGGTCCTTGAGGGCTAGAGAATTGTCTGAACCCCTCTCTGATTACTCCTTTCTTCATCTCCAGCTTCTCACACCAATCTTCCCTTCCCTTTCCTGTTGCAATACTTCTTCATTAGTTCTATACTCTCTGGCTTATTATAAATTCTTGGGTGTTTCTGCATATAATACCAATCAGCCATGACATATTTTTGCCTTACTTTTTCTTCAAATTAGTTACACGCTAACGAATGATGCAAAGATGTCCACATCTCACTGTCCTCTAGTGAGATGATTCTTTGACCATTTCCTTCCACCCTTCCTTTTTTCCTTTCTTTCTTCTTTCTTTCCATCTGTCATTAAGATAGTATGGTCACATTTTTCCAAAACCAATATTCAATTTAGTCTCTTTGCCTGAACATCAGGACAGATATCTTGAAGAGAATTTATCTTTGTACCTTGAGTTCCCTTTTAAGCCACATTTATTCCAACTGTCCACTCAGTCTTTCTCAGAGTTCAACACTTTGTATTACCACTGTTTTACTTGTTATCAAAAGATTCAAAATTAAACGGTCTCCTATGAAGGGAAGCTTTATTTGTGATCTGCATGGCATCATTTTCTAGTTATTTAATCATTTAACGTACCTCTCAAATTTCAGGATGCAGTTCAAAAAATGTTTTGTTCTAGCTTATGTTTTCTTAAAATAAAATAACATTCTTAATGTGATAGCAAAAAAATTAAGAAAATTAAAATGAATACAAATAAGATTTGGGGGCCTTTGTTTTAGACTTTTTAAAAATAAAAGTTGCCCATCTGTGTTCCAAAACTTGTTTTTCTGATAAGTCTCACATAGTAGCTCTTACTATAATGAAACTCTCTTCAATGATTTTATTTATAAAACAATAGCCACAAAGATACATGAAATTTCATGGTTCAGTGATTGTCATCTAACCAAGTCATATAAGATTGAATCATCCAGGGTTAAATAAAACACCTGCCTCCAAATATATATTACCTTAGGTTTTTCTGATTTCAATCACACTATCAGCCGGCTGACCTCAGATATGGGAGGATAGATGAAGACTAAGAAAGATTTGAGACACTGACTCTGTAACTCACTTAATCATGTCAGCAAAACATTACATATATTTTTACAGTTTAGAAAGGACCTTCCCAAACCAATAATATCTGTTATCACCAATTCAATGTTGTTTGATACCTGGGAAGAGAACAACAATAACAAATTGACCTTGATATATGTTGTGGAATTAAAAATTAAAAGTAAAAAACCCAATTTAAAAAATCCATATGTTTACTAAAAGAAAATGTTAACAGATATTTTTAAGAGTGTTTTTGAATAGAATTTTCCTGAGATGCATGTGTCTTATAGTTCTTGATTTCATCTGTAAGCAAGCAGACAATACTTTGCAAGTATAGACTCTGGGTGAATTTATACAGAATGAACTATCAATGAGATGCTCTTGCTATTTAGTTGTATTCAGGGGCAAGACAAAGAGATAAAATTTGTACCACTGACAAATGTACCAATTCTAAACTCAGCCTTTGGCTACTCTGATTTCTGTCATAACTCTATCCCTTTTCCCACACCATCAGACACTGAATAAATTTCCAAAGACACAAATAAAGGTGGTTAATTTTGAAATTAAAGTTATTCAAATTTAAAAAAATGTTCAATATTATTATAGTGAACCTATAGAATCTGTGATGTTTTATTATATACTTCTATTTCTTTCAAAACATAGATATTATCATGAAATTTCCATTCTAGCTAACACCAACATAAAAACATTCAATAACCCAGTTCACAAAGTAGCCTGTTTTTCCTTTCCAAGAAAGCAAAACAAAAAGAGTTTGGAACAGCAAAGCAAGAAGTTAGTCCATGTGGGAACTGATAGACTGAGACTGACACCACGGAAATCGAATTCTGCAACCTTGTGACCTCCAAAAACCAAGCTGGAAAACCAGAACTGGTGATCCTATTAGTGAGTCAACTTGCCTCTCTTTAAATGTCAAAGGGGAAATCTCAACATAGTCAAAGAGCCCAGGACACTGTGAACTTCTGGAACTTTTCAGGAGTTTGGACTTACATCATGATTTGTATTCAAAAATATCACTTTAAATAATGAAAATATTACTTCAAATGTAAATCCAAATCCAAATAAAATGAAATAGACCATATAATAAAAATCAATTTTGCTAGGTTGCATATTTAATTTTACACAGGCTCATAGCTACCTACTAGATTCCTCACCAATCACCAGCTGAGGCTGCCGCAGTCCTGGCTGGGCACAATTCAGGAGCCACTTGTCAAAAGAAACTAATTTTTAGAACTACAAATGCCAAACAAAACAGCTTCTCAGGGAAAAAACCCTCAGAGCCCAACTGCCACCATCGGCTTCCACAAGCCTCTCACCCCCACACCAGTCTCTCAACCTCCCACAATCCTCCTGCTCTTGAGGCCGATTGGCTGGGTTGTGTGGGCAAAGCCAAAGAAGTCCCCCAATGAGCAGCTCTGTGGAGGAGCCAATCAGCTAGATGTTGCTGGGGTCACTGTGAGCCAATCATCAGCTGGCAGTCTGAAGGGCAGGGAAACAGCCCAATGAACATCACCGCAGAGGAGCCAATCAGCTAGATGTTGCTGGGGCCGCTGTGAGCCAATCATCAGCCAGCAGCTGGAAGTTTGCTGGCAGCTGGATCATCAGCCGGCAACTGAAAGTTTGCTGGCAGCTGGAAGTTTGCTGGGGCCCCTTTGGCTGTGGCTCTCAACATGAGGCAACACCACATCTTGTTGACTAAAATGTTATATATCTTGAAAAAGATACTTCTTTTCATTTAAAGTATATTGAGACCTAAGTTTGGGATTCTGATAATCTCAAAGTCAGCTATATATTTTAAAAAAGCATGATTCATTGGAATAAAAATAGTAGTACCTAAAATAGTGTAGAAAGAGGAGAGAAATCTTATATATTTGTTCTATAAGTATGAGACTTAAAAGATTTCCTCATCATGAGATCGTATCCTCAAATTTTATTATGGCCTTTAATCAGTCCAACGGTAGCAGCTCAAAGTATAATACATCTGCTTCTGATAATTGATTTCATCCAGATCCGATTCTGAAAATGGTACTTCTAATCTAACACTGGCAACCTTGTTTAATCTTACAACCTGCACAGTCCAGATTCCAACATACCACACCTAGAGTTTTCTCCATGTATGTATGTATGTATTATATGTAGACATTTAATCATAAAGTTTAATTTCCAAAAATTGATTTTCATCTCAAATTCTTGGGAATGAAGACTTATGGACTTTCACAGTACTTCTGTACTGAGAACTGGGTGAGAGTCTCCTGGATTTGCCTCTCAGTGATATGCATTTATCAACTGAACGCATTACATGCTCTCTGATTCCTTTCCTCTTGCTTATAATGCTATTTGGCAGAACTGCCATACAAAATAAAGAAGCCATTTTGTTCAATGCAGAATAGAGTGCATAGGAGAGTACAAAACATCCGTATATATCGTCATACCTAGTCTCATCTCAATAACTACATGATATTCTTTCTTTCTGGGTCTTTATCTTCCTCCATTGTTTGTGTCTTTTCTATTGTCCTTTTTTTTTTCTTTTTTACTCCAAACCCTTTCTGTAGCCCATTCAATGATGTAGCAGGAAACATTTCTTCTTATTAATTTTATTTATGTTAGCTTGTTTTATACATGCAGTTTTGAATACTAAAGTAAGATGAGCGGAACAAGTTTTACATCCTTAAAAAATGTGTAGTCTTAACTTGTCCGAGGATAACAAGTGTTTTTGTGAACAATTGAGGCTTCACTAGATGTGCTGTGCCTAGAAATAACTGAACTTCAGTGTTCTGAGCCAGCGGATTGCAGAAGCACTAGGAATCCTGGCACTGTGGTGTTTCTAGCAGAGGCTCCAGAAGTTGCGATCTCTTCTCCCTTAGTACACCTTTAGCCTCAAGTAAACCCCATGGCTTTCCTGATACTCCTTCTCCCCTACAATTCCGGTTTATTTATCTTTTCATCTATTCATTCTATCCACACACATCTGTGAAGAAACTTTTATGTGCCAATTACCGTGCTAAATGCTAAACAGGCATAGACTTGAATTTGGCTAAAGGAGATAATAGTCTCATGGAGAGAAAGCCAACTGTTCAATTTCATTGTAGGGTTGTTAAGGGATATGAGGGGGTAATTAACTGATGCTTTTAAGGACTTTTAGGGGTTGCCTAACTGAGTGTTGTGGGAGTCAAGTGAGATTTCCTTAAAGAAGTGATGCTTAGCAGGAGAGGTGTTGCAGATGCAGGAGGAAGGGTATTTTTCTTCTACTTCTTACTGTATTCTCCCAGGCACTGACTTTTCAGATATCGCCTGAGTGCATTCCTTAACTAATGTTCTACTCTCACCCTGGTTGACTTGAATGTCCATGCAGAAGGCCCAGCAAACATTCAGGTTTTGTCTCACCATCCCCTCCACACCAGGGACCTTGGTTTTCTTCCTCTATCACAACCCATGCACATGTCAATGATCAACTTCCTGCTTTCCTGAAACATACTTATGAGTATGGACCTAATTGAACTCTCGGAATGTTTCACTGTGTCGTTCTTCTGGATTTTGTTGTCTTTCTCTGCCCAAACTTTAACTCTCATGGTTGATAGTCTGCCTTGCTCACATGAGAAGTTTTTTATCTTTCCCCTTTGGAGCTCTTGTTCCTGTCTCCTGCTCTTACATATTAAGTGTTGCTGTTCTGGTTTGGATGTAAGGTGCCCCCAATAAGCTCGCGTGTGAGACAATGCCAGAAGGTTCAGAGGAGAATTGATTGTGGTATGAAAGCTTTAACTCAATTGGTGAATTAATCCCTTGATGGGATTATCTGAGTGGGAACTGAAGACAGGTAGGGTGTGGCTAGACCCTTGCTGTAGAGGTGAATCACTGGGGTGTGCCTTTGTGGTATATAGTTTATATCTCGTGAGTGGAGCCTCCGTCTCTGTTTCCAGATCATCATATGAGGTGCTTCCCTTTCCCACATTCTTCCACCATGATATTCTGCTTCACCATGAGCACCAAGGAATGGATCCTGGCTCTTTATGTATGAAGACCTCTGAATCTGTGAGTCCCTAGATAAACTTTTCCTCATACAATTGTTCTGGTTGGGTCTTTTAGTCACAACAGAAAAAAAAAAACTGACTAAAACAGTTGCCAACCAATTTAGGTGCCCTTCAACAGATGACCAGATAAAGAAAATGTGGTATGTATACACAATGGAATATCACCTGTAAAAAGAATTACTTTATGACTTCTGTGGTAAATGGATGGGTCTGGAGAGTATCATGCTAAGTGAAATAAGCCAATTCCAAAATAGCAAAGGTTGAATGTTCTCTCTGATATGACAATGCTAACACACAGCAAGGCAGGAAGAGAAAAGAACAGAAGTTCAGTGGATTAGACAAAGAGGAATGAAGGGAAGGAAGGGGGAACAGAAATAGGAAAGTCAGTAGAATGAACCGGATATAATTTTCCTATGTTCACGTAGTATGAATACACTATCAGTAAAACTCCATATCATGTACAACCACAAGAATGGGATCCTAATTAGAATAGATTATGATTCACATATGTATAACATGTCAAATATATTCTGTCACATATATTTTTTTAAAAAAAGAAAAGCTAATTTTAAAAATCTACTCCTGTTTCTTTTTTATCCCACATTTTCATCAGAATATGGCTTCAATGCTTCTCTATGTACTGATGATTTTTTTAATATTTATTTTTAGTTGTTAATAAATGTTTATTTTTATTTATTTATTTATTTATTTATTTATTTATATGTGGTACTGTGAGACTAACCCAGGGCCTCACACATGCTAAGCAAGTGCTCTATCACTGAGCTACAACCCCAGCCCTAGTAGTGATAATTTCTAATTACCTATTTCCAGCTGAGATTTATCCTTTGGTAAAACTATGTTTGCATCAGCTTTTTGGATTTTTCACTTGAGCATCCACTACTACTTCAAGGATGTTCTAACTGAGCTCAAGATCTTCCTTCCTTCCCAACCTGTTTTATACATTTAATTGTCTCTCATCTATCAGACACTTTGCTATCAATTTTGTGGTTCATTTTAGAAAACTAGATAATAATTTTCACTTTTCCTTTGTTTCCAGCACTCATGCAGAGTTCAAATTTTCCTGGGTTCCACCCACTCAAAATACCTAAAAGGCATCCACAGCCTCTGACCTCATTCCCATTCTTTGTTGGGGGGTCACTGCTTCTTGTTGGTGTTATGTCATCCCATTTGAAATAAGCTGATTTTTGTTCTCATACATTTTTTTTCCATTCTTGTAAGATAATTATAGTTTCACAACATGAACTTTATCCTTAGGGACTGGGTTAGTTTTGGTGAAGTTTCTGAGAATGGTTTCAGATTCGAATATCACATGAATCAGCCATTCTTTTACCAAAGGTAAAACACAGACACAGAAAATAAACCAAATAAATGTATGTAAATAAGACAAAAATGTCATAACTACATCCTGATAAAGAAAGAAAACTGGACCAGGCAATCTATGTCATGAGAAGTTAGTTGTCTGCAAGCCAGGGAGAAAGATTTCACCAATTGCAGTAGTATCTTAAATGATATTAGATGTCAAGAACTGTGAGAAAGTAATTTCTGTTGTTTAAGCCACCCAGACTCTTGCATTCTGTTATGGCAGCTAGAGCTGACTGATGTACTTGGGCATGAAACCACAATAAATGGTATTTCAGTATATGGAAGCTGAGGGAAATCAGATAATTCTATTTTTTTCTTGGCTCATTAACTCTAAGAACAAAATCCTGGAACTGCCATTATTCCTTGTACATAGAGAAAACATGCAAAAACTCAATATATAAAATCTGAGTCATGGGTGCCATGTGTGTAGGGAGGGGGGAGCAGGACAGATAGTAAAAGAAAGGTACTGGTTGTTACTTGAAATTCTGGATCTTGTCCTTTCAAGAGCCAGACATAGCCAGCCATTGGGTTAAATGAGACAATACATTGTCCTTTCTGTTTTCTTTCCTTCCCCTCCTTGTTCTTCTTTCAGTATGATTCGGTCTTAGCTAGGACTTCCTCACTAACTCTTAGCTAGGAACAGGTGGCGAAGGCAGACAACTGGCTCACAGAAGCTGGGCAGTAGGAGGTGGGAGGGAAGGGGTGTGAGTGAGCCCACTGCACAACACTTCTATCATGGCTGGGATTGCTGAAGCAAGGTAAGATGTCAGTGAGGGAATGAGAAAGGAAGCAAGGAATCTGTGAGTATCTCTAAAAAGCATATTTGGTAGTTCTCCCAATATATCTCCAAGTTATTTATTTAAATTAATTTAAACTCACTTTTTGGGCCCTGTTATTAAAGAGGAAGCTCTATGTCAGCACTTTTGATAGCATTAATAACCCTCCAAACCCTGTTAAAAATCACCCTTTGTTAAGGCTACTAAATAATTGCTTTATTTGCATATTCATACAAAGTCCACCTCATTATGGATATTCAATGTTTCCTTATTAATGGCATCAATATCAAAAAAGAGGAAAAATCATTGATATACAAATGATGAAGTGAAATTATAAAAACCTGTGAAATTTTCCCTTTAGTTCCTAAGCCAATGGATAGATTTTTTAGACAGTCATTATGGTGTGTAGACCTTGACGACACAGAATCATACAAGTCACAGGAAAATTAATATGACTAGCTAACATGCAATGTGAGCTTACCATATGCCCCTCATTATTTTAAGAGCTTTTCAGTATTTCAGCTTATGCAATCCTTACAACACCCCTGTGACTCTATTTGCAGATAAGGAAAATGAAACACACCACGTCTAAGATCTTGCTCAAGAAGACAGATGTGGTATAAGTAGGAATTGATTCCTGAGAACATGAAAACCATTTATTTCACTCTTTGTTCAGTGTGGCCTCTAAAAGAAAATCCAGGGCATTTACATTATTTTATAGAAAAAAAATTGACAGTGGGATGAGAATAAATGACTAATAATGGTCATGTCTGAGTAGTGATTAAAATATCACAGAAACCCCCAGTCTCCACATTGCCAGTTCTGAATTCTTCCTACTATGACAAACATAAGCAAAGTTCACCAAACGAGAAATATCTGGTGACTCTAAGTGATCCTCTAAGGACTGAAAATTTCTCAAAATTTTAATAGAGCTTTGTAATGTTCAACATGACTAGTGTGATTATGTTTTACAGAATTTCTTTTATTGTATGTTGCTGGTTAGGGTGGACCACAAGGAGAGGTTTCTATGCAATTTAGAGAAAGTATGAAAAATACCCAGCTCATTGGTGACACACACTGCCATTGCTCTGTTGGATAACCTCATTGGTGTGAGGAGGAGGTAGGATGATCCCATAGGTGTGAGAACCACTGGGGTCTACAATGGCTGTCACCTTTGTTTAGACAGCCCTTCATCTTGTTTGATTTCTGGGCCCAATGTGTTGTTTATGTTCACGATGACATACTTTAGCTTCTATAAGGTATCCATACCAGAATTTCACAGAAAGTAAGAACTGCCACAGGTTTTTAGAAATTGTTAGAGATGCAGGGTGCCATAAAGACTCAAACCCATGCCCCAAAGTACATTGGCAAGGCAAACTTTACTTCTGCAGAAGGGTGTGCTATTAAATATAGTCTGGCAAGCAAGCACACTTGTACAGGCAGTCTGCCCATTTTTATCCCTAATGCAGCACTGTCCTTTACTCTGATAGGAGAAGCTTTGGATTCCAATCTGAAAGGGTCATCACAGCAGCAACAGAGGTTATCTCTGATCTAGAGACATGCAGTTCCACTCATCCATGCCTATCCAGCTATAGTAACTGCTGAGTGATGTTTTTACCAACAGCAGATAAAATAAATGTACCTCCATGAGTACAGCACTTCATGAAGGATCAGCTAGTGACTTTGTGCCAGATTTATTATGTGGGCCCACTTCCATCATGGAAGGCACAACATTTTATTCCTACTAGAATAAAGAGAGATTTGCCTTCCTACTTCAAATGCATCTTCCAAGCTACTGATCAACTATTTACTCACATTTATTTACTATTATACATAGTACCACTTTTGACCAAGAAATTCATTTCACAGAAATGAACATGCAGCAATGCACCCATAGTAATGGAATTTATCGATCTAATCCTGTTCTCCACCGTGCTAAAGAAGTTGGCTTGATGGAATTGATGCAATGACCCTTTGAAGTGTTAGATATGGTACCATCCAGGTGGCAGCTATTGCAGAGCTTGGGCAATGTTCTCCAGGTTAGTCTTTTTATGCAGTCACCATCTGATATATAAAAATGGTGTTTCTCTGATAATCAAGATTCACATTTCCTGGAATCCAGGGATTAAAGTAAGAATGATGTCTCCAATATTATTTAGACTAATTCACTGATAATTTTTTTTCCATCCCCACAGCTTTAGCTTCTGCTGATAGAAACATGGAAGAATGATTCTGCAAGGGAACAATGATTCCATTGAACTGGAATTTGAGATGGACACCTGGGCCTTTTGGGATTCTCATGCCTCTGAAACAACAGGCAAAGGAAGAGAGTTATGGTGCTGGCTGCAGGGATTATTCTGACCATCAAGGAGAAATTCTCTGGCCACTGTATAGTGAAGGTAAAAGAGCACCTTTCCATGCAGAAGATCCTCCTACACACTAAGCAACCACTCTACCACTGAGCCACAACCCCAGCTCTATATATTAGTTTTAAAATTATAGGATATCTTACTTGGAGTAAGACAGAGAAAGAAATAAGATCATCTAAACACACAAATAAAGGGAGTTTGCAGACTATTAGGAGAGAAAAGTTAACTTATTTTGAGTCACATGAAGAATATATCAGGTGGGATGGGAATTTGACCTTGTCATTATCTTTATTTGTAGACTAAGGATATAAGGAGATGTTCATAGGTATCAAGTTGATAATGAGTATATTTTCGTTCCATCTGCATTTATCAATTTGGCTATTCAGTTCATTTCCAAGGAACTGCTTCCCTATATATCTCTAATTAGGGTGGGCCAAGAGGGATTCCTGTGAGTGATTTGGAATTTAGACATAAAACATCACATAAATATGCATATCTTACACATATTGTTGTTAATAAGTTCACTTGAATTATTTTTGTGAGGCAGCAGTGGACTTACTATTAATGCACCTTCTCCTGGATATGCCCTCAGTTTTCTTGAATTTGAGCTCAGGTGTTGTTTGATTGCTGATGATGAGATGTACTTTCTTCAGGGATTCAGTATCATCAAGATCAGAGGCAATGAGAAATAGAATGGATTTCCGTTCACCTTCCTGTGACTCCAACTTGCTCTTTTATGTTCCAGTTGTTTGTTTGTTTCTGCAGTACTAGGGACTGAATCCAGTTATGCTCTACCACTGAGTTACATACTCAGCCTTTTTTATATTTTATTTTGAGACAGACTCAATAAGTTGTCCAAGCTGGTCTTGAACTTGTTATCTGCCTGCCTGAGCCCTCCCTAGTTACTGGATTACAGGCATGCATCACTGCTCCAGGCACTATATTGTTTTTGAAATCCCCCATTATATATACCTATTCCCTGTGGACGCCAAGCTCTAGAATCAGAAGTGAAGACCAGAACCTTACAGAAACTACACAAGAAACCTGTACAATTTCATAGGGTCAAATCTCTGTAATGAATCTTTTGACATCTGTCTACCTATTAATCATCTATCATCTATCTATATATCTTTTCATCTTTTAGTGATTCTGCTACTTGGATTGAACTCTGATACAAATGGGTTACAATGAAATCAAATTCAGTTACACTTTTCTCACGAAATACTTCAACAAAATTGGTAATATTGAAGAAAACAAAAATATATGTATGGTATGTGCCCACACAATATTCCACTACTTATAGACAGTCTCAGTTTGTCAATTCATATGTACTGATTTGAAAAGGATCACTGAAACTTCCAATAACTTAAGCCAATTTAAAAAGGCATCTAAATACATAATCATATATAATTATACATGTAATGATATTGTCACTTTTAAAATAGCTAATATTTGTAATATCTCCTTTCCTATGTCAAAAAATAATATGAGATATTAATAAGTCAAATTTACAGAATAAGAAAACTGAGGCTTAGAAGTATTGCCCTCCAAGTCACATTGCAAATAAATGAGAGTATACATTGAATATGGGATATTTAATTCCATATCTTTCTCAGTTGTGTTCAAAATGCTACATTGTCATTTAGAGAAAATGAATGATTTTTGTTGTGAGAATCAAATGTAACATTGTACAAAGCCTTGAGTTTTGAGGTCTTCAGTATGTGTGCTTGGCAACTGTTGGTTGTTGATCTTATGATCATCATTATTAATATTTTTATTTGACAGCTCTTGGCATGATTGTCCCATAATTAGCTTTATGTGTCTTGTCATGTCTATGCAGTAATACTTTAAACACAGCACACCAGAGGGCAGCAAATGTGCAGCAGATTATTTAGGCTTAACCAGCTAGGCGCAGCCACTTGCCAATCATGTGTTCTCAACAAAATCAAATTTTAAAAGTTTTGGATCCCTCACCTGTAATCTGTCCATAACAATAATAGTTACTGCATATGCTATAGTTTTAATCTCATTCCAAGAGCAATAGAAAGCTATTCAGATTTTTAAGATGCACAATTCTAATTCACTCTTTTGAGCATGCTTTATTTTCTGTGTCAAGAATGGAGATTAACACAAAATGAAGATGAGAAAACTAATGAGAAGGTTATAGTACATTCAGAGAAGAAGCAGTGTTGTCTTTGATGAGAATCGTGTCTGTGGGAGCTATGGTTTAGTAACAGAGGCAAAAGAACCAAATTGTAAGTGTTGAAGTTAAGATTAAGATCCCGTGGTTATGGGATTGAACAATGGGAGAAATGGCACTGCTCTAAACCAAAAAGGTAAAGGCAGGGCAAGGACCATCCTTTGGCAGTGGAGATGGTGGCTGCAAAAGTGGTACACAGGCTAGGAGCAAGAAGGCAGAAAAGAAGTACCCTTCATGTGACTCTGTAGCTGAGAAGAGTTAGGGCAACAATGGATAAAGAGATTAAGCGCTCGGGGAATGAACAAAGAAGTAACACGAAACCTAACCCTCATGGACAATTGGAAAGATAACTTAGAGATCAAAGCAATTTTCAACTTGAACACCAGGCTTGCAGGCTAAAGGAAGGGAACCCAATGCTGCAAACATAAGGTAAGCAAGAGAATGCAAACAACTCTGATGATTACAGCAGACCCGCAGTCCCAACTACAGGAGAAGTCCCCTATTTCCACAAGCTTCAAATCCAGTTTGGGAATTTGGTTAGCAATTGATTCCTCCTGTACAAGAATCTGGCATTAGAGAAGCAGTTCATTACATTGCTCTGAAAACTCTCAGAGTGTTACATCCAGAAGCTGTCTTGAGAAGCAGCCTATTGTTAGGGATTAAATTGCTGTTTAGTGTCAAAAAGCAGAACAATCAAAATTCAGTGTCCCTGTGGACATCCTGATGGAGTGACTGGCTAGAAAATGGGCTGTGGCTTGGGGAAGGTCTTATACAAAATCCTGAAAGGTTTATGCAATGGTTGAGCATGGGCTGTGACAGAGAAAGAAGTGAAGGACATAACTACTGTTGGTCCTGCCCTCTGTGACAAGGAGTTAGATCAGTCATGTGTCATTTTGCAAAGAAACTAGCTCTGAAAACACCAATACAGACTGACAACTGGTTCCATTCCCACTACATTCCTCTCCAGTACAGTACGCAGGGTTTTGGTTGATCTCCTCACTCTCAGAGACATTCCAGGGATACACTGTGGCTTGCCCACTTGCAGTGCCCCTGTGTTCAAGGAGTACAGAACCGAGGGCTGAATATGTGTCTGAATGTATGTATGCATGGCTCACATTCCAATAAACTCAGTGCATGAGCAGGGTTTGTTGTGGCCCAAATATGCACCACGCTACCTGGAGTTAAGAGTGAGGGTCTCTGGAATGAGTGTGTGTCCACTTGGTGTGGTTCACATACCAGCAAAGGTGGTGAAAAGGGCTCTTGGTAGCTCCACAATGGTCATGCCTCCAGGTGTGCATAACAAAAGCTTCCTTTGGGAATACATCTCTAGCATGGTCAGCATTGCTTAGTCACCCAAACAAGAGATTTATAAGAAAGTAGGGGTATATCCACATACAATGCCAACTTGTTTTGTGTGTCTTGAGAGGAAAAACAACATTTAAGCTACAACACACTCCTCTACCCTCCTTTACCTAGTAGACTCCAGAATTCAAAGACCCATAAACAATCATATCTTGCTCAAGTATCTCAGGAGAAATTTTGGATCTTTTTTCCTTTCTCTTTTATTTATTTATTTATTTATTTATTTATTTATTCTTACCAGCATTTTATTCTTTAACTGGATTATTCTCTCTTCCTTTCCATTTTTTCCTTTATTTATTTATTTTTCCTCTCTCTTTTCCTTTTTTACTATTCTCTTGTTATCTATTGATAAAATAATTTTACTTTCATTAATTTTTAACCTTTTAGTCTATTCTATATTGCGCTTTTATTTTCTATTGTCATTGTCTTGGTTATTGTTTTTATTTGGCTTTATACTATTCTTTTGTCTGGTTTGATTTCATGTTTTCCTTGTTACTGTTGCTTGCCTTTAGCTTTCTGAGCAGTTCTAGTACCATGTCTGACACCTAGACTTTGTTGGGTGAGTGTTTTGCTACAGAACTATTCCAACATTCCAGTTGAGAAAAAATTGCACCTTACTCCAACCATGTCCTAATCTTGTTGGAACCCTGGTACATATATCAACTTAAAGAATTTAAAAGATAAAAGCCCCCACCAGATGACCTATACCCAACTAGACAAAAGTAGGAAGAGCCTAAAATACAGTTTTTAGACATTAACCCCCTTAGCAACAACAGAGAGAAATACCAGAACTATTGTGCAAACATACTCACAAAGGACTTCAGCATAGGCTTCTCTATACACTTTTAGATAGCATATTGCTGACAAGACTGGAGAAGTAACTACAAAGGTTGCATCCAATATACTCCACTATCTACAATACACCTGCCTGAACTACCAGGTGGCTCTACTATTGCAAGACCTACAAAGAAACCAGATCCCTCAGGGTCTGATACTGTGTTAACTGTATCAAAAACCATTAACCACAGCCAAAGAAGTCACAGGAATACTATATTATGAAGTCTATTTGGGGTTAAACTCAATTTTACACAAGAAAATGATATCTCAGGGTACTTGTCAAGAGATGGCCACTCACTAAGAGTTCTGGTGGCCAGGGGGAAATGGCAGTGCGACAAGCAAACAGAAATCTTGAAAATGTGAAGCTCAATAAATCAAATTTTAAAAATACCTTGATTGGAAGCCTCAACACTAGACTAAATCAAGCACATAAATGAATATCAGGGCTTAAAGACATATTTGATGAATTATCACATTCAGATAGTAAGAAAGAAAAAAATAAGACAAAATGAACAGAACATTCAGGATCCATGGGACACCATAGAAAGACCAAAGAGATATAAATTGGAACAGATAAGGGAGAAGAAGTATAGACTAAAAGCATAGAAATATTAGCAGACAATTTTACAAATCTTGAAGAAAATATGGACATCCTGGTATAGGAGACTTTTAGAAATTCAGACATGAGCAGAAAATAACCTCTACATGATATACTAGCTAAACTTCTGAAAGTACAGAAAAAAGAAGATAAAAATTTTAAAAAGAGAAACACCATGTCTCATATAATCCAAACTAATCAGATTAAAAGTAGATTTCTCTGAAGGAACATTGATGTCCAGGAAGGCATGAACCACTTCTAGCCCTGAAAGGAAATAATAGTCAACCTAGACTACTACATACAACAATGTTTTATCTTTCACAAAGAAGAACAAATAAGGATCTCCAATGATAAACATAAGCTAATGAATTTCATAACCACTAAACCAGCATAACAGGAGATTCTTACAGAAATCCTAAACCCAGAAGAGAAAGCAGAATACACACAAATAAAGGGAGGGAAAGAATAAATTTCACTCAAAGAACAAATAAGCAAATGAGAATTGAGAAAGACTCAAATAGTGTTAACACAGGAAAGAATCGAACATGTGTGATGAAAAAGGGAGAAAGAAACAACTACAAGAAAAACAACAAAATGATAGGATCTAGTACATGCCTTTCAATAATAATTCAAAATACAAATAATTTTAATTCTCCCATTAAAAGACACATGCTGGCTTAAATGAATTAAAACCCAAGACCCAGCAATATTCCCCATAAGAGAAACTCATTCACCAGCATAGATATATACAAAATGAAAATGAAACAATGGAAAATGATAATCTATGCAAATGGAATCAGAAAGCAAGCAGAAGTAGCTACATTCATACACTCCCCTTCAAAAAAGAACAGACTTAAATACAAAATTGTGCAGAAGAGAAAAAGAAGATCCCTTCATATTAATAAAGGGGACAATTCATCAAGAAGATATAATTAGGTCTGGGCTATAGATAAGATCAGTAGTAGAGAGCTTTTCCAGAATGTTCAAAGCCCTGGATTTGTCCCTGCTTCACAAAAGAAACCAACAAACAAAAAGAAATATTGATTATAAACATATATGCACCGAATATCAAAGCAACCAATGTTAAAAAAACAAGCACTATTTGACATAAATGGAGAAACAGGCAATAATACAATAGTGAGTGACATCAACTCTTGACAATAGATATATCTTCAAGACATAAAAGTCAGCAAAGAAGCATTAGAATTAAGTTACACTACAAATCAAAAGGATCTAACAGACATCTACAGAATATTTAATGTCTGCACATTCTTTTTATTGGTACATGGAACTTCTTCCAAAATAGATCATATTTTAGGGTATAAAGCAAGTATTAACAAATACAAAAAAAACTTGAAATGATTTATTTTTTCCTAGCCAATCATAAAAGAAAAACTAGAAATAAACAGCAAAAGAAACTATAGAAGTTATACCAATACATGGAAATTGAACAGCATACTTTTGCATGAACAGTGGCTTATTGGAAAAATTTGGGGGAAATTGAAAATTTCTAAAATCAGAGTGAAAACAAAATGTACCAGAACCTGTGAGATATAATAAAGTAGTTTTAGGAGTGAATTTTCAGATATGAACACTGTCATTGAAAGAGAGTGAGAGAGAAAGAAATCTCAACTAATATAGAATAAAAGGTCTTAGAAAATAGGACAAATCAATCCCAAAATCAGTAGAAGGAAAAAGACAGTAATTATCAGAGCATAAATAAATGAGAGACAAAAAAACAATACAAAGGATGAAATAAATAAAGACTTATTTCTTTGAAAAGATTAAAACAATTGAAAAACAGCCAAACTAAACAAGAGAAAGAAACCCAAATGGATACTCATGAAATCCATTGGATTACTTTAGAATATTTTGAGTAATTATATGACAATAAACTGGAAAATCTAGAAGAATAGGATATTTCTAGATCAAAATTTAACAAAGAGTATATAAAAAGCATAACTAGATCAATAACAAACAATAATATTGAACCAGTCATAAAATCTCCCAATAAAGAAATGCCCAGAACTGGTCAGGTTCACTGCTGATGTTACTACACTAAGAGAAACAAATACTTGAGTTCCACAAATTATTGCATAAATTGGAAATGAAAGAACACCTTCCATACTCATATTACAAAGCCAATATTGTCCCACTACCAAAACCTGATGAGAACACAATCAAAAAATAAAACTATAAGCTAATACCCTCGATGAATAGAGATTCAGAAATTCTCAATAAAGTACTTGCAAATCAAATTCAACAAAATATGAAAAAAATCATATATCATGATCAAATTGGCTTCATTCCATGTTTCAACATGCACAAACCAATGGAAGTAATACAATGCATAAATAGAATCAGAGATAAAAATCACATGACCAACTCAATAGAAGCAATCTGATAAAGCCTGTCTTCCCTCATGATAATTATCCCTGAATACCTAGGTACAGAAATATTTTCCTTCAACATAACAAAGGTTATATATGAAAAACCTACAGCAAGTATTGTACTGAATGGGTAAAAGCTGAAAACATTTCCTCTAAATTCAGGGACAAGTGTTTCCACCCTCACCATTGCTATTCAACACAGTACCTGAAATTTCAGACAGAGCAGACAAGAGAAAGAAACAAGAGGGATACAAATAGAAAAGAAAAAAAAATTAAATTATCCTGGTTTGAAGAAGACATGAGTTCTTACTTAGTCCCATTTACATTTTTAAAAATTAGAATAAACCTAACGAAGAAGGTGAAATACATATATAATAAAAACTGTAAAACACTGAAGAGAGAAAATTAAGTAGAACACTAGAAGATGGGAAGACATTATATGTACATGCACTGAGAGAACTAACATTCTTAAAATGCCCATACTATTGAAAGAAAATTACAGATCCAATGCAATACTCATAAAAATACTAATGACATTTTTCACTAAACCAAAAATGTACCTAAAATTCATATGGAAACCCAGAAGATTAAAATATACAAAATAGTACTGAGCAGGAAGAGCATTGTAGAGTCATCACAATATCTGACTTTAAAATATACTACAGAGGTATAATAGCAAAAACAGCATGGTACTGGCATAAAAACAGACATGCAGATCAATATAATAAAATACATGACCCAGAAATAACTCGACTTATCTATAGCCATCTGAATGCTACAGAAAAACAAGATCCAATATCCAATATCTCACCCTGTACAAAAATAAAATCTATAAAAGACTATAATGTAGGATCTTAAACTTTGAAACTCTAAGAGGAAAATACAGAGGAATACTTTAAGGTATCAGAACAAACAATAGAAGATGACTCTAATAGCTCAGAGAACAAAAGCAAGAACTAACAAATGGGATTCCATCAAATTTAAAAAAAAAAATTCTTCATGGAAAAGAGAAAAAAAAATCAATGTCTTGAAGATACAACCTTCAGAATGGGAGGAAGTCTTTCCCAACTATTTACCTGACAAGGCATCCATATCAAGAATATATAAAGAGCTCAAAAATGCAATACCAGATAGCAAGTGATTATGTCAATAACTGGCAACTTATTTAAATAGATGCTTCTCTAAAGAAGAAGTACAATGGCCAATGACTGTTTGATAAATGCTCTGCATTTTTAGTCATAAGGGAAATGCAAATCAAGACTACAGTTAGAGAGTTAGGGTTGTGCACTTGCCCAGCACGCAGTGAGGCACTGAGTTCGATCCTCAGCCAACACATATAAATAAAAAATAAATAAATAAAGGTACGTATTGTGTCCGTCTACAACTAAAAATATTGAAGAATGGGTATTCTCAGGAAAACAAACTAAAAAGCAATAATAAATTCCAGCAAAGATGTTAAGAAAAAGGAACACTTAAACACTGTTAGTAGGAATGTAAGATAGTACAATCACTATAGAAAACAGGATAGTAGTTTGTCATAAAACTAAAACTGACATCATTACCCTAAGTATATGTATGAAAACATAAATGGTGTGACTCTACTTTGTGTTCAACAAGAGACATGAAAAATTGTGCTCTATTTGTGTAATATGTATTGAATTGCATTCTGCTGTCATATATAACTAATTAGCATTAAAAAACCTAAAACTAAACGTGCCATATGATTCAGCTATACCACTCCTGGATTATACCAAAGAGAATGAAGTCAGCATGAAAGAGATACCTATGCACACTATGTTTATTGTACCACTATTCACAATAGCTGAGATAAGGAATCAGGCTGGATGCCCAACAGCCAATAAATGGATAAATAAATATATATTATATATGGATAAATAAATATATATATGGAATACTGGGCATGATGGCACATGCCTGTAAGCCCAGCACATTGGGAAGCTAAGGCAGGAGGATCAAGAGTTCAAACCCAGCCTCAGCATAAAGCAAAGTGCTAAGCAACTCATTGAGACCTTGTCTTTAAATAAAATACAAAATAGGTCTGGGAATGTGGATCAGTGGTCAAGTGCCCCTGAGTCCAATCCCCAGTACTCCACCCCCCACCCCTGCCCCACTATATGGCATGCATTTGCAACTGACTGTAATTTAGTAAAAACTAACCATGAGAAAAATATCTTTTTTTTATAGAAATGGATGAACTACAAGGCAACATTGAGGTGAAGTATGCCAGACACAGAAAGATGAATGTCACATATTTTTTCTCATATGAAGAAACTAAAATTATAACAAAGAAATGACCTAAAGTGAAGAGGGATTTTCAGGAATGAGGAAAGGATCAGGGGGAGGAGAAAAAGAGAAAGAAGGGATAAGAGAGTCAGGAGGGTAGATGTGAGCACATCACTATATATGCATGTATGGAAATGACTCACTGGAACCCATTAATTTGTAGAATTAATAAGTGTTAATAATTATAATTAAAAACTGGTACATAAAAAAGCTCAATTTTCCTTTTCTCATATTTTTTTCTCCCTGAATTATGAATTTCCTTTCTTTGCTTTGTTTTTTTATCCACATCTGTACTTCTCAAGTCTGGAAGTCTAGCAGAATAGGGCAATGTCATAGGAAGACCATTTCAATCTATGTTCTCATATTTACAAAAGGAACAATTTTAATTGGGCATAATTAAAAAGTCTTACCTATATTGCTTTTCAATCTTTTAGGATCGAATTGAAAGTATTTCTTCAATTATTCAGTTCTATTATATTAAATATTGCTCCTATTAAAGACAGCTTAGATACTTTATTTTTATGTGAATGAATGATTCACTGTTCTCATTCCACTGCTCTTTGGACTTTATTTGAGTTGTTGCCAAATTCTAAGCTATGGTAACTTTTTCTTTCTTAGTTTCTCACTATTTGACCACACCTATAAAACATGTGAGATGACCCAAAACATGTAAATTCTTGGATCACTCCCTTAAATGTAAATAAAATGACTCTGTTGTCTGTAGAAAACTGTATAATAAGTTTCCTCATATATTTCAAACACCACAAGCAGTATGGTACAAGAAGAATATATCACAATTGGTAGAAAATTAATCTTAACATGAAGATCATAGTACCTTTTTTCTTACATTCTCTGAATAAAAATTTAAAAATATGCATGATAGGAAAAATAGCCATCAAGTCAGAAGCCCCAAAGATGAAATATGAAATATCACACAGTCTTTAAAAATCCAATTTTACTCAAGTTTACTTTGGTACTTTGCATGCACTCGATCATGGCACTTGGCCTATAAATATCCATTGGTTTATGGTTTCTCTTATGAGATGATTTACTATCCTAATATTAAGGACTATGATGTTTAATTTTATACATACCATTCCTGGATGTAATGGATGCTCAGGAAGCATTTATTGACAGGACGACACACAGACTGACACCTGAGAGTATTAGAAGTTTCATACCTTCCACTACTGTGGCTGGCGCATCAGTAGTGCAAAACAGTTTATAATTGTCAGGATGACGTTATTATTTGCCATTTGCTAAATGTAGCACTAACTTGGCCAGTCTCTTGCACTGCTTTCTTTTAGGGTGATGGGAATATTTGGAGTTTGTCAGCCAGCAATGGATGCATTTGTCATTGGGTATAACCCTTTCTGGGTCATTCAGGTGTAGGTTAAAAAGAAAAATGACTGTAATGCTGGTGAGAGGTATATTCATTTGGCAGCCCTTGTCTGAACTCAATGTACTGAGAGCAAAGGCTGCAGGCAATATCCTTGAGTCCAAATTTCCAGAGAACCCTTTACCCCATTGCTCCTTGCTCCTGACCTAACATTCATCTTAAGAGGTGAGGCAGGAGTTTGTGTCCCTGGTTCCTTCAAACTTGGAATTATAGTCCAACTCCCAGTCAGGCTGTCAATTACTGCCAATTTACAGGGCTAAGAGAAAAGGTTTTACAGCCTTTTGGAAGTAGAGAGGAATAAAAAAAAAAGTGGAGTGAATATAAACTTGGGAGATGCTGTTGATATGCAGGTTTTGCTTTGTCTTTAATTTCCTAAAGTTCCCTGACTTATAGATACCAGTTATCAGTGATAGCTAAAGCAAAAATATTATAGGGCACTGGTGTCCCTGATTTTTTTGTGGGTACACAAACCTATTCTTCAAAGTAAAGACTATACAACAAGGCATCTCTTACCTTGGTGTGTGTCAGAATCACCTGGAGGTGTGTCAAAGCCCGGGTTACTGTGCCCCAATCCTGGGGGTTCTTACTCAGCTGCTCTGGTGTATAGTCCAACAATTGTATTTTAAACAAATTCCCAGGAAAGGCTGTTCTAATCAAAGGACAACATTTTAGGAGCCCCTGCTATTAATATTACTGTAAATTTGGTTTTTAGATCATTTTGTGGTCTGGGGATGTGGCTCAAGAGGTAGTGTGCTTGCCTGGCATGCATGGGGCGCTGGATTTGATCCTCAACACCACATAAAAATTAAAAAAAAAATAATAAAGATATTGTTTCAAAGAAAATGGACCCATAAAAGTTTTTTTAAAAAGATCATTTTGTTCTTCAGTTGACATAAACACTGCAAATGTTCTTTATCTTTGTCCCCACAACTCAGATAATCAATGAATAAACCATAACTATGAAAAGTATAGAATTCAGCATAAGGAAGGACAGAACAGCCTTCTCAGTGTCCACACATATTTCAGAAACAAATGAGGAGCAATAAAATGACAGGCATGCCTGATATTAAAGAAAAGCTCATTCGTGCCTAATGCAATGGGAAATGTGTTTAATAGCAACTCACCAGCATGGCAGTCTGACCCATACATGAGTCAAGTTCATGAAGTCTTGAGCAGTTGGCTAAATAGGTGCAGATAAAGTACAGTATGTGATAATAGAGACTGATGTCATGTAAAATGGTGATACACCTTCTCCCATCCTCAGGGGTCAAGAACAAAGTGTATGGCCTGCCCTTTCCTTAAGTTTCATTTTAAATATTTGCTCTATGCATCTTCTCACTTGGAGAAGCTAAGCCAGTTCCTGCATCATTATAAGTTATTCGGATAAGTTGCCTGATTTTAAAACATGATATGCTTGAAGTATTAGAAGAAGATTCTGTAGTTTACACCAATAGTTTTCAACTGGAAATTTTTTCCCTACAGAGGATGCTTGTTAATGTCTGATGACATTTTTGATTGTCACAGCTGGATAGATGCTACTGGTTTGAGGCCAGGGTTATAGCTAAACACGTATAGTGCACAGGACTATCCCCCACAACAAAAAATCATCCACCTCAAAGTGTCAATACTGCTGAGGTTGACAAAACCTGATTTACATTCAGTAAATAAGTGGATGGAAGAGAATCCACTTCTTCAAGTGCATTGCTCCAGGTGTGGGAAAAAAAAATGTGCTCAGCCTATAGGATGGGACCAGAGAATGCCCTAACTAATTTATTCACATGCTACTCAAACCTCCTACTTACTGACTAGGCATCTTGTAACCTTAGTCTCAAAATGAACACATTAAAATTAAATTCCCATTTAACATAGGATATTTCATCTCTTTTATTTATTTTAATAGGTATTAATTGTTATCAAATACAAGAGAATCCAATTGATTCATTGTATATTTCACTGGTAGTGACAGTGACAGAAGCTCTTGACAGTACTGGTAGGACTGACCATCCAAGCTCTACAAAAGCCATCTTCCCAATTTTACTCAAGCAATTCAAGTTTGTTTGTAGGTAATAAAGTTGGCATATTAAGAAATTATAAGCACAAATTGCTCAAATGAGAGTATTTTGAATAAAGTTCTCAACAGAGGGTTTTTTTTTTTTGCACGCTTCATTGGTGGTGATTCCTTTTATCAGCCAAAGTAAAAGTAAATCAATATTTATGTCATCGAAGAAATCTGACTAATGCTAGGAATTACTGAATAGGCAATTACATTTCAAATGCAAAATTTAACAAAATAGTGGTATAATGCAGGGAGAAAATGAAGTAGCAGTACAGCAAAAGCAAGTGCATTTCAAAGAGCCTACTGATTTGAAGCTTTTCACAATTCATTTCCAAAACCTCCTTTTGATATTCATAAATTCAAATTAAATAATAGAATTGATGGAAGAAATAAAAAATGTCTTAAAGGTATCATCTTTCAACATAATATTCTTGAGTAGTTTATGACTATAAACAGAGTGGTGGCGTTATGTACTTTAACAGTGAGCTTCAGGAAACAAGGTTGAAAGTTTGTACATGAGGAAATATGTCAAATTCCTTAAATGCTTAACATAGAAGAGCTATTTTTTTTATAAGACATACCTATATCTCTCTTACTTCAAATTCTACCATGTACTGTTTAATCTATAATATCTCATTTCCTATTGTGCAATAGGGAAAAGAGTAAAATTTGATAAGACATTTTTATTTGAATTTGCTACTTGATTCTTATAATATTCAAATTAATATGAAGAATTGTTTTCACAGCATTTAGCATAAGACTGAGAATCCATCCATAACAAAGTGTCATTTCCCACTACTGTCTACATAATTTCTCTTAATTTTAAATTTTTATGTTTATGTCTAAATCACTACAGAGTTCTGCACATTGATTCTCCTAAGATCCTAAGTCTATTTTTTATATAGAAAAAAATGAATGATCAATTATACTTCCTTTTTTTCCATTTCATCAGTAATAGTTTTTCATTGGTTTGTTCATGTCTCTGAGTTTTAGTCCTCAAAATTCCATGCTCCAGGAAACCCCACCATCAGGGACATTGGGCTAATCTACAGGGATGAATTTTCAAATTATAATCAGCAACATTCAGGTCTATGAGCTATTCTGTTTATTAACTCTCTGATCTTGGACAATTAACTCTCTCCAAGCCTTATGCCTTCGGTGCAAAGGGAGATAATAAAGCTTTTCATTGAGGGATGTTATATGCATTGCTACAGAGAGAAGAAATGTAAAGCCCTTAGTGTCCAATACATATTAGAGACTCAATAAATAATAGTATCATTATTAAAATTCAAAATATTAAAGCATGATATAGTTCTTCAACTATTTAATATGGCAAAATATTATAAATATTGAATGCACCAGGACTTTTGAAAAGAGAAATTTATACAGGAACTTACATCACTTTCTCTCCAACTAGTCGTAATGTCAAGGGTTTTATAATTCAATAGGTAGGACAGTAGAGAAAACATCATATATATGTAAGTTTACAAAAGCAGAAGCAATTCCAAATACATTGATCCAAATAATCCTGAAGCTGAGTTCTATGAAACCTTTGGACACAATTCTCCTTAAATCTTTGGTTCTAAATATCAGGAAAGTGACAGAGGAATTACAGCTAACTCAGAGTCATGGATTCTGAGCTTGTAGTTTCAGGTTATTTATTCCGTTCAATATCCTCTGTATTTATTTATGTTCTCTCTGGTTTCCAAACTTTCAGTTTTCTGAAAGAAAATTGTCACAACTAGGTTTTTGTATTCTACCCAGAGTGTCCATGTGCCACTGATTCTAGGTCTACTCTCTTCCTAAATCTCCTAACATTTCTCTTGCTGGACACTTCTAAACTCACCATGAATTTGCAGGAAAATACAGAGGCACAATAAATGACAGAGTTGGAGGGAGAACTGTCATTGAGCATTCATTACAAAGTCAGATGAATTCTTTGTCATTTAAGGAGACGGGAGAGACTGACATTAAAATATGGTTCATTAAAAGTGAATTTTGAATTTTAGCCCAGTCATTTACAGTGCCAAACATCTGGAGAGTATTCTAATTTACAACAGAGTGCCTTGGAAAATAAGTGAACTCCTAACTAAACACAAGGGAACTGGCAAGTAAAAGACTTTGGGTTCTGTAATTGAAGTGACATATCTACTTATTTACAGAATTCTGCCATGTAACATACCCTTGAACGTAAACTCAGTATTTTTAAGTGGTATTTTTTTCTTTGCCCTTCAACTTTCACTATACTATTTTGCTGAAATACATACTGACTCATAGTTCAAGGAAATAAGTGGTTATGTGAGCAAAAGGACTTCTCTAGTAGTCAACCTAGTGAAAATAAAGAGAAACAGCTCAATACAGGCTCATGATGGAAAATGACTGTCCCTTCATGTCCTTGCAAATCTCTGCAGCTCAGCAGACTCCACAACACCATTTGCTTCTCCTCTTTAACATTTGAATTAGGGCTGCTTTTTATCTGAACAAATGGTTTATAATATCTTTGTTCTTCATACTCTTTATTCCTCTTGAGAGATTTTTGGATAGTAATGTGGCAGTTCTTTAAAAATGAAAATGCTTCTTTTGGTGGGTTCTGGGGAAATGTGTGAGTCAAAGGTGAGATGAACTTCAGTTCATAGGAAAAAGAAAAACACTCAGGATCGAGAAAATGCTCAACATCTCTAGCAATCAGAGAAATGCAAATCAAAACCACCCTAAGATACCATTTCACTCCTGTAAGATTGGCAGCCATTATGAAGTCAAACAACAATAAGTGTTGGCGAGGATGTGGGGAAAAGGGCACACTTGTTCACTGCTGGTGGGACTGCAAAATGGTGAGGCCAATTTGGAAAGCAGTATGGAGATTCCTGGGAAAGCTGGGAATGGATCCACCATTTGACCCAGCTATTGCCCTTCTTGGACTATTCCCTGAGGACCTTAAAAGAGCACACTATACGGATACGGCCACATCAATGATTATAGCAGCACAATTCACAATAGCTAGACTGTGGAACCAACCTAGATGCCCTTCAATAGATGAGTGGATAAAAAAATTGTGGCAGCTATACACAATGGAGTATTATGCAGCACTAAGAAACGACAAAATCATAGAATTTGCAGGGAAATGGATGGCATTAGAGCAGATTATGCTAAGTGAAGCTAGCCAAGCCCTAAAAAACAAATGTCAAATGTCTTCTTTGATATAAAGAGAGCCACTAAGAATAGAACAGGAAGGAAGAGCATGAGGAAAAGACTAACAGTAAACTAAGACGAATGGGGGGAGAGAAAGGAAGAGAGAAGGGAAAACATATGGAAATGGTAGGAGACCTTCAGTGATACACAAAATAATAAGAGGTTATGAGGGGCAAGGGGGTGGGGGGAAAAAAAGGGGAGAGAATTGAACAACAGCAGAGGAGGTAGAGAGGGATGTTGGGAGGGGAGGGGAGGGGAGGGGGGATAGTAGGGGATAGGAAAGGTAGCAGAATACAACAGTCACTAATATGCCATTATGTAAAAATGTGAGTATGTAACAGAAGTGAGTCTGTATTATGTATTTGGGGAGTTCAAAACCCAATTGAGTCGAATGTATGAAAGATGATATGTCTTGAGCTCTGTAATGTTTTGAACAACCAATAAAAAAAAAAAAAGAAATCTGAAAAAAAAAAAAACACTCAGGATCAAAGTTCAAGGACTAGAGACTGTTTTCTTCCAAAACCTTTTGACTAGTAATATCTAAAGCTCTATTCTGCTAATGTGCCTATGTCACCAAGATTAAAAAAAAAATTCCTCCAGATCTTGTTAATAGACTCATACCCAATTTCAAATTTTATTTAAACAGTGACAGTTTTCCTAGTTTACCCATCAAGAAAAATCAGTCCTTCCTCTGTTTTGTTTTACTGTGATACTCAAGACTTCTATTGACTAATTTCTATCTGCCTTGGATTAAAATATATGCCTCCCACTCCAGCTCCAAATAGTTATGATATTTTTAAAATGCAGAGACTTTGTTACTTCACTATGTATCTCAAATGCAATGCCAGTGCATAATTCAAGACAGGAGATCAAAGGATGCACAAGATTAGACACTGAGTAGAACATAGATAAGATTAGTATGTAAATAATTGTCAGAGTTAGTTCAGAGTCATTATTGTTCCACATTTGGTATATATTCAAATTTCCATTCGGGAGGTGAAAAGGAATTTTAGTATGTTCTTCCAACATTTTTGTTTACAAATATGGTAGAATTCGTCACCTATTACCATCAAGTCTATTGACTCACTATTATCCGTTCTTTAATTTAACATGTACATGTTGTATCTGTAGCCCAATCTCTTTAATTTCATACTTTTTTAAAAAAAATTTCTTCTGAACTTGAGCTGATTTCAGTATATTAAACTATTTTCTGGTTAAAATTCATTTATTGTCTATTTCATCACTTACAATTAAAATTTATAATCAGGGTTTTTGTATTCTTTTCCCCTACATAAATTGTTATTAATGCTAAGGAAAACAAACAAAACAAAAATGTTTTTAAACCATTTATAACCATAGCAGTCAATATTATGCTTTATTTTTATCTGTATTCAGGGCTGATATTTACCCTGTGTTCATTCAGTGTAAATGGACTGTTTGTGTCAGCTATCAATTCCATTGTGCAGTGTCTGAGCTCTAGTTTTAGCTGGGGCATTCCCATATCTCCTAAAGAGCCTCAGGACTAGCCTGTCCAAGGAGAGCGAAGATCACTCTAATTTCCCATTACCAGTGACAATCAAGGACCCAGCTGGCAACTGGGAGAGCACATGGGGCAGAACTGACTAAATCATGCTTTGCATATATTTACTTTTCCTTCCATAGACTTGTTGTGGTGCTTGACATACCAGATTCCTCTCTGTAGATCCCGACTCCCATGTCACTGCATGGAAGGTTGGTAGGATATTGACCTAAGTGCACTATCAGCTTGCTCTTTGTCCTACCCACAGCTGGATAGGGTGGTCAATCATAGACAAACTACTTGTTACTCATAGAAATATAAATCTTCGACGAAGAGACCAACTATAAGTAAGTTAGCAATTTGTCTGATTAGCAATGGTTTGACAAGACTTGTGACTTGGTTTCTGTCACCTGCATTTTTAGGGGTAGCTCTGTTATTGTGCCTTCTCGGGGTCATTTCCCTTATTACATATTCCCAGTTTTCCCTCCAATTTTGTTAATGTTGTAGGTCCTCTAAACATATGTATTAAAGTACTAAGACCTAGAACCTGTGAACATGGCATTATTGAAAAAAATAAAATAGGGTTTTTGAAGATGTAATTGAGTAAAGATGAAGTAACTGGAGTGGGCCAAAATCAATTGCCATCAATGGCTTCACAAGAGAAGAGATGAAAACCAACTTCATGTAGAATAGTAAATGTATACAGATACTGAGCGTAGAATGGTACATATACAAGCCAGGAATTGTTAGCAACACCAGAAACTAAGAAAAGAGTGTGACATGCATAAGTCTTTACCTAGAGCCTTCAGATAGAACCTGGCCCTACTGACTCGGAGAGTTTAAGGGTTTGGCTCCAGAGCTATGAGGAATAAATTTTCATTATCATATGCCACCCAGTTTTGGGGAGATCCTTAACATTGACCCTAGGAAATTAATCCATTCAACTACTCTAAATTCTTTAAGAAAACAAAACAAAACTATAGCCTCACAAAACTTCATAATCACCCATAATTTTATTTTCATCCAGATATCCTTTGGATGACAGGATATACAAGGATATTAGTTCTCTCCTGGAGACCAGTTATATTATTCTACTCTGTCACCTCTCACTGATCAGTCCAAAATAAATACATACAGCAAGGCACGTGAAATCGCTGTGGCCAATGACTCACAAGGAGAGCTGTGAGGCTGCTCCGGAAAATGAGTTACCTTCTAAAGAAGGAGGCTGGGGCATGAAAAGTGACACATTTTCCACAGTTCACTTACTTCCTGTTAGTGAAGTGTTCTCCTGGGGTGTGGCAGGTATCTTGTGACCTTTAGAGAGGTATCACTAACACACTGGGTGTAAAAGATGGGAAACAGGATGACCCTGGGTACTAGCCTAAGCTACTCTACAGCTCTGGAGTCAGTAGGCTTGGCTCCTGTGATGTGAGATGTGAGATGAGTAAAGCTGGTGGCATTGTCACTCTCCTCTGTGTGTTCTAGTTTTTCTAGTCAAATGCACCTCAACTGTACATGACCATAATCTGGGGAGTCTGTAAGCACCTCAAACCCATCAGGTCAGCATGTGAACAAGAGTGGCATCAGAGGTCAGATGCTTGAAGATAATCTTTGGTGCGGGGACTATTTTTATTTATTTTCTGGTGTTATGTGAACTAGATGTTTGAACATGAGAACACATCTACTTCTACCAACTATGAACTAAACAAGGGATACAGATATAGATTCAGACATGATGGAATCCCTAAAATGTCCTGAAAATGGGACTTCTTTAGTTCTGTTTCAACATTTTCAAGGTCCGTTGTTCACGGATTTCTGAGTATTTTTAGCTTCTATTTAGGAGAGAATAAGAGAGAGAAAACTGGGCCAGGGAAATAAAAAGAGAGTGACAAAACTAAATGAACAGTTCTAGCATAATGCACACATGGGATATATTAAGAGGTATACATTTTTATTCTTGAAATCTGGTCATAAGGACCTGAATCATGATAGAATTGTCCAATAAACTTTTGTTATGGTAAGAAAGTCTCTTGTGCATATTTTAAGACACAATTTAATCTGGTGAAATGCCCTTGTAAGTCAGATATTTTTACCATTTAAGTGTGAATTAGAAAAAATGAATTTTTTTTCTATCTTTATACTCTGTCATAGTTTGCATGCTTATGTTCTTTTTTATATTTGTCTCTTTCTGGTTTTAAGATGGTTGTAGCAAATTCAGATACCATGGCCTTGTTCAGAGCAGAAATGAGGAAAGAGTGGCAGCTTATATCTGCACTAATTTATCAGAATGGCATCCCACTTCCCCCAAGAGAGTTCTCCTTGAGCCCCATTAATCCCAGCTGGGGCCCACGACCAGCTTTACTTGTGAGACAGAATGTCAAAGAAGGAACAGAATTCTCATGGTTGAGTTACAACAACCTCTACCTCTCATCCACCATGAACAAAAGCCAGGGTATGCTAAGCAAGGTAGAAAGAGAAAGTAAATCCCAGGTGAGTAAATGCTGGTACTGCCACACTGTAGATATTAATAAAGATGTCTGAACAGCTTCATATGGGAGCATTTTGGTTAACACAAATCCCTTCGTCTCAGTTTCACAGTTAGAAAAGAGTTCCCATTTCCATAACACCTGGATGAGTTCTGACAGTATGTGCAACACTAGATCAATGTGTTACAATGGCCAGGCTAGTGCTTATTTGCATGTTGGCATTATAAAAAGTGAGGGCTTTTAAATGCACAACCTGAAGCACTAGAGTGAGGCAAAAGACTTTGAACTTAAGTTCAGTTTAATATTTTAGAATTAATGACAAAGGTTTCTATGGAATTACATATTGATATTTACTGAAGATTTCACAGTGTATATATGTTATGAATAAATGTATATTTTATGATATTACATTATATTTGGGATGTCATAGATGCTGAGTTATCTTTTGTATTCAAATTTTATTTTTTATTGCAGGCAATTTTTCATATTGCCTTACTATCATAGGAATACCTTCTATAGAGAAATGTGTTTCAGCCATTATGCTAAATGTATGGTAACTACCATCTCTTAGATTGTTTTTCTATCTGGTAGGAAAATAAAGAATGAATTATATCCTCTTTATGTAACATTTACTTTAAATTCTAGATTGTACAATGTGTTTACTTCTCTGAACCATGTTTCATCCCTCTTATTCTCAAACATAGTAAATATTCAGACTCGTAGGCTGTCTGTAGCTTCTATGTGCCCAACAGAGAATAGATGAAGGGATGAAAAGATAGAGGAAGAACAAAATTCACCAGAAACCTCCACACAAGTGCAATACACAGAAAAGACTTTGCTTCATCTTTTAGTTGTGTGAAATTAGGTTTCATTTTTTGGCCTTCCACCACACTTCCAAGGAACTCCTCTTCACCAAGGTAGTGGTCATAGTTTCCCAAGTCCAAGCGAGACTTTGAAAAAACAGGACATCCAACCAGGACTGCAGATCCAAGTGTTTCAGTATGAGGGAAAACTTACTGAAGACCACTTCCAGTATATAGGCTTGAAGTCAGTCATTTCTTGAAATATTGTAGATGATGAATATGCTTGTTATATTCATGCTTTGTGGGCAAAATCGATCTCTTTGAAAAATCACATAAGCTAAAACTGCCAGGTATAACAATCATTTATAAATCAAATTTAGAAAATCCTCTTTATTCATGGACATGAGATTAGAAAGTTCTGTATCTATCAATATTTTCCTCCGAACTATCAGGATACACCCTGATGAGAAAGGAGGGTTAGTGTTGTGATGTCATTGTTCTGATTCATGCAGGTCAATTTTTGATAAGCTTCATAAAAAATGATAGTTTGACCTTGCATAAGCAAAGATTATTACTTGCAGTACCCAAAGTAGAGGCCATGTTTCAGCGATCATTCAATGAGTAGGGGAGGGCAAACAATATGTCTGAAGCCAATTTATCAAATGGTCAATTCTCTTGAACCGTTAGAGAAATGTGTTAAATTCACTTCAAGATAAGTTGTTTTCTGTTTATTGCCAGAGGCAAGGCCATGGGCAGAGACAGTAGAGGATGGAAGAGATCTGAAGGCAAATATATAGGCAGAGACATCAGAAGATAGAATCTGCATCATGGAAAAATGAAGTTCAGGTCCTTAAAACTAAAGAGAAAAATCTGTTTCCAGAGAAAAATCTCATTTATGCACTTTGTGTATTCAGAAAAGAGGAAGTGCTAGGTATTTTAAATTAATTATTTCTATGAATTCAATCTTGGCAAGTTGATATTCACTTAATGGGCTTTTAAAGAGCTGATGTTAGCTGAATAGGATGGGAGCATCAAAAATTCCTCACACATAATACTCCATGTGTATAGCTGCCACAATTTTTTTATCCACTCATTTATTGAAGGGCATCTAGGTTGAGTCAAATGTATGAAAGATGATACATCATGAGCTCTGTAATGTTTTGAACAATCAATAAAAAAACATGGAAAAAAAAATTCCTCACACACAGCGGCACATGCCTGTAATCCCAGGGGCTTGCGAGGCCAAGGCAGGAGGATTGCAGGTTCAAAGCCAGTCTCAGCAAATGTGAGCCCTAAGCAACTCAGTGAGACCCTGTCTCTAAATAAAATACAAAATAGGGCTTGGAATGGGGCTCAGTGGTTGAGTAGCCCTGAGTTTAATCCCTGGTACAGCCTCCCATTTTTTTTTCCCTTTTGCATTCATGCAAAGTATTTCTCACAGTAGTACACATTGACTTTAATCAATGAAATAAAAAATTGCTTCTATACCAGATGAAAGCCTATGAGGTCAAACTGAACTGGGTAGGAAGGAGGGGGGCGGGATTTGGACCTAGAGCTTCCACTGGTAGAGAATTGTTATGAACAGTAGAAAAACGGGGAGAACAATACAGCTACTGGCAATAGGTCAGGGTTTTGGCACTGATGTGATAATAGCACCTAATCAATATAGAAAGATGCTTCCATTATATTACAGAATGTGAGAGCTGAAACTTTTTCTGCTTTGAAACTTACACATTGCCTGGCACTAAAGAAGGGATCACACCACCAAAGATAAAATAAAACAAAAATCAAAATTCCAGTTTTTTTTTTTTAAATAAGCACTTGAAGGATTTTCTAAGACTTTAACATTGCCACATATTATTTCAATTACTTTCCTATATTTTCTGTTTTATGTCAATGAATATGTTTATTTACTTTTTAATAAAGCATTTAGACTAATGAAATTCCATTGTTCTCAAGTTGTTTGCAAATCTTGCATAATCCTTTGGTATCCTTGAATCCAGAATGAGTATGTAACCCTTTTTTTGCCATTTGGCTAATATATGCCTTTGAACATAATGTAGAGACCTATCATGACCTCCCTAAAAAGCAGCTCCATATGCTTATCCTGCTACTGATACTTAAGAAGCAGTATGTTATGTACAGCATTCTGCTTAGATCTATTGAAGGTGTGCATGTCAAGGTGATCCCAATTATTTTCTGCCTTTATGCATGTGCATTGGTATGCAATGGACATGAAAAAAGGCCACCAGGGTGCCTATTGCACATGAGCTAAGTGGTGATAATCACAAGTAAAAAATAAAACAGAAGTTGTGCTTTATGTTTGCTTTTGGAGGAAAGGTGAGAATAAATGAGTTTGAGTTATGTGAAAAATAACCTTGATAAAATACCAGTCCTGTAAGGGTCATCCATAGCAAATAGATTTTGGAGGTTGATTAATACTTAAGAATTTTTCCTATCTCTGTTCTTTATCTGAATTTATACTTCGCTTCTAAATATGTCTGTAGGTTTTCTTGATATAATTTGGTTTAAAAGAAACTTTAATTTTGAACGTATTTTTTTTAAATTTCAAAGCAAGAAGCTCTCTTAATTGACATCACTGAAATAATAAAATATCATCCCACTAAAATCCATTATCTTGCACAAGTAGAGAATACCTGCATGTTGCCACCTTTCCATTTACAGTGATAAATAAAAGAATCTTGCTCAGCAATCATTACACAATATGTACCTAAATTGAAGCATTGTATTATATTTTATAAATATGTACAATGAGTACATATCAGTTAAATACAAAAAAAAAATTATCCACAACCTCAAAATTTTGAGTATTTACCAAAAAATAATAATAAAACATGGTTTTCTGAAAATTAAAATTAAAAAGAATTAACTCTGGATCAACATATAGGATTTTTCTCTCTTTTTTCAAAAATATTCCATGGCATTTTTTAAAAAATTATAAGACAAAGATGTATTTTTTAGAAAAGGCATTGAAATGGAAGAGCATTTGCATGCATGGAGACTCTAACTTCAGTCCTCAGTACTGGGAGGAAAGAAAGAAAGAAAAGTTGTGAAACACCTCTGTACATGGTCAGGGGGTAAGAGAGTAAAGAAGGAAATGCAGATGTTCTACTTGATAACGAAAAATCCTATAACCATTGCTGATAGCAAACTGAGCTTGGAATGAATGCTCAGTGCAAGAGGGCCAGACTGTGACAACCAGGGGACCAGTACGGAGATCCAGCAAAAGGAGAACACTTGGGAGGAGGAAGAAATACAAGGAAATGATTCATATTTTGGTAGATTCAGATACAAATGAGATACACTATTCTAGAGGAATAAGGACTGTGAGTTGGAAGAAATGCATTCATGGTTTACTCTGAGAAGGGATGAACTGTTCAATTTACCATAAATTCTCATTAGATCTAACTTTTAATTTCTGAGTTCTGAAGAAAGGTCATCTAATCCATATTTCCTGAACTCTGTCTAAGCTATGTTTTCATAGCATGACAATTGCAGATTGCTAAGTACATCTGTATAATCCTAAGCATTTCTTGGCTTGCAGTCTGGTAAATGTCAGTGGCTTATATCTCATGGGAAATGTAATAAACATTTTAATTATATACCATTCTGTTTCTGTCTCTTATTTTCTGGAGGAACATAACTCCTGTTACATCTCCTCTCCTGAGAAATACAGACAGAAGGTAGAAAGCACAGGCCCCCAGTTTGGCTGGCTACAGTGAATGTGTGTAGATGTGTGTATGTGTACACAATGTGTGTATGTGTGCATGCCCATTTCCTGCTGTAGGCTAATAATTCTAATGCAATGAGTTGACATACTATAATGATTTGTGAGCAAGTGGAAACTCAGGCAGTCTTCAAGTTCTAAATTTCAGATTATACAAACATCCAGAAAGCAGTGAGTGGTTTTCATTGAGTGGGAGTTCTGAGCAATAGCTACTGATAAGGGACCAGAAGATCAAATGAAGGATGCAAGATCATATATATTCATCACACACAGTCAGAGAGACATCAAAGTGATGTGGGCTGAGAAAGAATACTGTGGGCTGTAAAAATAAAAACCCCAAATGATGTTATCTTGATGGAGCAACTGAGATATTATGGAATTTGATGCCTCATATTGTGCAAGGATTATTAAAAAAAAAGCCAGGGGAACAAACAAGTGTTCACATCTGTAGCCTAATATAGTGAAATTTAAACATGTTGGGCTTCTTATAGAATGTCTTCCAAACAGCAAATATGTTCCTGAAAAGCTTTAATAAAAATGCAAATACTTTTCATATGTAGTAAGAGGCATTACTGGGCCATTGTGAGTATTTGTGAGAAATATGTTTGAGAGTTTTATGCATATTATTATAAAGTATTATTTTTTTTTCCTTTAAGACCTATGCTAAATATATCCAAGAGAGTTCACCTTCAGTTGGATATGTGATAATGAAAAATTCCCATCTTCCCAGTTGAATCTCCACTTGGATATCAAATAAGTGTGCCATTTTTGGCTTATTCAATGGAAAACAAAACCAACCAATCAAAAAACCTTTATTTGTATTTAAAACCTTGCCTCTTCCCCACATTTTCCACGTCAGTAAATATTACTATCACCTCACAAATGAAAAAAATGTCACCATCATGGTTATCTCTTTTCTTTTCTCTTTTCCTATATTTAATTTATTGGCCAAGTATTTGGTCCCAAACCCCTTGAATACTTTTCTCTATGTAACTGATACTTTATGATTCAACTACACAGATAATTACCCTCGATGTACTTTTCACATAGCAATATGAATCCTTTGTTCATAATTTAAATAATATTATATTTATACATGGATTAAAATCCTTCAGTGAGTTCTGCCATTAAAACTTAATCCAAACAGCTTTTTCTTTTGAGATGGCACCTGTAAATCAATGCCAACTGCACTCTTCCTCCAGTCTGTACCACTGGTTCCTCTCCGGTCACCTGTGTTTTGAAGAGTACTAGACAGAGGTATCTCTCACAGAATGTAAGCACAAGTCTGGAACTGATGTGAGGACTCTAAAACTAACTGAGAACAAGTGGATTGGAAAAGAAGACTAGAATTCCAAGGGCCTCTGAACTGGTGGCTAACTTCTCATTTTTCCCTCCTCTGTTGCTTGGCCTAGACTTAAACCAGCACCATTTTGTCTACTGGATGAAGACAGAAATCTCTCTAGAAGTGATTTCTATGAAATCATGGCATATGAAATGGCATACTCTAAAGGGAAGGGAGTGTGGGAGAAATCCCTGTAGATAGTTTTATTTCTCTTTCCCACTATCTTCCACACTCTACTCCCCAGGGGATTCTACAGCTGCATTATTAGCAGGGTGATTGAACAGGAACCTGAAACTGTAGGGGAGGAAAACTTTCCTTCTCAATATAAGAGACCTAAGGAGGTAGGTCTCCAAAGATCCGTGGTACTTCCTTTTCTTGCTATTCTCCCACTTTTGGGCTCCAAACACAGACTGGTTATAAAAGTGCATGAAAGAAGAGATAAATTAAACCCCAGACTCTCTGACAAGATCAGCTTGAATGGAGGCTTCAGAGTACTGGAAATTATACCAGAGAGACTACAGAGATCAGGGCATTCAGGAAAGTGAACTAAATCCCATAAGGACATGAATGAACTCTCGGGCTAACCACTAAGCTGAACACATGAGGTTCTAACCACCAAAGGATATCATGGCTGTCAAAACTCATCTACAGTGCCGACTATCATCCAGGTTTAAATCAGCTCTTAGAGGGCTGGGGTGTGGCTCAGTGGTAAAGCACTTGCCTGGCATGTCTGAGGCATTGGGTTCAATTCTCAGCACCACAAATAAATAAATTAAATAAAGATCCATCAACAACTAAACGAATATTTTTTTTAAATAAAAGCTACACAAAGACTGATATGAATAGCACTGATAATACCGTACCAATCTGCACTAATGTTAGAAACACAGTTCAATCAAGCTTGTTCCAGAAGCCTAACAAAGTCAATTACCTATTTTTATAATGGCGTTAGTTTCCTGCAACAAATAATTCAGATAATAAACTTATAAATAGAAAAGTTTATTTTATCTCAGAGTTTTAGAGGTTTTAGAAGTTTTGTCATATACTCTTGCCATGATGTGGGTGGCACATCATGACAAGAGTATACAACAAGGAGAACCATTCAGCTTGTGGCCAAGAAGCAAAAAAAAAAAAAAAAAAAAAAAATGAGAAAAGGAAAACAGGGGCTGAGGAGTCTCTCTATCCACTTCAAGGCCATGGCTACAATGACCTAGATGTCTCATCTTAGGTTAGTTATCCTAGGTCTTCCTCTTAAAGGCTTTTAACACATGGGCTTTTAAGAGACATTCCAGATACAAACTGTATCTGGAATTTTATCAAGAATAAAATTGAACTTTTCATGTGATGTAAAAGTCATATTCTCAATATTTGAAACCCTTAGTATATAATCAAAAACTACACATGAGGAACCAGAGAAATCTTAATTCTCAAAATCAAACAAAATAAATATATATATATATAAGAAATATTTATATTTAAGGTATTAACAACATGTTTTAAGAGGAAGATAAAAACACTCATGTAATGAATAGAAAGTGACAATAAAGATAAAAATACACAAAGACACATCAAATGGAAAATTTAGAACAGAAAATATCACAATCAAAATTGAAAATCTAGTAGGAGGCCAAGGATATGAAGATAAATCATGAGAAATGAGGTATTCTGAAGAACAGAGAAACAAGACTGAAAGAAATGAACAGATCCTCAGCATCCTGTTGGACATGTCAAAGGGTTTAACAATGGCATCATCTGATCCACAGAAGGAAGAGAAGTAAAGCAAATGGTGCAGAAAATTGTGTCTAAAGGAAAATAACTAGAAACTCCATTCATTTGTTATAGAATATAAAAGCAAGAGCAAGGCTAAGGAAATTTAAAGCAGAAAATACTAAAAAAAATTAGCATCCAGTCACATTAAATTAAATTTCTTAGATTAAGTACAACAATGACAAAATAAATATTGAATAGAGACTTATTATAAGTGAAAACAACTAATTTTAATACTATATATTTGGTATCGGGAATTATGGAAGTTAAGAGGAAGTGGAACAATATATTTAAAGAAATGATAAATAAAGCAAATCCTTCTTTATATTTCTATATATAAATAGTAAAAAGATTCTTCACACATCAAAGTGTAATAAAATTATTCTGAGATTAAAATAAACTAAGAGAATTTGTCACCACTAAGAAAACTATATATCAGGAATAAAGAAAAAAGTAACAGGAATGGTAAGCATGTTATTAAATTTAGTAGAATAATGGGCTAGTCTCCTCTTTAGTTCTTCAAAACATGCATGATGAGAGCTACATGGGGTGGCACATACCTGTTATGTCAGCAACTAGGAGCATTACAAGTTCAAGGTCAGCCTGGGCAACTTAGTGAGATCTTGTCTCAAAATAAGATAAAAAGACTGGGATGTGGCTCACTGGTAGAGATCCTCTGGGTTCAATTCCTACTACCACACAAAAATGTTATACATGCATGACGAGCAAACACAAAATGTAATAAAATGTTCTCACAGAATGCTAGATATAAATGTAATATGTGAAAACTGCATCATAAAAGGAAAAAAACGGTAGAATTATCTATGTTGCAATAAGTTTTCTGTTTATCCTTTAAGGGTAAAATATTAATTCCAAGTTGAATGCAAAAACTTAAGAATATATGTCATAATTCCTATAGGGAAACCTTAAAATATTATAGAAAACAAGATCTTCAAATAACAAATAAATTGAAATATGGTTCTAAAAATAATTGAAAAGAAGTTAGAAAAGGGAAAATATAAGAATGAAAAATACAGGAGAAATGTTTAAAAATGTTATAAAATTGTATCCCTAAATGCAATCATTTTGATAATCATATTACATATAAATGGTTTAAACTTATCAACTAAGAGACAAAGATGGTTATAAAGAATTATTTTAAAAATTCTATTCATCTACAACACACTTTTATATATAAATAGATTAATTCAAAATGGCAAGAATTATATGCTATATGCTATGCAACCATTAATAAAAAGAAAGCTGGAGTAACTAACAATATCAGACAATGTAGACCTCAGTACAAGAATGATTATACCAGGGATACAAATAAACATTATGTAATGATTAAGTATTCCATTCACAGAGAAAAGGTGATTCTAAATGTTTTTATTTTTCATCAAAAACCAGAACTTCAATGTACATGAATTAAGACATGCTGGAATAAAAAGAAGAAATAGTGAAATTCATCATTACAGCTTGAGATTTTAATGTTCCTTTTTTTAGTAATTTATATAACAAGTAGAAAAAAAACAATCAGCAAGTGTGTAGAAGAACAGAAAACACCATCAAACAAGCACATTCAAATATTTATAAAACTCAACAATATCATGGGACACATTCTTTTCAGGGGAACAATAGAACATTCCTCAAAGTAGATGAAATTATCAATGGTAATTTTAAATGTAAGTGATATCTGACAAAATGTTTTTTCACCACAACAGAATTAAACATCATAATACCATTATAATTTCAAGGCATTCATAATTATTTGCTCACCTGGGACACAAGTGAGCATGTGGCTGACATTTTCTCACCTGTCAGTCTCAGCTCAAAGATCACCTCTCTGAAGGGGTCATCTCTAATCGCCCTTCCTCTAGGCCAACAAAAAATTTAACCCTATTTATTTCCTTCAATGAACTGGCTTATTTATTGTGTTTTCTTTTAACTGTATAAGTATCTAGGAGGGAAAATAAAAACACATCCATTTCAGTATCTCAGCTCTTTATACATTTCAAATCAGAGTGGAGGCTCCTAATGAAAACTTGTTGAATAGATAGGCAATGGAATGACTCAAATATATGGCCTCTACCTTAGTAAACACATTAGGCTTACTTAATATTGTGCTTCAAGGAATAAAAAGGTAAGTTAGAGAAAGTTCATATTTTAGTGTTTCTAATAATATAACAGCACTGGATACATGTTACCAGTTGATATTATTATTTAGCATTTTGAATAATGTGAATTATATTGTTTCAAGTAAATGAGTGCCTCTGGCATACACCATGCATTAATCTGTTGCCAAGTATCTGGCCCTTGCTAAATCTCACCTAGTGTTTATTCCAGAGATTGCTAAACTATGAATGACAGAAGGGCAATGGAGGATTTAAACAAAATTGCTGAGTACATTCTCTTTCCTCCTCTGCAAGGATAGAGTTACACTACTTACATGTTTTCAGTGATCTCTTATTGTGGGTGATTGTGGAAGCATGTTGGGAGTATTACAAGCATTATTTTCACCAGTAAGCATGATAGTAACAAACATTATTGAAACATGCATCTTATACATTTTCCACTCTAAGAAATGCATACATGAATATTTCTACAATTTGGAAGAACAAATTTAAGTAAAACACTGCAAGAATCTGGGAAATGTACATTATACCTGTCATGTATATCAAAAGAACATTTAACTCATGAAAGAATAAAATCATTTTGCTCTGGAAATTCAGTTTTGTGTTCATAGCATAACTTTCAATACTAAACCATATACCTAAAAGCCCTGTCTTTTCCCAAAGTCTTGTATTTAAGGAACAAGTTAAGAGATAATTTTTACTAAGAAAACTACTAGTCCTATTTAGAGTTTTCATTTTGGATTTTAACATTTGCTATGTGAAATAGAAAAGTCATTTGGGTGCATTCAAATCAAAAGCCCTAAATTATAATCCATTAAACAGTTGTTATCATAGAGGAAGTACAGGTCAATTTTATCTTTAGAAATTTTGGGGTTATTCATATTTAATTCAATGAACAAAAATGGGATTTAAAAATATAGCAAAAAATCACATAGAGGTTTCTAGTCTTTTAACAACAGTACAAATAAAATGGGCCCTTGAACCTCTATCAAAATCAACCTTGAAGAATCCATCAGTGTAACACAGAAACATAAATATAAGCATTAACAAATTAAACAACACAAGATTAATTAAAAGTATCAAAAATGAACAAAAGTAAACAAGTGTACAAAATATTAAGATAGAAAGACCGTTACTGTGAAAGACAGCATATATGTCTGCAGCCACGGATGGGAAGTCGGAAATCTGGGCTACATCCAGGATTGACATACTGTGGTCAGAGGCCTAGCCAGAAAATCACTGAGGGGAGGGGGGACTTAACAGAAAAAGAAATTTTGACAACCTGATCCAGATGGTATTTTTCAGAAACTTTGGAAGGAGGTCCCAGGCATTTCAACCATCCATGTGGAACTGGAGCATACTTAAGTTTTCAAACCTCTGCTCTTCATTTCTGTTGGTAAGACCCATTCTTCACACAGAGGACCTACAGTACTGCCTGCTCTCAGTGCCAGGCTTCCCTGGGCAAGGGTAAATCCCTGCTTGATCTAGATGGGAAGCCCACATGAGATGCTGAGGTGTCCAGAATTTTCCACTTCTCCTCAACTTCATTCCAGTTCCTCAGTTATGGTGAACTTCAATTCCATTCCTGTGTCCCTAAGCTCAAGAGAATGGTATGGCCAGCCCAGTCCTCTAACTTTCCCCAATGAGCTAGTGAGCCTCTCCACACCCAACCATGACCTAAGAGAAAAGCATAATCATTAGACACAATGCTGGCCAATAATGTTGCCAGTAGGGATTAACTGCTTAAAAAAATATCATAACAAAAATGCTTCAATACCAAAGACCTTCATCTAAACCTCCCAGCAGTGACACCCAGACTTCAGTTTTAAAAGCTTCCTTGGTGATTACAGAGGTCAGCCAAGGGCAAGAATTATTGCTGTAAGAAAAAAAAGAGGGCAAACTGAACAATAAAATTCCAGTGAAACTGAATCATTGGATAAGAATAAATATTAAAAAATAAACAAAATAGCAATAGAAATGAGGGATTCAGATATCAAGGTAAAGAAGAGAAACTTACTAAAATATAAAAAATATAAGTCCCTATTTTGACAATTTTCAGTAAGTCAAATTATTTTAGAATAAAAAGTTGAAATAATAAAAAAATGTAACTTCAGAATACAATGGTTGAGTTAAAAAGCTATAGGCAAAATACATAACTCAAAAAAAAAAAAGAAAAATAGAACTGATGGGTACACAAGACAGTTGGGATTTCAAGTTAATAGAAAAAAGGAAATGGCAAAGAGTTCCAAAATAGAAGAACATACTAAATAGTGGTAGAGTTTAGAAGTAGAAATGCTGGATAGTAGGAGTCCAAGAATAAAAAGAGAGAGAGTTAGAGACAAAGAGGGCCAAAGAGGGAGGACACAGGAGAACTACTAGGGGAAGGGAACTGAGTGTTACTGAATGCAGCACTACATTGAACTGACAAACGGAAAGAGGTCTATTTTCAAAGAGTGTGCTTTTGAAATTTGCATCTACTCCGTAGTTTTTAAAGCTCATTTGAAAGCAACTACCTACTGTAGAACATCCAAAGGGTATCTGCTCCTTTCTCCCTCAAGATTTAAAAAAAAAATCCTTGCCCAAGATAATTTAAAAAGTAAGTGAAATCTATTCCTCAATCGATCACACTGGGGTTCCATGTGGCACTAACGTGCAATTGGTTTGATGCTGTGAGCATTTTTGAAGTAATAAATAAAGAGATTAATGGAATTTGCTCAGTCTTTAAGGATGTTTTTCCCTTATCAATTCTGTTTTCTTTGTCTGCAAATGAAGGGTCAGGAAGTGTTTTTATTTCCTTGGTAAATGAGGAGTGTGTATATGTGTATGTATACATGCATACTAGGGGGTATTACTCTTAATGGTCTCTAACATAATTTAATAACTGGTTATATTTCCTTCCTACACTGTCAGACAGTTTATGAGCTAATTTATGATTCATTTTTAGATGAATTTTTTTTTCATTTCATGTAATTTGTATACTGAGTCACCTGGTTTTGCCTTTTTTTTCCTCTTCTTCATTGTTCTCTTGTATATTAAGCTTACTTCATCATTATGTTGTACTGATTTTTGTATGTCAAATTCAATGCAGAAGAGAATAATACATAAATAATTTAAATTAAATATTAAAATACAAATAAGCACTAATGATAAATGTAAGGTAAGTTTCAAATGGGTCATATGTAAAGAAACTATAAAAATACAGGAAGAACTTATGATGCTTAAATGTTTTAAGCATACAGGAATCCTTTCTACTATGTCTGAAAACTCAAACAATTGCAAAAAATTAAAACTTTTATTCACAAGAAGAATGACAGTTTGGGGGGTTGGGACAAAATATCATCATATACAACTCAAAACAAAAGAACAATGTGTTAATGTATAAAATATACCTTGATATCAATAAGTTAAAGATCAACAAATCAAAAGAAAAGTGAATGAAAATACCTATGGATAAAAAATATACAAAAGATAAAATATGAATGGGTTTTAAGACTAAAAAATGGCTTTCAACCTTATCTGTGAGAAGAGATGGACATTCAGTTCCACAATAAAGTGGTAAGGTTTTTTCACCTGTTAAAGTGGTAGTTATTAAAATGTTGCTGATTTATTTTGTTGACAAGAGAGGAAAAGGTACTTGCTTACTGCTAGTGGGAATGTCAAGGGACAGGATCTCTCTACAGAATGATCTGGTGTTGACTACCAAAGTGAGAGAAACAAAAAATCTTGCATATTCCACTTCTACTCCAGGAATTTATTCTATGAATATTCTCACACATGTGACAATGCTGAACATGGAAAAACACACACTGCAATAATGCTACAGGTACAGTTCCTTGACTGTTATTTTCAATGAGTGGAATATTGTGTCACTGTTAAAAAGAAGAAAAGAAAATCATGTCTTCTTATATGGAAAGGTGTTAATAAGTACAGTCAAATATATTTTCAAAGGGATACCCATATGAATTTGTATAATATCTTTCAATGGTGAGGGTGAAGAAGAGAAGTTGCTGAAAAAAAATTATTATATCTGTGAACACATTATCTGTGTAAGGAAATACCGCATACCAGTTAATAGCTGCTGATTCTGGGAGAAAGCTGAGTAGCTGAAAAATATGGAAAAAATAGAAATTTATTTTCCACTAAATGTATTTTCTATCTTTTATGGCTAAGGTATTATTGACTTATATCACCCATTCTACGAATTCTTCTCCAACCCCAATAAAAAGATTTACTTTGGAACAGGAATGCAATTCTAAAATTTTAACCAAGGTTGTACAATCAGAATCACCACTAGTATAGTTTATACAAGTTATACCACCAGATAATGAGAATAGAATATTGAGGGTGGGGTTATATCTATCTATCTTTCTAACCTTAAATGTAAACTTAAATACATGCAATTTAATTAAAATATTTTAAATATGAAATAATATGCCAACTATAAAGTGTATGTGTGTGTGTGCCTGTGTGTGTGTGTGTGTGTGTGTATGTGTGTGTGCATTTAAAGTCACTGATGATTCTAATATATAAACTAAGTTGAAAACTACCTGGCTAGAATAATCAGATAATCCTTCTTGGAGAAAACAGAACTCACTTTGAACCTAAAAGCTAGGTCAGGCCCCGAAAGATGAATTTCAACTGACTGAAGTTTAGATTGCACCTCTGCATTCTAAGGCATCTGGCTAAATGAAATAAGAACAGGGTAAGACAGCTAGAAAAAGGAGAGATAGGAGAGTTATAGGTTTTTGATTTTCTGAGTAAAGTAATGAAAAGCATTTTGATACTTATTACAGTTGTTAGTAAAGGCATATGTGACATATTAGGGGCATGATATTTAAGATAAATACCTCATTACTTATTTAAAATCATGCTGATAAATCTCAATACATGCTTGACATACATCTAAGTACTAAGAAACATACACTACCATCAAAATGCCTTTTGTGTAAGGCACAGTGGCTCATGCCTATAATTCCAGTGGCTCAGGAGGCTGAGAGAGGAGGATCATGAGTTCAAAGGGAAAAAGTGAGTGAGACCCTGTCTCTAAATAAAATATAAAAAGGGTGGGGGATATGTCTCAGTGGTTGAGTGCCCTTGAGTTCAATTCCTGATATGCACCCCTCCAAAAAGAAATTACTTTTGCAAAATACTGCAGAGACCATGGTCATTGATTTTATTTTTCCAAGGAAAAGATGACACTTTCCCAGGCAAGACTATGTTTTTCAGCACTCAGTGAGACCAAAGGTGATGAAGGACCTCACAGTTACTCTTAAGGCAACAGATGTTCACCAAGAGTTTGACACGTTGCATCACGGCATAGTTTCACTGAATTTTAATATTATTCCTTTAGGAAGATTTTGTAAGTCAGTCAAATTGAAGCCTGTGGATGGATGTTAAAAGTAATTTTTTTCCTCCTATCCTTAGGTACATGTATGAAGCATTTTCAATCTGTATATTTAAAAGGCTGCTGGAGTCTGCCCGTGGCTATGCCCTGGAACACCCAGGCAAATTTTTAGGCTAGAAATTCAATGAATCTGTTTACCATAATTCCTTTCTGTGGGCAAGAAGTGATATTTGAATCATGCCACTGTATAACTAATTTATGCCTCCATGATAACTTTTACTGTCTGGAAAAAAAGTCAAGTTATTTCACTTTATTATATATTCTAGAGAGAACATGTTTTCCAAATGCTCAGAGTAGAACTAGGATGTATTATTGTCACATTTGGTCTTTCAAAATATTCACCATGGCACTTCACAGGTGAAATGGTTATCACATGAGAGAACAAAGTAGAAGGGCAAGCTTTTAAAGCAATGCTCCACTGTGTCAGGCGGGATGGGACTCACCTTGGGAAGAGAAGAGACCGCCTCGAAGGTCAAAGCAGTTTCTGTGCACTTTGAAGTGCAGGGTCAAAGTGAAAAGACATCCACTTCAAGGCCCTCTGAAACTTTGTATGAATGCCATAAAATATTGAGGTCAACTGCAGAACGGTAGTCCTGTGGGCTGTGCCAGAGACAGAGATTGTGTGACTTCAGGTAAGATTGCATTTGTTAAAAAAGTAAGACATGGACTTTCAAGAATCAAGATCTTGAGACTGCTTGGGACTCATTCCCAGTGGCAGGGGGGTGACAATAAGTGACTGTTGAATAAATTGCAGAGAGAAGGCATCTGTCTCTAATGAAGGGGGTCTGCTCTAAAGTGTTCTCGAACACAGGAGGGTAAAACAGAAGAGTGATTTCCCTGTGGACTCTGCTAGGACAAGCATCAGAACTCATGCAAGCAAAACCTTCCCCCAAAAGCAAGGGTTGCTTGTAAAAGTTTCTTCTTTTCTAAAGTAGCTGGAGGGTGTATTTAGTAATTTCATAGCCCTTGAATTGTAATGTCTATAACTTTAAAAGAAATGACTGCTTAGTATTTCAAAGTCCTGAAATTTATTTCAAGATTTTACTTTTAATTGCCACCACATTTTTAAAAATATTTTTTTTTAGTTGTTGAAGAACCTTTATTTTATTCATTTATTTATTTGTGGTGCTGAGGATTGAACCCAATGCCTCTCACTTGCTAGGCAAGCTCTGTTCCACCAAGCAACAAGTTTTTAAAAAATTATTTTCCAAGCAAAAAGTGAATCCAGAGTGTTAGGATAAACAGTCATGCTCAATCATGCTGTGCTCACATCTCTCTCTCTCTCTCTCTCTCTCTCTCTCTCTCTCTCTCTCTCTCTCTCTCTCTCTCTCTTTCACACACACACACACACACACACACACACACACACACACACACACAGTTTTAGAACAGTGAGTCAAACTCTTCCAGTAAAAATATTACAGTAACAGAGATTGTCAGTATTAGGCAAGATATCCCTCTGACAATGCAGTTATTTCAGTTATCTGTTTAAGATAAATCTGCCATGAGATAATTCATCTTTCACAGAGATATTTTTACCTTGAGTCTTATGTTTGGTTGATTCCATTCATCCAAAAAGAAATAGAAAAAAACAAAAACACAGTCACATGTTTCAATTCGAAGAAACACTCATATTTAAATGTGAGAATAGGCATTATTAAACACAGCCACAATCCACTCACCCATACTGCTTTCTAAAATAAGTCCTCAAATACCCACTGGAAACTGATTACATGTAGTGCGTGAAATATATGTTCCTGTTGTTCTGATTGCATATTATATTGATTACATATTTGTACTGATAAAAAGTAATAAATAAGAACTTTTCTGTGTCATCTTTTGGGGAATTCAGTCAGAAATGGACAAGCATGGAAATGATTACCACTAGATGTCACTATAAACAGACCATTTTCTCTGATACACATTTGTTTTCATGCTTTTCCAGATTTCCTGGGCTGTTTGGGGGAAATTCTCTCTGGCAGGAGATTGATTCCATCTAACCTCAGGTTGGTTTGTTTAGTCAAAGGTTGTTAACTGCTGCATTTATGTCCTTTCTTGTGTCCCTTTGCAAATGTGCAAAACAGTTTTCTTTACAGAAAAAGCACAGCGTGAGGATTCAAAACTGTCACCATTTTATTAATTAGGTGATGCCGAGTTGGTCAGTTTATTATTTCCTATGAAGATCTTGTAAAGAGTTTGTGCCTCATTAGAGAACTGGAGGACCAGACAGATTAGTGCACATATGCTACAACATTAATTAGAGAGTCTGATTTCTCAGAGAATAGATAATTTGATTATGACAATGGAAACAGCAATTAATTGACTCCCTTTTAGAAAGCATCCAAGGGGCTTGAGTTGACGAGAAAGCCTACTATGATTTGCTGCAAGTCAAATGCAGGAAGGGCACAAGAATTACAGGATTAAGAAGTTAGAAAACTTTAGAGGTTTTCTGGTTGCTTTAGGTTTCTTTGCCATTCTTCCATCTGAAGCAGAAATTTCTATGAAAGTCCTAAGCACTGGTCTATAAAAGCATGTAATTTGTGGCTCAGTGGAAATTTCAGCAATTATATTGCAATTATATTTCTTTGTGAAAATCTGCTTAATGCATTTTGGCCAAAAAGGGGATATGCAACCAAACTATGCTGCAGATTCTATGCCAAATTAAAATAAAATAAATATGTCTCCTTAAATCAATTTACACAAACCAACGCTTAATTAGGAATATCAGCAATCAGCTGCTAAAATGTCCTTAATAATAGACTGGTGAAGTCTGAATAACAGGAGAGACTGAGTAGTCAAACTTCCTTGTTAGCTGACATTTAAAAATTCACATTTTAAAAATGACATTTAGCAGATGAGATGACGATGCAAATGAAATCTATATTTAGGGAGGGGTGAAAAACAGCATCTAATTTGTAGTGATTATACATTCTGCTCTACCTGTGGAAATTTTGCTTAAGTTTGCCTAGTGTTCTCCACAAATATCTCTCCTTTTTCCCTCTCAGTGCTCTCTTCCACCCCTGTCTCTTCTGCTCTTCTCCCTTCTCCCTTTTATCTCCCCAGTCTCTCCTCCTTTCTCTTCCTATCCTCCCTTTCTGCAAGGAGAAGCCAAGGACATAGAGAAACCACCGAGGATCTGTTTCAGTAACCACATCACGAGACAAACAGCATCAAATACCAGTGACAAGATGAGCCACCTTAGAGGGAGGGTCCAGCTGAATTTTTAAATGTCAACCATCCAGATTCTAACTGACTGAAGAGACGCCGTCTAGAACTACCCAAGTCAGCCCACTCAACTCACAGAACCATGAGAGATAATCTTTTTAAAAAATGCTACTTTAAGCTATCAAATTTTGTTGTGCTTTTGTTTGTTTTTGAAGAAAAAAAGAAAATTCTAAGAACCTCTACAGAGAAGTTGAAAAAAGGCCTTTGATCTTCAGTCTTAAACTTATGATTAGTAACCTATCCCTCTTGACTTTTCTGATGAAGTTTTCTTTTTATTAAGTTTGAACTCTGACTTTTATTTTACTCTTTCATTTGCATTGCTATTAATATTTCTTTCATCAATTCTCATTTTCAAAAGTTGGTTTGCTTTTATTTCAATTCTGTAAAGCACTAAAGAGACCAATGACAGACATGATGCTTGAGCACATAAAATACTTAAATTCCAGTTAATGTTGTATGAATATGTATACTGGAGAAGGCAGAGCCATACAGAGACTACAGTTTGACCAAGCATGTGCAATGACACCTGCCCCTCTCCTATCTCTGAGAGCCTTCCTAAATTTAAAGAAAAAAAGCAAAAAATAACAAAACAATCTCCCAAACCTGAGTATACATCCAATTCACCAGGAGATCTATTAACATACAGACTAGGTCTAGGAGTCTTAAATTTGCACTTCTGATAGAGTAGCAGAATTCTAGGGTATTTCCATTTTGACATCTTTCATCACCATTCTCTAGCCCCTTTCATTAGCCATCTTCATACACAAATTTGGGGTAAGAATATTTCTTATATACATTACAGGAAAGAAAACATCGAGGAAAGAATTAATATACTTTTCTGCCAACCTTTACCTCCCCCTCTGCCCAACACTCTTTTCTCATTGCCAGTTCCTCTCCAATGACCTCTTTGCACAGGCAGTTTCCATGAGATTTATTCTGCTCACAATAAGAGCCATTTAAAAATTCTGAACCTGAGCCAGAGAGTGACATTTATGCATTTGTTTTCAAGATGTACTGGCCCTAGCTGTGAATGGGTCCTGACAAATGTTGGTATTGGGTGGAGGCGGTGGTGCTGGGGTTACTTGGTACTGTTGCAACTATTTGCATGTTGAATTTTTCTCCCCAAAGAATCTCATATTTTTCTCATGCTCTCAATTTCCTCCAGTAGCACCCTGGATCAACCCATCACCATTAATTCTCTCTAGTCTTCCAATAAGGAGCAGTAGCCATATATCTTCTACCAATATCCAATCCCTTCTTTGAAGTTGAGCTTCTACTTCTCTTAAAATGCAGATAAGATTTTGTTAGATGACTTACAAAATCCTGAATAATCAAACTCTGGATCCGTATCTCCTCCTGTACTCTTGTTTCTCACATCCTATCACTCTGGATATTTCCAACCCTGCATAACTCATGTTTCCTCCATCACAGGGTCTTTGGCAGGTGATTTTCTCTGCACAGACCTTTCTTCCTCCTTCATCTAATAGGCTCCTACTTTTTTTTTTCCTTCTTAACTCAAAACTTACACTTTCCCTCTACATCAAATGTGTGCTCAATATTTTAATCTCTGGTCTTTCTGTCAATGTCATAGTTCTGATTTTATGTTTATATCGGCAATTTTTTATTAGCATGGGGATTCTATAAGTTGTTTGTGATTTTATACACCATAATCTTCTTAGCTTTTTGTGTGGTCCTTGAAACCAAAACAGTGTCTCAGTGAACACCAGTTGAAGGAGTGACTACCTTCTGAGCCACCCACCCTGATGTGACATGGTCACCTCACTTGCTCAGGTCCACGATTTTCCTGTTTGACCTGGCCTCCTTGATGTCCTACTCTACTTTAACCAAGAAAAGCATAAACCAGCCTTGCACTTTGTATGTATTAATATCTTGGTATGTGATCTTGAGGAAAATTGTTCACCTTGTAAATATTAAAATTTTTCCAAGAGGTGACAATCTGTTTTTATTTCTGTCTTTGAAAGCTATACAAGTCCTCTCCGACTCCCACTCATCTGGATCCAAGCCTCTAGCTCTTTCCCAACTCTATCTTGAGTTATCCTCTTAAGGTTCCCTTTTTACTCAGACTGCAACCCCACTCTGAGAACCTACTAGTGCCTGTTATCCTGGCATTTTGCAAATTATTCCATGAATACCAATAAGATTTTTCACCAGTGCTTTCTAAATGGAAAACAGAGAAAGAGATTGCTGTCTCCAGAATAGAAGATAGTGTCCTCCCCTTTGGAAGGAAATAAAAGGACAATAAAGCAGCACTACTGAGAGGTCTTCAAAAATAAACGATTTCAAGAAGTCTAAGTTCCTCAAGCAAGCACGAGTCCCCCCCCATTCTTTTTGAGCTGGAGAGTAGGAACAATTGGTCAGCAGGATAATTCTAGCCCAGGGCTTTTCTTCCTGTCTCTCTCTCTCTCTGGCCATGCAAAGCCAGGAAAATATTCCTGATCAAGCATTTACAGTTCATGAGAATTTCACCTCAAGCAAAGAATTGGAGCCTGCACTAACCAGCTGAATTTAGGTGCAGCTGAGTGCAGGCAGGGCCTTTTTTTCTGGCTAACAGTACTTTTCAGTTAACACTTGCTCACAAGTAGACTGGATCTGGCCTTCACAAATTCTATGCACCTGACTGTCCACCACATTCTAATTTTGCACATTTCAGATCTGCCACCCATCTGACAACACAGTAGGCATCATATATTTAAGATCAGCACTTGCAGCTAGAAAAGCAATCACATTCAAGGTCAAGTTGAATTGTGAAAAGACTTTGTGAGAAGGAGTTAAGTTGGAATTGTCCTGATGCCTACCGAAAATAATCTTTTTCTGAGACAGAATTATTTAGTTTCTTTTTCTTTTCTTTTTCTTTTTTCTTTTTTTTAAGCTCTAAATCTGCTTTCAAATGGGGGGGAGATGTTTTCTATGCAAATAATCACACTTATACTTTTGATAAGACATTTTCATTCTGATAAAAGCAAGAGGAGTACTTCACCTCTCCATTGCACCTCCTCCCCCCTCCACATATATACATATGTATATTTGAATATTTGAGGCTCCCAAAAGAAAGATTAGAATGAGAAGTATTTTAAATAATAAAGGGCTAAACACTTGATTTGCTTTATTAAATCTTTTATCTCTGATTCTCTGATATTTGTAATAGTTCATGGCTGTGCATATTCTACACATTTCCTACTATTTGGAAAGGAAAACCAGAAGCAAACTTGATAACTACCACTGTATTGAAATTAAAGGTTTCCAATACTATAAATTATAAATGAACTTAATAATATTGTCTTAGAGATTCCCCGTAGCTAATGAATTCTGAGCATAATGAATTATGTCCTAATAAATATGTATACTCTATTAGGCAGATATAGGAATATAATATATGGTAAAAATATAAAAATAGAGGTTAAAGTGAGCACAGGCTGACTTTAAAGAAAAAAAAAATGAACTAACAATGGACTTACTGCCCCCAAAGTAAAAACTACAAATATAGATTTAAAGTTTTGAAAAGGAGTCTATATTGTGTTGTTTAACAGAAAATTGAAATAATTCATGTAAACACTTAGAAAAATGTATGATAACAATAGTGGTAATGACTCACAAGAAGGATATTAATCTTCTGGTAGTCAATCTAGACTCAGTGTTAAGGAGGTACTGGTTTCATGGATTAGCATTAAAATGGTCTCCTCTGGAAGAAATGAGGAAAATGAAGGAAACAAATGAAGAATGAGAAAGGGAAGTGGGGTAATTTCAGGGGAATGGGTCAAAATGCAGAACCATAGATATTTGGCAGTATCTAAGCTGGAGGCTTAACTTTTAGTGGCTGTTCAATGATGAGGCAGGAGACTTCACCTACATCGGGATGCAGTAAGCTCTTCAATGATACCAACTAACAAATACAAAGATAGTATTTACAAAGGCATTACTAGCCCAAGAAGGCACTGAAGGAAATCTCCTCCTTTGGCCCTGGCTCTTAGTAGGAAAAGCTTAGTTCCCTTCATAGTCTGTGTTAAGCTCTTTTACCTATCTGCATTTTGTAGTTCCCCTTATGCCTGAGAGAACACATGCAAATCAAATCTCTGGTGAAATGAACCTTCGATATATAAATTACACAATTCACACAGCTTGTCACACCAAACACGAGAATGTGTGGCACACTGGCAGATAGGTAGGTAAAAATGGGAGCAGGATGCGGTAAGAAAGGCCATACACAAAATCAGATGGATGAATTAGAACTTAAAACTACTCTGTCAGAGCACCAGCCAGCTGGGGTAGAAGAATGAGTCATTAGAAGATGACTGCTGAATGACCTTCACTCTATATGGATTAGAGAACAAAAACCAATATAAACACACATCACATGTCACCATTTTAATGTCTTTGTTATGTTTTTACATGGTCAAAAGAGGTACATCAAAATGTGAAATCATCACTTTTTTTCTTTAACCTTAAAATCTGCACAACAGATGAACTTGAACTTCACCTCATTTTTTCTTTAATTTGTTCTTTTGAATTCTACCTGAAAGTAGCCGATCAATTCATTTTATCCTTATTCCACCCTAACTATAATCATGCCTATGAATGCCTGATATTGATATTGTTAACTTAAGCTAACATTGTTAACTTAAGCACTACTAGAAAAACAGAATGTTTTACCTTATTTTTATGATGTACTAGTCGTTAGTTATTCATGTTTTTGTCCCTGATTCAAAAAAAAAATATGTAAAGCCAGTGTATTTTGCCTTTCCTGAGAAATATGTTTATCTATATAGTAAAGATAAAGAAGGCATGCTTATCACATTTTTGGGTGACCTCAGACTTGAAGGGTAAGTTAATATGACAGTTGACAGAGCCAAGATTCTTGAAAGGTCCAGCAAGCAGGAATAACAGTGAAAATCCAGCACTATAAAAATTTACAGGAATAAATCCAAATCCTATGAGTATTTTAATCAAGCAGAGATGTCAATCACAAGAAAGTACAAGGAAGTCTAGCCTGATATCAGTTTGTTGTTTAAGAGCTGATAATTTTATTTGACTTTATTCAATAATTCTCTATAATTCAACAGTTATTTTAATGATGGTCTCATGTTCCTGATTCATAAATTGCCGAAAGATAGAAAGGAGGGCAAAATTATTTCCTAACCCACCACCACCACCATTCAATTTGTTTACTCTTAACAGTCTCCTGAATTGACTTTGGAAAACCCTTCTACCCTAGCCATTGTTATCAGTCCTGTGGTCAAAGCCACAGTCACTTCCAGTCTCAGGAGGACCAACATGTCCCATTATCTCAACAGTAACTAGTTCAATCACAGACCAACTTCCTTAAATGGGTGATATAGCCTGACTATGCATCTGTTATGTTCTAGGAGAGAAAACTTCTCTTTCATAATTTTGTATTAGCAGAGGAGATTTTTTTCATATTCCTTGGAGGGTTCAATGTCAGTCTATGAAAGCTAGAGTAGACCATGTGAGGGAAAGCACTGGCTATGCACTATGTGAAGTGTAGCGGAGAAGCCAATATCATGGTAGATGGGGCAGAGCAAAGTCGCCTCTCAGTTTACTTTACTTGGGTGCCTGAATCACAGCTCATCTAAAATGATTCCTATTTTTGCACTATCAATAATATAAACTAATTAATAATCTTTATTTTTAAGCCAGTATGAGCTAAGTTTTTGACATGTACAATACAAAAGTCATAAATGACAGGGCAAATATGTGATAGATGCTCAAAAGATTTTTGAATTATTATATTGAAAAACTGACTGAATGGGAGCTTACATTAACTATATAAATGTACAGAACTATACACACTGTCCTGTGTACTCAAAGCATAGTTCAATTTTGTGTTTAATTCTGGACATCACTCTTAAAAACCTTACACATTTAGAAATGATAGAGCATGCCTGTAACCCCAGAGGCTCAGGAGGTTGAGGCAGAAGGATTCCAAGTTCAAAGCCAGCCTCAGCAACATAGCAAGGCCCTGTCTCCAAAAAATAAAAAGGTCTGGAGATGTAGCTCCGAGGTTAAGCACCCCTGGGTCCAATCCCCATTGCCAAATAAATAAATTAATTAAATAAAAACTTTAGACAAAGAGACAAAAATAAGTTTTAACTTTTCTTCCTTTGCATATAAACTATGAGATAGTGGTAAATGATTTACTTTATTAATACTGATCCCCTTATTTGAGATAGGAACTTAAATCTTTCTTGTCCTCATTGTATCATTACAGGAATTAAACAGACTGAATTACACAGCCACGAAAATTACATGGTTTAAACATTCATGGTTATCTTCTGGCAGATACAATTGGACAAATCATCTCATTGAAATCAACCAGACTTACTAGATATATTACTTTCATTTCTTCAAATGAATCCTTGAGAAGATTCAGTGGTGAGAATGCAAGGTCTATTCAGGCTAGATACCAAGTGAAAAGTAAGCAGGTATTTTGCTAGGAGGTATTTACCAAAGAAATGAACTAGAAAGCTGGTTTTTATGGTCTAATTCAATTTAAGGGGAATAATATTCACAGGTAAATCTAGGGCTGAATAAGGTAGGAAAACCCATTAGAAACAACTGATCATCAGTCTTGGCTTTTCCTCTATAAATTCTTATACACTCAATTTAAATATGCAATGTAAAGGAATAATTTTCTAAAAACTGATTCTTGGTGAACAAAAACCAGTTATTTTAATAATAATGACTTTAAATTTAGCAATCCTGATTCAAATGATTTATTGATTGATTATTTGGGTGTTTTAGATATGCAGTCAACTGATGGTAATTCCAGTTTTGTTTATTCTTGAAGACATTTCCTAGTTTCTTTCATTTCATGCCTTCCTATGTGTCTAGGATCTCCAGTAAAATATTGAATGAAGGTATTCACAACAGGCACTGTTGATTCGCTCCTATAATTAAAGAGATGTTTGCTGCACTAAAATAAGAAAGCAGATATGTAAGAAATTAAAAAGAGGAATAAAATGGAATAATAAAAATACTTAATCCGAAAAAGGATAAAAAAGGAAATGGGGAATGAAGAATAGATGAGCCTAGTACAAAATAAATAACATGATACATTTCGAACTAATATATAAATAATTACATTAAAATATAGTCTACATGCTCACAATTAAAAATAAAAAGATTATCAGATTGGATATAAAAGCAAAATGCTGCCTATAAGTAACATACCTTAAATATATAAATACAAATAAAGTTGAAAGAATTGATATGACTTATCATGTGAATACTAATTAAAAAGCAGCAAAAATTAAAATATTAATATCAGAGAAATTTTATTTCAGATCAAGTAGTTACCAAGTGTAAAGAAATCATTTTTTTTTTAGAAAATGATAAAGGGGTTGATTCATTAAGAGAATATCTGTAATAATCTTATGTGCTCATAACAACAGGCTTCAAAATGCACAGATGAGAAACAGATTTTTTAAATACAAAAATTTTCAATAACAGTAAAATATTTCAACATTTTATGGTAATAATTGATGCAAAAAGTGGAAAGAAAATGAAAAAAAAAGGTATGCAAACAACACAATAAACCCACTTTTTCTATTTTTTGTTAGAAAACATACTGCTACCAAAGCAGAATATTCATTTTTATGAAGTGTCAAGTAAATTTTACAAATACAGACAATATTTCAGGCTAAAAATCAAGCCTCAAATAAAAAGTATTTAAGGCATACAAATTTGGTTTCTGACAACAATGATACTGAATAAGTTTTAAAAACCAACTGGATGGAAAACCCAATGTTTGGACTTCAGATAACACACTCTCTTTTTTGATCTATGAGTCAAAAAAGGATTCAGAAGAAAAGAGCACTAAGTATTTTGAACTGATTGAAACGAAAATGCAACTTCCAACTGTGTTGCAGTTAGAGAAATAAACACTTAATGAGAAATTTACAGTATTGAACAGTGAAGTCACAAAAGTAGAAACATCCAATCAATGACATCAGCATCCACCTTAAGACCAGAAAAATAAAAGGAAACAAAACACAAACAAAGCAGAAGTAAGAAATTAATTCAGACAAGAGTAGATTAAATTATATAAAAAGCAGGAAAATATAGAAGAAAAATGATGAAACCAGAAACTGGCTATTTGAGAATATCAATAAAATTTTCAACTCTTTCTCCACACCAAATAGGTGGATAAAATGACACAAATTACCAAAATTATCAGGAACGTCACTACAGATACTATAGGAATGAAAAACTTACTAGGATAAATTGTGCCTATAAAATACACACTTACCTGACAGGGAAAAATTCCTTTAAAGACACAAACTATAAAATCTCACTTAAGAAAAAAATGTATGAACTATATAGTACACTAAAAAAAAAAGTTAAGATGCAGTTAAGAATCTTCATATGAAGACAATGGTAAGACCAAATGTCTTCACAGGAAGAAGAATGGTATTTCTCTTCCTTAAATGAAATATTTCTACATTTCTTTGCAAACTCTTCCTCAATATTTGAGGGGATAGAATGATTCCCAATTTATTCTATGAAGCTAGCCTTACCGTAATATAAAACATGATAGCCACTACGCAAGGAAAGTAGTCCACAGACCAATATTCCTCATGAACATAGATGTTTGCTTTTAAATTGAACAAATACACAAAATAGAATAAACACCATTGCCAAGGGAGTTTTATCTTGGGAATTCAAGACTGATTTAACATTCAGGGGAAAAAATATGTAATTCTTTATAGTAAGAGATTGAAGAAGAAAAAACAGAAAATCATATAAATGTTTCAAGACCTATAGAAAATGCCTTTGAGAAAATCCATCCTCCGTTCCTGATAAAAACTCACAGCAAAGCAAGAATAGAAGGGAACTTTCCAGGCCTGATAAAGGTCATCTACAGAAACTTACAGCTGACATCATACTCAATGCTGAGAGACTGGATGCATTTTCCCTTAATTCAGGAACTAGGTAAGCATATCCCTTTCACCTCTTCTCTCCAATATTCAACATGCTTTGGAGATTTTAGTCAGATAAATCAGGACAGAAAAAAACCCAAAAGGCATTCAAAGTGCATGCTAATTGATTGATGCTGACAGTAAAAAGCACATAAACAAAACCTGAGTAGCCTTTAAAACTTTTAAACGTGTACCACAATTATATAAATTATTACATGCTGGAATTCTATAGAGTATTCTCTGGAAGATTCAGAAAATGATTTAATGATTTAATTAACTGATGGTAATTTTCCTGAAAGAAAATGACATTAAGAAAACCAGATATTCAGACAGTATTTCTTCACCCTGCAGTTATAATCTTAGCTGCAACTCTTACCAGATTTCTGACTTTGGGCACGTTTCGTAAATTCTGATATTTGGATTACCACTATATAATCAAAAGCTGTTGCAAGAATTCCATAATAAGATTGACTTAAAACGCTTAGCAAAGGATCTGGCTCAATGCATGCGGAAAAACTTTCAGCCTGAGAGCATAGTTGAGATCTGACCTCCATGCAGACCTCTCAGGAAGAACATGGAGGTAGGTGGCTGGAATGATAGTAGAACAATGCTTCAGATACAAGATTGATCCGGCCTTTAAGTAAAACTAGAAATAGAGAAAGATGCTGGAAAGCAGATGTGCAAATGCCAAAGAGGTGAGATAATTCATTTTTTTTCAGTATCATTTTCTTTAATTAATAAAACAACTACCAATGCTACTTGGGATTTTAAAAAAAGATTTAAGGAAGATTTAGGAAACAAAAGGTATACTTTCTGCTATCTTAAAGCAGTAACATTAAAATTTCTTCCAAAAACACTTTCTATGCTTAAGTTGAGGTTGGAAATTTCCATTAACAGTGTTGCTTCTTTTCATCTTTTCTTAGTTCTGGTGACAGTGGTTTAAAGACTTAGAAGTGACAAAATATGTTAGTGAATCTTAAGGTACCTAAATATTCTAGTGGCACAGGTTTTGTTTTCCTACTAGTTATGCAAAACTTTTTTGATTACTTAGTCTGATAACATCATAAAACCAAATAATACTAACTGAAACTTTTGTGGTACTCAACAAAGAGGAAGGAATACGAAGTTATAAAAGGACATTACTTTAGTTAATTTTTTTAGCTAAAGAAAGTCATAACATAATACTGACTAAACAGTATTAATATAATTCAACTTTACAACTCCTTTCCCTGTAATTCCCAAGAACAAAAATCTCTGAGTTTCAAAAGTTTTGTTCAGAACTCATTTAGTGGCGAAACCTGCACTGATATGAATTTATTTGGCAAATAATCCTAATTTGGACCGGTGTGACACCATGTTACTTATTTTATTTATTGTAATGTTTCACATATTGTGTTGGAGAAATGTTTTTTGTTGTTGTTGCTGTTATTTTTGTACCATGGACCTTATGGCACTTTACTACTGAGCAACACCCCCATTCCTTGTTATTTTTTCATTTGGAGACGGGGTCTCTTAAGTTCCCAAGGACAGCCTTCAACTTGTGATCCTCCTGTCTTGGTCTCCTGAGTAGATGGGATGACAGGTGTGCAACACTCTGTCTGGGTTATTGTGTTTTTAACTGAGAGTATTGCCCCACACTTTAGTGATAAAAGGTACTATTCAGAAATGTACAGAATGAAACAACTTTCTAGAAATGCATAAAATCTGAAATCCCCCACACAAAATGGTCTCTGCATACATAGTATATTATTTTAATGCTGTTTAATGTAAAATTTAAAATATTTGCAAGCAAACTGATACCCTGATTTTTTTTTCAAAGCAAGTGCAACAGTTCAATATTATACTTCTACAAGTCATCTTTGCTCTACAGGAATAAACCAACTCTTCTATACCATTATAGCTAAATAGGGTAATAAAACAGAAGACTTTGCAGGATTTAGGATACTCCAAGCTCTTCAAGAAATTCCATGAAATATCTAGTAATTTCTTATTTCTGTAAATATGAATTTTTTCTTTTCATATAGATAAACAGAATACTGCAAAAATCTGATCCTGTAGCAGGGACTGTAGTCTTGTATGTATTTGGGTGCCAAAGAGGAAAGAGTAATTAATGAAATCAGGTTGGCAGGCTAAATGTGTCCTCTAGACTAGCACTGATTCGTAGAAATAACATAGCTTGCAAGCAAAGTGGCTTTTGCCATTTCCCTCTAGAATTAAAAATTTTCTAGTAATCATATTAAGAAAATAAAAACAAGTATATGAAATTAATTTTGATAATATAATTTATAATTTATAAGAAAATAAAAACAAGTATATGAAATTAATTTTGATAATATAATTTATACAACTCATATAAAAGTTCTGTTTCTTCATATAATTAATTTGAAAAGAATTAAATAAATGTTTTACATACTCTTCTAGGCTATTTTCAAAATTCAGTTTGAATTTCAGCTTCTAACACATATTCAATTTGTATTAACTGCATTTCAAATGCTCCAGAGTTGCACATGGCTAGTGGTTATCAAATCAGGCTGCATCCTTTTACATACCCTGTTAATTTGCTATTAAACACATTATGATGTTCTTTACTCTCATTAAAAAATGCTTTATCATGGGGCATGGTGGCACATGTCTGTAATATCAGCGGCACAGGAGGCTGAGATATGAGGATTGCAGGTTGAATGCCAGCCTCAGCACCTTAGTGAAGCTGTAAGCAACTTAGTGAGATCCTGCCTCAAAATAAAAAAAAATAATAATAAAGAGGGATGGGGATGTAGCTAGATGATTAAGGTCCCCTGAGTTCAATCCATGGTATCAAAAACAAAGACAAAACAAAACGAACAAAGAAACAAAAACTTTTTCCCCCTTTTCTTGAACCATAAGGTTCTTTTGGTCTGTATTGTGGGTGTAGAGATATATTTCTGTATTTCTTTACGTGTTAACAATAACTCAATTTTCTTGATTAAAGATAATTGGCTAACTGTCCAATTGTTAAGGAGAAAACAGGAGAAGTGGGATCTGAGGTGAATCTGGGTTCCTGCCCATGAGATTCAGGCACTTTATATCAGCTCCAGCCAATTCTTACCATGTGGGGAAGCAGATCCCAGGCTCTGACATTTTATCTATTGTTCAAAAGAACAAAGAAAAGGGAAATATTATGTAAAATCACTAGATTTATACATGTTGACTTATGTTTGCAAGCAGTGTCTATAGCATGCAGAGCATTGACCATATGTGTGTCACCTGCCTGACATTGAGGCCATGGTCTTCTGAATAATGGAAGGAGTTACTATAAACACACGAAAGGTAACTCATAGTAATGCCAAGACCTGCCTCTTTTTATACATCAAGATGGTGCACATCCTCAGAATAAAGACTTCTTTCTTATTTCTTAATTTATATTACACACACATGTATTGTGTATTTATAACTTAAAATCCTAAAAATTGCAAGAGACTTCACTCTATATAACTTTTTGTACTTAAAATTGCAAGACGTGTTCTTGCTCTTATAGTCTGGATTTTCCTAAATAAATCAGTGTTCCCTTTAATTACACACTTCACGATCTCATAGAATTCACATATGTTCTCTTGAAGCTTCCTTTTTTAGGCTCAGTCTTGTTATTTTTGTCTCTTTTCCTGCAACTACTTCTAACAGGAATATTTGTAGTAACTTGGATACTTAACTGCCTTGTTATTTCTCCATTCAAGGATCCGGTAGATGTTTCTTCCTGAAAATGTACCAGGCAATAACATTACATGAGAGCAGAGCAAAGGTGAGATTACATTTTTGACATCAATATCATTCCCTTTCATCCCTGGGGAGGGAAAGATCCAATCCAGAACACAGTGGGAAAAAATACTGTATTAAATTTAAAATTCTCACCTGACTTTAACACTTAGTTTACCTGTATCTTCCTTATTTCTGTTTCTTGACCCAAACTCTCTTTCTCAAAGATCCCATTAGGAAAAAAAATGGTCCCTATTATGTTTTATACTAAAGATTAAGTATTGTTAGTGACTGAGTAGAATAGCTCAGAACAATACATATGTAATTTTGAGGTTCCTTAAAGTCAGTATTGCTTATTCTTGTAAGAAACCTTGATTTTGCTTTAAGAAGTTTGCAATGCTTTTAGCTTTTCCTTGGTTGATGAAAAGACATTAGTTGTGAAGGACACTGGTTCAATTCTAGGTCACCATGTGCTTTGCAAGTCTAATAAATATAAACTCACTCTCCCCTCACTACTAAATCAAATAAAAACTCTCTGTTATGATTGTATTCAGATACTAAGGGAAAAAAAATAGAAACAGATATTCAAGGAAATTCATCTAGTAAAGGCTTTAAAACAGGGATTTATTCTTTTTCTCTATTACATTTTGTGGAGTGAAAGGGAGTTTCACCATAACACACCCCAGCCTCCCCCTCCATGCAGGCGGCTCCTCCTATCTTCTGTCCTCACATTTGCCTTTGATTGCTGGTCTTCTAGGCTTTGTTTCTGAGATTCAGACCAGAAGAAAGGAAGTGGGGGAATATATGGAGCAGTATTTGTTCTCTTTAGAGAGAAAAATAAGGCATTCTGTGACATCATCCTGTCCTTAGCAATCCTCTCCTGATTATCTTTTGGGCCCAAACTCCATGGCTCCCACATGACAAGAAAATTTTGAAAATTGATCAAAAAAGAAAGAAAGAAAGAAAAAAGCTTATAATCAGTAAATCATACTTTAGTGTCTCCCACAAATTTATTTAATATTACAAACTTATTACTAAATAATCAGGACTGTTATCTAGTTGCAGAATAATACTATGCAGATATTTCATTATATTTAGCCATATATTAGTTGCCATGACTCCATTCATTATGTGTCAACTCGACTAGGCTATAATACCCAGTTATTTAATCAAACACTTGTGTAGATACTGCTTTAAAGATTTTTAACACCAACAGTCAGTTGTTGTTACAGGTGACCCTCCTGATTAATAATAAAGGTTGGCCTCCTCCGATGGCCTGAAGGCTTTGATAGCAAAGTCTCAGGACCTTGGAGAAAAAGATCCTGAGATCTACTACCTCTGGAATGCAGTGTGGATTCCTGCCAGTGAGTTCTGTTGGCAAAAGTGTCCAGCAAACTTGTAACTCAGAAATCCAGCATCATTTCCTTCCTGTGTGTCTGGCCTGCCACCTGCCACATAAATGTTGAACTTGCTGGCACCCTTACAATCACACAATACAGTTCCTTAAAATACATTCTTAAAAAGAGTTGTCTCTTTTATCCACAAGTGGACTGACAGGAAATATTAGCTTAGAACAACTACCAAGCATGATCTACCAGGGAGCTCAGCATTACACACATAGAGATCCTATTGGTTGTGTTTCTCTGTAGATCCTTGACTGATACAAGGTATAGATTCAATCACATAAATTAGGTTAATTTCCTCATTATAAATATAATCATTTATTAAGTTGCTATTAACTGTGTGACCTGGGCTAATGATCTTATCTTGCAATGACTTAACTACAGACTCCTGCAACTGTGCTGTAGATAGCATTTAATACATAAGATGAGATTACTACTGTGACTTTGATAAAAGAAAGTTCCCAGAAGGAAATGCATTTACATAATTTAAGTTATTAAATTAGTTATTATATTTAATGAAATTAGGACAATGCCTGGCACATAATAAGTACTATATAAATGTACTTCATCTTCTCATTATTATTATAATTATCATCATATTCATTGTGAAGCATAAAGCATATTGACACTGAGATGATTAAAAAAGGGACACCTTTGTTCCTGAGCTGCCTGGCATATGTTTTAAGGCAATAAACCATCAACTCCACTAATGGAACTAATAGGTTAAGTTTCCCATGTTGCCTGAATTATTTCCCCAAGAAAATTAAATTTTCTTAATAGAAAATCTAATTTTATCTTGAGTAACTTGAAAATCTTAATTAGTGACACAAAAGCCATGCTAAAATTACTTAGATCAGAAATAAACACATCATTACACCAAAATAAACAAATTGAAGCACTACTGTTTTTTTAGTTGACATTCCAAACACAGTATCTTGATAAAAATAAGATACGAACAGGCAATTTTAAAAGGAAAGAATCAACATCAATCACATAAATTAAATTGATTAACTTTCATACTTAATCAATCACAGGCATGAATCTTACACAATCTACTGGTGACCTCAGTTACTTTGTTTAATCATGCACACCAATATCAGTGCAATGCTTGATTTTCCAATTAAAACAACTTTGCAATTAGATCTAATTAACGTGTTCCAATTAAATAGGTTAAACGCTGCAGTATTCAATAAATTTAAGCCCCTTACTTTTCTCTTGGTGAAAAGGTTCTCTAAAATTGTTTGGATACATAATCCTTTTGGTGCCACAGCTTAACAAAAGAAGTAAGAAAAGGTCAACAGCTTGGCTCAGAAATAACATAAGCCAGATTTGGTAGAGAAGAGCAAGCTTCCCAAATTTCTTAATTATCTCCCAGATCATTACATAAGCCCTTCATGATAGCCCCATTAACCTTTGCCAAGGCAAGTATTTGTTAAAGGGACATTTGCCCTTTTCACCAAAGAGGACACATCTCTTCTCAGTTTCAGTATGAGTTCTTCATGACTCATATATGACAGAAATATTGTTTGTTCAGAGTTTGAACCAGTAAATTCTTCCTTTGGTCTTTGGTTAAAGTAATACCTATTAAATCTTTATTCTAAAACTTCCTATAGAGAGAAATGTAGGTAATATTTTTGTTGTTGTTGTTGTTGTTGTTTTGTTTTAAAGACTTTGATTTATATGATTCTGAGATTAGAACCATGCCCAGCTTCCTTTAACCAAGAAAACTCCAGTAAATATATTGTAATGAGCATCATTAAGTTCTTCTGGAGCATTCACTGCTTACAGGGACCCATGTCTCTGAGAGGCTAGGCCAAGTAAAAAATGGTGATGCTCTGAGTCCTGTGGGGGATAGCAGTTGAGCTACACAGTACTGATGTGGTTCCCAGGTCAGGCAAAAGATGGGAATAAGAGCCCAGCATATACAGTTAGACCATATTTCCACAGGAGCATTTTGCCCTTCAATTTCTTCTTCAGTTTCCTATGTTACCTTCTTCCTATAAAGGATCTGATAAATAGAAGTGAGCATACTGTTATAGTACAGGCCTGGAGTTCTTGATGTATTCTTTTGGAAGCTACATTGTAAGTCATGATGCATACCTATTTGTCAATGTCTTAGTTCTTTACTCATGACCTCCAATTGCTCTGTGTGTAGATTCCACTTTTAAAAGACTTAAATGATTTATTCTTTGCAAAGAAGTTGGAGAAGTGGCTGTTGGCAGTAAATGCCCAAAGAATAACTGTAAGCAATAGCTACCATACCCTTGTGTCTTTCCCTTTTAAATAGACTTTTAAGAGCACTTTTAGGTTTTTAGCAAAATCATAAAGAAAATAGGGAGAGTTCCATGTACCTCTCATGCATGTGCACATGAACACACATGAAGCCTTCCCCAGTGTGAACACCCCACCAAAACAGTACTCGTGCTGCAATAGATGGATCCACATTGATACATATCTATTACCCCCACAGGTGCACTTTACATTTGGGTTTATTTTCTATATTACATATGTTGTGCATTTGGACAAGTAAATAATGGAATGTATTCATCTTGCAGGTTCCATTCAAAATAGTTTAATTGCCCCCCCATATTCTCTGTATTCCACCTATCCATCCCTCTCTCCTTCCATATCCCTGGCAAGCATAAGCTTCCTACCTGTTCATAGTTATGCCTTGCTTTTATTTTCATCTTGCTTTTCCATGATTCAACACGTATGCTAGACTTGGCTCTCCATAAACATCCAAATCAATCTCCATACCTAAGTGACTCCATACTAGGTGTTTGTTTCTTAATGTCAACATTTTTTGTCTGAGATTGAATTTTTTCCCTGTCCTATGTGCTGGTCAGAGAATGGAGTTCACCTCTAGGCTTACTACATGGGAGAAGGGAGCCAGTCTACCCATATTTACTCAATTTTTTGCTGAGTAAGCACCAAGGGTCATGCAGTGCACAAGTCAGGTAAGTGGACAGTCAGAGGGGAGTGTATACAAATCATATAGAAAAATAACTACAATTTTTTAAAAAAGGAAAAAAATAACATCAATTGAAACTATGATCTTCTGGGATCTTCTTAAGCAAAATAATCTGCCCACAGGCCAAGAGTAAATTTTGTTGTTCCTTCTAGTGGACCTCCTATGCATTGGTGTCCCCCTGGCCCTTCGTGGATTTCTGGGATTTAGCTCCATTCAATGCAAATGAGGAACCTGGACAAAGCAATTTCTATCCTTCATTCTGTCTGTAACACTCTGTGGAATTCCAATTACACAGTGTCAACAGTTGCTGTGAACTTGTGTGATCTGATGATGAAATTCTTAACATCTTAAATTTATTTTAATTATCAAATTATCTTTCTTATACATGACCCTGGCACTCACCAGTTTTGCCCACCAAGCATTCATTTGTCACCTGAGAAGTGTACAGAAAATTTCCACTGAAGAATCTCCCTTTGTCGTCTTAGTCAATGTGTGCACATGCTCAAGCCTCACCCAATCCATGCATTTATGGCTCCATCACAATTGATTGTTTGGGGGAAGGGCATTTTATAGCTGGAACAATTAGATCCTAGTTCCAGCATTTTTAGAGATTGTTAGGAATACAGATGCTTATTTTCCTCTGATTTTGTAGAACTGAGGATGGAAGCCCAATGTTTTGGTGGATCACCAAGGTAGGCTGTTAATAGTGAACCTCAAAGAATACACAAAAAGAGAGTCAGGGTACAACAGAGAGAGAGATACATGACTAAGAAAAGGGAAAAGAGGAATAGTAGGCATTCCTGAACTTTTTGACTTGTGGTAGAGTATATGATTCCTTTTTGCTAAGACATTAGATGGGTGTTTTTTTTGTTGTTGTTGTTTTTTCACAAATATAGAAGGAAGAATACCATAAAAAGTACTTCCAAATTTGGCTCTGATTTCCCAGCTTTTTGGGGAAATTTCCTAAAGTCCTGCAAAATTTGTTTGTATTGACAACATATATATTATGATGGAAAATCACAAATAAAATCTACTCCAAGAGACTTAAAAAGACTAGAATTGGTATCCCACCTTTTGTAGTATATATGTGTATGACAAAAAGAAATGCAAAACAGTCTTTAAATATTTTTATAATAACATTGTTGAGCATAATATTGATAATTTAGAAATTGGTGCATCACAGATCAAAGCAAATGAAGAAGTATATTCTATCATTTCTGTTGTTACTGACAGTATTCTCGGATTAGCAAAGGAACATACAAATATAAAATACATATAAGGTAAAGTATAATTCTTGTAAACCTGAATTCAATTAGAAATAAAAGAATAGGTATGTATGCACTTTACTTTAAATAACACATGGTGTATATTCTTTAAAACAATCCTTGGTGCTTTCACTGAAAATACAGAGAACTGTGAAAACCAGTAGCAACTGAACATACAATACTGAGATCATGGTTTTATAATACTATTTCAGGATAAGGATTTCCAGGGGTCCTTAAAGAAATAGTACATGTCTAGGGCTGGATATGAACTTGATGAGATGTAACATGTGTCACAATAGAAAATAAAAAGTTATGAAGAGTTGCCTAGATCATGCCAAAACAAAATAAAAATTCACAAAAAACTCCAAAGCCAATTTGAAGAAACTTCCACTTGCTAAAGTGAACATTTGGAACATGATTGTGGAAAAAACACTGGATAGATTGATTCTCATCACATTTTTTAAATTATGGCATGCTGGTGACCATCAATCCATTTTTATGAAAATTAGCATGACAAAAGAAAGAACAAGGTATTTATTCTGCCTTTGCTATAAGAACTATACCACTGGGAGTAGAGTAGATGTGGGGAAGTTTGTTTTTATATAGGAATTCCAGCCCATAAATGATGAAACTAGAATGGGGCCATTTTGTAACTAAAAGTAATAAAGGTAAACACTGGTCAAAGATGGTTGCTAACATTGCAAAAGAAGAGGCATTCTTTTTGTGGTGTCTTCTGCAGAAAGATTGCAGCATGGCCTGTGAAGTAGTACCATCAAGCACTTGAACTAGGACCTGGTCAGTCCCCTAAGTCAGTGCTCTGCAACAGAGCTCTCAGGATAATGCAAACATTTTAACCAGCTTTAATGTAATGCTCACAGGTATCTAGTGGTTGCCATACAAGAGAGTACATTAAATCTAATTACTGGTTTTCAGGAAGGCAGGGTAGAGAAGACTGTGGAAATTTGCCAAGAGAACTATACACAGTGAAATCTAAGCTATATAACCTCTTCCGGTATAAAAAGCCTAATGGGGAAAAAATTGAGGGTGGAACTATTCATTAATTGATGTTAATTGAACAGAAGGGACATATAAATACAAAATATGCAGACTGGTTTTGGAAACCAAGTAAATGAAATTGAAAAAGCAAAAACTTCTATGAAAAACTAGATAATTTATCAGTGAATGCATATATTTAAATATTAATAGATTATTTTTGAGGTATATGAATGTACTATGGTTATTTTTTAATAATACTTTTGTTTCAAAGAAATATTCCTTGATTGATGGTGAACTCCTGGGGTTTACTTTAAAATAATAGAAGATGAGGGGCAATGAATATAAAGGAAAAATAATTGTATGTTGTACTTATTGAAACTGAAAACACATATATAGATAAGAAATAAACATTCATCTACCTTTGCTGACAATATAGTTACATGCACACATATATTAGTGGAAAGAATGTCACAAGTGATTTGAAAAGTAGAAAGTTTGAAGCTATGATGAAAGTATATTTTAAAATATCACTTTAGTACCATCTAGCAATAAAATAAATATTCTGGCAAAAATTGAAACACTATGACTTGGGTGAAGAATATTTTAATAGATATACTCTCTCCATTACTGTAAATATTCACAGCTCTCTGTGTGTACACTTACGTGTGTTTGTATGGTTAGAGCTAAAAACTAAATGAAAGAACTTAAAAATTAAGGGTGATGTTCCTTCTTTTTTTTAGATCTCTGTACTAATATGAACATCAAAGAATAGAAACTAACTTTGCTATTGATATGATTGGAGTAGAGAATAGAGTTATGGGACTTGAAGGGCAAGTGGCATTCAATATTCCCTCTGTCTTTTGAGCTGTGATGCATATTTGCTGAACAAGGTCTGAAAAGTATGTATTTAAACCGTTTCAGGAGGAATTGTTGCCTCCTGCATGGTGAACTAAAGGCAAGAACAAAGACATGATCCCATGGATTTCAAGCCTTGGCCCTAACTGATATGGTCTTATAACCCCAAACAGAAGAAAAGATTCTAACTGGTGAGTGAGAATGCTGACTTGAATGAAAAAGCTTGGGGAGGGCTAAATTATACAAATTTGTCTTTGCCCCCAAACTCTCAGTTAGATTCCCTCTATTTTCTGAGGAAGAAGAGAGAAAAGGAGGGTAAAAATTAAGAAGCTCCTTTTCTAATACTTGTAAGGGAATAAAAATTTCTCTTTCATAGAAAAAGCATAGCAAACTCAGGACAAAAATGATTCTGTAGAAAGAGTTATTTAAAGAGACTGAAAATATAAGGAACTGGTCATTTTGAGTAGTGGTAGAACACTGTAGGATTTACAAGCTTAGCAGAAATGACATGAATGGGGAAGGGTTATTGAAAGTTATTTACAAAATCTAGTTCAAACACTTAATATTTACCGAAAAGTGTGAAATACACATATACACACTCACAGAAGAGCTTGGCACCTGCTATTCTTAATGTCTCTAAACTCCTGTGATGGCATAAACACATGGCCTTTGTAATCTGGGAAATGGCTCTTAGTCTCACACCAACGATATAATGGTGGAAATATCTTCTCAAAGCTAAACATCTGGGATATATTTCTCCTCTTATAAGAAAAATCCAATGTTTTTGATATCCTCAACCCCATGCTTCTCATGCCCTCATCTGTCAACAGACAATGTTTTCAAGATAGCATCCAATTCCAAGCCTTCACTGCTGCCTGAAATGCATTTAATAAATGACTTTTCCACTCCCTCTTTGCTTGCTAGCAATTGAAGAAGCAATTGATTCACTTTCTTAAACTGCACAATTTATAAGTGGCCAACTATCATTGTGAGTAATGTTCTTCCAGTTCTGCAGAAATTATAAATTTGTCCAAAAAGAAAGTGTTGGAGTCATCAGAGTTACATCCATATATCATCTCACCATCAGAGCTCAGGTTCTGAATGCCATTTCTTGACTGCATTCCAATAGTCAAGTGCCAAACCCATCAAAGTTTATTCAGCAATTTGCAAGAAAAATGGTGGCGTAAGTTGTGATTAATAGCCAGAGACCCTCCTTTGCTGATGTCTATTGTATTTCCCTGAAATGATTATGCTCTTGTTTAAGAGTTCTAAGAACTCTCTTATTTAAGGAAGTCTCTGTTGGGATAATTCCTTTTGATTTTGGCAAGCTCTTATATGAGAAATTAAATTAGTGTAAACTGGATAAACTCCTTGGTCCCACACTAAGATTTGAATTTGTTCTAATTGTAGGCTAGAAATGTAGACAAACATTTCAAATGAGATAGGTATGTATATATGAAAATAAGTACAGAATCCAAGCAATGTTGAGAGCTGAGTAAACTGATTTGGGAATCACAGGAAGACAGGTAAGATTAAAGAGAAGTTTGGGAATACGGAATGGATTCAGATTACAAAGGACCATAAGTTGCCAGGATGAAAATGTAAAATATGTGCACCTACAAAGAAAACAAATGGAAGAATTTGATAAATTGAGTTAATAAAATAATGTTGGATTTAATAATAAAACTTTGACATTGAAGAAAGAGTGGGAGAATGGATCATGGTTAGGATGATATAATAATAGACTGTGCATGAGATGATAATTTCTTGAAATATGGCAATGGAAATGAAATAGATATATATGGCAAACAAAGAATACATTCCAGTGGGTTTTGATGTATGTAATAGATTTGGAAGTATGCATATTTGATGCATTTCTTAAAATGCAAAGATTGACTGTTGAAATCAAATACTTTTGAGGTTTGAAAACTAAAGAATAGAGAAACTAGTGCTAAAGAGGATAATGAGAATTTTGTGACATTTTGAGAGACATTGATGACCTTAGCAGCTGCTTACTGACAGAAAAATAAAAACTCTATCTACCAAATCTAAATGTTACCTGGCTTCATCAGTGTTACTTTTACATTATCACTATCAGTACTGGTATTAGCACCCTATTAGAATGGCTAAGTCCCATATATTTCCAAGAATCATGCTTCCCTACAAATATTCCCACTTGTTTTTTTTTTTAATTTCCCAAAGATATGTTTCCTAGTGTCTGATGAATCATCTGGAGTTGCCATATTATATCTAGAATACTCTTTGCCTGCTTTAGGATTCATTTATTGATTTTTTAATGCTGTCCAAGCCATGTGAAGGCAAAACATTTACAAATCAATTGGTGCTACTGCTAGCTAAACATTAGTGACCACTGCAGGATTCTTTTATCCTTGTGCTTCCAAAGATGACAGCCTTCACAGTGCTGAGTGAAAGTTCTCATAGCCTGAGTGGTTCTCAGGACAGTTGCCTTTCCTCAGATAGATGCCATTTCCCTCCACTGATGTCATGAGAATTATAAAAGGGATCAATTTGGGGATGAATTCTCAATAACACTGGGGAAAAAAAGTGTGTGTGTGTGTGTGTGTGTGTGTGTGTTTGTGTGTGTGTGTGTATCTTCTGATTCATGCCTTCAACACATATAGGATCAAATCTCATCTGAGTAGACTACCAAAAGTTATGAAAATCAATTTTGGATTTCAGAATGGAAACACCATATATAACATTACCATGAATTTGTCTCTAGGAAATGTCTGCCTATTCACACAAACAACAACAAAAAAATATGATTATGATTACGACCTATAAGGTCAGGTCAAGAGGAGTTTTGCAGCCAAATGATACACAAAATACATTATATACATTGGGTCTTTTGGATTTGGAAATAGCAGATAAGAGACTATGGACCTGTATCTGACTTGGCTGTCTGCTCAAAAGCCATAAAAGCTTTGCCAACTGCAGAGATTTGCTGCTATGTTTTTTCTTCAGTTTGCATATTAGTGGAAAATGAACTTCAGTTCAATGCACCATGCATTTTTTTTTCATAGACTCTTACTAATATTTGAAAATTCAGTAATACTTTACAAATCAAAATACCAGAATTTCCTTCACTCTGCATTATTATATATTTTTCACTTAAGTTAATTTTGTTCTGTGTTGAAAAAGAAAAATCTACATCAAACTTTTCATTTGAATCATCTTCTGTAGTTTCTGGATTTGTACATAGGACCTAGTGAGTAATTTTTTATGTCAGTGAGGAATATAATAGAGATGTATTGAATTTTATAGGATTTAATAATAATGTGCCAAAACACACTGTCAAAAAAAGAATGGACACAAAAGATAGGAAAAAGTCCTAATGTCTCACAGGGAGAGAAAGACTGAATTCTAGTTTGTCTTTGCTAAGGCCTGACTTCCTTTTTGTTAGCTCAATCTAAACACCACATTTTTGTGAATATGCATCACATTCATTTTGGATTATTCAATTTAACTTCCTTTCCAGATGAACTAGCTTTATTAAATGCTTGCCATGGATGGGCAAACAGAGTTTATGCAGGCTATAAATATCTATGATTAGTTTGGTATAGTATATTGCAATCTAAGGTGTAGCAATTATGCATAATATTTTCTCCCAAGCTTGATAAACCATTTGGGAATGAAAAAAAGAAAGAAAGAAAGAGAAAAGAAAAAGAAAACATAGAAAGCAATTTATTCAAGCCTCACGTTTGCAAATCTTGTATTTCTCTGAGCTCTTGGTCAACAGCTCATAAACATACAGGGCTGGAGCCCTGAGCTGAAGAGAAGAAAATAAACTTGACTTCATGTGCCTTTAAAATTTACCTGATACAAGTTATATTACCTGTGATATCTGGGTTTTTTTACACAATAAATTTATTTTATTATTTTTTTAACATAGTACTGAAGATCAAACCAGTGACTCACATGTGCTAGGCAAGCAGTCAGTCTACCACTGAGGCACAACCGCAGCCTCTGTGATATTAGTTTTGGTTCCTACCACATAGTTTCTAATTTTGGGGTGATATGCACACTTTTATTAAATTCAGTCATTTCCCAAAGTTTATTACTCCCATGCATATCTATCTACCACATCTATTGTTCTAATACATCTAATATTAAATGAACACAAATAGCATTTTAAAATGTCTACCTTGCCTAGCTTTTACAGAATACTTAGACCTATATTTTAATCACCATTAAGATAATGCATTATATAAATATAAAATAATACATATATATGTATATATAAATATATATGTGTGTGTGTGTGTGTGTGTTTGTGTTCCTGTATGTATATAGCATAGGAATTGTAAATACAGTTAGATATTAGACTCTACTTTCTCAAGTCCCAAGCTTCATTTCATGTGGTAGCAAATAAAAATGATATTTACAAATAAACCTACCACAGATTAAATTGTATCCGTTATTACTACAGACTTATCTGCACTAAAAATCGTGCTACAGAAAAGGGAGAAGTGCATAACAGGAGGCAGAACAGGGAATGGATGTTGGAGCAGGTGAGATGTGGATAGATTCTGGAAGGGCAAATTGGGCTTTGAGGAAACAAAGAGATATGAAGTTAGGGTTCTTCCAGGTAGATGGATCAGACCAGTGAAGACAAAGAGACAAACATTTCATGATGCTCCTGAACCACAGAGGATAAAATAGGCATAGTACGAACTAGAGAATGATGACAAATGATTATGGTCTATGTGTTCTGCCCATTTGGATTTCTCATTGCATCTCGAACTGAATATTTTCCAAGAAGATATAAACAGCTGTGTATGTGTTCCTATATATACATATACATACATACACAATGCCACCTACCCATATCCAAACTTGAATAATTATTCTGTGATCATTTCATTATATATATATAATGAAATGATCACAGAATAATGCCCACTTAAAAAATAAGTTATATATATATATAATTCTTTAATTTGGCATTCATTTTTTTGTTTAATTTAATTTGTTTAATTATTTGTTTTGCAATATATACCATTACTGGAAACTCGACAAGTAAAACAAGAATAAGATTGGACACTCTCTCTTAAAAAGTATAGAACAAGTAAATTATAGAAAAAAATACAGTGCAGTAGATATCAAAATAAAGAGTTTTATGGAATACCACAGGAAGGATGTGGCAGTTCTGTTCAGGTTAGCCAAAATTTACAGAGCACCTTCAATGTGGAAAGTAGCCAGTTCATTACTGAGATATTAAAGATGACTTGGCTGCCCACAAGCTGCTCACAGTCTAATGAAGGAAACAGAGAACAAACTATTGGCGCACAATGGCCGAATGTCTAGACTGAGTTGTGCCTGTGCTAGGGACTCACTGATGCTATTACAAGGGAAAGGTAGACTCACAAAAGTTCCCCTTCCTATGTGAGTTTTTTTCTTAGCTTATCTTTCCCATATAGTGGAATCAGTTGTTTCAAAGGGGACTGTCAATCTCTCAAGGAGCAACCAAGAGAAAACAAGATCTAGCTCAGCAAATACAGGACAAAGCACTGGGCCAGTTCAGGGTTATGCTCGAAAGAACTGAAGGCAAGAGATAGTTAGTCTTCAGACATGGTAAATCTTTTTTTTTTTTTTTGGGGGGGGGGTGGGTAGTGGCAAGAAAAAGGTTGATTGCTTTACTAGCAAAGGAGAAACACAGGGGACTCCTTTGCCAAAGGCTGTGATTCTATCCATCAGCAGAAATAGGGGACATTTAAAGAGGTGATTCAAAGGCTACATTGCATGTGTTCTCTGTTGGAATTGAAAATTCACTTGTTAATTGGGGAGACAGTCATTTAAGTCTGGATTACTTACTTTCTATGGTGGGTATGTCCTGAAGAACAGATAAATCTGCCTAAAATGGGGAAGAAAGATAATCCTGTAGCCCCTGAGTTTAGGAAGGGGGAGAAATTAAGGGTCAGCAAGGAGAGAGGAAGAGAAAGAATCATGCCCACTTAAAAAATAAGTTGCAGTGGCAGAGCAGCAAGGTTTCTATTCAAAGCATAAAGTGGGCCACTGTTAAATTTCCCCACCATCAATTTCCACATCTCATTTCTATGGATAAGTGGGTGACGACATCTCCAAACTGCTTTCTGCTGAAAGAGGCAAAGTTGTGGGAAGTAACCCAAAGTCCTTGTTCTCTATCAGGTGGGGTGTGGACAGGCAAAGGCATTCAGCATCAGAACAGTACAGAGGTCCACAGTAGCAGATAGCAGGTGACTGAACAAGCCATATGTAGGGCAAAGATCAAGCTAAGACAACAATAAACAAGACAGAAAAGCATTACTTTTTTTTTTTTTTGTAAATGACTAGCACAAAAGCAATTAGTACTTCATCCAGTCTCTGAAAACCATGAGGACAATAACTCATAATCTTATCCGTGAAAAACAGATCAAGTTTATCAATGTAGGAGGTTAGGAAGATTTGTAGTCTATGAGCTCAGACACAAATTAACTCAGGACAAATTCGCAACTCTAGAGTCCTTTGTGATCATCATCATTCTTAGGCACTCTCACACGAGATCCCTTCCTTTAATTTTAATTACTAAGAGGCTTCTTATCAATTTTCAAAACTTCTTATGGACCTCTGCCTCAATGGGTGGGATTTTTGTCTATCTTCTTAAACCAACAGAAGAGCCAAGGATGGTGATCTGCCATAAGTAAGGAGTTTGGCAGTTAGAAATTCAAAAGTGACCCCAGAATAAGAACACTTAGGGGGGTTTCTTGGGTGAGGGCTGGAAAGAGTAGTGCAACAAGGAACAGCATGAAAATAATGAATAGTGCCTATGTCCACAAAGGAAAGAAGAAAAATGATGGGACTGGAGGAGACAAAGGACATTCTTACTACCTGTTACAAATACCTTTTCCACTGGCCAGCTGCTTCCTCAGTTCTTTTTTCATATGTGTGTGTTGTATTTAATTCTTCCTATGCTGCATACATTTTATCCTCTACCCCTTCACATATGATGAAGCAATCAGTCCATCTTTCTCTGTTTAGAAACAACAGATTATTTTAAGCCATACAAATTCATTTTATCTACTTTGGTGCTACTCTGACACTTAATTCCAATTTGTCTTTGATACCTGTTCACTGCTTCAATTCTCCTCCACACCATCCATACCTCTGTCATTACATCACTAGTAGCCGAACACATACAGTCCTCAGCAATTCTCCCTACATTCTATACTTACTTGTTACAATACATAATGAAGAATATTAATTTTTTTGTGTCTGTGCCTGATTTTCCTCACCACCCATATACTGATTGTGCTAGTGGAAATCTGTAACATTCTTTTAAACATTGAAAACCTTTTTATTTGCCAGTGTATTTTTTTTCTTACTTGAAGGATTACATATTTCGTTTTGCAAACAAGTTTCTTTATCATTTTTATCATTTATATTGGTATCTGACAACATCAACTTTTATTGTGACTATTGACTAAGACCGCACATAGATTTTCATGTTTGGGGAAAAATGGTTTTACTTCTTTTCACCTCGAATTCTTTTCCTGATTCACATTTGTCAATTGCACACTTGAACTGTGAGCAGATACATAGTATGTCTAATGATGCTAGTTACAATAAATGAAAGGAACATAACTCAAACCAGTTTAGGCAAGAAGAGGGGTATTGGTTTTAAAAGTGTTAGAGTATTTTATACAATCAAACCATGGAAAGGCCTAGGAACCATTTGGGTTGTATGTTTTATCTGGCCAGGGAATCTCCATGGTACTGGGTTGAGTCATTTCTTATTTTCTGTGTACTTTGGCTTCATCCTCCTACTATGGACCAGCTTTACCCATATACAGGGAAATGTGACTGGGAACAGTTGATAAGTTTCATATCCTTAAGTTGTTGCTATTGGACAGGACAGAAGGAAAACTCTAGCATTGAACTCAGGGGCATTCAAACACTGAGCCAAATCCCAGCCCTATTTTTTGTATGTTATTTAGAGACAGGTCTCATTGAGTTGCTTAGTGCCTCATTGCTCCTGCTGAGACTGGCTTTGAACTCGCGATCCTCCTGCCTGAGCCTACCAAGCCATTAGCACTATAGGTATGCACCACTGTGCCTGGCTAGGTTTGTATTTTAAATATATATTTATATGTTGCAAAAAATGACTCCCAGAATCCAATTGTAGAAGCATCAGTATTAGAAGAACAAGGGATAATGTAGCAGGAACTATGCAATTGGAAATTTTGTTTTCCTAGAAGGAGGTCTATCCGTCAGGCAGCCACTTTCATTCATATCTACTACAAACAATGTACATGACACAACAGAAAAAGGCTTTGTTGACATTGCACACCACTGTATCCCGGAGTCTGTAAGTTAATCATAGAATTATCTCTCATAACTGCAAGTGTTCAAGAGAGCCTAGTCAGCTTTACCCAGACAACACATCTACATTCTGAAGAAAGGAAAGAAAGTGATATTTCTATGAATCAGGGAATTTATTAGCTTTGCATTGAATTTCCATAGTTCACTTTAGGGTAGCTAGACAAACAACTGGCAAAAAAAAATCTTTAAAATATGATGCCTGAAGTCCAAAGTCAGCGGAGTTAACATAAAGTGCAAAATGTGAATATCACTTTTAGTTATTCAGTAAGTCAGTTGTCTTTCTCACATTGACTTACACAGTTCTTCAAGAATATGAGAACATTAAGCATACTTCTGGTTTCTGTTAAGAACACATGCACATATCACTTTATATTCCAGTTCTTGTTATTTTATTTTTTGAATTAGTTATACAGGACAGTTGAATGCATTTTGATACACCATATATAATGGAAGTATAATTTCTCATTCTTCTGGTAGTACATTATGTAGACTCCCACAGGTCATATAGTTATATATGCACTATAGAGTAATAATGTCTGATTCATTCTATAATCCTTCCTACCCCTTTACCCCTTCCTCTCACTTCACTATCTCTAGCTAATCTAAAGTTATTCTATTCTTCCTTAGCCAGCACTCATTGTGAATTGGCATACACATATCAGAGAAAATATTTGGCTTTTGTTTTGGGGGTAATTGGCTTATTTTGCTTAGCATGATATTTTCCAGCTCCATTCATTTACCAGCAAATGCCAAAATTTTATTCTTCTTTAAAGCTGAGTAATGGGATACCTGGGTCAAATGGTGGTTCAATTACAAGTTTTCTGTTATTTTGTATCATCTAAACATATGACTTGTATGTATATATGCTTCAAAATATAGTGTAAAACATCCTTTTAAAATTAAAGGTGAGTGTACCTTTTCCCCCACTTCCTTGTCAACATTTATTTTTACTTATAATCTCAATAGGTGGGACTGCAAATTGATGCAACCACTCTGGAAAGCAGTATGGCGATTCCTCAGAAAACTTGGAATGGAACAACCATTTGGCCCACTAATCCCACTTCTTGGTCTATATCCAAAGGACTTAAAATCAACACACTATAGTTACACAGCCACATCAATGTTTATACAAACTCAATTCACAATAGCTAAGCTGTGGAACTAACCTAAGTGCCCTTCAACAGATGAATGGATTTAGAAAATGGGGTATTTATACCCAACTCAATATTACTCAGCCATAAAAAGAACAACTCTCTGAATTTTGCTGGTAAATGGATGAATCTGGAGACTATTATGCTAAGCGAAATAAGCCAATCCCCCCCAAAACAGAGGTCAAATATTCTTTCTGATATGTGGATGCTAACACATAAGAAGGTAGGGAGCGGGTAAATAGAAGTTCAGTGGATTAGCCAAAGAGAAAAGAAGGTAAAGGGGAAGACAGGAAAAGGAAAAGCAGTGGAATGAATCTGATATAACTTTCCTGTGTACATATGTAAATACGTCATAGTGAATTTCAATGTTATGTACAAGCACAACACTGGAATCCTAATTAGAATAAGATGCACTCCATGTTTGTATAAATACATCAAAATATCCTCTAGTATCATGTGTGACCAAAAAGAACAAATTTTTTTAAAAAATGAAAAGAAATAAAGCTGATACAAATCAAATTTCAAAAACCAATCTTATTCTTGTCCTGGGAAAATTTTATTATTATAATATATCAGCTTACTTTTCTTCTATCCTTAGATTTTTTTATCCATGTGAATTTGGAAGCAATTGTCAACCCCTGATACTTTTTAAAAGGTAAGAGTTACTTGGATTTTGTTTCTGTTTTTCCAGAAAAAATAATGAGGTTTCATCTTTAACAAAATGATCTAAATTATTGGTTCTACCTCAGCTTTTTGGGTCTTTTCAGAGGAATTCAATGTTTTTTCTTTACTCTCTATTTTCTGTCAGCACTTTTGATAAATATAGTTATTATTTTTATTATTTTCCTTATAAAATAAAGAACCAAACTTTGTTAAGTTTTTATGTTAGGCATTATAGTGAACAGTGATATTTATTTTTAAACTATTTTAGTATTTTTTATGTATTCTTCCATTCAATATTTATTAAATTCCTTTAATGTCTGGGGACAAAACAACACAAAAGTCATGCCTTCAAGAACCCTGTGGCCCAGTAGATGGAACATTAAAAAAAAAAAAAACAGATACCAAGTAGTGTCAAATGAGGATAAGACCACCTGTGCAGGAAAAGCAAGCAGGTTTAGAATGAGAGTTAGGGTTGTGTATTCCAAGGAGAAGTCAGGGAAGACTTCTCTAAGGAGATATCATTGGAGCAGAAATAAGTGAGTGAAATATATAAATAACTGGAAAAGAAGGTTTGAGCTCTGAAATCAAAAAGCATGGTTCATGACAGGAGACTTTGGGAAGTTGTGCATTGGAGGGTAACATCATTTAATTTTCATGCATCAGTAATGACAGTAAGCAGAGTTTCTGAAGTCATATTGCCTGATTTGGGTTTATCATGTCTCCATATCCTGGCTGTGAGGCTATGGCAAATCACCTTGCTTCTCTGGCCCTTAAATTCTCCACTTTAAACATAAGGACTCTGCACATTCATTTTCCTAGTTGGGAAATGAGGAGGAACTGAGATATCAGCCAGAGAGATGAACATAGGGTGTGGCATATTGTGACTGATTGAGAACTGTTAGCTCAGCATTCCTATTTGTGCCACTAGTTATTTTGTGTTGCAATCTAGATTACTTTCCTGTTTCAAGGTAAAGCTGTACCCTAAGGATCCTACTGTACAGACGGGACTTCTAAGAGAAGTCTACCCTGTCACACCTATGTCTGGGGAAGTGCGGGCTCTGATGGGGAGGGGGCTGTACACTCTTTTTAATTGCTTTCCATCAAAGGAAGACTAAATTGAGAATGATTAAATTAAGTGAACTAGAGAAAGCCTATTACTAATGTAAATCATTATAAAAGCTTCAGTAGGCAAAGAAGTAAAAAAAAAAAAACCTAGAGAATATAATGTAGTATCTTTGGATAGTCTTCTGGTAGACAATTAAATTGCTAAAAGTGAGACAGTACCATTAATAATTGCACATTTCGTTTAGTGTATAATTATTCATTGTGGCCTCACTGGCTTTCTTAAACTTAGAAATGGAAGTGACCCTTTTATTCTGACTGTACTTATTCCTCTGAGTGTCTAAAACTGTCTCCATTTATCTTCATTCACCTTGTGTCTAGTGCACGAGGAAGGGAATACTTCTTTGTCTCCTTAAGACTAGAGTGTCAAATAAAAACATTCATCCCTCCATAGGAGGACAAGGGATACTTACCTCCCTGGAGATAATAAATATGCTGACTTATTATGTGTCTAGTATTCCAGGTGAAAATGATATTTCAGGACAGAAAGTGCTGAAAAACAGTCAAGAATTGTGGTAGAACATAATAGTTTTAAAACAGCACAATTCTCTACTCAAAATATGTGACAAAATAAGAAAAAAAAATAGAGAATTTTTTTTGGCAAAATGCTTAAGGCCACTACTCCATAATTATTACCTACTTACCAAACACGTAATTATACCCTCTGTTCATAGTTTCCTTCAGTTACAAAAAGTGTTCATGGTCACTACCTCTCTTGATGAAAATGGTAGTAATAATACCTATTTCATTAAGGCTAATGTTTTATGCCAGGTGCTTTCCATAAATCACCTTCTTTAATTCTCAAAACAACTCTGATGTGGGTTCTATTATTTCATGACCTATGGAGGAGAAACTGAGATGAAACTATTAGTGAGAAATTTGCCCATGTCATAAAGACTGGAGTACAAATCTGACTTGTGAATTTTTATTTAACTATGAACCTGTACAATTTCTCTTAAATAACAAGAAAGTCACTGTTATCCTTTTTAACTTAAAACAAATCCAAATTGTTAAGTAATTTGTTCAAAATGCCACAGTGGATCATAGGCAAGCCAGGACTGATATTTCTATTGGGAAGAATGAAGAATCCTACACTTTGGTGAATAGCCAGGTATTTCCCTTTCATGCAGTCACAAAGCAGAAAACGAAAATAGCTAACATCAAAGTTCACTGGACTTAAAAAATATGTTCCAACCAATTAGTTTTTCTAGCTGTATAAAAATGAATTCAATTGCCACTTGATGGTTGTATTATTTTCAGCAAAATTGTTTTTTTTCCTGAAATCTTCAAATTCCTCTTTCTTTCTAATCATTTTGTTCACAGATCAAATATGCTTTCTGATGGATCTTTGATGATCCCCTATACAAAGGAAAATGTCTCTTCCTTTTCTCCATCTCTCTCTGCCAAATAACTATTACATTAGCCCAATTATTATCTTTACATTATTTATTATTATGTTAACATATTTAAATATTTACTTGTCCTCAACCCTTTCCATTACTGGAGCATGACTTAGAAGACAGTGATACCTTACCCATTTGTTTGCTACTGTTTTCCTAATGTTTAGATGAATGCATAGAACATTGTATGTGTTCAATACATTCCAAAGGAATGGATTCACTATAATAATAAATTGCAATAGAGCAATGTACAATTTACCAATGTTCAAAGCAATGTAGTCACCAATGCATATGGTTGTGTATGTATAAATGTATGTACCGACACATAGCTACACAAGCTTGCACACATACAAACACACACGTGCAGTATATTTTAAAGACTTCAGCTAAATTTAACTCTGTATCTTTAATTAGCAATCAGATCAAGAATTATATTACTTGGAAAGAAAGCTAATGAAACTATCAATTTAAGAGTTGTGGTTCAGTGGTAGAATGCTTGCCTAGCATGTGTGAGGCACTGGTTTCAATCCTCAGCACTACATAAACATAAATAAATAAATTAAACGAAAGTTAAAAAAAATACACTGCAAAAAAATGTTATTCCTACTTTTTTTTAATACAGAACAATAAGACAAGAAAGAAATAAAAACTTATTCCCTGGAATTTATTTAATATCTAAGTCCATCTGATTTATAAGTACTTTACTACTAGAGTCTGATAAGCAATGCAATAAGCTTCAAAACAACAACAATAAGACCATGTATGACTTTTCAAGGCTATCAATAGCAATAATGCAACTATTTCATTGACTGAAAAGTATTCATATGGTCAAATTACAGAGTTTAAAAAGAACTCCCAGGGTGTATCATGAATTATTTAAAATAGATCTACCATAAATCAAAGTGTTCTAATTTTTTTTTGCTTTCTTGCTTGAATAAAACAGATTATATAGGTTCAAATTTAAAAACAAATGAGCTCAAAAGTTGCATGTTTGAGTGAAACCAAACAAACCAATCAAACATAATTATGGAGATAAGTTACTCTATCTAGTTCATATCATCTTCATGACAATACCTCTAGTTAGATGTGAGACCTAAATTCAGTTATAATGGTAAAGAGCCAGATTTTCAAAAAGGCTTCATAAAACTGATTTTTGATTGTCATTTTTTTTGGGGGGATGGTACCAGGGATTGAACTCTGGGGCAAGCAGCCACTGAGCCACATCCCCAGCCTTATTTTGTATTTTATTTAGAGATAGGGTCTCACTGAGTTGCTTAGTGCCTCGGCCTTGCTGAGGCTGACTTTGAACTCATGCCCCCCACCCTCTGTCGGCCTCCAGAGCTGCTAGAATTACAGGTATGTGCCACTGCGCTTGGCTTTGGTTGTCATTTTTGATCCCGTAGGAATAAGCTCTCTTGACATTACTCTATAAATTACAGACACTGATAAAAGTGTATTTAATTAAAAAACATAGCCTAAGATACAAATTTCGAAGGACAGCCACGTTAAGTATATAGTCTCCCCATAACGACATAAAAGAATTTTGGGCTGGGTGCAGGGAATATTTATTAGTGAAATGTCTTCAATTTAATCTTAAGTTTGAGGGTAAGTTCATTACAATGAAGGCAGGGGAGGGGAAAAGTAGGTGACAGACTAGCATGATGCAAGTTCACAAGTTGTAGGCAACACTGAGTCCTAAGGGTGATGAACAGTTCAGGGAGTCAGAGCCCAGGAACTGAGTAGCAAGAAGTGCAACTTAATGTGGAAGAGGGAAAGACCATGGTGGGCTTTGTAATGTGTTAGATGTTCTGTTTCTCTCTTATATCAGTGAGAAACAACTGGAAACTTTCTCTCTCTCGCTCTGTACATGCATGGAGAGAAGAAGGTCATTTGTTGGGGTTAGAGAGAGGCATTAGTGGAGGAGAATGAGTCTGTAATGTGTGCTTTTTCAATGCTATCAAGAGCAATAATGTAAGAAGAAATGCTTTAGCTCTTAATTACCTTCCTTTCAAATCCCCACTGCACCATGGGTTTCAGTGGCTTTTTTTACCAGAAGAATTGATTTCATAGTATGTATAGAATCGACCATTTCACTAGCTATTGTGCTCTTTGTAATTTCAAATGGAATTAAAGCTGTTTTAAACCTAGATGATGACTGGACTAGAACCTACATTTTGACTTAAGATCCCTTCCTTCAGTTCTCTTTTCTGGTAGACCTTGGAGTTTTATTTAGGTGGCCATTCCTTCACCGTATACGTAATTCACTCAGCAGAATACATAGAATCAGCTGTATCATTCTGTGAGATGTAGTAACAAAATGAAAATGCAGGGCCTATGTTAAAAATTTTCTCAGAATTTCAAGATGGTGCTTGCAAGACTTTCAGCTTAAGAGTAGTACTGTTCTAACTCCCTGTCACTGCTCCTTGGCCCAGGTCACATGATCCTAAAATCAGCCCTTAAAATGTGGCCAGGCATGATTGTAATTGGTCCAGGAAAGGGTGGTCAGGAAAGGGGTGTAGGGCCAAAATCTCATCACAGAAGCCTGATGGGATAAATGTGTTTGTTCAGTGACCTGCGAGGAATTCCCCTCACTTGGGAGAGGCGAAAAAAGGAAGGAGCTTTTTGTTTCATATTTATATTCTTTATGGGTTTGAGGCCTAGAAATGTTGTTGTATCCTCCACCTTGAAGGAAGCAAATATTTATGATGGTATAAGAGCAAAAAATGAAAAGAATGGGGAGAGCTGATCATATTCTTATACCAATAAATCAACTACCCAGACACCTATCATGAGTCAAGACTTCCTATTACACCAGATAATACATGTTCCTTATTGTTTAAGTCATTTTGAGCCAGAGTTTATGTTATTAGAAGGCAGACGCATTCCAACTGACAAAAATAATAAAGTCTCTGAAACTGAATTTGCTGAAAAGAGAAGTTCCTTATTTGGTTAATAATATTGCTTCATTGTTAAATAATTTTAGAGCTGCATATTCTTGGATGAAATGAGTATTACCTTGGATAATAGAAGTTGGCAGATAATTCTTCAAATGATAAAGAGGTCATATGAAAAAATAAAATGCAATCATGTTATCTCTGTTGCATATTCTACAATAAATGTTTAATTGCAAGATAACTTCCAATATTCCAGGTTTGTTTCTTTCGATATTAAATACAAATATGTATTTTGATTTTTTTTCTAAAAGTTTTGTAATCAAATAAGATATCATTCAGAGTTCCCAAAAGGCAAAATAAAATGACCTTACATTTCTATTTGATTAGCAAGAACCAGGACAAAAGAACAACTATGAAAATTAATCAGAATAAAATTATGTAAAACAAAAATAAGGGTGTTTTCCCTGCAGAATTAATTAGTGTAACAATCTCAATAAACACCACCATCTCTATTTCCTTCTCAAATTTTATGTATGGTTACATACGTAATCTTTAAACTTATAACACTAGAAGAAAAAAAGCCATTATTCCTTTCCACTTTACTGTAGAGTCCAAAGGATGACAAAACAAGACCTTCTGTGTCACCCCTCCCAAAGCTATTGTTAGAAACTAAAGTGAGGCTGCTGTGATCACTTCTAGTTGTTCTGTGACCATCCAGACCTGATGCTGCTTGCAACAGCAGCCCTTTGCTAGGCCACAGAGGCAGGAAGGGGGCACAGGCATGTCTGGCTCTCGAATGACTTGGAAGTCTATGTCCTTGATTCCTACAAATCAAAATTTCCACTTGTATGTAAAATCATGGCTATAACAGAAGACACCTCATGATGCTGAGACAACAATAGCAAGTATTAACAATGCTGTCTAGAAAGATGAGTTAAGCCTGAATCACAGTGACACTGTGGTTGATAGAATCTTAAAGGTTTAGTGGGATTTTTTTTTTTAGGTAAAAATATGTTATAAAAACATAGGCAGAGGAGATAACCTATATAATATGATATACAATATAGACACACAAAACATATAAATGAATATGACATACAACATAATACACACACACACATACACTGAAGTTCAATCTTATGAATGATTCTGCATTGTTGCTGTAGATAGTGTTTTAGAACCTATTTAGGGAGGGTGATTTGACAGGACTGTGTAAAGTGAATCAGGGCAGGAACAGCCTAGGTAGTAGGTTCCTACATCATAGTTTTACCATGTCCCAAAAGACGTTAAAATCTTATTGGAGAAATAGAAAATTAAAAGGGAAAATGTTAAATGGATAATGTAAAATTAAATAATTTTTCAACATAAAAGAAGAAAATATGACAAGGAAAATAAAAAGAAAGTACTTTCTAAGGGACTCATAGAGACTGGAGTTTCCTGAAATTCAAAATGTTTAGAAGTCCCCTTACAATGGATTAATCAGGGACGTTCTGTGTGGAAAGATATCTGAGCCACCTTTCAAAGTACAGACTAAATGTACAGTAGAGAAATGGTATGGAATTCCAAGAGGGTGGGAAATTATTAGCAAAACTGCAACAGTAGTCAATTGCAAGAGGAAACACATGTGAACAGGCTGGGGCTTGATTAAAAAGAATCAGAAAAAGAACAAAGCGGAAAGGTGGTTGGTGCCATGCTCTGGACAACCTTGACTGTCAGAGGAGGAATTTGGAATTAACCATTGTAGATATAACTCTAGGACCTTATTGAGTGACATGCTGAAATTATAATGTTCATCTGGCAATATGATCCAATATGAACTAAAACAAAGAACGTCAGAGAAAATGGTGGATAGACAAATATAGCAGGACATATTAGCATATGGATGTGGCAGTTGGCATCAAGAGAATAAAGTAAATGAAATGGAAAATCCAGAGAAGTTTTTAACTGAAGTGAAAAGAGAGAGAGAAGGAATTGGATATCTCTGATAATTCTAATACTTGATCCACAGGGGCAGGAAGAAATACAAAAAGTGTCATTTTATGATGACAATAGCCATAAAAGTAAAAATATAAAGCAAACTGCCCTGCATTGGAAAGGATCTGAGTAAGGATCTGAGAGGTGACTTCATGGAGAAAACTGATATGGTTATAGATGCACTAAAGGAGAGAGCCCAGACAAAGGACAGCTGTCATTGTGCCTTCTTGCTTCAGAGGGAGGGCCTCAACATTTTAGTCTGGGAAGTTACTATATACTTCCTACAAATCTTTATTGTGTACTTTCCTGCCTATAAATCTCTAGCTAAAATACCTGTACATTCTAAGCATGCAATTTATTTCAAGATGATTTTCTCTAACGATCAAAGGTCAATTGTTTCTCCCAACATTGTTCTTATCCATTTGTTTTTCTCTTCACCACCTATCCATTTATGCACCAATGATCATTAAGTACCCATTGTGTTCTTGATGACATTCCAGGTGTAGGAAAACAAATGTCAAAGAAATAACAGTGGGCCTTTACCTTATGGTCTGTATAAAATGGACTCAAACAATCAACACAATATGTCCTATTTCAGGTGGTGATGAATGTGTGTCAAGTGAAGAGCTATTACACACCATGTCATCAGTATAGACTTACTGACAAAGTGGCATTGGATCACAGACACAGCTGATATACAAAAACAAATTGACAAGACTGGAAAGAGAAAGGATAGGTAACCAGCAGCAGCTGCAATGACTGAACAGGAGTGGCTCAGGGTACTTGACAATCATCAAAGAGGCTAAGGTGACTGGTAGTAGGGGGTGTCAGGAAACAGTGTCAGAAAAGTACCACCGAGGATCCAGATCTCACAGGCCATGTCAAGGTTTGTACTGTCACTGAGGGATATCATCAGCGACATCAACTAGTCTTTCTATTGGCACTAATTTGCATTTCCCTAAAAAATGTGGCAAGAAAGTTGAGAAACTCCCAGCCAATCACCCTGTTCATCACTAAAATAAGGAGAGGAATATGCACATGATTACTTGGTTTATAAAAAAAAATGTATACAGGGAAGGATAGGAAATTGGGGAATCAAATGTCAAGGAAAAGATAAAGAAAATGAAAAGCCTTGTCATAGATACTGCAGTGCCTATTGTCTTCCAACAGCTGATCACAGGTGACTGTTCTGGAGACTGTCCCTAAGCCCTATGTAGAACCACCTTGATCAGGAAGCTAGCCTCACACAGGGTGTTTCATTGCCAATGTGTGATTGCTCTGAGGAACAGCCAGTTCCCCTCTGCTCTCAGGCAGCCACACTGTGCAGTTCATGCTCTAGAGCGCTCACCTGTGGATCAAGCAGAGACCATAGTATTCCTAAAGCCACCTTCCCCCTGGATTCTTTATTCTGTCCCTACCACATCTGTCTTCATTCTTCTGTTCACAGGATTTACTTAGTAGCATCTCCTAATTACAGCCAGACTTTGCTTCTAAGTTACCTGATTTAAGACAGGTTTTGTGTTGTCTGCTATTTTCATTTCCCATGGTGCCTAACAAAATGCTCACTACATAATCAATGTTGGCTGAATGAAAGAAACACAGACCAGGCATCACTAAGTACAGAGGGCTACTGGCAACATCAACAGAAGCCATGTGATAATGTCACATTCAGGGTGCATATTTCCAATTTAATAATTATGACTAAAGATGTGTACATGATTATTTTAACTTTTCTATATGTGGAAATAATCCAAAACTTTTAGAATGAGTTGCCTTTCTCACATTCAAGATAGCTACACATGATATTTTCCACTTTTTAAGTAGTGGGAAATAAGTATTGGGAAATAAAGATAAAATATATATAATAACACCAAAAAATATGCTGCTAAATAACTTAAATACTTTCTGTCTTCTTTTAAGACCTTCATTAGATACCTAGATGAATAGATAGCGAAACTGTACTTGCTAGCTCCCAGATTTCTTAACTCCAGTCACCTGATCACACAGGAATGCTAAGAAAGATTTTCATTATTTGCTGAGACTGTGCATTTTAAAACTAATGTACATGATATGATGAGATAAATCATGAGAACATTCTATGCTTACATAGAAGTTGATTATTCTAATATTTGACTCCCTTGGGAAAAGTAGTCACTTAAGGAATTCTATTCTCTGTTTAATTCAGAGAGCATATGTCTCTTTTGTATGGACACCTCTTTCCTCCTTTTTTTTTTTCTCCTCACAACCCAGTGATTTTCACTTGCCATCCTGAGAAATTTCATAACTTTCTTAGACATCATCTAGTGTATCCTTCTTTTAGATTGATCTGAAGCAGTTTTAGGTTTTATTTTGTTTTCTCATTGAACTTTCCACCCTATCAAGACCAGTAATATGCATTTCTTTTGTGACTCTTTTTGATCACATATCCATTTTACATGGCCAATAGAAGTTAAAAGTCCTTACTAATTAGAAAGTTTACTATGACCATTTCAATGGATTGTATTATTCCATTCAATAATAAATATGATCAGTAGCTACACTCTCATTAATTTCATAATATTCTGTCAAATTTACCCTTCTCATATATTGGGCTAGGCAACACTTGAGAAATGTAGCTATGTGGTCATTTTGGTGGGAGTTTTTATTTTTATAATAAAATTGTCCAATGTATTTGCCATTGACTATGTGTACTGTTCTGTGGGTGGTAAGATATATGCAGAAGTCTGCATCCTCAGAGACCTCACTGTTACCTTGAAAAGAATCTCATATATGACTGATAAACTCATTTTAGAATTAGAAAATATGTTTGGAAAAGTAAAAAACACTATTTTTTTTGGTATTTTCTAATGTTCTCCATTAAGTACAGAGCCAAATAATTATTAAGAAATTTACACATTAACTTCTAAAAACTCATTTGTTTCTGCTTCTACATTTTTTGTTTTAATTTACGATTTTTAAAGAAAAAAGAAAAGAAAGTGAAAATCACCTTAATTATACTACAAGGAGAAAACAACCATCAACATTTTGTTACATAAGCTTCTAGTCTTTCTTTGTATATTTAATTTATATTTGGTAACAATACCAAAATAATGTCCTATAATTTTAAATCATAAATGTAAACTATAAGCACACCTTTATCTCTTTACACATGTTTTTGCAATATCATTCTATTTCATTGTAAGAGTCCTTTAATCTCCTTAGTTTAGACATTCAGTTCACATCTCAGTTTTCCACATGATTCTTATGCACAATATTATTCTTAAATGAATAAAATACCTAGAGGTGAACTATTTGGAAATAAAGACAGATTTGACTTGTTTACCTTGACTTTGCCATTCTTGATTTATTTATCCAGAATGACTCTGTCCACTAATCTTCTGTTAGTATTGCATTAGAATTAAAAAATCAATATTTTATATTATCAAAATTTTGTTTGCAGCATAAGTAAAATTCATATCTCACAGCATGATCCTGATCATTTTTTCCTTTTTTTTTTTGCTATGTAGGAGTTTTATTTTTAGATATATTTTTTCCTATTTTGCAATTAGGTATGTATTAGTTTTGGAGTTGACATGTCTCTGAGCCATTAGGTGTTAAATTTGCATGTGTTCTGTGAAATAAGGATAGAATTCTTCTAAATATTTGTTCTTTTTATTTTTTGTGTATAGATATCAAATGGTATCATCATTGTTTATTGAAAAGATTATTATTTCTCTTTCAATTGTTTTGATGCTTCCATTACAGTTCATTTGCATGAATATGTGCTTTTATCTCTAGTCTCTCTATTCTGTTGTAAGCATCTATTTGTATATGCTTATACCTTGATAATTGAGGTCTAAAACAGAATTAAAATGAGGTTAAGTTATCCAATTTTTAAATTTTTTTCAGAGTACTTCTGGGTTGTTCCTTTGTATTTCTATTGTGAACATCTTAGAACCAGCTTGTCAGTTTTTGCCAAATTAAAATAAAATAGAAACAATAAATAATAACAACAGAAAAAAAAAACAAAACAAAAAGACCAAGCAAAAATACTGAAATTTTGGGCTGAGGTTGTATTTCAGTGGTACAGAGAACTTGTCTTGCACAAGTGAAGCACTGGGTTCAATCCTCAGCACCACATAAAAATAAATAAGTAAATAAATAAAGTAAGATATTGTGTCCATCTACAGCTAAAAAAAATAAAATAAAAAACTACTGAGATTTTGATTGGGATTAAAGCTCCAAATGAATTTGGACAGAAGTAATAAAAAAGCAACAATTAGTCTTCTAATAAATTATAGAGCATCTATCCTTTAATTTGGTTCTTCAATTTCTTCATTTTTTTTTTTAGATTTTAGTTTTCAGCGTTCAGATTTAACTTTCATTTTTTGCAAATTATTTCTAAGTATTTCATATATTTGATTATATATTAAGTGCTACTGTAAATTTTATTTCCAATTTTTTTTGGTCTAGTGCATAGAAATTCAATTGGTCTTTGTATTTCGTTACTGTATTTTGCTATGTTACTAAACTCAGTAGTGGTGATAGCTTTTTGCTGCATTCTTTATAATTTGCTTGCATAGGTAATCAAGTTTTCTTCAATAAAAGGCATAGCATTTTTTTTATTTCTTACATACATGACAATAGTGGAATGCATTACACTCATAATTATCCATTCACAGCACAATTTTTCATAACTCTGTATATAAAGTATGTTCATGCCAAATTATGCCATTTTTTTTAAAAAAAAGGGTATAGTGTGTGTTTTTTTTTTAATAGGTTGTCTTTTACTGACCATATTGATTCGTTTCCTTGGATAGATCACATGGAGAGATGTTGAACAGAGTGGAGGGGACAGACATCTTTCTTTGACTACTAATTTTAGAGGGAAAATATTTAAGATTTTCATTATCAGATTTTAGGGATGTGTTTTTCAAAGATGTTATGTCTCATTTCTTGTTGGTGTGTTCTTTGTTTTAATTAATCTTTATTTTTTTCTTTGTTACTTTTTTTTTTTTTTTGAAGCTGGGGATAAACTCAAAACCATGCTAACCATGCAAGTCAGGAGCTCTATTACTGACCCACACCCCAGTCCATAGCAGTATATATTTTTTTCTTCTTTTAATTCAGAATTTCATTGCTTTCTTTTTCCACATTAAACCAAGTTCACATTTTTGGGAGCACATTTTTCTTGACCATGCAAATTATCCATTTTATTTTTCTTAGAATTTATTTGGGTATTTGCATCTGTGTCCATAAGGGACACTTATCTATAACTTTCCTGTAACATCCTTACCTGCATTTGGCATCAGAGTAAGTCAAGTTTTATGATTTGATTTGGGGATTATCACCTGTTCACTCGTTCTTTCTTTCTTTCTTGGGAAGCATTTGGATAGAATGCTATTTGTATTTATTCTTTAAATATCTGGGAGAATTCGCCAATAAATCTATCTGAGCCTGTAGATTTCTCTTTCTTCTTTCAGTTTTAAAAATCATGTTTGTTTTTCACATGCTTGAGTGCTTAAAGTTTTAAACTACATGTTAACTACATTTAACATAGTTCATCAATTTCTTCTAAAGAAAGATATGGCAGTGAATTCATTTTTAAAGAAATCAGTCTTTTGATTAATCTTATGTTATCTTTAAAAGGCAAATAATTACACATAGCTATGCCTTGTTGGAAGAACTGATCTACTTTTTTCCTATTTATACAACATTTCTGCAATTGGATTCTGGAAAGGGATAATAAAGGCACATGATGCAGATTACATGATTACAGAAGAGTATTTCAAATAGTTTTTAATTTGAATAGAGTTATTAGGTGTCTGTGCACCTTAGTGACCACATTCTCTTCTCTGCTATGGGTTGTGGAGGCTTCTTTACTGGGACGGTTTTCTCACATGCCAGTGCTGGGATTCTGAGACTTGTGCTAGTATATGGCTGATTTCCTGTCTGACGTGTTCGCACTGGCCAGCAGGACTGCTTAATCACCCATCCACTTTAGCACTACCCAAGAACTTGGAGAGGTGACTGGATTTTATTGTTGACCACATGGCTAGTGGTTTAATTGTTTTGTCATTCTTGTTTCACATTAAAAGGACGATTCCTATATAGAGTCAGGCTTCATACCAGGAGCCCAGATCCAGTTTTCTACTATGTCTAGTACCTGTTTTCTTTGCTTAGATTTCTGTGCAACACAGAGATCTTAGATTTTCATTAATGACTGATTCTGCATCACTCAGCTTCACCCCTGATTCAATACTGTGGGTTTGAGTTTCCTTCATACTTCTGAAACATGGAGATCACCCCCATATCTTTGTACCTTTTGAAATGCACATTTTCATTCAACTCAATGTATCTCAAATACATCTCCAATTCTCCATATCTGATATAATATATGTATTTATATAGCAAGCACTGCTAAGTGATGGTTAAGAAGCAAAGTATAAAATGCCCCCGATGGCCTACTTCTTTCCAGTAAATGTGAATCCCAGCTGCACATAGCTCTCTTCAGGAAAAGTTCAGGGAAAAAAAAATCAGAATCTCTGCAAAAACAGTGACTCTGAAACATGAGAGACAAAAATTATTTTTTTCCACAATCTACTCAGTATTTGTGGTATGGATAAAAATATCTCCATGGAACTATTATCTTGAGAACTTAAGAATTTGAGATCATCTTTTCTTAATTCTGTGTAGGAGGACTGCTTCTGACAAGTTTAATTTTTTTTTGCTCCAGATAACTCACCTCTCAACTTGTCAAGTCTCTGATGTGAGATCCAATGTTAAACAAAGAGTCACATTGAAAGACTTACACAAGTGGAAAAGTTTAAAGTAAGGTAAGATATGGCTCTCATTAACGAAAAGAAAATTTTCTATAACCTCAGTGACGATTCTGCCTCTCTCATGAAAATAATTTGCGAACGTGCTTTCTCTAATTTAGTCGAGCCTTTGTTACAACTCTGCATAAATATGAAAGAGAATCAAATTAATTTTTTTCCTGCTCCATCTCAATTTTTTAGTCCTGCTTTTGAAAGATTTTAATTTTTTTTCTATTTCATATTAACATAAGCTAGAATAGTACATGCCCATGATTTAACCCCAGTCGAGCCAAAGTCTTGACAATGACATCATTTCATACAGCAGAGAGTCTGAGGCTGAGGAAGGCTGTAAGACAATGTCCATTCATAGGACTGAAAGGTCAGGCATTGGGCTTTTTGAAGACCTCTCCAGATCCTCCATTCCCATGGGTAATACATAGGTATTTCAACAACTCAGTATTCAGCTTTAACTTAATGTGCATGTTACTATGTTATACTCTCCCTTGAAGCTTCATAGTCATTATTTAAGAAGAAACATGAAATGATGTTGCTTGTAAGAAAACTGCAAGTATTTATCAATACCTGTCCTTTCACATCTGTGAAGCAGTGTGATGCCCATAGCACACTGGTAACCATAACATAGATTATTCAATGTACATAACATTGATTACTAATATATCGATAAGAGTTGTTAATGATATCATCATAAAAATCACATCCGTGTCTTCTAATATCAAGAATTGCAGTTTTGCAGCATCTTTGCTTCTCTCCCTTTTTGGCATTAGTCCTTTTAGTCAAATCTGAACATCCTCCCTTCTCTCCTCCTCTGCAGCTCAATCAACCTGCTGATTCCTATGTCTGCTCTAAATTCTTTAAATGAAGGTTCCTAAAATTTCAAGCCCATAACAAAATCAGTTTTTAATATGCAAAAGAATATATCTGAAATTATTTTACTTTTTACTTTATTTGTTCTTTGTTTCATGTATCTGTCTAGGACAATGCATGGATCAAATATCCTCCAGATCAAATAGTGAATAAAATATTCTAGTGTGCTACTGGACAAAGAATGAGGACAAAATGAATAGCTAATGATGAGAGTGATGATAAGACTGTTTATCTTCCTGCTCTTCGTGGAAACTGGATTCATTCCAATATTTAGATGCAATGAATCTGTGACATTTAATAACAGGAGTAATGAATTCAGTATTATTAAGGAGTGTAACTTCAAAAAAAACACATCTAAATAAACATATTTTCTTCTGAATAAAAACTCCTTTTACCTCCTTGGTCTACATTCTACCAAGCCTTTCCACATAGCAAAATAAAGAACTGAGAGTCATTACAAACATTTCCACTTTGAAAAGTCTAGAAAGGATGCCATGAAAGATAAAAACGTTCTGAATTGAGCCCATAAAAATAAGTTCTGTTTGACCCTCTTGTCACAGATTTGATTCCTGCTTATAGTCTAATACCTTGCAAAATACTGTTTTCCAAATTTGGGCCATATTCTGAGTTTCAGAAACTCGAATGGACATCCAAAGCAACATACCTTGCTCTGTCACCCCCCAACCCCCGCCAAAAAAAAAACCCAAACAAACCCTGATTTCTCAAAAATCACTCTCTTGCTGAGGTCTTGTCTTGTATGTCAAGTTTTTGCCAGAAGCCAATTTTTATTGCCAGGTTATAAACCTCTAAAATAGTAGCTCTATTATGAAAACACTGACACAACTTTCGCTATGGAGATGTGAGTGGTGAAGTATAATAACCTGAACACAGCAGCAGCCATCAGCTCTAGTAGCCTGATTTTGCCTCATTGTTGTTCATTGTCCCCTATACATTTGCTATGATGCCTGTGGTGCTTTTCAATACTACTTAACTATAGGCTGTCCTCCAGAAAATGTCAGGCATAGCCACCCCTGGTGACATGCAGACATGTGCTAGTTAGCACTAGTTTGTCACTGATATTTTAACTTTATACACTTAAGTATACTTTTTCTGTAATATATATATATATATATTCCTTTACCCAAAGAACACTCATCCCCAAGCTAGACTGTAAAGTGAGGCCATCAACTTTCCTCATTACAGCCTATTCTTTTTACATGGTTTACTAATAAAGAAGATGTCGGAGCCAACCTGCTGTTTACTGAGGAGGAATAGGCAAAAAAATAAAATAAAATAAAAATATTTCCCCCAATTTTTTACTTAACTCATTCTTTAAATCTTGATGGGTTGGTGCTTTCCCTGAATGTGTACCCTTATCATACAGTTTTTTTTGTAATCATGTGATAGGTTACAGCCTCATTGGGCAGGATTATAAAAACTCAATCCTGTGGTGAGTCACTGGTGTGGGCAGAGACATCAAGCTATGCAATATGAGACCTTTCTGAGACTGATTCCCTGCACCTCCCGATAGGTGAGGAAGAAATACCTTTCTCTCTTCAGGGCTGTGAGACACTCTCAGGAAACATGCTGGGGATAAGTAGGAAAAGATTTCTGGCTCACAGCACTAGATAGAGCTAGACAAAGACAGGCAGACTTAATATCAGCTGTGTTTTTTCTTCTTTCTATATGCAAAGACTTCTGGTGGGAAATTTGTGGAAAAGACATCCATATGAAATTTTGGCAGAGGTGGGCACAGAACTTTGCATTAGCAGTACTAATATTGCTATGGTAATTTTCTGCTGGGATGGTTGGCTAATAGTGAGGAGATTAGTGAATTCTAACAAGATTCTATAATTTTTTTATGTGTGACTAATAATTTTATTATGATACATCTAACCCCTTAAAATTTGTCTAACTAAGTGTGTGAGCAGTAAGTCTGGATTAAAGGCAATGAGGATATTATTGTAGTGGATTTCTTTGCTTTCATCCTGCTAATATGAAATTGAATGCTGGCAATTTAAGTGCATTTGCTTAGTTTTTGAAGGATTGTGAATGGGTGAAGCCCAGCTCTCAGTGAACAAAGTAGTACTACTAGTATTCTTGATCTATAAAACAGTAAAATAAAGTTTCAAATGGGCAAAGAAGTTTCAAATTCTAAAAGAAGATTAGGAAATTCTATCTGCAATCCTAGATGCACAAGAAATTGGGACATGACCTGAGCCCACTAAAATTCAACTCCACACACCCTTACACACACTCACTCACACTCACATACACATACAGTTCAATTACAGGAGCAGTGATGTGACTATAGGAAAGTATATTAGATTTTTATGATTGTCTTAACAACCTTCTACAAATTTAGCCACATAAAACATAGGGGACAAGTCCAGAAGACTCAGATGTGTCCTTGCTTAGAGTTTCATGAGGCAGAATTCTAGGTGTCAGCAGAGCTTTGCTCCTTTCTGGAAGCTTCAAGGAAGAATCAATTTCCTTAATCATTCAGGTTGTTGGCAGAGTTCAATTCATGTAGTTGTTCTGAGATCCCAGTTCTTTGCTGGTTGCCAGTGAAGGGCTTCCAATTCTAGAGGCTCCTTGCATTCCTTACTCATGGGACTTCTTTATTCATCATCAAAGCCAATAACAGCCAGTTGAGTACTCCTCATAAACATTTCTCAAACACACACTCTCTGACTCTTATGCCTCACTCATATATTTGAAGTGGTCCATGTGATTACACTGAACCACCTGGATAATCCAATATATATATATATATTTTCACTCTAAGTCAAGATGGATTAACATTCTTCCCACCTATAAAGTCCCCTTTACTATGGTAGGTAATACGTGCAGGTGTAATGTGAGGTGGGTAAGGCAGCAAAGATAGAAGCTAAAATGCTGTCACTGCACAGATTATATTTTAAGTTATTATCACTTTCTTCCTAAGAGGAAAAGCTTTAGCTTTTATAAGCTAAGCAGAATGAATTTTATTTCTTCCAAAATTTTGATTTGCTTAGGATAATTGTCCTCTCAGGTAATCTAATCCAAAAATTCATTTCTGTTCAACTCTTCTATTCTCTCTCATAATAGTAAATATGTGCTCTAGGACAAATAGAAGCAACCATTCTCGTTGTCTGAATTATAAAATCTTTAGTCTATTTGAAATAGACCGTGATGTCATTGTGGGAATGCATCGTAATTACTAATATATTTAACCAGAGGAAAATCAAGGTGAGAGAACTTTTCTGTCACTCACAAACTGCTGAAAAGAGAACTTTACACAATAGGAACACTTGGTATTTGAAGGTCTATATATTTTATAACTTGGCTATAAAACAAGATAACTCAATGTAGAAATCTATCCATCAGCCTATGGTTCTCCCTGTTATGTTTCCTTGGTGATAGAATCTCTGAATGAAGAGATCTCCAAGAGAAAATAAACTACTCTGAAATTTCTTTCAAGATCTGACAGCAGTAACTTGGTTTGCACGCAAACCTACCACCTTGCAAACAAGATCCACTGGAATGGTGTTGGTACAGTAGGTAAATGATAAAAGAGTTATTGCAACAATATCCTTTGAGAAATTCTTGAAAAGTGAAAGTCTTGAGACAAGATTTCCTGTTCATTTCCTTCTGCTTCTCACATCTATGGGAAAAGGAATGAAGGTGATAGATTATGATGCAGTTTCAACTGGAAAGGAAAGTTTGGAGGACAATATCCCAGTTAGTGCAGGTACTAATCAACAGTGAATGGGTGATGGAGAGAACTTGAAAAGAGACTTTTCTTATTTGATAATGACAAGAAACTCCCTAGGGGGAAAAATATGACCCTTTCATGATGTGCGTGAACCATCTGGAGCTACAACATGAGGATAAGGCCATGGTTATTTTCATTGCTTTCCCAGTGTCATTAAAGAAAGATGATTAAACAGGAAACTTACAATGTATGCAGCAAGAAGTCTTAGTCAGTTTTCATCACTGTGAACAATAAACCTTGATAAGAACAATTTACAGAAGGAAAAGTTAATTCTGGCTTAAGGTTTCAGAGCTTCAGTCCAAAGTCAGTTGACCTTGAATTTCTGGATCAGAGGTGAGGCAGAGCATCAAGTAGAGGGGAGTGATGGGAAACAGCAGCTCAGTACTTCACAGCCAAGAAGCAGAGAGACCTGAATGCAAGGAGCCTGGGATAATACAGTTACCAAGGCTCACTGACCTAGCTGCTCCAGCCACACTCTACCTGTCTACAGTTACCACCCAATAATCCATTCAAATTATTAACTCATCAAATGGAAGAACCACCAGATTAGATCCCGACTCTCATAAACTAATCATTGCACCTCTGAGTATCTCTGCATTGCCTCACTCCTGAGAACAATGTAAGAAATAGGAACATTCTATATCCAAACCATAACACAGTCTGTAAGATCTTTGTGAATTTGAAAGCCTGTGTTTGTTAAGACATCCTAGCATGCCTAGGAAAATCCAGAACCTATATATGTTATATGTAGATGTATTTATTTTCTCTCTCAAAAGCTAAAAATATGTTCAAACAAATCAATTTTCTATTTTGTGATAAGTTCTTCCCAATTTCAGCTATGCTTTTTTGAAAGAGTTCTGCTTCTTGGACAATAACCAAATTTACCTAATTTCATCTCTTTATGTGATAAATACAAAATAGTTATTATTAAACAAATCTTATTAGGGGATACACAAAAGATTGGATATGACAATTGTGAATGAATTTTTATTATAATTTTATAATAAAAATAGACTGAAATGCCATACTTTTATATTTATATATTATATATTATTAATTATTATATTTAATGTAATGACAAATTTTTAATAAAATGTTGATCTCTAAAGCTACATTTCCTCCTTGAGTATTTTTACCACAAACTCAAAGTCTGATATTGTACTTGTCACTAAAGTTTTATAGATAATTCTCTTAGTAACAGTGGACAAGAGATGGGTTAAAGTCAGTGCCAACACACTCTCTATCAAGTATGAAAACCTTACCTTGACCTTTATACAATTACTTTTACTGAGTAAAGAATCAATGCTTTCCCAAAATAGCCATACAATGATTTGGGCAAGGTACTAGTTTAAGGTTAAAAACTCATGACACTGTGAATGAGATGCCTATTTTCCAGTATTCATTTGCATGATTAAAAGGAAATTTTTGCCTAGTCAAAATTTGAGAGCAAAGGGTCATATTATCTGTTCATAGTATAATGTCTTGCTTTTAAATTTTCATTTTATTCAAATATCAGTCAAACTAAAAAATGCCATATAATATCCTGTAACCTCTGTGTTAAGATTACTATAAAAATAACTCATTCCAATTTTTCCATTGCATGGTCTTTCTAAAGTTTTTCAGACTCAATTTGATCCTTTCCTTTCCCCACCTTGGGGAAATCGTAAGTCTTTGGCATTTTTAATAATACCAACTTTAAAAAAAAAAACAACGTTTTTTTTTCATTTTAATAATAAGCCAAAATGTGTCCATTTGCTGTATCTGTTTTGCTACTGGAGTTATAAAAATGGAGTCCACAATGCCTTTTTTATAAGAAAACACTTCAAATACTTGAAAAGTCCTTTGTTCCTTGAAGTTGTCTTTTCTCCTGCTTAGGCATCTTAATCATCTTAATCCCCTTTTAAGATTTCCTCATCTTCCTTCTCTGCACTAGGAGAGGGAGTCAGAAACAGCAGTCGAGGTCTCAATCTTCGGAGTTAGTCCTGTGGAGCTCTGACATCCTTTTCTGTCCCCATGATCAAACATGTGTTTGGATCAAACTGGTAATTTTACCACTCTGAGCCTTTATTTCTTCTGGCACTTCTATGACCTTAAGCAACTTATCCAAACTCTCTGAAATTTGTTCTCTCCCGTACTGTCTATTTAATCTTCAGTAAGATGTTAACCATTTCTGAGTCCTTCTATCTTTACCAGTATGTAGAAATAATGGAGTTGCTACGAAGGATTAGCAAAGATAATTTTCATAAAATGCCTAAAAAGACTCTCTGGAGCACAGAGCTAACAGGATGAAATATTAGTGAATGTGTCTACTCTCCTTGAGACTTAATCACATTTATCAATTTCTTTGTCTTTCTTAGCTTTGTTGATCTAAACAATAAAAAAGCCAAAAATTAACCTGCTGAAGCAAAATTTCAGGTGCTGACAATGTATGTGGAAGGTGGAGGCTCTGGATGGGGAGGGTGAGCTGAGGAAAAGTGTGGCTGTGTTACTGAGATCCCTTCTTCTTTCCAAGGAGTTGCAAAGGAATGAACAGGGCCGTGCAGTCAAGCTGTTTGCCCCTGTGTGGCAGCTCACAGAAAGATTCCCAGAGGGGAGAATGTACGCGGAATCCATACAAGGATGGGAGAAGGGAAGGAAGATTGGTTTGTTTGGAGACTCTACTATTCTGTTTCTCATCAATCTTCCATTGGGTTCCTTAGTGGCCATCAGAAGGCCAGGTCAAGGCCTGTCAATGGGAGTGCAGAAGGGAAGTATCCACATGACTTAGGGACAAGAAGAAGGATGAGGAAATCTGAGAAACTATCATCAAAAGCTTCATTATAAATATAATCCTTTTGGAATCACCTGAAATTAGACGAGACCTGAACAAAATCAACTGGTTTTATTTGTTAGTTTTTAAATTAACAGGAAACATCATGATGCGTTGTTATCATACCAACAGGGTATTTTGAAGTTTATACAAATTGCAAAAGGGTTCAAAGTTGCTAATTATCAAATTAACAGCACAGTTATGTTTGTGCTGATCGTCCATAACATTTACTAAACTGTTTTTCTTCTAGTTGTTTTATTGTGATTTCTATTAAAGCAATCTAGAAATCACAGAACAGGTTTTATACATGTGTAATCAAACTATTATTAATACTTATTTCTTTTTCCCCTAGTACTAGGGATTGAACCCCTAGATGTTCTACCAGCAAGCTACATCCCAGCCTTTTTAATTTTTTTTATTTTGAGACAGAGTCCAGAGAAGGTGCTGTTCAGGCTGGTCTTGCCTCAGGCTCTGGGGTCACTGGGATTATAGGTATACACCACCAGGACCAGCCTATTATTGTAACATTGCTACTGTACTACCCTGTCTCCTTCTATGCTCATTCCTTTAATATTCTACAATATTACAATCTGTTCCAAATTTATTTTCCTCGATTGAACACTGATTTATCAGTTCTTCATACTAAAGTTTTCTCTTCTATGTAAACTTCAGTAACTGTAGAATACACTAAGAAATTCTACATAAATATCTCCAAGCCTTTCCTTAAAAATCAGTTACAATAGCATCTTCTCCACAAAACAGTATCTTACTCCTACATGAAAATATTTTCATTAAAAAAGTTTTGTGGTCAGTAGTTCGAATTGAAGATTCTGAGCTATGAAACATAGCAGGGAGAGTCTCCTACTCTCTGATCCATTCCTGGCCTTTCACCTCTTCCCATTCCTGCTTCTCACCTCATACTTCCCAGAAGTTCTGGGGCTTCAGATTTTCTCTGTACTAGCCCCTGCCCATTGAGGATAGATTGTGAATTTCTTATCTTATTTAAAATTTTATAGTAGCCATGTTAAAAACATTTTACAAATTTACTTTAATATTTTGGTAAAGTGAATAGCTCTTCTTTGGCAATATTATAATTTTTTAAAGCCCCAAATACTAAGGAAAAATAACTATGAAGTTTTTTTAAATGAAGGTGCCCTTGTATTTCTTTTATGGTTTTTTTTCACCCTTAAATGCAAAAAAAAAAATTAAATGTTTTAACATGGCTACTAGAAAATGGGGTAAAAATAATTTTAATAATGTATTTTATGTAACCCAATGTCTCCAAAATATTAATATTTTAACATACATCCATATGAAGTTACCAGTGAGAGACATTGACTTTTTCCTGTAGTTTTCAAAATCTACTTTGTATTTAATATTCATACCACATCTTAATTTTCATTGGTTATACCTCACTGTTCACTAACCACATGTGACTGATGATCATTTTATTAGATGATTCAGGTTTATGTTACTAAAATCCTACCGTATTATTTTTTCCATAACACATACATTTTTCCACAACTGTTTATGAGGTATCTGAAGGCAAACCTATATTCTTATTTGTTTATCTACTTACTCATTCTTTTATATACACTAGGCATCAAAGTTTACTTTTAATTAACATTTATTTCTTGATTAGTAAAGAATAGATTTTTGGGATAACTTTTATAATTCACAGGATATTTTGTAACAGTCCTTATACTATCTATAGAGCTACAATGCCTACAATCTACTTTAGTTTCTTAATCTGTAAAATGAAGACATGTATTAATGCATGTCTTAAGACAGAAGGATTTTGTCAGTGGGTTGTAAGAATATATGTCCAAGCATTCTCCAACAGGTGAGACATGGAAACAATGTGGTTTTCATATTTCTGTTTTGCTTTCAGTATGTGCCTAAATTTTTTGGCCTGGAATTGTAGTAGAACCTTTTGCCAATGGTTCACAATGACTTTTAAAATCCCCTCATAACTCAAAATTTATACTTTTAAGTCATAAACCACTTGGAATTAATTTTTCTTAAGCATATTAATTTACTTGTCTACACTAAAGCTTTCTGTTTTCACATCTTATAGACGGGTAGGAGATTTTTGAAGCTAGCTAAGTACCATTATGTGTTACTGAGTCTTTTAATCCTGGGGAGGAGAAGCAAAGAGAAATTTTTTTTAAAGGAGAAAAGAACAATAAGTACACTTTTGAATAATTGGATTTATTGCAACTAGAGAAATAAGCTTTGTCATGATTAATAGTCATTGCAAATCAATCTTGTCAGATTTTTAAATTCACTTTAATATTTTGGTAAAGTAAATAGCTCTGCTTTGGCAATATTACAATTTTTTTAAAGCCCCAAATTTTAAGGAAAAATAAGTATGAATTTTTAAAAAATGAAGATTCCCTTGTATTTCTTTTGTTTTTTTTTCTCCCTTAAATGCAAAAATAAGAAAAAAAATGTGGATTTTCATCTATATACAATAGGATTTTCATGTTTACTAGAAAATACATGTTTTATTTTTACACACAGAAATATTCAGAGCCATTAGGTTAAACCTAAAGTATAGTATGCACACGTGAATGAGCGTGCATGCGTGTGCGCGCGTGCGCACACACACGCACACACACACACACACACACAATCAAATGAAATCCACTTAATGAACTCGCTTTTGAATGCACACCTGCTCAATTAGAAAACACCAGCAAAACAGGTTCAGAGCAACAGATTTTGCTGCATTCAAACAATAGTTAAGCTGCTTAATCAACTCCAGTAGTGTTTACTCCAATATAATCATTTTTTTTTTCCAGAAAGGGGTGGGCTGGTAAAAACAGGTTCTTGCTTTTGAGTTAAATTCCTCAACATGAGGCCATTTGTACATTTCACACAACCACTTGCCTTATCAGAACTCAAAGATCTCATCTTAAGTAATTGTATTTCAAAAATTAGATTAATGCTCTTTGGAATGATAATTTTTCTTAGTGATTCCAAAACATCATTATTATCTATAATATTACATTTTTGTAATCAATAGCCCTTCAATTTTAAGTTTTGTCTTTGTTATGTACTCTGAAAATTAAGAACTTGCCAATGCCTGCATACATACCTATACTTCTATAATTTCATCTGAAGATCTACTTTCTCTATTAATTTCTGGGTTCTATCTTTGGACGATATTCTCCTAGTGCAAACTGGTCAAAGCCTGTGTTTCTTTTGTTTATTTGTTTTACATGGCAATGAAAGAAAAATCACAAAGTTAAAATCATTAAGGTTATAGCCAATTCAGGAAATTTTTACATATGCAAAAAAAGAGAGTCTAATAAGACCAATAGGTTTGAACTACAGTAGCAGCCGTCACAGGTCATCCAAAGCTTGAACAAGTGCATCTGTACTGAGATTTTTGTATTGAACTGTTTCCCCCATCATCATGATCATGCAAAATCAGACTGCAGGCATTGTAGCTCTAAAGAGAGTATAGGGACTGCTACAAAATGTCCTGTGAATTATAAAAGTTATCCCTCAAATCTATTCTTCACTAATCAATGGATAGATGTTATTTAAGGGTAAACTTTGGTGCCCAGTGTATATAAAAAAATGTATATAAGTATATAAGCAAATAAGAATATAGGTTTGCCTTCAGATAACTCGAAATCAGTTGGGGGAAAATGCATGTGTAAGGTAAAAATAATGCAAGAAATCTGGGTGTAAGAGTTTTGGGGTAGGACCTTGGGAGAGCAAAACAGATTTAAGTAATATAAATAATAATGATAAAAACAAAACTTTTTTTGTTCTTTTTTTTATAATAGGACAATATGGCACTTCAACCTATGGCATTAGGGTCCTAAAGCCAAACTAGCAGTCAATAAATATCATGAACCACAACCAACCTGAATTTGATTACTCAGTGGTTATAGAGCTGAGACTCAAAGCCTCTAAAAAGAATCCTAAGCTTGTGACATTTACAAAGCTGTTTCTAAAGACAAAACAGGTAGGAAAGGTCATGACAGACTAAGGCTTTGGGGGGCAGGAGGAGGGAGCTGCTCATCCTCAGAAAGATTAAAGGATTCAAAGTTGTAGAGAAGAAAGTTTGTAATTTTTCTGTACACAAGAGGAAGTACTGTTTTTTGATGCATATAAGTGCCCTGAATCTCTGTCCTGGAAATAAAAGTGTGAAAAAATTTCTCTCTTTCACTTGAATTCATTTTATCAAGTTTCCTTTCCTCTATATAACCTATGAATTACATAATAAAAGTGTGTACGCACACACACACACACACACACACAAACATATACCTATATACACACAGAAATAGTGTGCTTATGTGTATGTTTCTGTCTGTGTACATGAGACAGAGAAAGAAAAGTGAAGAGATTAAATGAGAAATTAGAGACCACTGTTTTTGTGTCTATGTTGAGTATGGTAATTTAAATAGTACATTGCAATCTGAAAACTTTGCTAATAATTCTGTATAATGGATATTTTGGGGTTTCTTTACTAACATCCATTTCTCTATTTTCCCAGTTCTTCATGAAAATGACATAATCCAAAGAAGCATTTTAGGAAAAGATGATTGACCTAGATTAAACTACTATATACATCTTAAATCACTCCTACCTCTGATGTTTTCATGTATTATAATTTTTAAAAATCCACTGCTGTATTTAAACTGGCCTCTGTCATGTTTCTGGTTAACTGCTGATACCAAAGTAATCCTAATTGCTCTTAGTATATAGTGCTTGCAAGAGATCATTTTTAGAAATAAAGAAAGGAAGAATGAAAGAAAGAAAGAAAGAAAGAAAGAAAGAAAGAAAGAAAGAAAGAAGGAAGGAAGGAAGGAAGGAAGGAAGGAAGGAAGGAAGGAAAGAGGGAGGGAGGGAGGGAGGGAAGGAAGGAAGGAAGGAAGGAAGGAAGGAAGGAAGGAAGGAAGGAAGGAAGGAAAGAAGTAAGATCTTGAAATAATCAAAGATTGACTTTGGACAAAAGTATGATTTTTAAATTACAAAAGGTCTTGACAACAATAATCATGAGCTTTTAATTAATTTCTCAAGCACAAAATAACCATTGGCACATTAATTAATTGGCATTTTCCTTTTATTTGAATATTATCAAATTTTAATATTCATTTTAACTGAAGTCACACACTTCCATTGTACATTTATAGCAAATGCTATAAATTATGTTCTACTTGTGACTTTAAAATTTCACATTTTCAAAACAATGTTCTTTTTAATATTTTTATACAACATATTTGTATTAGTTATAGGTGTATGTAAACATGTACTGATGCAATACATAAAGAACCATTTAGTCTAATAAACTGGTCATCATAACAGAAAGTTATAAATAGGATTCTGGTTTCTTCTTCTTCTTCTTCTTTTTTTTTTTTTTTGAAGCAAACATGCATGAAAATATAATTTGTTCTCCAAAGGTAAAAATGACAATTTTTTTCAGGCATTATCTACAAAAAAAAACAGTAGAATAGACTGTATATCTCTGTTTTGTCTACAAACTCCAAGCTCTATGATGCCAGGTATTTGATATAAACCTTTCCAAAACTTTGAATTCAGAAGGAACTCTTTAGGTCAAAGCTAATAATCAAAATACTTCAGGCTGTAATGATAAAAGTTTCTGTTAACATTGATTCCTTACCAGTTTCCACTTACAGTATGTATATTTTATGAAAGATCAGCAACAACAAAATTTAGTCTTAGACTGCTGATATTTTTAGTCAACATTTGCATTTGGTCAACAGAATTTGAAAACTATTGAAATAAAAGAGAGTTGAAAAACTATTCTTTTATTCAAAAAGGAGTTACACTCTAAATAATACAAGCTTACTTTACTATTGGCCCCTAGGCAAAAGCTGTAGTAAAGATGATTAAAAAGGAGAAAAAGGAAACAGTATTTGCATTCATTCTGGTAATAGAATATGAAATTAAAGCATGAAGGGATTAATGTTTTAAAGCTTGACTTGCAGTGATAAAGCTAAGGTATTAGAACAGACAACGCCACGGTTACAGGATAGACAAGCAAAGAAAAAGCAGCCAGTGCCTGAAAGATGAGCAAGTCAACCTAGAATGGAATTACAAAATGATTAATCAATACAAATGAGAAACTGTACAAGGAAAGAGAGCTTGGTGAGACTTCTTATGGGACTCAACACTGAGGCCGCTTAAAGATAATGAAAGGAGCTGGGCAAAGCCAAAGAAATGCTTTCATTCCGTGGCAAAGTCATTTGTGAACAGTTTAAATTACCCTAATCACCTCCCCTCCAGCCGTCAGTAGGCTCTGACTCTTTAGTTATTTAAAAAAAGGAGTTTGGGGAAATGAGTTCTGCGAATCTAAGCTGCAAAATAATTATACACACACCGTTTTAGCATTTTAACAATGCAATCCCAAACATTTGTTCTCATTAGAATGCAAATCGACTCATTTAATAATCCCACAAGAGAATTCCACCACACTCAGCTTAAAAAGCGCAATGGTATTCAAAATATTATTAATAAATGCCAAGTATGGGAGACCTAGTTTGCTTTGCCAACAGCCAGGCTAGATAAAAGGAATATACTTATATTTCCATCTTCTTCTTTTTTTTTTTTCCTGACCAAATTTAGTTTAATTGAAATTTAACAGTTGAACTGGTCTGGGACAGACTTCAGAAAAGAAAAAGAAGAAAAAAGTAAAATCAAGGTGACAATCCCCTGTCTGGCACATAAACTTTTACACTCCCCTCAAAGTCAGAGTCTGTCATGCAAACCAAAGACATTTATCCTGAGAAGTGCCTAATTTCATTACTCTAAATTCTTGCTAATTGTCTTAACCTGTGCTAAAGCAAAGACAGTTTAGGATCCAGTGTGTCCTAAATGGAGAATTTGGAACAAATCACCAGAATTTATAAATGTGAGTCTTTTATAAGAATCTTTGATAGGAAAACAAGGTTTTCAAAAAAAAAAAAAAAAACAAGAGTTTGACCCAATATGATATAGTGACATGTATATATCTAATACTGAAATTCTGAAAAGCATAGATAATATATATTCTGCATTATACTTTAGAACAATCTTATAAACTATTATTTTGGAAAAGGGTTCTTTAGTTCACTTTTTGAATTAAGAATCACATGCATAGGGAATGAACATAATTTTGGTAAAATTGAATGAATAATTCACTCATTTTAATTCAGAGTTTTAGATGTAAGACACTGTTCTATTTTACTTCTGTTATTGACAATATCTTGCCCCCCACTCTCTCATTAATTTTATAGATATATCCAGTGCTCTCCTTTTATAGAATTGTAAGGAACTACTAAGACTACCAATCATGTTATCTAATTGATCATATATCTACTAAAGAAAAGATTTAAAATGTGTACAGAGTCAAGTGGCTAAAAATGTTCAATCTTTCAGAGTATTGTAATTTTAGTACACTTCACTTAAAAGAATAAATTACTGAATTTTCAGACATAAAGACATCTCCTTAAATAATATCTGTGAAGCTTATACTTTGTGAGGGAGTGGGAGAAAAAGGTAGAAAAGATTACTTAATTGAACAATCAAAACCAGAAAGAATGAAAGAAAATATAAATAAATGCACATAAAAATATATTTGTGGGGCTGGGGTTGTGGCTCAGTGGTAGAGTGCTTGCCTAACATGTGTGAGGCACTAGGTTCAATTTCCACATATAAGTATATAAAATAAAGATACATTGACAACTAAAAAATATTAAAAAATATATATATTTGTGTATGCTTGTATCTGCACACACACACACACACATGCACACACACACACACACACACACACACACACACACACATATCAGACAAGAGAATGAGGTGTCCGTCCAGTTACAGATAATCAAATGTTAATGATTCAGTTGCAAACAACTAGACAGGCTTCCTTCCAAGTCAGCTAACAAATAAACATTCTGACTTTGTCATGCACACTCAAAATGTGGAGCCACTTTAGTTTATTTTGTATAAAACATTTACAGCTGAGAAAAGCACTGAAGGGGTGTGGTATGGACTGAATTTTGTTTCCCCAAATGCACAGGTCAAAGCCCTAATCCTAAACATCACTCTATTTGGAGACAGTCTTTAGAGGAGTAATTATGGATAAATGAGGTAATAAGGGCAGGCTCCTACTTCAACATGACTACTGTCCTTTGAGGAAGAGGAAGGGGACTGAGGATGGAGCTTGGTGGTAGAGTGCTTCCTAGCATGTACAGGGCCTTGAGTTAGATCCCCAGCACTGCAAAACAAACAAACAAAAATGATAAAGCAAGAGCATAGCAGAAAAGGCCGTGTGAGGGAACAGCAAGATGGAGACACCTGCAATGAAGAGAGGGCTTGGCAGCCACCATCCCTGAAAATACCACCATCTTTACTCCCAGCCTTCAGGATTATAAGAAAGTGCATTCCTGTTGTTTAAGTCATGAGGCTTCTGGACTATGGTATTTTCTCATGACTGTCATATACCATCAGCTACTACAGGGTGTAACCTGTTTTCTCAATATGCCTTGCTCAGTTTCTATATCTTTCTTAGGCTATGCACATAGCAAGAAGAAAAGATATTTCCAGAAAGATAAAAGAGAAGGAAGAAAATCTTTCCTTAAATATCTAGTTTAGAATGCAATTCAAATGAGCAACTCAGAAACCAAAAGATAGATAGTAAAGAACAATTAGGGGTAAAAGAGGTCTCCTAACTGGGACAATGGTTGAAAACTCATTCCCCAAGCCAGGTGCATTCTAAGTCTCAGGTGGAATATAAGGTTCAGTTTATTTCCTGGTTTTTCCTCAACAAAAGATAGTAAAGGGTGAACTGAGACTAACCCTACTCCAGGATAATCTTAATAATAAAGAAAAAAAGAAAATGCATGTTGCCCTTCTTAGTTGCTTAATGACAGAATATCACTGTAATGTCACTTATAGAAAGGACAAAAGAATGTTCTCTCAGCCTAATGAAGTCAGAGACATAGGATGATCTTAGAAGAATGAGTTGTAATAACCTTACTCCATAGCATTTGACAGATACCAGTAAGCATCTTCGTGTGCTGCTGAGAATCTGTTAGTATTAACAGCCAATGTGAACCCAACAATTGAAACACTCAGCTCAATCTCTCAGCCTTTTCTCTCAAACAGAGGATAGGCAGAAAGCTAAAGGAAGCTGCCTTCAATAGTGTTCCCTGAGATACAAGCAAATGTAAAAGCAGAAGTAACTCTAGACAAAGCAAATGAACGGGTGCTGATTTGCTTTGAGGGGAGCAGTTTTTTCGAATTACATTCACTCTTGGTGCATTCTTGTGTTATGTCTACTCCAAACATGCCTGGAGGAAATGGGCATTGGTAAAAGACAATTTCTAAAAAATTTTAGAGGGCTTAATGAGAGTAGGTCCTAGCAGGGAACTTTGAAAAAGCTTGGGATGACTTATGGTTAGAGAAAAGAAGGAAGACAGTCCATTATAAGTCTGTTTTAGTTGCTTGTGACTTCAGAAAAGATGCTCTGGGTTTTAAGAAATGAAAATGGTGGTTGGTAATTGGGGAATTGCCCTGAACTGCAGAGCTGTGAACCAAAAGATGAGAGCAGTAGAAATGCTTTAAAAAAGCTCAACTATACCCAATGCCTCCTTGAAGTATTCTTACTAAAACTTGAACCCAACAAAGTTTCTACAGCTAACATCCATTAACAAGAAATATGAGAGAAAGGAGTTGCAGTAAATAACATCACCAGGAAGCAAAGAGCCAAAAAGGAAATATGAGACATTCTGGGATGAATGAAATATTGTTAACTTTGATAGATTGGCCAATGGCATTTGGGGCAATAAATTTTATAAGGAAATATTCTTATTTTTTGCAGATACATTCTGAACTACATAATATTTAAATGATACAATGCCTAGAATTTGTTTTAAAAATCTTCAGGAAAAGTGAGGAAAGATAATGCCAGAAGCTATATGACATAAGACTTGATAATGTTGATCTAGGTGAGAGGTATGTAGGGGTTGACTTAGACTTTTAATTTAATTTTTATTTTTTTTTATTGGTTGTTCACAACATTACAAAGCTCTTGACATATCATATTTCATACATTAGATTGAAGTGGGTTATGAACTCCCAATTTTACCCCAAATGCAGATTGCAGAATCACATAGGTTATACATCCACAATTTTACATAATGCCCAATTAGTAATTGTTGACTTAGACTTTTGATGCTTTACATTTCAGTGTTTTCATAATAAAAACAGTGAAACTAAGCTGAACAAACAATATCTAAAGAAGCAATCCAAAGTTTTGAAAAGTCACTAGAAGAATTAATAGTGTCAAGGGTAGCCAGATTTCTCTCTATCCTGATGGCAGAGGGCAGTGAAAACAGAGGCAAAACCAGACAGTGGCCATCCAATCATTATCAGAAGATGAGGTCCTCAGCACCAGATTCTGACCAATTGTTTGTTCGATGACAAGACAGTTTTTACTCCGAGACAAGAACAAAGGTCTCAAAAGAGTGGACCACAGGACATTGGTGACAGTTGACAGTCTTACTTGGTGCATATTTTCAAATATATTTTAATGTTGCTAATGTTCATAAAAAGGAGATTTCACATAAACATCTTGCTTTTTTTTTATATTTCTGAAAATTCAGGATGATAAAGGCTTGTTTTCTAGTGGGGTCATTCTGTGACACCCAGGAGCAAGTGCTCCTTTTGGTGGGGCACACATGCTACAGTCCTAACCAATACCTAGCAACGTATTATATTTATTATTTTGATGTTAAATATTAACAGCTTGTCTGCCTTAGGCATTTAATTTGGTGACTGTTGATGTGTTGTGGTCAGTACTGTTGCTGCTAGTCTATTTATTACATCTGGGTTGAAATAACTGTCTACAACCTTTTGATTTGATGAAATTAAATATTTCATACACCATGCTCCATTTTTTTTTTTCAGATTCCACATTAAACAAGTAGACCAGGAGTTCTCCAGGAGAGTTACCTATTTGGTGTGAATATTCAACATAGAAACAGTCCTACTTTTATATCTTTTACTCCATGTCCTTAAGCCCTCCTTATCTGAGTTTAGTAATCATTCAGGTGGAGTTAATACATGTACTAGCTTAAAAAACTGCTGTAAAGACTAAATAAAGCAGTTTATATATAGCATCTGGCCTAAACATCCGCATACATTGAAAATGGTAGCCATTATTATTAGCAGTAGTAGTAAGAGTGGTGATATTTCAAGAAATTTAAATATTTTATGGTTCGTGACAGTGAGGTCTTAGGATGAATCAATAAACTGTTTTTCATGTATGATTCAAGTTTCCATGTGACTTACCCAGGAGGAAGGAAAAGATCGGCCAGGAAAAAAAACAACATGAGTCAATTTTGAATCTATTGCTACATAGCTCTAAATCTACTATTCTCAGGTTGACATTTCTTCTTTCCTTGCTATAGATGTTAGAGGAGTAGAAGGTCTTGGAGAGGTACCATAAAATGACTAGGATTCTCTTTCTGGTCTGGTACTTGCCTTCTTACCAAGGAGTACAGAAGATTCAGGGGTGCTCAGCTTCCAGTAAGTGCCTATAGCATCTAACTGGGAAGCTTTCCAGCAAGATTTCTCAGCAATCCAGGAGCACTTTCCCAGGAAGCTTCTCTAGCATCCTGGTAGGAAGCTTCAACTGCATTAATGTCTCTGGCAGCTCAAAAGTATCTCCAGAACTGTAGTGTGGGCTTTCTCACTGCCAGTCTGGCCTTTAGCACCTCCCAAACCATTTGAACCACTTATAGGGGGGCCACAGCCACACACTGTGACAAAATCTGATTCTTAGCCTCAGGGGAACAGTGACTTTTCCAACTCAGGCCTTTCCAGAGATGCTCTCCTCCATCTTAGGGGCAATAGCTGCTGTCTGTAGGTCCTGTTCCTGCATTCTTCAGGCTTTAGTTCTCTTAAAAAGATAAGACTCTTAACAATGAATATTCTTTAAAAATAAACTGTCTCTTAATATTACTGACATGGTTTCTGTTAAATTACTGGACACTACAAAGTACTTATGTAAAAGAGCATCTTGCATGCAGCTATGGTTCAAACCCACCTACCATCCCTTGCTCAACATTTTCTTCAGGACCTTGATGAACTGTCTTCCTCTCATTATAGATAACTGTGGACCCAACACCAAAAAACCCCAATTCCCTCCTCACCTCCTGAGTCTAGTTTCTCCCTTCATGTGGTTAACATGTGACATATACTTTACTAGTCATAGGACTACACCTACTAACTTTAGTGATTAATTCTACCATGGTCATGTGACCCTTTCCAGGACAATCACAAAATTCCTGCCTGACACTTCTAAAAGGGAGGAGAATTTTTTTTTCTTTCCTGGTTATGAAATCTAAAACTGTGAATTTCTTATACTTCTCACATCTCTGGATGTAAAATATTATTAAAACTGAAGAATCTGAGCAAAGATGAACATGAACAAGATTAATTGTAATAGAGAATGGAAGAGGAAAGGAGAAGACAGTGACTTTAAGTTAATAATATCATTTGAGTGCATGAATTTCTTGAGGCATCTTTGATCTTGGCACTTACATGAACTAAAATTTTTATCTGTTTTATTTTGTATACTATTTGAATTGTTGCCATTGAATGGTCCAAGTCAATTCCATTGTTAATACAGTGAAATTATATTCTGCCTCAATAGCATGGTAAGCAGTGTTCTCAAACCCGTATATTATCGCTGGTCACTCAATGGTATCAAACAAAATAAATAACTTGCTTCTTCAATGTAAAGTGTTACATCCCAATGGCCTTTATATTGCCAACCACTTTAAATTTCTGGGTACTCTTTGTATTTATTTACATATATTGTGCAAAAGGGCAACACCTTGGGGGCCTCTGAAAAATGTGTGTCCAGTTCCTAGGAAAAGGAAGGTGTCCAGTTTCTTCCACGTGGGGGAATTTTAGAGAGCCAATTAGGGAAGGACTACATTTGAATACTATTTTTAAAAAAGAATTTAAATGTTTTTCTCTATTATATTACTTCCAACCATTGACTATATTTCTATCTTTTATGATATGTAGAAGAAGATTAATTCCCCTTTACATAGTCAGCTCTCAAAATCCATAGATCAACTTTAGTGCATAAATGTCAAGAAATTTTTATAATAGTTTTTCATATAAAAGTATGATATCTATAAATTACTGAATACTACCAAGGATTACTAGAAATATATCTACTTTATCGTCCAGCTGGCTCAAATAGTTGTTGTTGTTGTTTTTCCTCAAGGTATTTTTAATTAAAAAATTAAATTGTCTATCACTTTTATTGAACTCAGGTATCTAGTGAAAGGCACAGATATTAAGTGTAGAGTTTGAACAGCTTTGACAACGTGACTGTGACTTCTACTCAGCATGTTTTGTGATTTATCTGTGTTGTTGCAGCATAACTATAACTTAAAGCTAAGTACTCTTCAACTTATGAATATTTCACATCTTCCTTATCCACTCTTCTATTTTCAGATATTTGTTTTATTGCAGTTTTTGACTATCAGGAACAAACCTGACTTGAACATTGAGAATTTTTGTCAAGATTTATTTTCATTTATCTGGAATAAATTTCTATTAGTGAAAATGGCTTACTCATAAAGAAAAGTAATTTTACCTGTAAAAGAAATCTGTATATTGTTTCCAAAGTGGTGTTTCCTGTTACACACAAGCATTCCTAGAAAATTTCAAATGCTCCTCAGCATGGAAACATTTGGTATGATCAGTCTTTATAATGTTATCCATTTTGTTGTATGTATGGCATATCATTGTCATTTTAATTTGCCTCTCACTGAGAAGTAAGCCTATTGAGAATCTTATCAGATATACATTGTATTTTTTTCTTATGTTAATTGGCTCTTCACAATTTTTGTCCAGTTTTATTGGATTATTAAAGTTAAAAAAGTTCAGTTTTGAACTCCATTATGTATCATGGACCCAATTTTTTGTTGAATATATATTAGCAGTATATAACTTACCTTTTTAATGTCTATTTTGTACGTTTTTTTTTTTTTTTTTTTTTTTTTTTTTTTTTTTTTTATTGATTGTTCAAAACATTACAGAGCTCAAGACATATCATCTTTCATACATTTGACTCAATTGGGTTTTGTACTCCCCAAATACATAATACAGACTCACTTCTGTTACATACTCACATTTTTACATAATGGCTTATTAGTGACTGTTGTATTCTGCTACCTTTCCTATCCCCTACTATCCCCCCTCCCCTCCCCTCCCCTCCCATCTTCCCTCTCTACCTCCTCTGCTGTTGTTCAATTCTTTCCCCCTTTTTTTTTTTCCCCCCACCCCCTTGCCCCTCATAACCTCTTATAATTTTGTGTATCACTGAAGGTCTCCTACCATTTCCATATGTTTTCCCTTCTCTCTTGCTTTCTCTCCCCCCATTCGTCTTAGTTTACTGTTAGTCTTTTCCTCATGCTCTTCCTTCCTGTTCTATTCTTAGTGGCTCTCTTTATATCAAAGAAGACATTTGACATTTGTTTTTTAGGGCTTGGCTAGCTTCACTTAGCATAATCTGCTCTAATGCCATCCATTTCCCTGCAAATTCTATGATTTTGTCGTTTCTTAGTGCTGCATAATACTCCATTGTGTATAGCTGCCACAATTTTTTTATCCACTCATCTATTGAAGGGCATCTAGGTTGGTTCCACAGTCTAGCTATTGTGAATTGTGCTGCTATAATCATTGATGTGGCCGTATCCGTATAGTGTGCTCTTTTAAGGTCCTCAGGGAATAGTCCAAGAAGGGCAATAGCTGGGTCAAATGGTGGATCCATTCCCAGCTTTCCCAGGAATCTCCATACTGCTTTCCAGATTGGCCTCACCATTTTGCAGTCCCACCAGCAGTGAACAAGTGTGCCCTTTTCCCCACATCCTCGCCAACACTTATTGTTGTTTGACTTCATAATGGCTGCCAATCTTACAGGAGTGAAATGGTATCTTAGGGTGGTTTTGATTTGCATTTCTCTGATTGCTAGAGATGGTGAGCATTTTCTCATGTGCTTGTGGATTGATTGTATGTCCTCCTCTGAGAAGTGTCTGTTCAGGTCCTTGGCCCATTTGTTGATTGGATTATTTGTTATCTTATTGTTTAATTTTTTGAGTTCTTTGTACATTCTGGATATTAGGGCTCTATCTGAGGTGTGAGGGGTAAAAATTTGTTCCCAGGATGTAGGCTCTCTATTTACCTCTTTTACTGTTTCTCTTGCTGAGAAAAAACTTTTTAGTTTAAGTAGGTCCCATTTATTTATTCTTGTCATTAACTCTTGGGCTACGGGCGTTCTATTAAGGAATTTGGAGCCCGCCCCCACAATATGTAGATCGTAGCCAACTTTTCCTTCTATCAGACGCAGTGTCTCTGTTTTTATATCTAGCTCCTTGATCCATTTTGAGTTAACTTTTGTGGCTGGCGAGAGAAAGGGATTCAATTTCATTTTGTTGCATATGGATTTCCAATTTTCCCAGCACCATTTGTTGAAGATGCTATCCTTCCTCCATTGCATGTTTTTAGCCCCTTTATCAAATATAAGATAGTTGTAACTTTGTGGATTAGTCTCTGTGTCCTCTATTCTGTACCATTGGTCCACCTGCCTGTTTTGGTACCAGTACCATGCTGTTTTTGTTACTATTGCTTTGTAGTACAGTTTGAGCTCTGGTATCGCTATACCTCCAGATTCACACTTCCTGCTTAGAATTGCTTTTGCTATTCTGGGTCTTTTGTTTTTCCATATGAATTTCATGATTGCTTTATCTATTTCTACAAGAAATGTCTTTGGGATTCTGATTGGCATCGCATTAAACCTGTAGAGAACTTTGGGTAATATCGCCATTTTGATGATGTTAGTTCTGCCTATCCATGAACAGGGTACATTTTTCCATCTTCTGAGATCTTCTTCTATCTCTCTCTTTAAGGTTCTGTAGTTTTCATTGTATAAATCTTTCACCTCTTTTGTTAGGTTGATTCCCAAGTATCTTATTTTCTTTGAGGATATTGTGAATGGAGTGGTTTTCCTTATTTCCATTTCAGAGGTTTTGTTGCTGATATACAGGAATGCCTTTGATTTGTGCGTGTTGATTTTATATCCTGCCACTTTGCTGAATTCATTTATTAACTCTAGTAGCTTCTTTGTAGATCCTTTTGGGTCTGTTAAGTAGATTATCATGTCATCTGCAAATAGCGATAATTTAATTTCTTCTTTTCCTATTTTTATGCCTTTAATTTCTTTTGTCTGTCTAATTGCTCTGGCTAGTACTTCGAGAACTAAATTGAATAGAAGTGGTGATAGAGGACATCCCTGTCTTGTTCCAGATTTTAGAGGGAATGCCTTCAGTTTTTCTCCGTTTAGGATGATGCTAGCCTGAGGTTTAGCATATATAGCTTTTACAATGTTGAGGTAAGTTCCTGATATCCCTAGTTTTTCTAATGTTTTGAACATAAAGGGATGTTGTATTTTGTCAAATGCTTTTTCTGCATCTATCGAGATGATCATATGGTTCTTGTCTTTAAGCCTATTGATGTGGTGAATAGCATGTATTGATTTCCGTATATTGAACCAGCCTTGCATCCCAGGGATGAATCCTACTTGATCATGGTGCACAAGTTTTCTGATATGTTTTTGTATTCGATTCGCCAGAATTTTATTGAGAATTTTTGCATCCAAGTTCATTAGAGATATTGGTCTGTAGTTTTCTTTCTTTGAAGTGTCTTTGTCTGGTTTTGGGATCAGGGTGATGTTGGCCTCATAGAATGAATTTGGAAGAGCTCCTTCTTTTTCTATTTCTTGAAATAGTTTGAAAAGTATTGGTATTAGTTCTTCTTTGAAGGTTTTGTAGAACTCCGCTGTATACCCATCAGGTCCAGGGCTTTTCTTGGTTGGTAGTCTTTTGATGGCTTCTTCTATTTCTTCCTTTGTTATTGGTCTGTTTAAACTGTGTGTGTCTTCCTGTCTCAATCTGGGCAAATCATATGCCTTAAGAAATTTATCGATATCCTCGCTATCTTCTATTTTATTAGAATATAGGGTTTCAAAATACTTTCTAATTATCTTCTGTATTTCTGTAGTGTCTGTTGTGATATTGCCTTTTTCATCCCGTATATTAGTAATTTGAGTTCTCTCTCTTCTTCTTTTTGTTAGCATAGCTAAGGGCTTGTCTATCTTATTTATTTTTTCAAAGAACCAACTTTTAGTTTTATCAATTTTTTCAATGGTTTTTTTTGTTTCAATTTCGTTTATTTCTGCTCTAATTTTAATTATTTCTTGTCTTCTACTACAATTGCTGTTGTTTTGTTCTTCCTTTTCTAGGTTTTTGAGGTGTAGTGTGAGTTCATTTATTTATTTTATTTTATTAAAAAAATCATTTAAATTTTGGTGGGCTTTTTAAGTGGTTATAACTATTTGGTTTCAGTTTAATAAATGTTTGCCAATCCCACAGTCTAAAAAATAGTCTTCAATATTTTATTCCAGAAGCTTTTATGTTTAGATCCATAGCACACCTCAAATTAATTCTCACTTATAGAATGAAATAGGAGTTGAAGATATTTATGTTTCACAACATGAATTTGTTTCAGTATGATTCACTGAAAGGACTGCCATTTCCCTATTAAATTGTTTTGCTATCTGTCTAAAAGCAATCCATCATTTAATTATAAGTTTGTGTTTGGACTTTCTATTCTGCTGAAGGCAAAGGCATGAGAGATACTACTGTGTTTCTTCAGAAGAATATGTGTCCTTACCTACTCTTGTCTTAGCCCACAGACAAGAAAAAGACAAAGCACAGAAAGTTTTAACAATATAAGAGTACAGAGAAATTGTTACACTTTGTGATTAAAAATGATCATTAATAGCAGAAGGATTTACAGGGTGACCATCAAAATAGTGATGCTACAGCAATAAAGATTGGAACATATCCTAGCAAAGATTGCTCAAAGGAGCACTGCTGCACCTCCAGCAAGGTGTATTGGAGCATTCAGAGATTCCTGTGCTTCCACCAGAGGGGATAGATGGCAGCTGATATAGAGCCTGTAGCTCTGGAGAGGCCCCCATGATCAATAACTGGAGACCACAGTGATACAACTGTGGACTGTTCCTTATATTGGGATGCACAGAGCTCAGAGGAAGAAAAACAATTACACTGTGGTGACCAAGGACTGGGGACCTCCTCCCTGCAGTTGCCATGGCAATAGATAATTCTTTCAGATCTCAGACTTTACTAAGTTGAAAGGGATAGAGAGGGCTTCCATCTTGGCTGAGAACACTCCAAATTAACTTGATTTATTCTGAGTTCACAAAGATGATGCTTTTTATCTCTGGGCTAATATGGATGGTACAATAAAGATTTAACTTAATGATAAAAAAGTAACTTTTTTTCTTTTAATCAAATTTATAAATTGAGAAACTCATATTAGTTATAATTTAAACTCATTTTCTAAGCCTGTCATATTTTGTATAGAAACAGTAGTATATGAGAAAAAAAATCAGTGTAAAGTAAGAAGACTTTCATATGGTGTTAGTTTTGTTATGAGAAAAAAATCAGTGTAAAGAACATTGTTTTTAACTTTCTTCAGCTTTTTCTTTTTGATATAAGTGTTGATTCAATACCGACAATATTTGATACACTCTTAAGTGGTTTACATACACAATCTAACTTGATTTTTATAGAAACACAGGGAGATAGGTATTTAAACATTTTCATTTTACACAGAGAGGAAAGAGTATTACTACTTTCATCTGTAAGATGAAATGGTAGTCATACTTTTGCTCAGAAGGTTTTAGGTGTATCTAACAAGATGATGCATATGATGTTGCTCTCTGTGTCAAAGAACTAAACTTTAGTTATTGTTAAATTATTAATATTCTGAACTCTCCAAATTGATTCCTATTTCTCGTCCTTATGATGCCTCTTAGCAACAATTCTGACCAGTTTGCTGGCTTCCTGCAAAACAACTTCTTCACTGCTATACCCAGATCTACAAAGGTTTTCCTTGACTGGGCTATAATGAACTTTGAAAACATACGGACTTCCCCCTGCTTTTTTAAAATGGCAGCTGAAACGCAAACATTATAAGAAATATGTTCTGAAGACCCTGCTCAGTTATACAATTACACTTCCTGTTCTCTCTCAGGCTTAGTGTATTTAGAGTCCATTTAGGTTACTGAAATGTGGATATTTCTATTTTAAATTAATGTTTTTATTCTTTCTTCTTGTATATTGTGGAGCTGGTTCTTCTGTGAGTTTTTTAATACATTACTCTGCTCATCAACTTAAAAACTTAGAATTGGTTTTACACTAGTATAAAAACTAAAGAGGGAGTCCACAGTTACATGGTACTTTATTTTAGCTAAGGACTAGGAAAAGTTCAAAGAAAAAATTTAAGATTACCCAAATTCACTTGATCTTGCACATTTCTTTTGGTAATATATTGTCATTCAGCTTCCACAACTGGGATTGAAGTTCAAACATTTTCACACATGGCATATTTATACAAGCAAAGAAACTGAGCCAAACAAACCTAATTCTGATGTTCAAAACACTATGAATGACATTTCCTTACAGGAACACATTAATATTATTTCATAAAATAGAACTTGTTTGGATGACATTGTTAAAGGAGTTTCTTTCATGTGACTTTAAAAACTTTAATTTATATATTCATTTCTTTAATGACCCAAATAAAAAATATTTTTAAATAGAGTCTAAATATCAATTTTTATATCTTTGTACTTTGAATATAATATGAGTAATATTCTGAGAACATGTTTCTGTTCATATTCTTGCATATATGGACAGTTTTCTTTCTTTTTCAAAATCCCTTGTTGCTATAGTTTCTAAGCACTCAGTAATGACAATTATTTTTTAATTAGCACAATGTCACACTGTGTATTTTAAAAACATCCACGTACTATTGAAAATTAAATTCTATTTTAAATTAATTATAACTCCTTAAACTCAGAAATTCTATCTCAATATTCTTTGTAGCACAAATTTATAGTTCAGTGCTTATTAAGCTTTACTGATTGATAACTTCTAAGAATTTAATAAGGAGTCAATCATAAAGGTAGCAAGCAAAGCAAGCATATACAAATAGTTTACTCTTTCAAATTTCTAAAAAACTCAGAATACTTAGCAATATTTATGCACTCATTCATTTTTTTTTCTGAGTGTAAGTGATTTGTGGAGTGTATTTATTTGGTTTTGCCTTTTAAAATACTCAAGTCATCTGACATGACAGGGTAAGCAATTACTCTTTAGAGAGGTGTCCCCCTTGCATAGATTTTGTTTTATGCATGCTTTCAATCAAAACAGACATGTAATTATTACACAACTATTTCTTAAAAAAACATCATAACAGCTGGTTATTTATGAAAACAAGAAAGAACCTACACATACACATTTCTGAATTAAATTGCTGAGACAATTTTATTCCAAATTCACATTTGTATTTCTAAGTAATTACAAGCCTGCACGTTGTAGGAGAAATTTCTAAAACTATCCTCAGATGAATGTGTTCATTATTGCCATGCTCTTATTTCCCAAATATTAAAATAATTTTATGGCTTATTTATTATTTATGGACTCTTCAGTATGAATCTCTCTGTTATTTTTACATTTTGTAAAATAATTAACTTGATAATGTAGAAACAAATCCAGTGGATTCAAACTCTAAAAAAGACTTTTAAAAAACAGGAATATCATTTGCAGTGTACTTCCCCAAAATATGTGAAAACTCACAGGAGGTTTGTGTCACATAGGCACATATTTAGGCTGAGCTCTCTGGACTATGCTAGGCTGTAAAATAGAAGACATCATTTTAACTTGTACCAAATGGTGTCATGAAAGTGAGCTCCCTATATGGGTTTATGAATGATTAGAATACTGAGTTATTTATTCTAGTTTAGCTTGGTGAACTTGAATTTTCCCTTTTCATCAAGGTTGTCCTAACATTGACTGAATATCTCTTTATTCTTATAGGCAGGTAACACATTCACGGAAAACTTCCACATCTTAATGTTTGTTGAGATTACTGTTCAATATGTTTACCAACTCTATGCAAGGGCACATCAGAATGTGCTTAAATAGTGAACACACTGAGATTACCAGGTATGTATTTTATTCTGTTTAAATTTTACTTCATTTGTCCATGAATCTACACAGAGAATGTGACATTAGGCAAATCTCGATATCGTAAGTATTAAATTGTTTTCCTAAATCACTTGGGATTTTTATTTTGTGTGAGAATTACAAAACCGCTCTCACTTGCTAGGTAGAAAATATTAATTTACACCTGCATATCAGCATACAATTATATAAATATCAAGTACTTATAATTGTTTGTACTTACAGAAGCATAACTATTACCTGTACAAGTATACACATGCTGACACAATATGTTATAAAAAGTATGAACATGGGCTGGGGTTGTGGCTCAGAGGTAAAGTGCTTGCCTAGTAGGTGTGAAGGCACTGGGTTCAATCCTCAGTGCGACATAAAAAGAATAAAAATAAATAAAATGAAGTTATTATTTAAAGAAAAGTATGATCATATGCCTAAACAATCCAAAATTACGTGCTTTAATTTATTTTTTATTCTAAATTATTATATATGACAACAGAATGTATTACAATTCACATTACACATACAGAGCACAATTTTTCATATCTCTGGTTGTATACAAAGTATATTCACACCATTTGTGTCTTCATATATGTACTTACAGTAATGATGTCCATCTCATTCCACCATCTTTTCTACTGTCACGCCCCCTCCCTTCCCCTCCCACCCCTTTGCCCTATCTAGAGTTTGTCTAATCCTACCATGTTCCCCCTCCCAATCCCACTATGAATCAGCCTCCTTATATCAGAGAAAACATTTGGCATTTGATTTTTGGATTGGCTAACTTTACTTAGCATTATCTTCTCTACCTTCATCCATTTACCTGCAAATGCCATGATTTTATTCTCTTTTATTGCTGAGTAATATTCCATTGTTTATATATATATAATATATCATATTTTCTTTATCCATTCATCTACTTAAGGGTGTCTAGGTTGGTTGTTTCCACAGTTTTAGCTCTTGTGAATTGTGCAGCTATAAACACTGATGTGTCTGTGTCCCTGTAATATGCTATTGGATCAAGTCCCTAGGAATTAAACCACAGACCCTGTGTCTAATAGAAGAAAAAGTAGGCCCAAATCTCCATCATATTGGATTAGGTAGGCCCTGACTTCCTTAATAAGACTCCTATAGCTCAAGAATTAAAATCAAAAATCAATAAATGGGGTGGATTCAAACTAAAAAGCTTCTCATCAACAAAAGAAACAATCTGTGAGGTGAATAGAGAGGCTACATCTTGAGAGAAAATTTTTCCTGCTGGCACATCAGGTAGAGCACTAATCTATAGGGTATATAAAGAACTAAAAAAGCTAAACACCAATAAAACAAATAACACAAACAATAAATGGGTTAAGGAACTGAACAGACACTTCTCAAAAGAAGATATACAATCAATCAACAAATATATGAAAAAATGTTCAACATCTCTAGTGATTAGAAAATGCAAATCAAACTATTCTAAGATTTCATTTCACTCCAGTCAGAATGACAGCTATCAAGAACACAAACAAGAATAAGTGTTCGCAAGGATGTGGGGAAAAAGGCATACTCACATTGCTGGTGGGACTGCAAATAGATGCAGCCAATATGGAAAGCAGTATGGAGATTCATAGGAAAACTGGAAGTGGAACCACCATTTGACCCAGGTATGCCACTCCTCAGTCTATACCCAAAGGACTTAAAAATAGCATACCACCAAATTACATTATTTGAAAGACAAAAATGGTAGAGAAGAAAGGAGATACATTGTTATATTATGGTCAAAAATTTTTTATATGTTATTTGCTGCTTCTCTCAGAGAGGATCATAGTAAACATTTGCATATTACTGGCTCCAACAAATAGTACACAAAGAAACAGGGTAGCTTGATTTACTATCCATTACCAAAACTTCTTCACATATGGTAGATTTTTCTACATCTCTCTTATTTTGGGGAGAGTTCTATTGACATCCTTTAGGCCATTATTCTGTGATATATAATTGTGGAGAGTGTCATTAATGTACCCGAATAAACAGAATTATTGTTTCAATCAGATTTCATTACTTTTTTTTATTTTACTGGTCCTATAATTATCATTTTGTGGATCAGTGAGTATTACTTAAGTTAATAAAAAGAAGAAAGTGTCAGAGTCATTTTCTCAAATTATCTCTTTTTACTCATCTAAAAAATTTGAGTCAAAATCTGAAAGAGAAAAAGACATAAATTTTTGGAAAGTCTGCACAGGTGAATCTGATACTGACAATCTATTTCTCCACCAGTTTTATATTTCTCCCCAACCACTGATCTATTACTCCAATTTTTTACTACATTTTGTTTTGTAAAAAGTGCATATTAATCTCTCAAGACTATATCTGACAGACTCACAAACTTTGTAATGATCCACTATATTGAAGTGTTCAAAGTAAACTTTGTTCCTATTTCCAGTTTTAGACAAAAGATTAAATAAACTTACAAAAATTTTTGAAACTTCTCCATGTTTTCTCAAACTCAAATACTTACTGAACATTACTCCCCCTGCCCCCTCAGAAATATAAGCATTCATTTCCTAGAGATCCTGTGAGCTCCATCAAACACCAACATTTTTCTACTTTTGAGCTCATACAATTGGTCTGCATAATTTTCTATGCTGAATTACAAATTATTTGGACTCTGGCATATGAGCTTAGTGTTATAATGACTGGGGAATGTTGGCATTAGAAAAGTACCAATAATCATTATGCTTACACAATAGTATTTATGTTCTGTAAATCGATATTCCAATCTGAGGAACCAATATTCAGGAAGTGTTCAATTCACCGGTGAGATAGTTTTTCACAGCATGGGGAGACCTGACATATTAAAAGCTTGCTGGAACTGGCATTGGTCATCCTGGACAAGGGTTTGTTTTGACCACACTGGCTAAGCTTATTGTAAGAGTTTCAATTTCAAGTTCCAACTAGACACATGTGTATCCAGTGTTCGCTAATCTGGCTTCAGTAACAGATTTACCTTAATTCGAGAACCATGTGTCTAATATGTCAACTGATACTTATTCATTTTATTTGACTTCTGAATTGGCAGGAACTTTCTAGAACTATCACATGGCAATGGACTCCAAACATTCTAGATTGATCAAAGCTCAAATGCAGGCCACAGTAAATAAGAACCATCCATTCATCCCTCAAAAAATCAGTGAGTACACAGCCCTGTGCTTGCTTATCATGCAGAGGTGGTAGAGGAGTAGAGAGGGAAGAATTTCATTTGTGTTATGAGGAAGCCATGTATACCAGGCCTGAAGCACTGCTGTACAGTTGTTTCTCCCTTTATATTAAATTGAGAGTTATTAAGTTTGTATTTAGACTTTAGGTTTCCTCCTCCCTCCAAAAGGGAGAAACCATTTTATATTTAAATATAAAAGAGGCAAAATGAATCTGGTAAATTAGACTGCTTTCCAAAAACAAGGAAACTTTTTACAAAAGAGAATTGCTGGTGTAAAGCCAAAGTGTAAGTAATTCTGTGTGGCTAGAGGATGCGCTTGTTAAGGAGGAGGGCGCACACGCTGTATACAGATTCAGAAGCCACCGTCCTGTTCATAATTCCACTACTGACTTATCCAAATGTTGCTTGAAAGCAATTATCTCTGTTAGTACATCACACAATTAAAATAGTATCTATTGATTAGAAATATTTTGACACGGTAAATATGTTTTCATCTCATTAGGAGGGAAAAAAATAAACTACCATAATACCTTCAGACTGGATATGAATACCAGCTTTCCACCTCTAGCCAGGAAATCTTAATTTGAGCACCAACATTTGAAAACTGTCATGTGAGCGTATAAGTCTATAAAGCAAACTGATCGTTCAGGAAATCCAATATGGGTTTGTTTATACTTCCACTGAGCATTTCTCTTTCTGGAGAGGAGAGTCATAGCTATGCAGAGATTTGCTGAGAAGATCTGCATGCACTGGGCATCCCAGATCTCTCCAAAGTCTGCAGTCTGCTTGGGGCAGAGGTGAATTATCTGGTTTATAGGGGCTCAGATAGAGGTCACTGCTTGGATTGCAATTCTGGCTTGCCTGTAGTTTATTTTGTGTAAATGTGGAAGTAGCAGCTCTTGAATCCCTGTAGTGAGACAAACCTTATCCTCTGTTTGAAGCTGGATTTATCCTGTGTTTCCATGATGAGGTCTTATAAACAGAACTCTCTTCTTGGCACATCTAAATATGGGGAGACTTATCCTGTGAGTCTTCTTTTCAAATCACTGTCAGCACTAAAATGCAGCAATTAATATATCAAAACATAATTGGAGGGGCAGTAGTCATGCTCATTTTTACAATGTATAAATTGAGATACAAATCACTTATTTCCCATGAAGTAAAGCCCCCAATAACAGTGTTTCTAAATAGCTCGCAGTTTCAATGGTTGAAAAAGTATTTATACTTCCGTATTTATAGTAGAAGTAGGGAATGTTTTTATAATAATGTTATGAATGTGGAAGCAAATTGGGACCCAAAAAAATTCTGTTGGATGATTTTCTTGAAAATAAAATTTTATGCCAACTTTATTGTTTATAGGCTATGGGGGTGGAATCCAGGTAAAGTCCTTTCCTAAAGTCCTTTCCAATTTCAAAATATCCAGCATAATAGAGAAGCAGCCAAGTTTCAAATACCCCTGGAAAGGTCACTGTCTGGAGGTATGTGAGAACGTACCATACAGCAGGATGTTTTTATGTCACTAAAGAGCACATTTCAGAATAGAATTCTCCAGGTCTCAGAGTTGGCAATTCATGAAGGAAGAACAAATTGCCAAAAACTCTCTCTCAAGCAGGAGGTGCTTAATGAAACGAGGTTGGATATCTTAGATGCTCTGAGGATGTTTTTTCTTTACCAACAAACAATTCCATATATATCAAATAGATCATTCATTGGCCTCAGGAGGAAGGCAAGAAGACATAATTGTTTTACTTTTAACTTAAATAGGGACACCGAGTCCCTGATTATTTACCCTCTCTTCAGAATCACCATTTTAGCCTGCTGGTATTATGTGAGTTGTCTGCAGTAATGGGAAATCCATTTGCCTTTATTACCAAGGAAGGTATTCAAAGGTAGCAAAACTTATTGTCAAACTGGGGTTGCTCTGCAGAGAATAATTTCAAAATATCCCTTATTTTTTAAGAAGATTCTATGTAACCTACAGAGAAGATAATTATGAAAGTAATAAACTAATTATCATCACATTTAATTGAAAAAGTGTGAATTATTGGTAGAGTTTAAGTAATGACAAGCTGTGTGAGATCATAAAAATACAAATATAAAGACACCTTAGCAGTGTTTCAAACATGTGCAAAAAATTAAAGTGAGGGTTATATTTCATATGTACAGGAAATATATGCATTTATTTTTGTGTATCATCACTTTGTATATCAAAATATGGTGAGAAATTGTAAGATTTAATTGTGTATTTTAAAGGAATTATAAAGCATTCAGAGAGTAGAGGGGTGAGAGTAATAAGAGGTAATCTCTAGTTTTGCCTTGAGCAAGGGTACAGATTATGTTACCATTTTCTACAAAGAAAAGTGTAAGAGACAGACTGGTTTGATGAATTACAAACTAAGAATTAATATTCTGTTTTGCTTATAGAATGTCATGTTAAGTGCATGGTTATATAGGAACCTTGTATTTCCTCCCTCCAGAAGAAGTGTCCCAACCACTGTTTGCAATTTGGATAAACTAATTAGTATATTATATTTAAAGGAAATTGTCTTTAAAACTGCAAAACTTCATTTCTTGATCACATCACACACAAGTGCAGCTGGGCAGCTCTCCTATGTAACTCTCAAATGGTAACTTGGACACACAGGGTCTGCCTCAGTTCTGACACTGCTATTAAAATCTTTTTGGTCAACACAGAACTAGTTCTACTTGTGATCAACTTTTACCCTGAAGCAGTACTGAAGAACTGACTAGGAAGTTATTGATTTCTATCCTATGGAGAATTATTCCCTTTCATAATTAATACCCAATAATTTAGGAATTGTTCCTTTGGATTTTTCAATTATAGAACTTTGAAGCATTATGGTAGATACTCTATATTAAATGTTCAAATAGAAGCAAGATTAAGTTACAGGAAAATATCAACAGATAATTTTCCAGTGCTCCAGACTCTTGACGGAAAATAATCCTGCTTTCTCTAAACATATTTGTTTAAAATTATCAAATAATTAGGAGCTAATAAAAAATAACTATGTTCACAAGCAAAGTCTAAGAGCATGAAGATTATTAACACAATAGCTAAGGCACTAATATGTATATCCTATTCTCATTTAATTTATTCTCCATAAACACTACATTTATCCAATAGTACTATAAATAGTTCATGTTCAATGTATATAAATAAAGTTGATAGTGTTTTTCATATAATTGGTATCATTTATTAATTCTTTAAATACATGTCACATGCTAGGGAGAAAATATCAAAACACATTTTTACTTATTAGTATATGAATAACTAAATTTAATTGCCCTAAAGTCTGTATTCTATACGTAAAATACCTAACTTTACTGTGTTGCTAACTTACTGTATCAAGAAATGTGTATTGTCAGTATTTTGTATTTGTTATTCCTTTCTGGTTAAGCAACTAAAATGTTTCTAGCAGTCATTTAAAATGGAAGAAATTGCTAAACCTCTTCTTATGCTTAGTGACAGGTTTTTAAAAAGTGAATATAGATAGAAGCAGGTTGGTGTCAATAAATGTGAATCACCTTGGAAACAGAAGGATCTGCTTCCTTCCATGTAAAGTTTGTCTCTGTTATGAGTTATCTACAGATAAATAAATTAGCCACTAAAAATGAAAATCCCTTGTGACATTAAAAAAGAACTAAGTTGGCATAAGGAAAGTTAAGACATGAGACAAAAACTGGGTATACCATGATGCAAAGATAAAAGTTCAAATCTCTTCCCAAGATTAGAAGAAAAGTAACACTTGGATCTTATGAGTGTTTGAAAAGATTCCCGGAAAAAACAAGTCTTCTTATATAGTTTTCTCCTTTGATGGTAACTGGTAGCAAATTATTATTGGTGCTCTTTTTATTGATTTATATCCTAATGTCTATGATACCTTGTATTTGAGACCCACTGTGTGAATACAATATAGGAACCTTTCAGAGTGGGGTGATATTGGCATAGTCACTGTGTCAATGAAGGAGAAGGGGTGTCACACCTGCTAGTAAGGAATTAAGGTTCCTCTTTTGGTACTCCATTTAGGAATGCCAATCCCACAGGCTCATCTACAATCATAGTAATGAGGGCTTAGGGAGAAAAGTAACACCATGCACAACCCACTTTCAACTGGAAAACATACTTCCTGATGCCATCCAGGAAATAATGTCTCCTTTCAAATAACATATGATAATGTTAAAATTTACTGGAGATCTTTTGGAAATGTTTGGATTTTGCTTATTATTAATTATTTAAGTATAATTCCAGGACATTCATAGGAAGTATAAAACAAAGTATTTTAGCCATCAGTCACTAGTCCCTCAGCTCTAAAATGGGCAAAAGTACATGCCTCATTACAGTTTTATAATCTTTGAATGAGAAATCATATATGTTGTCCTAAGTGTTCACTTATTGTCTTTCCTGAAACTGTCAAGAACTGACTTTTGCTCTTTGAGTGTGAAGGTGCAGGATTATAGTGATGGGGGTAAAATATTATTTCTATTTTGGTTGAAGGAAAATTTCATATAAAACTAAATGTAGGGCTGGGATTGTGGCTCAGCAGTAGAGCGCTCGCCTAGCACGGTTGGGACCCAGGTTCAATTCTCAGCACCACATAAAAATAAAAGGCATTGTGTTGTGTCCATCTACACATAAAAAATAAATATTAAAAAAAACTAAATGTATTTATGTCTTTTAAGAAATACTAACAAAGCACTTAGAATGTGCCCAACACTATTTCTAAGTGCTTTACAAATATAAATACATCATATCTTCATAACAAACCTTTTAATACAGTTTTTTTTATCTGATGTTCTCTTCACATTTTACAGATCAGGCAACTGAGGCATAGGGAATAACCTCTATATAATAGACTTTTCATCTAAAGGTAAGCCAGGGGGTTCCTAGCTCACACTAAAATCCTAAACACTGCTACTCTGTCTTTTTTAGTATTAAAAAAATCAATCTAACTTGAAAGACTTTGTCATTTAAGTATCAAATGTCACTTATTTATTTCTGTTAAAGTCCTGTATCATTCACATTCCGTTTTGAGTAAGCAGACATTCAAAGCAAATAGCTATAAAGAACAACACTCCTTTTCCTTGTGATAAGAGAACAGAGACCATCAGTTGCCTCTTTTTTTTAATAGCTGAACATATTTTTCCCTGAACAGACTTAAATTTGCATTTTAAAGATCCACCTTATCAAAACTTTATTTAAATAATTTAATCAATCTAACATTTGTTCGTTGAATGCAAGGTGCTGGGCACTTGTCTGGTAGTTTTTGCATGCTATCTAATTTTGTTTTTAAATACACAGCACCAACTGTTTTTTGTTGTTTGGTGCTACATTCAAAGAAATTTGGAAATTGACTGTCCTCCCTGGACCTATGAAGAATCCTTCTTAAGATGTAAGCAAAGCCTCTGCTTTTTTAGATCTCTTTCCCCTTATGAACAGAGAGTCACAATGCATTTTCATGTCCCCTTAAAATGAATGGGGAAGTGCTCTAGATGCATCAATTTTACAAACTGAGGTGGAAAAAAGAGAGTAGAGGAAAATGAGTAACATTTTCATTTGTCCATAAATTGATTCAATATAAGATACATTATTAGAGTGCCTTGATTTTCTTCAAAAGATATTTTGTCATTATTACAGTGTTTCCAGGGAATATTTGACTATCTCTTCTGGTTTTTAAGTTATATACAGTAGCTAATTATTGCTTAAAAGCAGTTTTACAAAGTTATCTACATGACAGCATGAATTCATGTGCTATCAATTGCATCACTTGAACAAAAATCATTCTTTTTTATCTAATATTGGGTTAGAAAATTGATAGCTCCCTTTGCCCATACATTGTATTCCATGTGATTTGTGGAAAATCATTTTCTACAGGCTGCCGCAGTATCCTACACCCACACTGAGATTACAACCCTAGTTATCATTAACCTCTGGAAAAGAAACGAAATAGACAACCAATAGGAGTACTGAGGAGATTCAAAGAAACACTCTCTATTGTATTTCTCAGAGAATATTAGATTAAAATTCAAATCCTTTCTAGTGACAGATTGTTACAGGAATAAGAAATGGCACAAACAATCCATTTCAGGACAAAGACTTCGCAAAAATAGGAAGGTTGATTATAATTGAATATTCCCTATGGATATCTCTGAAGCTATGCCTCAGTCTATTTCCTATTGACAGGTGGTAGTGTAAATTAAATGTGGTATTATGCATTCAAATTGGATTTCAACTACTCATCATCCATAGTGTGACATTAGAATTAGCCCCAATGATGACAGTCTAAAGATCATAATGAGAATAGGTGCCCTTTTCCATTCATATTGTAGTTCCACTGGTGGGGAGGGTAGGAGTTGGAGATTGGATTCATAATTTTGTTATAATCTTTGCTGCCTGAAAAATTCATACCATGAATTGACTATCCTGAATATTAATACTGTGCTGACGGTTCTCTGAATTAATGACAGACAAAAGGCCACTTGTCTTCCATAAGTATTGTGCCAAATCCAAAGCAGCAATATTCGAAGTCCTGTCAATTCTACTATCAATCATTACCTAACTGTTCATAATAAAAAAGGAGAAATGAGGCCTTGCAAAATAGCACAGTCCCAAAAAAAGTGAAAGAAAGAGTAAAAGCTTCTCTCTCTGATAATGGCCAGGAATGACTTCAGTTGCATGGACCAGAGGTTCTCATTCAGAGACATGCTGCAGAAATCTCATGTAACATTCTGTGAAGGTTTTTATGTGCCTGGGCATGCGGATGCTCAAATCACACCCTGTGTGGATCTGATGCACATCTTTCACCATAACCTTTTTTTTTTTTTTAAGTATTTCTCAATATGAGCACTGGGGACTGCCTGCATTAGAAAAATCACTGGGACAGGGAATTTTGGTGCCTGTTGAAACTACAGATCCTGAGAGCTACCCCAAACCTACTAATTTAGAATTTCTGCAAGTGAGGCTGGAGAACCTCTCTCTCTCTCTCTCTCTCTCTCTCTCTCTCTCTCTCTCTCTCTCTCTTTTCCCCAATACCATCTGTAGGTGTGTCTGAGGTACTACTTAGTGTTAAAATCCCTGGAACATGGTAGTAGAATTATCATTTGGCAATGTGGACATTACTATGGCAATCTAAAGGTCAAGACATTAAAGCAGGAATGTCACATGATGAGTTATTTTATGAAGTTAGTATATTATTTTAGTTTTAAAGAACACTTTTACTGTTACAATGACAGAATATAGCATTTTCATCATAGTCTAACCCAGTGTTTCCAATGTTTTTAGTTAGGCCATTAGACTAACAACCAAGATTAATTTTGGTTATAGTTTTGGCAAGTTACCATGTAAGACTGAAGAACAGTAGTCAGCCCATAATACAAGATATCTGAACACAAATAAGGCACACACCAAGTAGGTTCAGTTAAAAAAAAGAAAAAAGAAAAAAAAGGTCCATTTACCATTTGCTTTAACTTGTCTCCAAACAACTGCCTAAAATTCAAGCTCCAAGAAGCAATAATTACAATAGCTTCTGGTAGAGTTTCTATTTCAACAAGGCTTTTTATTTAAAAAAAAATAATGACATGTAATTATTCATGACATTTGGGATTATAGAACACAAAAAGAGGAAGGGGATTGAAATGTTAAGCATTCCTGGGGATTTAAAACAAAGTATATCTTTATTATAACTCCTAATTTAATTAATGTATTCTGATTACCATCTGGCCAGATCATCTTAAAACTTAACAAAAGAGATTAATCTGACGCTTAACAAATAATAAATCTAAATGAGTTTAATACTGAAATATTGATATTATGCAATCATCATTACCAGCATAAAGCAAAAAGAAAAAGGAAAAATGAAGGAAAACGACCATCTCTATAAGCTCTGCTGACCATTTAGAAATAAGGCTCCCACCATGATTTCAGACATAATTATAATATTATATTTAAGTGTACTTGAAGCAAAGTGAGATGTGTTCCTATTCCAAATGTTCTGTGGGTACAAATTAATAAAATGTAGTGAATAATAATATATGCCTGGAGTCAAATGCCCATGTCTTGGTCTCTTGTCTAAGTGTGACACACTGTCTATCTGTGAGTTAAAGGTGTTCTCTGGACCTCAAAGCCTTCATTTGAAAAATATGAGTATGTATGTAAAACCTTTATGAGAATGATGCACAAATCGTATACGTACAATTTTTTTAGTAACTGACAATCACTCTTGTACTTTATAAATAGTACTCTATCATAATTAGGAAAGAACTTTAGATTCTGGCTCTCTGAGAGGGAAAAAAATCACTTATTTTCTCTGAAAAAAAAATTTGGAAAATGTGTGAAATTTATTAGATACATCTACACAACCAACACATTTTGGAGTCCCGATTAATCACTCTCCTGGGGGAAAAAAGGATTTATGTGTTTTCCTAGTCTTTAGTACCTAAACCAGAGAAATGCTTGAGGGCGTGGAAGTACCACAATTAGCAACTTTGGTTATTTAGATTTGTACCATTACATATCCTATCTTTTGAAAACCAAACTAAAAAAGTCCAGAAAACATCACTTAAAAAAAAAAAAGAGAGAGACTGAGTCATGAATACATATTTTTTCTCATTTGAAGTTATTTAAATGTAATCTCTATCAACATAAAAGTAATATAACACAAATCATTCAGGCAAGGTAGTATGCAATGATCAAGAAAAAGATGTTAGCATAAAAATTCATCATTCAGAGATCTTTATACAACAATCAATTTAATTAAGAAGGGAATAAATAAGAAATAAACCCATAATTAAATAACAGAAGACTATGAAAGGAAGTCAAGCAAGGCTAAAAACATATTTCAGTTCTTACTAGAAAAACAATATTTTGTTGAAATGTCTCAAATTCAGTTTGGTGCATTGAATTGATTAGGTTCAGGTGTTGTATTGACAGTCATGCACTCTTTTTGACATTTGCTTATCCCCCATGCTTTAGATAACATGCAAATACATGTATCAATTTGCAAAGAAAGAGTAAATGTAAGTTATTTTTGCTGTTTATTCATATGTTAGATTAACTTTGTTTATCAACCCATATATTAAAATGTAATCATTTCATTGTCTGGAGCCTAAAGCTAATGTTAATTACAGTTTGAAACTTCGATTATTAATGCATCTTTACCTACTGAAGTGTGAAATAAGCAATAGTAGTTAGAATGCACCAATTAAATTAGCTTCTGAGACAAGAATTCATAAGTAGGTATTTGTTCATGATGAACAAATGCCATAGAATTTTGTGTTCTAAGCTATGTTTGTGAAATGGCAGTCCCAAGGAGGGAGAACAATTATCAAACAGACTAAGTAAAAAAAAAATGGCATACACAATAAGCATAACACATGTGATAAGCATCCCAGACCTTTATTTGTCTACTCCCTGTGTCATTCAAAGAAAAGACTATATAGTCTCCATCAATAGCAGAAAGTGTAGGCTTCTGTTTTGTTATATATAAAGGCAGGGAAAAAATTCCCATTGTTCATATAGTGTATCAAAATCATGTAATACTTTGTCAACTATTTATTATTTTATTGCATTTTATTTAACTGTAAAATGGAAACAAATCTTGCCTGTTCCATTAATGCCTTATATTAGGTTTAGATAAGTTACTGTTTGCTTCCTATTTGGGGGGTTGTCCTTTCTACTTCTTATTATTGGACTACTTGCACAATAAACAGTTATCTGTATTTCCTATAAAGAATAACTTTCACTACTTCTTGCTAAGTGCTTTCTTACTATATATTCCCAGCACAATGGCCCTCAGGATCCTTGTCAACATTACCACTTTTCAGGTAAGAAACCAGCACCACAGAGAGGTAGGTGACCGGTTTGAACTGTCAAAATTCATGGGCTGTGTTTCCTGCAATATTTTTTTCTAGAATTTTGCTCATAATTCAATTTTCAAACTTAAAATATGATAATGATGAACTCTCACTTGCAGTCACCCAGATTTCATATATTTTCATATTTTGCCAATAGTTTTAAAGAATATGAGTATTACAGAGATGAGGTTAAGTCTTCTGTGAATTCCCTCTTGATGCCTTCACCCTTTGCTTCTTCCCAGAAGTAACAGCTACTAACAATTGCTTGTTTATTTTCCTGACTTCTATTTTTATATTCAACAAGAACTCCTTGTTATATTTTTCATGCTCTCAAACATGATATAAATATTACACTATTCTATGGCATTGTTAGACAACTTTAATTTCTCTTCTCAACTTCCCAAATTACCTTATAATTCACCATTCAAACTTTTCAAAAAATTACTTATTTATTTTTATTGGTTCATTATAATTATGTATGGTAGTGGGATTCATTATCTCATAGTCATACATGCACATAACATAATTTGATCAACCTCATTTCTCAGTATCTTCTCTTTGCCTTCACCCCTGCCTCCCTCTGATCTACCTGTACTACCTTAATTTTTCTGTCTCATAATTAAATATAAAAACTTTGTGGAAGAGTAGAGTCTATAAATTTGCCAAAAATTCCATGCCTCTTCACTTCTATTTTTTATTATGGCCCAAAACAGGTATAGAGTATTCTCCTGCCATAATTTTCAGTATATTTCATTATTTCACTTAAGGGGAGAATAAATGTTTAAATAATTTTCAATCAAGCAAATGTTCTAATATAATTACAGATAAACCCATAGAGGTAATATATAGTATTAGGATAATAAATATCAATTTAAAATAAAAATTGGAAATTTCTAAACAATTTATGCAGTTTAGATTGATATTTTGCCTCCTTCCATATAAAATAATTCATTTAAATAGAAATGAGAAAATAAGTTGGAAATAAAGGAAAGAAAGATATGATAAAATGGTGTATGATTATATCTTATTAAAGTGGTCCTTGTGTGCTGGGGATGTGGCTCTAGCGGTAGCGCTCTCGCCTGGCATGTTTGCGGCCCGGGTTCCATCCTCAGCACCACATACAAACAAAGATGTTGTATCTGCCGAAAACTAAAAAATAAATATTAAAAATTCTCTCTCTCTCTTAAAAAAATTGTCCTTGTTTAATTCTAAACATAGTTTATTCATTATTTAGAATATTAGGACATATTAAAATTATATTCTTGAGAGATATATGTGTGTCTATCCATATATTTAGATAGTGAGAGAAAAAAGTGGATGGTAAATATTTACACATATTATTCAAATAGTAAGAAGAAAAAATAAGTGCTTGAATACTGATAGGACTCTTCTCAACAACAGGGATGCCACTGATCAAGAATATCCCTTCAGCAAGTCTATGGCCATGGTTTTATGATGTAACCTGGATAGGCTAGAACAGACAAGAAGACTGATGAACGGTTTTGTTTTCAACCTGCACAAAATCAAAATAAAATGGATGAAAGTCTTAGGAATCAGATAAGAAATCTTGCAACTGCTAGAAGAAAACATAGGGTCAAAACTCCAGCATATAAATGCTTCCCCACTAAGACTTTCCCCAAAAGACCTCAAGAAATGAAACCAAGAATCAAGAAGTGGAATGCCATCAAATTAAAGTTTTTGCACAGCAAAGAAAATCATTATTAGGGTAAAGACAGCCTACAGAATGGGAGAAAAATTTTGCCAGCTAATCTTTTGGCAGGAGGTTAATATCCAGAATATATAAAAAAAAAAAACCTCAAAAAACTCAATATCAAAAAATCAATAAATGAGCAAAGGAAGTAAACAAATTTATCAAAAAAGAAGAAACTCAACTGTCTAACAAATATATAAAAAATTACTCAACATCTCTAGCAATAGGGAAATGCAAATCAAAACTACACTAATATTTCATGTCATTACAGTTAGAATGGCAATTATTAAGAATACAAAACAAGTATTGGCGAAATGTGGGGGAAAAGGTATACTCAAGCAAACATTGTTGATGGGATTGCAAATTAGTAGAATCCCTTTGGAAAGTAGTGTGAAGATTCCTCAAAAATGAGGAACCATCTGACCTAGCTATCCCACACCTAAATACTTATCCAAAGAACTAGAATTGGCACAGTTAAGCAATAAAGCCACTACAGTGTTTACAGCAGCACCATTTACAATAGCCTAATTATGGAATTAACCCAGAGGCCCTGGTTATAGATGAATGCACCAAGAAAATATGGTGTATTTATACAATGGAGTTTTACTCAGCCAAAATGAAGAATGAAATAATGGCATTTGCCAGTAAATGGATGGAAATAGAGAAAATTATGCTAAGTCAAATGAGCTAGACTCAGAAAGTTAAAGGTCCAATGTTTTGTCTTTTCCTAAAGGAAAATTAAAGGAAAAAAAAAAGGCAGCGGGGGAGAGAATTGGATATCACAAAGACAGGGGGAAGAACAGTGGAGTAGAAATAAGAGAATGAGAGGGAGAGAGGAAGGGATAGAGAAAGAGGTGTAGAATGAATCCAACAAAATCACATTATATACACATATAAATGTACCAAAGGCAACATCTCCTTTATGTATATGTAGAGAGTACTCATCAAAAATAAATAAATAAAGGTGTGAAAGGAACATCAGTAGAGGAGAGGCTTGAGAAAAGGGGGAGGGAGGAGGGGAGGAAACGGGAGGAGGACTTGGGATCGAAATTAAATTCCTCATATGCATAATTATGTCAAAAGGAACCCAGATATTATGTATAAATATAATGTCTTAATAAAAAAATAAATTTAAAAACCCAATGGGAATTAGAGTGCTGAGAAGTCATATAGATGTTTTTAGGAATGCTTCTGCTAAGTATCACCTGTATGCAGTATAAAGCAAGTAACAGGGAAAAAATGGAAACATTAATAATAAAGTATGACACTATTAGATTTCTTTGTCCTTAAGTTTCAGCATATTTTTTCACTTCCACTTTACTGAACAGGTAGAATTATTTGAGTAGGGACAACATCAATCTGGGTTTTGAAAATTGCTGAAAACTTTCCAATTTTTTTTTAGTTGTAGATGGACACAACACCTCTATTTTGTTTATTTATTTATATTTTTATGTGGTGCTGAGGATCGAAACCAGTGTCTCTCACCTGCTAGGCAAGCGCTCTACCACTGAACCACAGCCCCAGCCCTCCAATCTTTTTTTTAACTTTGTACTTTGTTGCCCTGGTATTATATTATACTTGGATGACTTTGAGAAGGCATGTGATAAAACAAGCACATCATGACTCTACAAAGAAATGCTCACTGGAAATTACAAGGAACAAAGTGCTGACACATACCATACCGGAAAAGAAAGACGTCAGTCAAAAAAAAAAAAAAAAAAAAAAAAGCATGTTATATGATTCCGTTTATATGATGTAGCAAGAACAGCAAATCTGTGGTACAGGAAATGAAACAGTAGTGGCTTGAGTCCAAATGTGTTGAAGGATGAATGGGGAAAACTAGCAGGTACTATGGAGTCTTTTCTTGGACAGGGTGACAAAAATGTTCAAAATTTTATTGTGGTTAAAGCTGCACAATTCCTTTATTTGTGCATTTTAGATGGGCGAATTGTATGTTATAGGAATTATATCTCAATAAAGCTGCTACAAAAAAATAGTCAAATATTTTGTATTTAAGAAACACCCAATCTTAAATGTTACTTAATGAGGTCATTATACCAAGAATTGTACATGAGTTTTAAATTTACTAGATTGAAAGTCACCTTAGAAACCATCCCAATCCCACCAAGATACAGAACAATAATTATGAAGGGATTCAGGCAAAGCACTTTCCACATTTTATTGAAGGCAGGTATATATTGGAGAATCACATTAAAATAATGAAAATAGAGTGGAGAAATGGTGTGTAGATTTTAATTCTCGGGACTGTGGCTTTAGCTCAGTGGTAGAGTGCTTGACTAGCATGTGTGAGGCACTGGGTTTGATCCTCAGCATTACATAAAAATTAAATAAAATTATATAAAGTCATTAAAAAAGAAAAATGCTTTATAAAAAAGAAATTTAATTTTTAAATTGAAATTTAAAAGACACTGAGGCAGAGGGAGATAGAGGAAAAATACAACAATAAATAATAAGATCAGAATAATTCTTTCATTAAAATTAATTTATCAATGACTCCTTTTTCTGTCTGCTTTAAGAGAAATACAGTACAATAGTACCTAATGGCTTCAAGATTGCATATTTTAAGAACTCACAATAGCTCCTATTTGTTGTTAATAAAATCTGTCACAGCTTTTGGAACCAAAAAATAAAAACATATCCTGTGTTAGAATAGTGGCCAAGGAAGGGTTTGAGTTTCTGCAATACAGGGATGATGGAATTTAGCCCAAAGCCCTTAGGCCACTTGGACAATGAATTCACCTTCTGGAGAAAGAGAATATTTCACATTGCATATAAATGGGGCACTCCCTGGTCATGTAATGGCCTATTCTGCCACAAGAAAAAAAGCCTTGCATCTGCTGCACTTACACATTATTTTTAAAACCATATGAATTGTAAAGCCTACTTCCTGTACTGTTAAGTCAAAAGCAAGTTTCCTTCTGGGTTCTGCGGGTAAAAAAGTTGAAGACAAAGCAATGTTGAGATCATGTCACCTTTGGGTGCTTGTAAAAGTTTTTCTCTAAAACTGATCAGCTTCTCTGAATTCCTATGCACCCTCCATGGTAACACCTGTAACTTTGAGCCTCCCTTTCTCTTGATAAGACAATAGCAACCTTTCCAGTTGACAGGCCTCTAATGATAACCTTCTATACTCTAATTGGTCTTAACTAGTGTGCCTCTTCTATTCTGCATGAATGTTTTGAAAAGGACAATAGCCATTTCTGACAAATAACGGAAAAAAAGTGGTGTCTAATGGGACACTGTTGAAAACTATATTGCCACTTTAAAAATAGCCGGACACAGTGATCCTAGCAGCTCAGGAGGCTGAGGTAGGAGGATTGCAAGTTCAAAGCCAGCCTCAGCAAAAGTGAGGGTCTAAGCAACTCAGTGAGACTGTCTCTAAAAAAAAAAAAAAAGTACAAAATAAGGCTGGGGATGTGGCTCAGTGTTTGAGTGCTCCATGTTCAATCCTTGGTAACCCCCACCCCCAAAATAAATAAATAAGTAAATAACTTTTTTAAAAAAACAATATTCTATATATATATGAAAACTGATCAGAGCATATTTTAAGTGTTCTTGTAATAGAAAGTGTGGTAATACATATGTTAAATAGCTTCACTTAGCAATTCAATTGTCTATGTTGTGTGTGTGTGTGTGTGTGTGTATAAACATCACATTGTATACTACAAATGGTACAATTTATACTTCCCAATTAAAATATAAATATGAGAAAAGTATTAAAATGTGAGGTATTCCTCTTTTTTTCACAGAATACTTTGCATCTATAATGTGAGGTCAAAAACTGCAATAACTCCTATAGACTCAGGAGCACTGCTAATGTGAAATCAAAACTGAAAAGTTTGAAATTTTAGATACGAAAGAACAATAAAATTACAATGGAAGGACTGAATTAATCAATCTTTAATTTCTTGTATATACATACAGTTTCTCATTGTTTAAGCTCATGTCTAATAATCTACTTCCAACATGTAACTAATCAGTTTTTCAGCACTTCTTAGTGACTTGATTCAATGGACAGATTCTTATCACCTCTTTATAAGGCATTCTTGTCTACTTGTGGTTTCATCACAATAATGATCCCCAGATGTTCTAGCCTGAAAAGCCCCACTTGCCGATTGCTGTTCCCACTTAGGAAGCACAAGAGGGTGTTATTTTGGGTACAGAGAACTAAAGGAGCAGCTCTGGGCAATCATGCTCTTTGGAAAACAGAATGGTAGGTGATCAGTGACAACTTCTGTAGGTACGGGGAGCAGAACATGGCATCTATTTTTGAAGATTTGCTTGGCATGCCTATAAAATGCTGGCATGGAAGCATGTTTCTAGGACGAAAGTAGTGACTCTACATGCTCATTACTGGGAGAACCTTGACAGCAGTGCACTAATAGGAAAGCAGCACCAGCCAATCTTCCTCAGCCTCCCCTTACATCCACTGCAATATTATTCATAACAACCAAGATATGCAAACCACCTTCATTTCTAGAGGTGGATACATGGCTGAATAAAATGTGGTATGTGCATATAAATACACACTCAACCTTAGAAACAAAGGAAATCTTGTAATATGCTACAACTGGATTAGCCTAGAGGACACTGTGCCTTGTGAAAGAAGCCAGTCACAAAAAGATGTATACTGCATGATTCTTTTCATCCGAAGTATTTCATATAGTCGAATATAGAATCATAGAATTGAATGGTGATTTCCAGGGTCTGGAGAAGGGAGAAAATGAGGAATTCATGTGCAAAGGAATTAAAGACTGAGTTCTACAAGATGAATAAATTTGAGAAACCTGCTATATAACACTTAGCTTAAAGTAAACTGAGCTTTGTTGTACACTTAAAACAATTAGTAAGAAGGTAGATTTCATGTTAAGTGTGATTATCACAACAAAATAGATAAAGAGATTCCTGACAATCATAAAAATACAACACAATTAGGAAAACAGAAATATTAAAAAATGTCAAAATTAAAAAAAATAAACATTTTCATGGTGGGTAAAACCACAAATGTTAGCTGCCCAAATACTTGAACTGAATGCAAATTTTATTGTGAGGACTAGAAGACAGTAGTAAACTTAGGAAGGAAGAAGGGAATAAAATCAGAAATGTAGGAAAAAAGGAAAGATTTTCAAAGGTGGTGGCAAAGATCTATGCATTCAATGGAATACAGATCTTATCTATAATATGTAAACACAATTCTAGAAATTTAATCTAAGGAAATGCATGTTCAATTTCAGATTAAGTATATTAATGGTAATGACAATTTATATGTTTAAAATAGAAATTTGTAATGCTATAATTGTAATGCTATAATGTAGTGCTATAATTTCTGGAAGAATTAATATTTAACATGTAATTAACTACAAATCAAAAGTCCAGGATAGCCAGAAAAAGATTAAACTCCAGATAAACAGCAAATAATTATATATGTTTGTTCAAAATAATGTATGGAACTTAGTGTTAAATTTTTCCATCATTTTTCTGAAACACAATTTTCACTAGATGTCCCATATTAAATCTGGTGACTTTAAATGCATTATATTTATTTTCTCTAAGAATACCAAATTTTACAAAAATTACAACCATTTATGTTCTAAGACCATTTTCATTTTGAATCTAAAACTTATGAATTGTATTAGAAAGGAGAAAATAGGGAGGGAATTCTTGGAAAGGTCTTTCAGAGTTACATCTATTTAGTATTCATTTTTCATTCTTATTGTGACCCAGACACAATGAAAATAAATAAAATCTGTCTTGTGTGTGTGTGTGTGTGTGTGTGTGTGTGTGTGGTGTATGTCCAGCTAACTCATATCTCACAGACTGTGGAAGGCAAACGTTAATTTAAACCCCATATAGGGGAGAAAGGGAAAGACAAGAAGCAAGTTCTGTCAAAGTGCGGGAATTATTTAAGATTTTTGTGCCTTACTTCTCTCATTTATAAATATGAGATGTTGATGGCATCAGTCTTACAGGTCGCTGTGACATTGATTAAGATAGTCATTATAGTGAGCTTAAGGCACTGGTTGTCATATAAAACCTTATAGTTCTTATCTGTTTTATTGACATTGTTTTTGTAATTAAATAATAATAATAATGATAATTATTATTATTGTTATTATCCTCAACACATCATCATCATTGTTGTCATCATCATCATTAACCTGTACTTCTACCTGGTTTATATGGATGCTGACTGAGATTAAATCCTGTAAGTTTCATTGCTTCCCTAATAAATGTGTTGTATTCTGAGAGAACAAGAAAGGGCAGTTATGCAGACATAAGAGTCTACAAAGCTTGCTCCGTAGAGAACTTCCTAGTAATAAAGAAAATGTACAAAAATCTCTGTCTTCTATGAATTTATTGCTAATTCTATTTTTATGTTAAACCTCCATATGTTTAAAGAATCTTTTAATTACATAAAATTAGTCAAAATTTGGACATAGATCTCTACATTGGTTGAGGGTAAGGAATCTCCCATAAGCAGAATAAACTATAATCTGGTAACCTATAGTTTGCTTTAAGCTAACACTGTTCCCATATACATTAAAAACTGTGTCCTTCTAGAAATGCATGTATATTTAATGACAGATTCTGAGTAAATTTTGCACCTCAAAAGCAGAAATTCAGCAGATACTGAAAAGTTCTTCCTCATCTGAGTTTTACACCAGCCCAGATATTATGTGTTGATGATTCTTTACCTTGTTATTTTCAGTTTTTTACATCTATTTGAAAAAAAATCATGAAAACAATCATTTTAATGTGTACCAGATTTCTAAAGTCCTGTTGTTTTTGAAAAATATATTTGTTGACCAACTTTGATGGTCAGACCTGAAGTTTTTAAAATTCCATTACTACTGTAAGCTACAGTAAGTTAAAAATAGGTTAACTTACTAGCAATGGAAAATGCTTCTTTCAAAGTTACTGATAAATCTAAAAAAAGATGGGGTATGTTTTAGAAAATGGTTGATGAAAATCACTGAGCGTCTGCATAAGTATTTATCTTTTCCTTTCCTTGCATCAGAGACATCCATATAATTTACATGCTTTTCTCCTACCTTCGATAACAGATAATAAATGTTAAGTGGGACCTCAGCATATATTAAGCACTTGTCTGATCCTGCTCAGACAGCTTCCTTACTCATCCTGAGCATCTCTGTAAACTAGGGAAACAGGATGCATCACAGATCAATTCAATCAATCAACTTTAATCATAACAGAAGAATTAAGCTGCTTTCAGGCATGATGCAATAGAGAAAATTGCTGGAAGATTTTTTTTTAAGGCACCAAACATCCCACAAGGGCTGTCATTTGGCTTCTACATCTGCTCTCTTCCAGAAGTATGCATTTTCTTGAGGAATGTACAAGAAAGGCTGCAGCAGTTGGAATCTGGGGGCATAATGAATGCACTTTATGTCATTTTAAACATACCCAGGATCACTGACAAGAAATAAAAACAGAAAGTCAAAATCTTTGCTGAAGGAGAGACAGAGCCCCAGAAGGATTTTTTCCCTCTATTATTTGTTGCTTTGGGTTATGTCAGTTTATTTTATAGCTGCAGTAATTTTAAATGCATTTTTCTCTCCTGTGAGATGCACTCTTTCAACTTTCCGGAGGGGAGCTCGAGGGTCTGATTGATGGTCATATATGTGCACTCACATCTGACCATAAAACACATGGTAATTCAGCATTTGCTTTTTTGAAGGTAGTGTTCTCTCTGCCTTTGTTCCTGATTCTTGAAATCAAACCTTTCTTGCTACATAGAACTGCATAATGAGCCTCTTGAAATACACACAGATACAGACACAGACACAGACACACACACACACAAACACACACACACACACAAACTCACACATACACTCACATGATATTTTTCCCTGGGGATACTTGAAATAACTATTAATGGATTCCAAAGAGGGGAAGAAAGCATTTATTTTTTAAATATTTGAATGGGAATATTTTAAATCATTGTAAAGTAACTGAAAAATAAACTACCTAAGATTATTTGAACAAATAAATCCAAAGTAATATATATTTTTATTTCTTATTAACTTCAATACCCTAATATATGAACGTTGTTCAATTTATTCCATAAGACCAAAACAAGTTAATATACTGCTTTAACATTACGAAAATAAAAACAAAGACAACTAGAAGTTTCCATCTGAAATGATTTCCCCCTTCTCATTATAATATTATTTTCTGTCAAAAATTTTAGCCTATCAATAAAATAGCTATAAACCAACTAATATAAAACTACTGTTTTTCTCAAGAAGTGGAACTCAGGGTATTAATAATTTGTTAGTTGTGTAGAATTTTTGGCTCAAGTCAATTTAATACAATGCAAATTATATACTTAACACCAAAGAAGTAGAACAAAAACACATTATGCATTTATTTTGAAAAATCAACTTTGCTTATTAAATTTCTGGTTTAAAATGTTACTGTCAATTTTTTATTTATTTATTTATTTTTTTTCATCTTTCTGCTCACAGATTAGGGGTAGAAGGAAGAAGTGCTTCACTTTCAGCATCTCTTGCTTCTTCTGGGATTCCAGGATCATGGTGACAGTGTTAGTGTGTCTCACCTCTCTCCCTACAGGACATGGAAAATCAGCAGGTACTGACTACATGGCTGCAAGGTCTTTCAACCACAGACAACTCATATTTTGGACAGGAGAATTTGCTCTGCCCTGTGCTTTGTAGGATGTAAAGCATCATTGTGGACCTCTATCTACTAGATGCCCTAGGCAATTTTTCTTCTAGTTGTAACAACCAAAAATAACGTCTGCAGACATTGCCAAAATCATAACTCTCAACATGCTTTTAGATCCATTTTTCTGGTGTTATGGTATATATATACATATATATATGTATATATATATATGTATACATACATACACACACAAACACACACACACATATATATATGGTTTTATATATATGCATATATGCACATGTATATATACATATATATATATATATATAGAGAGAGAGAGAGAATGAAACTTTATTTTTATTTTTATGTAGAGTTGAGAATCTAACCCAATGCCTCACATGTACTAGGCAAGTGCTCTACCACTGAACTACAACCCCAGCTCCTGGTGTTATGGTTTTTGTAGCACGTGATTTATTCAGGACCAAATGGACCCAGCACCAGCTCTTCCAGTAAAGTATCATATTTTCAATCTAAAATTCAAGCTTTGAGTTGGCTGCAGATCCAGGAAAGCTTAACTTAGAGTGTATCCAGAATGAAAAAAAAATAAGAAAGGAAACAAAACATTGAGTGGTGGAAAAGAGAAGATTTCTAATGATTAGAGATGTGAGTACAGGTAAAGCCAAAACTATTGCTATCCTTGAGCACTTTTTATAGCAAGCCCCAAACTTTTTCATTAGGCTACATTTTAGTGGTTTTCTCTCAGTTTTAACTAAATGGAAACTGATTATGGATTGGTGAAAACATATGATCTCAATCAGAAAGCTTTCTAAATTGGCAAAAACAAGTGCAATGATGTATATTCTGAATGCTTTCAAATAGGTACTTCTATGTCAATATCCCACACAGTAAAACATGTACCTTATATGATAATGTTTATATTTGATGAATGAAGTAAAATCATAAGGGATTCTCAATTTGTTTTTCTGACAGCCATTACAAAATCTATTTCTAGTAAATATGATATACTTGAAGTGTGTGTTCTAAACACATGGTAATGGACAGATATTCTAAAGCCTAATGTGCCCTCTGTAGGGTTGTTTTTTGGTTTTTATTTTTTTAAACAAGATAAAAATCTGGTCATTTCCATCAGCATCTCAGAACTTCAAATTGGCTTTTTGAAAATATATGCAAATAAGTTTTCCTGCACAATTACAAAATCAAATTCACAGTTAACCAACATTGTAGTCCTGTCATTAAGTAGGTCTAAGATGAGATCGAGGGAGGGAACATGGAAGGAAGTTCATGGAGGATCTCTGCAATCACATCTGATGATTAATAATTAAATGAAACTGCGCAAACTCTGCTGAAGACTCATGAGCAATAATGAAAACAACAAACAAACAAAAAACATTGCAGAAATATTGTTAATTGTTGATATTTTTGTCCAGAAAATAAATCTCCAAGACTTAAGAAATCTACTACCTTCATTTTCATACTAAACATATAGCTGCATATAGTAAAGTATTGATTTTCTATTTTGACTGGCATGTTTTCCCCACAATATAGGTGTAAGATTCACCATAACTTTAAAGAAATTAAACAGAAAAGAAAAATTAAAATTATCAATTTCACCTAAATCTGCCAAAGAGCTTCAGTGTTAAGCACCTGGAAAAAGAATGGAGGAAATCAGGTATCCAATATGTACAGGAATATTCTCAAGTGTTGTTTTATATCTGTAGATTATTTAAATTATGTGAAAGATAACATATTGTGGCACAATTACTCCTTGCACTCTCAAACTGTTTATATCCTGTAAATTAAAAAGTTCTCCATCAATGTTTCCTTTGCTATAAATTTCTAAGTATATATTTTGCTGTTAGTTGAAGTACTTGCATATTCTGGACTGCTTTTTTTCTAATGCTGAGAAACCTGATGATCTTGTTCTCAAAAAATGAGAAGAAAATGTTTTCAGCAGTTTCTATGAGAACTGCTTGTTATCATGCTTTACCTTACCAACCTTATATAATGTAGCTATCAATTCCAAAAAGAAAAGTGCAATAATGTGGCTTTCCTCTAGTTTCTTGGAGAATGATTACCTTTAAAGTAAAAAGCTTGCTATTATGTCTGAAGGCTGTTTTAATCATCAGAGCCTTTATGTATTATACAAATATTCAAGACATTTTCACTTTTTCTCACTGCATATTGCTAAAAAAAAAAAAAATTCAAGGGAATGTTACCCTTACAATTTCATGAGGGAGAGAATACCAAGAGTTTTCTAAGCTCATTTGAAGTCTGAGAAGGCTATTGTACCCATTTTTAAAACCTGATCAAAATTCAGTCTGCTGTTTGTTACTAAATTATGTATCTCTGAAGCATAAATGTGTTGGCTTTAGAAAGTTACAAATTAGTGCATTTCCATATGACTTGGGAAAATGTAATTTTAACCAATTTTGTTTGGGGTGAAAAAATATTGTTTGCATTATTTTATAACACAAGGGAACTGTCAGCCCACATGGTCATCCAATTTCTGTGTCAGAGAAAGCTTCCTTGCATCTCAAATGGTTAGCAATAAAGCTTATATTTTTTATATTAATGCCACTGAAAACCTACAAAAAGGCTTGTTTTATGCACCTTATTTTCAAAAGAAAATGTGGCAAGCCTAACAAAAGAATTTGGTGCTTTATTGAGTAGATATTTCACTTCTCACTCCATTATCTTTAATTCAAAAGTGTGAAACAGCATTTGGAATCGTCCTGAAATTTATTATTTTTAATCCTTTTCAGATATGCTGATTTCATTGTATTCTTGGGGAGTTTAGTTTCACCAACTTCTATTGTCATCTCCAGTGTTGTTGGGATGTCATTCTTTGTTCTGTTAGTCAGTAGAGCAGTTATTACTGTTTCCAAAAATGTGAATTTGAAGACTGAAATATAAGACTGACACTGCAGCAATATGGATAAAATCCATTAAATTAAGTATGAGTGTATTAGAAAAGATAAATGGATATATATTCAGAATAGGACAGAGAGGAGAGCAGGATCTACAATACGAAGGTAAGAGTAAATGCAAAAATTTAAATGGAGAGGAGAATATCTAGGAAAAATGGCAAAAAAAGGTATTGAACAACAGAAAGATTTCAAAGACTTCATGAATCCTATGAAGTCCTCTAGTGACTGGAACATAAAGTGTTTTGTGTTTTGGTTTTGGGTTTTTAATGCATTTTACTTTAGACACCTGTTTTGGGATCCTTCACATCTAAAATGTGGAGTCAATTACACATTTATAGATGTAAAGCCTGGTGAGGGCAATTTAATGGTAAAATAGAAAGTGGTATTCTATTCCTACTGGAGTTCCCATGGGACTCCTTTTGTTTTCAGAGACAGAGGGAGGATGCCACTGGTTTTTGGTGAATAGAAGACAGAGTGTTGCTAAACACCCTGAAATACTATAACATGGAATTGTCTGACACCAAATGTTAACACTGCTGAGATGAGAAACCCTTGTCTATGACACTAAAGATTTCTGTAGCAATGGAAGAAGCCCAGGTGTCTGAAAGATCTTTGATTTGAAAGTACTTTACACTGCCCATATACATATTTGAACCACAAGTCTGGTGAAACCATCAGTAACCAACACGGCCAAATTTTACATAAATTATAGTACCCTGAAGAAGACGTCTACTGGATCCACATTTATTGACCAATGGTTCTCAAAGAGATATTTGGAGTTCTGGGTGGATCTAACCCCAAATTCAAGTTGACATTGTCAATTGCATCTCAGAATAAGATGTGTAAATGAGAGAGAATCTACAAATGAGAGAGAAAGACTACAAAAAGAAGGAGCAAGTGGAGCCCCACAAGGTCTCTGATACTGATCTATTTAACTGTGCTTTCAGGACTCAATTACACTCTAAATGGTGGAGGTATGCAGCAGATCAAACTTTTCACAAGAAAGTTCCTTTAGAATGGTGTTTGTTGTTTTGTTTTGTTTTAACATTACATGCCTATGAATCACCTAGAATTTCAAGCAAAAATTTAGGTTATGAGTCAGCACATTTAAATATTTGTAAATAGGGATTTTACATTTGTAAGTTGCCAGACAATGATGATGGTACTGGACTAAGCATCATACTTTGAGGAGCAAGGCACTGAAACTGTTTATATATATATATATATATATATATATATATATATATATATAGTAACAGAATATAATATCATCATGCTAAATTATATATATAAACCATATATACATATATATATATATATATATATATATATAGAGAGAGAGAGAGAGAGAGAGTGTATATATGCATGTACACATGTATAAGGCAAATCACATATACAAAACTTTTTAAAATTGTATAATTGTATGGGAAAGTTTATATTTCTTTCAAATAGTTTTCATAGAATCACTGAATTAAAAATCTATTACTTATGTAATACCTAAATTAATTTTAATTTTTAAGAAAATATATGAATAAGGCAAAAGACACCCTTGAAAATCAAATATGTCACACAGTCCAGTTTTGCTTTTTCCAATTGCATCAACATCTGTCCTCTTCTTCCACAACTAGAAATAAATGCTAATGTTGTCAATGTGGTACATATTTTTCCACATCTTTTTCTACACATTTATGTACATTCATTACTTTATACATTTTAATTTATAATATGATAGTTTTAGTTAGATATTATAATTATATTGGCATTGGTCTGCAATTTATTTTTCATTTAAAATTACATCCTGTAATAAAAGTATATATGACTATATGTGTATATCTATATGTGTATTATATATATATGTATGTATGTATATATACACACACACACACACACACACACACACACACACACAATTTTATCTTGGAACATAATATATGCTGAAATGTTAAGTCTTTTTTGAATTCTTACCTTTGCCATACAATGGATATGCCATTTGTATTTTTGTATATTTTGTGAAACATTTTTTATATATTTTAATAATAAAAAAGAGGTAGAGATTGTATTATCATACACATTATATATTTATATTTATTCATGTTTTAGGATAAAAATGAGGATTGCAATTTTTATACAATAGAAATATTTGAGTTTTTCAAATAAAAACATTATGCAATTATTAAGCGTTTTATATACTAACCCAAAATTTATAAACATTTCCACATGGGGGCTGGAATTTTAAAAATATAAAGATATGATATGTATATGTTTTTCCTGAACATGTGTTATGTTTTTGTAATTTTGCAATCTTTCTCAAAATGAAACATAAGCCATTAAAGTCTATCTTTGTTTGTGACTTTTGCTAGGGCCTTCAGCACCTATAAATAATCAAAGATACTAACAGAGCTCTAATGGCATGGATTAGTTTCTTTTTATGGTCACATATAACTTAGCCTTCTTAGAAATTCACTTGGATTTGCTCCAAGAAAATAATTTAAAGCTATAGTCAAGATTTCTTCTAGATCTACATATTCATAAAAGGCTCCAAGAATGAAACTTTGCATTATTATCTTAAAAAAATGTTGACCAAGTTGTAATATTCAAACATGCAATTCTTCATTTGTCTTTCTTGATGTTGCTGATGTTTAAACAAATCTGCAATAGTTTTGGAAAATTTTAAGCTTTCACATGACATCCTGCAGAAGAACTTTTAAATACCACGGATGCATGCAATCTCTGTCATGAATAGCACTGATGCCATGCTATATTGTGCTCTCAGTCCACACACAGTGGCTGTTTTGAGTCAAGCCTGTAGCTCACTTGGGTATCATCTCCATGGTAACTTGTTTACAAGGGCTGAAATACAAGCTGAAAATTCAAGGTTAGCTTTTCCTTTGTTGCTGTTTTGATGTTTTTGGCAATCAGAATAATGTGGGTAGAAGACTTGATTTAAACAGCTTCATGGCAGGCTGAGTCAAAATAAAACTCCACACAAAATATGCTTTCTTCATCTCCATTTTAAAAGAGAGAATTCAAAATGATCTTTAATCAGAACCATCAGTTATATCTCCCTTTCATATTCTAAAACAACAGTCCTCATGCTGCACTCTGGAATCACATCTTGGGAAACAGGCTTAAGGCTTTATATATTTTGGAGCAATAATGTCTTTGTGCATATGCTCTATCTTAGATGAAGAATTTAGAGTCATTTGGACCACCGGTGTGGGAGCTGGGGGGGAAGAGTTTAGTACCTGTGTTGAAGTACTCCACCAGGTGGATGAACCTTTTGCATTCTAAAAATTAACTGCATTTTTAATATTGTAAAAAAACAGTTGTTATTCAAGGGATTTTTTCTTTGAAATAATTATAAAATGACTCTGATTATAACATGAGTGGAATATTTGATGTGATTATGGAAAATTTAAATTTAGATTTTGAGAAAAAAGTATTACAATATTTTTTCTTTAGCAGAATAACTCAGAGGGATTTTAAAGCTCCAGGATTTGTTCCTTCAAATAAATGTACAGTAAATTTATGGAGAATAGAAAAAATAATGCTATATTCTAGTCTTTATAATGTCTTTATGAAACTTCATGAAAATTATAATAATTGAATATAAGCTCTAAAACCAGGACAAGATATCACTACTGTTGTTTCATTAAAAAATTTCATAATTAAAGTATTATTGATTTGCAGATATAATAATGTGACATTAGCATAAAGGTGGTAATTTAAGCATAAGTGAAGACAGATTTTAGGACAAGAAATAGTGTTAGAGTTGGCATTGCTCAAGTTGGAGAGATGAAATGATTGTGTTCATGCCTATTTATTTTTCAGGAGTTGGTTCATGCAGGTATCTATTGCTTTGAGACACTGGACCAAGTACCCCACCCCCCACCCCCACCCCACCCCCTGCTTCGATACTCTGTGTGTGTGTGTGCTCCTGTGCGGGCATGCATGCACACTCACCTACATGTATATGAATGAAACATGCAGCACCATGAATTGTGGTATCTGGTTAATGAGTTGGTCTCACCAATAGATTTTTATTACTGTATCTGATATAATATTTTTTAATAAATATTTGATTTTGTCATAGTTGGTAATTTTTCAAGGCCTTTGTTAATAATATTAACTCTCCTACGGAGGCCTGTCTCATGATTTTGCTCTTTCTCACTGTGGATTTTTGGAACATTCTGCTCTTCTATACTAGGTGGGGACAAAGGACAGCCAGGTTGTTGCCCTGTGTACTGAAGACCCCACAGGCTCAGCTAAGCTTTCAAATCCTTGCCCAAAACTTTCTCCCATATGAGGATTTTTTTCCCCCTTCTCAAACTGCATCCAAACTTCACCATGATTCTTCCCTTTGAAACAATGGGTTTCACTGTGACAATAATTTCTGTATCTATCATCTAGACATCATTCTGTTCAACAAACTTTGTCTTTTGTAGATAAAGGATAGAGTGGATGCTGAAAGCAGATTACTTTGAGAGCTTTAGCCTTGCTTAGAATATTTGTTAAATTTTATTAAATTCCACCGAGGTTCTTGGTTTGCCTCTATTTCCCAATTTGTTCTTAATAAGGTTGAAGGGTTTATTTTCTAGTGCATTTTAACTTTTCTTTGCATATCTTCTTAATTCTAAAGTATAGTCTTCCATGTGCTATTTATTTTGGCTATTATTTTTACAATGTTTGAAAGAGTTAGCATACAGTAAAAGTTTACTATTAGAAAAAATTGTAAATCAAGTGCTTGATTATAAAATAAATTCTTGTTTAAATTACCTTTTGAGGCAAGATTGAAGTAACCTAAGAATGACTTCAATTTAAATGAAAAAGTTTGCTTTTATCGATTTACTTCTCACATGGCTCCAACCAGAGACCAATAAAATCTTAAAGAGTAGCACACAGGTGATTTTCACCCTCAGATTATGAGTTTAGTTCTGAAATAAACTGTGAAGAGGATATTTTTTCCTTAATGAACTTGTATTAAAATAGATGCAACGAGTGCCGATGGTGTTATATGAACTGAGCTGCAGAGATCGTTATATGTTAAGTCAACAACACAATTAACAAACAATATGCTCTTTCCATCTTTTAAACTCACCATTTACTTTAATTAAGCTCATGCTGCGATGTCTTACTTTTTTTTCTTTCTAAAGATATAATAAAAAGGTGACTTAAGAACACAAATTCACCTCACAGTTCTACTATATGAAAGTTTGTATAGCCCCTGATTTATTACTGATGGTTGTATTAATTTTTCAATAAAAATAAGGGAGAAGAAATGAACGTTTAACAGTAAAAGATTCTCAGCATGAGTCCTCAGTTTCAATGTCCAGCAACAAGCTTTACCTAAACAAATAAGTCATGCAGCTCTCAGAAGAGTAGATGGAGAGAATGGTGGAGAGAATGTGATCATGTGATCATATTTACACAACATGACCCTGCTATTAGCAGCAAGTGCCCTTGGGGACTGCTCCTTCAGATGGTACTGTGAGAAGGGGACATTACTGTTCAGAATTATCATTCAGACTTCCCTAGTTGCTGGCAAAATGTTCTTTGAAACAATAGAGTAAAAGGTAACGACCTTCTTTTTAACTTGTCAGAATTGATAATTAAATTTCTTGCTTTTATATGAAGTGAAAATCCAAATGCAACTCAGTAGTCTCAAAATATAATATTAAATCAGTTAGATAGATCTACTATGACACTCAAGTAATTGAAAGAACTTAAAAAAAACACCTTCTGAATAGAAGGATTAATGGTTATTCAACCAATCAAATTCACACTGACACCATAAATTTTAAAGCAAGTAACCAGCAACTGATAATTTCTTAAATATCCCCCTTTGCAGGACCTCCAAACTAGGTGGCAAGATAAATGTAACATGATGATAATAAATCAGTTCAAGAGTATCTATAGTCAAGGACTAACTTGTATGATACACTAAAAATACACAGGTATTCAAAGGAGATTATCAATAAAGGGGAAGACAATAAATCTTTCAAATGAAGCATCATTTTTAAATTTTAACCTAAATAATTACTTTTTGAATTGGTATAAACAATATATATGAACATATACATATACATATTCATTGCATGCACATATATCAAGGATGAAAATCATCATAACACTCATGGAATGTGGAGAGCTGGGTGGGGGTCCGGGAGCACAATTAAATATCCTTGGAGGTCTGACTGGAGGACAGAGCTAACCAGGCAGCATGGGGTCAGAGTATTCTCATCAGTAGCAGGTAGAGAATTTTAGACTTGTATTAATTAGCAGGAAAAATTTTATGGCTTTAGAATGATTAAATAAGTGATACTTTGGAAAAAGAAGATTTAAAGAATATTTGCATGGCTTGTAGAAATAATGCATTGGATGGAGATGAGTCAGCAGAGTATTTGGAAGAGGCTACGGAAGGGATCCTATTTTGCTCAAGTTGCTAACAGCAAGAATAACAAAGTAAACTGAAGTGGTGTGAGCATTTAGTGCCTTGTTAAATATATAGAATTGGTCAACATTTCACTTGCAAAATGTAGGGACAAAAAATATACACTCAGAGGCAAACTAGAGATTATTATGCCATAAAAGTGACACTGCACGCCCCACTTCCAGTTCCAAACGTGGAGAAATCTCTCTTCCTATTATCCCCACTTTATAAACCACTCAAGATTTTAGATCCATCTTTCAATGGTCAATGTACTTCTCTCAACCCTACTCTGCTACTGTGTCCTGGGGCCCCTAATATTCCTGAATTGTCCTTAAGGTTTATCTTATTTTATACCTTTCATATCTTTTTCTTTGGCCAAGAAAATGATTATTTGAATATATTATTATAGTTTAAGGATATACTTAATTCTGTGAATATTTTTGAAATACTGCTTTAGGTTAACATCTCTGCTAGGTACTAGAGATATTGTTTACACCTTTAGTAAACAAAATGAGTGAAGGCGTTAGAAATCTGAATCTAGCTCATTTTTATGCATCAAGAAAAACAACCATCAAATACCTCAATAAATCACATATCTCTTACATCAGGAAATTTCTGGTTTTGTTCCAAGAAAATAAATTCTCTACTTAATTGTGGACCCGCCCTTAAGCAAAATTTAATTAAAGTATACATTCGAGTTCTAGAAATTGATGCCCACACAATTTCTTTACTTTGCTGAAAAAGATGTGGATTAAGAAATCACCAGAGTCTATGAATTCTCCTGAGGATGGCTTACATGCAATTAAAAAGAATTAGAACTTATTTGCTATACAAAATATTCATTGACATAAAAAGGAAAACAAAAAAATTCATCAGCTCGACAATCTACACTGGAATCTAGAAAACACTAAATCTACAGATCAGAGACAATCTATGGTGTGATGGCCGAATGAGTTACCCAAAAGAAAAGGCAGAACTCTAGGGGACATCAGGAACAAGCAATAAGAAATTAAATTAGGGAATATGTGGAGACCACTGAAAACTAGAAGCCATCTTTGAATACACTTAAATAAAGAACAACTTACAAATTTACATATAAGAGGAAGTGAGGGGAAAGGGAAAAAAACAAGGGGGAGAAATGAATTACAGTAGATAGGGTAGAGAGAGAAGATGGGAGGGGAGGGGAGGGCGGATAGGCAGAGGATAGGAAAGGCAGCAGAACACATCAGACTCTAGTATAGCAGTATGTAAAACAGTGGATGTGTAACCGATGTGATTCTGCAATCTGTATACGGGGTCAAAATGGGAGTTCATAACCACTTGAATCAAATGTATGAAATATGATATGTCAAGAACTATGTAATGTTTTGAACAACCAATAATAACAATTTTTTAAAAAAGAAAACAGTTTGGGGTAAAATAGAAGAGAAAGTCCAAGAGATAAGTTATTTGAATTAAAGGAAATGAAATAGCTTGGAAAAAAATGTCATAAATGTATTTCAAAATCTTAGAAATTTCTCTTGAAATTTCTTATTTGATTCATGATATTGGGAAATATATCGCCTAATATTCATATATTTTTGAATTTTCCAATGATCTTTTTACTATTAATGTTTAATTCCATTGTAGTCTGAAAGCAGACGTTATGGTTTCTATTCTTTAAAATTTGTTAAGGTATGTTTTATTGCCTAGAATTATGATTATATTGGTGATTATTCCATGTAAGATTCAAAAGAACATGGATTCTACTGCTCATGGATGAGGTATTATATAAATCTCAACTAGTCTCAATTGATTGATGGTGTGGTCCTATTCAACTATTTTTATGTAGTTAATTGCTGGTTGTGTCCTTACTATTAAAGTTATGTTGAACCCTACAAAAAAAAAAAAAAGAACAACTTGAAGATTTAACACATAAGACACTGAGGCCAAGAGTTGTAATTGTCTTCATCAGTAATAGGGGTACTGCAATAAAGAAATACCCATTCTAGAATAAGCTAGAGTAGAGGAGTGAAACCTGACAAATGAAAAGAGGAACACAGATTAAAATAATCCTTAGTGAGGAATTTGGGAATTTGGAGCCCGACCCCACAGTATGTAGATTGTAGCCAACTTTTTTTTCTATCAGATGCCATGTCTCTGATTTGATATCAAGCTCCTTGATCCATTTTGAGTTAACTTTTGTGCATGGCGAGAGAAAGGGATTCAGTTTCATTTTGTTGCATATGGATTTCTAGTTTTCCCAGCACCATTTGTTGAAGATGCTATCCTTCCTCCATTGCATGCTTTTAGCCCCTTTATCAAATATAAGATAGTTGTAATTATGTGGATTAGTCTCTGTGTCCTCTATTCTGTACCATTGGTCCACCTGCCTGTTTTGGTACCAGTACCATGCTGTTTTTATTACTATTGCTCTGTAGTATAGATGGAAGTCTGGTATCGCTATACCGCCTGATTCACACTTCCTGCTTAGAGTTGTTTTTGCTATTCTGGGTCTTTTATTTTTCCATATGAATTTCATGATTGCTTTATCTATTTCTACAAGAAATGCCATTGGGATTTTGATTGGCATTGCATTAAACCTATAGAGAACTTTTGGTAATATTGCCATTTTGATGATGTTAGTTCTGCCTATGCATGAACAGGGTATATTTTTCCATCTTCTAAGATCTTCTTCTATTTCTCTCTTTAGGGTTCTGCACAAGAGTTAATAACTAGAATCAACAAATGGGACTTACTCAAACTAAAAGTTTTTTCTCAGCAAAAGAAACAATAAGAGAGGTAAATAGGGAGCCTACATCCTGGGAACAAATCTTTACTCCTCACACTTCAGATAGAGCCCTAATATCCAGAGTATACAAAGAACTCAAAAATTAAACAATAAGAAAACAAATAACCCAATCAACAAATGGGCCAAGGACCTGAACAGACACTTCTCAGAGGAGGACATACAATCAATCAATCAAGTACATGAAAAAATGCTCACCATCTCTAGCAGTCAGAGAAATGCAAATTAAAACCACCCTAAGATACCATCTCACTCCAGTAAGATTGGCAGCCATTCTGAAGTCAAACAACAACAAGTGCTGGTGAGGATGTGGGGAAAAGGGTACACTTGTTCATTGCTGGTGGGACTGCAAATTGGTGTGGGCAATTTGGAAAGCAGTATGGAGATTTCTTGGAAAGCTGGGAATGGAACCACCATTTGACCCAGCTATTCCCCTTCTCAGACTATTCCCTAAAGACCTTAAAAGAGCATACTACAGGGACACTGCTACATCAATGTTCATACAAGCACAATTCACAATAGCAAGACTGTGGAACCAACCTAGATGCCCTTCAATAGACGAATGGATAAAAAATATGTGGCATTTATACACAATGGAGTATTACTCTACATTAAAAAATGACAAAATCATAGAATTTGCAGGGAAATGGATGGCATTAGAGCAGATTATGCTAAATAAAGCTAGCCAATCCCTAATAAACAAATACCAAATGTCTTCTTTGATATAAGGAGAGTAACTAAGAACAGAGTAGGGAGGAAGAGCAGGAGAAGAAGATTATCATTAAACAGGGACGAGAGGTGGGAGGGAAAGAAAGAGAGAAGGGTAATTGCATGGAAATGGAAGGAGACCCTCATGGTTATACAAAATTACATATAAGAGGAAGTGAGGGGAAAGGGGAAAAAAACAAGGGGGAGAAATAAATTACAGTAGAAGGGGTAGAGAGAGAAGAGGGGAGGGGAGGGGAGGAGAGGGGAGGGGGGGTAGTAGAGGATAGGAAAGGCAGCAGAATACAACAGACACTAGTATGGCAATATGTAAATCAGTGGATGTGTAACTTATGTGATTCTGCACTCTGTATATAGGGTAAAAATGGGAGTTTATAACCCACTTGAATCAAAGTGTGAAATATGATATATCAAGAACTATGTAATGTTTTGAACAACCAACAATAAAAATAAAAAAATAAAATAAAATAATCTTTAGTTATTAGGATCCCAATGGAGATGTACTCAGGAATTCCAAAGGATGTAAATCTAGACAGCTATGAGGTTTAAATGATCTATTTTGTGACTGATATAGTTCTTTCATGGTATGACTTTAAGGGCCTCTTACAATCCAAACTGAAAGAAAATTTTGCAACTGTTTAAAAAATCTGTTGTGTAGTCAGTATTCCAAATTCTGACACTAAAGTAGTTAGCCAGGTAGGCATCATTTATTTTGATGTTTTGTAATAATAGGAGGAAATGTTTCCCTTTATTCCCCAACATAATGAATTCAAGAAAGATTTCTTGAGACCTTCAGTATGGATTTGTCTCCTGAAATTAATTAATAACAGTTATCAAAAATGGGTTCATGCCCTGAGTTGAAAAGAAACAATTAACTGTGTTAGGATAATTAAATCCTACATCATGTATACTTTTAAGGGACTACCTAATATATGTCAATATTCCTTTGGCTGTCAGCCAAAAAAAAATAAGATGCTGTTTTTGCTTTTGTTTTCTTAGTTAGCCATATTGTCATTACTCAGAATATTCTAAGCACTGAGTTTATCTTTATTAGTGTATGATAGTCATATATAATGTTGGGGTTAATTTTGACATAATCATACAGGTGTGGAATATCATTTGTCTCAATTTGGTCCCCAGTACTTCGACTTTCCATCTTTTCTTCCCAGCCCCTGTTTCCTTCCTTCTATTATATTGATCTTTTCCTTATTTATAGTCATTCTTTAATTAGTGATTGATAGATATTAATAAAGGTGAAATTCACTGTGGTATATTCACATATATGCATAGGTGGGCATTGGGTAGCTTGGTCAATTCCATTTCTCCACTCCTCCCATTCCCAGCCTCTCCATTCTCCCCATATCCCTTTCTTCAACTTCATTGATCTCTCTTTTGTTTTCATCGGATGCCCCTCAACACAAAAACACATCCTTCCCCCACTTGTTTTTGGTCTAGCTTCTGCATATGAGGGAAAACATTTGATCCTTGACTATCTGAATCTGGTATATTTTACTTTAGCATATACTTCAGTTCCATTCATTTACCAGCAAATGTCATAATTTCGTTCTTCTTAATGACTGCGTAAATTCCCGTTGTGCATGTATACAACATTTTCTTCCTCGATTCATCTGTTGACAGATACCTAGGCTGGTTCCATAACTTGGATATTGTGAATTGTGCTGTTATTTTTAAATACTGATGTGGCTCTATCACTATAGTATGGTGAGTTTGGTAGGATACCTAGATCTTATGGTGGTTCCATTCATAATCTTCAGAGGAACCTTCACACTTCTTTCCAGAATGGTTGTATGAATGTTCAGTCCCATCCACAATATAGGAATGAATCCTTCTCCCCACATTCTCACCAGCATTTCTATTATTTGTATTCTTAATAGTTAGGTTCTGAATAGAGTGAAATTAATGCTCAAGGTAGTTTTGATTCTTATTTCTCTAATTGCTAGATGTATTGAACATTTTGACCATTTGGAGTTCTTCTTTTGAGAAATTTCTGTTTAATTCTTTCATCTATTTATTAATTGGAGGTTAATGGTATTTTTATTTCTTTATATATTCTGCATGTTAACTCCCAGTCTGAGGGTTGGGTGGTAAAGATCTTCCCCCATGTGGTAGGCTTTCTCTTTATGCTCTTGTTTCCTTTGCAAGGCAGAAGCTTTGTCATTTGATGTCCTTCTAATTTTGTTTCATTTGTTGCACTTTAGGAGTCTTATTAAGGAAGTCAGTGCCTGTGACAATATGTTAGAGTGTTAAGCCTACATTTTCTTCTAGCAGTTACAGAATTTCTGGTCTAATTCCTTCTTTATTGATCTGATTTAAGTAGACTTATGTGCAGGATGAGTGATAGGGATCTAATATTATTTTTCATTAACGTATGGCTATTCAGTTTTACCAGTACCCTTTATTTAAAATGGTTTTCTTTTCTCCAATATATGTTTTTATATTATCAGGTGACAGTATATTTTCTCTGAATCTTCTGTCTATCCCATCAGTCTTGATCTCTACTCTGATGCCAGCACCATGCTGTTTTGGTGATTATAGCTCTCTAGTATAATTTGCGATGATGTATCATGATTCCTCTAGCATTTTTCTTATTGCTTATTGCTTTGGCTAGTCTGGATCTCTTATTCTTCCAAATAAATTTTAGAACTGTTTTTTTTCCTAGTTCTGAGAAGGATGCCATTGGTATTTTGATGGAGATTTCATTTAATCTGTGTAATGTTTTAGGTAGAATAGCCATTTTGATGATATTAATTTTGCCTATTCAAGAACATGGGAGGTCTTTCCTTCTTCTAAGGTTTTCTTAAGTTTCTTTTTATAATAAACATTGAGTTTGATACTGGACAACATATGCTTTCATTACAAAAACACAAACATTTTAGTTTTACCTGCCTGAAAATTGAACTTAGAAAATATATGCCTATTAATTTTCTTTTTGATGATGTGTTTCAATAGCCTTTTAAAACTCTTTATAAGTCAACGATGTTTGGCAGTTAAATGCTAACATAAACAACTTATGCATCATGTCATAATTGAAAATATTTAATATTGGGTATATTAGAATTCTAGGAGAGATATGTTAGATAATTTACACACATGTGTAAAATTATTCTGAGATTTAAGAAGAGATTCATAGACTAGAGAAAATAAAAATATAATATAAAATAAAGTTATGACAAAATTTCTTCTAGTTAGCCCTAATTTTAAATACCTTGCATGAGAATATCTAGAACATGCTTGAGATACCAAATTTTAATCGGTTGCTTTTAACTAGTTGAATGGGATCATTGCATGATTTAAATTGGTTTCACTGAAAGAATTAAAGGATTAAAGGATTCTATAATCAAGTCATAGGAGGTTTTCAAAGACGAAAATGTACATGCAGGTACAGGAAGGATAGGATAAATATTTTTAAATGTTCAGGCATATTTAAATTTTTATATAAAACTGAATTTTATATAAACCAAAACAGCATGGTGCTGGCATCAAAGTAGAGATGAAGACCAATGGGATCCACAGAAGATTCAAAGAAAAGTTCACATAGATACTGTCACCTGATAACATAAAAACATATATTGGAGAAAAGAAAACTGTTTTAAAAAGGTGTTGGTAAAACTGAATAGCCATATGTTAATGAAGAATCATATTAGATCCCTATCACTCACCCTGCACAAAAGTCTACTTAAATCAGGTCAAATTTTTGGTAAGCTTAAGTAAACGGTTAACACATGTAATTTAATATATTGACAGTAAATTTCTTTGATGGATTGTTGTAATTCACAGAAATAATATGTCAAAAATCTTTCTACTATATGGATTCTGATTCAGAGAATCATAAAAAGCAACAACTTAGCAGACCTTACATATCATTCAATCTGTTCTGTCACTTTGACTCTCTATATCTTAAATATATCTGAATCAAAATAAGCAGGGACGATGGGTATAACTCAGAGGTGGTGAGCGCACTTATCATGAGCAAAGTTGTGTTGTTGATCACCTGAACCCACAAAGAAAAAAAGGTATAAAATAAATAAAAATGTTCCAGAGCAGCTCTATGGATGTGTTAAGAATATGACAAATCATCTCTTTAGAGAAATAGAGATAAAACTGAATAAAATTGACAAAACACCCATTTATAGTGTCTGGGAAATGAACAATGGAAGCATTTATTCAAGAAAATCTAGTAAGCCTCAGTAAGAAGAGCAGAGTCTTTGACACTTGTATCAAGAGGGCCACATTCCTCTGTACCCCCAGCTCTGGGTACAGAAGTCCCATACTGGGCAGGTGAATAGCCACAGGGACCTGTAGCTCACACTTTCTCTCATAGCTCCAGGGTACAGAAGTTTTACTGGAGGCATTTCCAGTGCGGTTTGCAACAAACAGCCCACTAAGTGTTCCTGCCTGAAAGGGGTGACTCAATTTGCAACAAAACATGCAAAAAAAAAAAAAAAAGAAAGAAAGAAAAAAAAAAGAAAAAAAAACCTATTCCCAAGAATCTTCTTGAAAACAGTAGAAATCACAGAGTGTATCAACTAGTGAAATCTAATATATCCATGATAGGATTAAAATCTAACAAAACTGCTGACCAGACAGAAATTTAACAGGGATTCCAGAGACAAATCCAGCCCAATGGACACTGCTAAGATTCCACTCATCTCTGGTGGTATGCAATGCCCGTGATCATGCACAAAACTGTGCCAGTGAAGGAGAACTGATGGGGGCTTTGTGAGCCACTAGTTCCTGCCTAACTGTAGGACACCTTGTAAACACCTTGAACTGTGAAAGCTGCACACAGATCCATTGCCAATGCTTAGAAGCCTTTTTGCCTCAGGAGGCTTAACCACCAGTCACTGGATGACCACTAAGCTGTACCAACTTAGAAACCCAGGCTTAAGTGTGGTTTTAACTCAAAGCCAAAATGAAATGAAAGAAAATAAAATTCAATCAAGAACCCAACAGTGGTTTTTTTTTTTGTTGTTGTTGTTGTTTCAGTAATTGAACTCAGGGACACTTAACTACTGAACCACATCCGCAGTGCTTTTTAGACAGGGTCTGGATAAATTGTTTAGGTGCTTGCTAAATTACCAAGGCTAGCCTTGAATTTATAATCCTCGTACTTTAGCCTCTCATGTTGCAGGGATTCGCGTTATGTAATCCAGCACTTTCAAAAGTAAAGGTAAAATAAATGCATACACAGATAAAACCAAGATGATGCATTGCCAGCAGAACTGCCTTTTAAGACATACCTGTGGGAATTCTTTGGGCTGAATGCAAGTGATACCAAAATTCTATTCAAATCCACAGGATGAAACCAAGGGGGGCAAGTAAATCCATGATAATGGATTTAAAAAAATATATATTACAATTATGTATTTTATTTTTCATTTTCTTCAACTGATTTTCTAGAAATGATATAAAACAACACCAACATGGAAATGAAGATTATTACATCTCCAAAGCAGTAAGTATGACATTACCACTTGGTAGTTGAAATAGAAAATCTATTTAAATAATTTTCCCATTTTGAAGTTACTCTTCTTCCATTTCATTCAATCACCTATCCTATCCATTTTGGCCAGGTGATGGTCCTGACATAAGCCCAGCTCTAAGCATCTGCATTTCTGTTACCTAGGCTGAGAAGCAGAGAGATCTTCTGATCTACCCAGTTCCTCCTGGATGATTCACTAACTTCACTTAGGACTCCTCTTAAAAGTTATGAGCAAGTTCTCTCTTTGCAATTCTAAAGCAGCTTTCCTTTTATTTCCTTTCCCCATCATTTTAATTTCATTGGCTTTGAAAGACACTCAGACTCAAAGAATAAAATAGTCATAAGATTTCGATCAGGTAAGGACTAGCAATGACACAAGATTAATCGTACTCATAGCAATTATTTGAATTTATTTGCAATAAAATACAAATTATGTATCCTTGTTTATTTACCTCAAAAATGGTGAAACCCTATTTCTTAGTAAATTTTGTAAGCTTGCTTTTCTCTCTCTCTAGTAAATTCCTTACTCATTGAGTAATGGTGTAATTTGGGGTATAGCAAGCATTTGAGATGATGATAGATCATCATTTGACAGGTGCCAGTGAAATTGATTGAGTTTCTTAGGAAGGTCTAAGAGTTTCACCATTAAACCAAGACAGCCCACAGAGGAGTCCTTATACAAGTCTTCAGTCCCCAGTAGAGGTTTGCAGTTTAGCTTGGTGCTGCCAAACACAATTCTTGGAACCTTTCAAATCGTCTAACCTGTGTTTCCTAAATTTTGTAACTAATTTTGAAAGATGATAACACAGGAACGTGTGGGAGCTGAGCTTTATAACCTTATCTGTAGTGTGAAATGTAAAATTAAAAATGAATAATAAATACCAATCCCAGTATAATTTCAGCTCATATCCTAATGCTGTTAAATATGCCATTAAATGATTTAGTCAGGCCTGAAGTATTGCTTCTGCATTCATCTCTGGTCAAAGAAGGGGGTAAATTATCACATGTATACAAACTCAATTTTTAAAGAATCTGAATAGAAAAGCACACTTAAGCTTTAAAACATATTTTATGGAACTTTATTTCCTCTCTCCAAAAGGAAACTGAGAAATTCGCAGGACACAGAGTTTATCATAAACATCAATTATTTTTGTACTGGGAAATATGAAGAAGTTAGCTAATAAGGATTTAGAGCTAATGGAAGCCAGAAAGGCTAATTTTACTAGATTTTAAATTTTTGCATCCTTTTGAAAAGAAGGGCTTCCAAAAGAAAATCAGGACAAAGCATGGAAATATTGATGGTGGTGTATAAAATGGATGTTCTAATTTAGCTTGAATATAACAGAAATATAAAGAAAGAAAGACCATAAAAATTCACCTCTCTATTGCAAAAGTGATCCTAAATAGGGGAAACTTGGTAAGGTTCAGAGGCATTTATTTATTTATTTATTTTCATTGTCAGGAGTGCTAAAAGACAGCCTCTCACAACAAAGAATTATGTAACCTGAAATGTCAATAAGGCTAAGGATGAGAAAGCCCATATTAGAACATTGCACATATTTGAGAATGAATTTAAGTTTTTTTTTAAAAAAAATATATTATCTGTCTACAATTATTTGCCAAAAAGACAATTAGAGTAAATGTGGAGAGTCCTAGATCCTTTTCAGAAAGATAATCACAGTATTGGCTGACATTCAAAATCCAGATCCAAGTGTAACTTTGTGAAGGTTAAATTTCTTTTAACTTCATCCAATCAAGATGGGATTTGTGTCTTGAGAGATTACAAATTCTGGCCATCCTTTGACACACTTCCTTATCTGTGATAGAATATATAACAAATGCTGGTTGGGAATGTATCCCTTGTCAATTTTCTCTCTTCTTCTCCCTTAGCTCATTTTCTCCAGCTTGATAGAAATAAAGCAGAGACAGACAGCTTGTGTACGTGGAAAGGAAAAAGAGCTGGAAAGAAACTGAAAAGCTAATCCACTATGATGCCAGTCTACACCAAAGATAGCATGCCAGAAGTCTACGGAGCTGTCCGTTAGGAGGCTGACAGGGTTGGCTCCTATGACAGACTTTGATAGAGTAAGCTTTTGTAGTTCTGTTTTCAGAGTTTGAAGGGAATTGTGAACTTTATCTCAAAGACTTATCTTCTAGTTAAAACATATTTTTATTACTAAATTAGTATTTCCAAAAATGTTTGGAAGTTTTCAATTTATCTTTCATTCTCTAATAGCATCCCCTTTTCCAGAAGGATTGTAGGGATTTTTGAAATATTACAACAAAGTAAACATTTGTTCCTGAGGATTTCATGACACCAGTTGAGATAAACAGAGATATTGGAGGTGATGAAAGATCACAATTTTGAATCATTACATTAAGTTATCATTATGCTTGAGAATAGAATAATTGAATACCTTGGGATTATTTTTTTTTATTTAAGTCATATAGTGTTGATGTTTTATCAACATAATTAAACTTCATGCTTACTAAAGTTTTTGTTTTAGCATTTTCATGCAAGAATTATATAGCAGAGGAAAAAAAAATGGTGTTGTTCTTGATCTCCTGGGTCTTTCCCGGTAACCAGGAGACACCCTTCATTCACTTCAGGTACAGACAGAGCTGTTTACTGTATTGCCAAGCCTGTAATTAGCACTCTGGCCTATTACCCCTGGCCCAGAATGACCAAGGGCCCAAATGCCCAATTCTTACCTAATGGACATTTTTTATTTTTCCTGATGAGTAAGTCCTACTACTTGTTTCTTATAGAAAAAGGTGATCTGGGATCCCAGATTAGTCTGGATCACAGGCAGACAGAGGCTGTGATTAAAGGATCCCTGTCAAAGGGACTTACCAGAGCCTTGTGGTTTTGGTCACTATTCTCTTTCCATTATGCCCACTTCTAAAATGAATAAGAAATGACAAAACAACAATAGTTAATAATAAAAACAAACGAAATTTTTTTTTTCAAAAAATTTTGCCTTACTAAATTCCTGGTTGAACATGGTGGTACATGCCTGAAATCCCAGCAACTCAGGACCCCGAGGCAGGAGGTTCACAAGTTCAAAGTCAGCCTCAGCAATTTAGAGAGGCCCTAAGCAACTTAGTGAGACCTTATCTCAAAATAAAAAGAAAAAATGGGATGGGGACGTGGCTCAGTTGTTAAAAGCACCCCTTGTTTCAATCCCTAATAGAAAACAAACAAACAAAAACTCCTAAACTTCAAATGAAGACACTAGTAACTGTACTTACAGTCTCAAAGTTTCTGTCATGTCCAAAGGAGTTACTGCATCTCTTTTTTTTTTTTTTATTTTTCCATTCTCGAATTTCAGTATCTTCTTCCTCATTGTCTCTTTTGCCTGATGGTTTTACTTTTCACTTTACTGATAAAACCAAATTAATCAGAAGAGAACTCCCATTATAGTTCCATCACCACATATACCTGTGTGCATCTGCTCCCAGTTTCTCTACTCTCTCACCTGTAGCTACAAAAAAAAAAAAAATACTATTGCTGCTTTCATCTAAAGTCTCAAGCTGATACTGGAATCATTCTCTATGACCTGCTCAGAAGCATGACTCCAGCAATCTTCCTTCAATCAAATATATCACTGAATTTTTGCTCTCTACTTGCTCCTTTCCATAGGCATGGAAATTTACTTTTACTTCTGTGACCTTAAAGCTTTTATCTTACCAGGTACTACCTTTTTCTTTGCTTTTCTTTGCAGTAATAATAATCCTCAAAACAGTTATGTTTATTCACTGTCTCCAGTTCTTGTCCATCTGGTCAGGCTCACAATCATATCAGAACTGCTTTAGTCAGTCAGCAAAGCCTTCCAAGCTCATAAATCTAATAGTCAGACCTCTCTTTTCCCCTTGGCATCAATATTTGGCACAGTTAATTTCTTCCTCCTTTGATACCTTTCCTTGCTTGACCTCGCAGATGGACTGTCTTGATTTCTTCCTACTTCATTATCTAATTCTTCATGTCATTGATGATATTTTCCTTCTCCCTAATATATTCATATTGGAATGACCCGAGGCCCAATCCTTGAAATATCTGCACACCTAGTACAGACCCTGTGGCTATCTAATCTAGTTACTTGCCTTAGAATCTGTCTATATGGTGATGATCTGATAAACTTGTTTCCTGAACTCCAGATATTTATATCTGTCTATTTACATCTTCAATTAGAGAGCAATAGGTAGTCCAAATTCAACCTGCTCAAAACTGAACTTGTGATTGTTCCTCCAAGTTTCTCCTTCCCACAGCCTACCTCATTTCATGTGATCATACTACATTTTTTTTTTTTTAGCTTCTCCAGATGAGATGTTAGAGAATCACTTTACATCCTTTCTACTCACCTTCTACATCTCACCTGCCAGGTGATCTTGCTAGCTTTACCTCAAAATATATCCAGAATATGACCTCTAGAATTTTTATGAGTTCAATTGTGTTTCCCTAAAATGATACTAAGGAGATCTGACCCCTAGTACCTCATAGTTGTACCTTTTTTTGGAAATAGGATATTTGCACAGTTAAAAAGAGCTTATTAGGGTGGACACTAAATCCATAAAACTAGTGCCCTTATAAAAAGGAGAAATTTGGAAAAAGAGACAAGAACACTTCTGCTCCAGCCAGCTGCTATCTGTGCTGGTGTTAGGGTAATTGACTATTGTGGTTTGCATGGAGCTGTGGGGTTTCCCATTACATGGGATGCTCAGTTCTGAACTGAGACAGTTCCAGGAAAATTAGGACTATTGGGCACCCTACTGCTATGCAGTGACTATAGTTCCTTCTCTGCAACAGCATCTTTGGACAACAAGTTTACTCTTCCTGGAATGAGAGACTAGAAGGCTGCTTGGACACTGGTTTACTAACTCCCTCACCAACTAAAGCCCTGGATGGAATCCCACATTCTTCTGAGGCCAATGCTGGTCATCATATATGAAGTGTGCTCCTCCCTCTCATGTTCCCAACCCTCTTAACCCACTAAAACATTTACTAATTCCAACGTGAAAATCATCTCTAAGAGTGCATGCAATTAACTTCTTTATTATGTCCTTTATCTCTTGTTGACATACCTTATGAGAATGCTATCTACGAGAGGGCAGGATCTTAGTGTTCCTGATAAATCTCAAGCCTTTGTTCAAATAATGAATAATCCATAGGGGGGAAAAAACTTGCCAAATGTACATTATTATTTTGAAAGGCCACAATTTCAAATGAACTTAATAATTCTAATTTATCCCCAAATCTTCAGATTCTATTTTAAAAACTATCATAGTTGTGGATATATTTAGCTGCCTATACCTAAAAAGCTAAGAGATACATAGATTTGAATGTGAATTTACAGTGATATGGTAATTTAAAGCCTGGGTTAACTTGGAATGAAAACAAACTGATCAATATAAGAATATTTCCTACAGGCCTATGAAATAGATACTACTTTTCTTCCATTTTCTTATATATTTTTATTCAAATTTATTACCCATGCTCAAGCATATACTCATGCTCACACATTATACTCATATATACATGGCCTCTTCATGCAACTGTATTAAGACCATTAGCTTCATCATCTTCTGTTTCATTAAGTACTCATATTTTGGGCTGGGTTCAAGGTTAGCTAGCAAAGGTTAAAGAATGAATGCAACAGGGTTTCTGCTGCTATGAGTATATATGTTTATAAATAAAAGTTAATGCATTAAGTCTTTTAATTTTTATTTTTAAATTTAAAAGATATAAGCCAACAAAAATGTGTCTCAGAACAAAGGAATGTATGTCCCTTAACTTTTTTTTTAGGTACAAATATAATTTTAGGGATTTCTAAAATGTGAGGAAGTTAATAATACCCACAATAGAGTAAGGATTGAAACCCATGTCCTAGATTGAAGACTGCCCTTACTTAAAGCATACTTCCTCTATTATTAGCTCTGTAAATTTAGGTATGTAATCTTCTTTAAGCTTCTGTTTCCCCACCTGTGAAATGAGGCTATTAATAAACATCTTTCTGCTCATAGTGACACCATCTGAAAACACAGTAAATACTATTGCTTATTACAAAAATATTGCAACATTTTCATTTTACATTAATATTTTTGAGTTGATAATTTTTTTTCTGAATACCATTGCCTAGATTTTAATAATGTACACATGGGCATTTGTTTGCACACATGTCTGTTCATATATTTCTGGGAAGTAAGTTGTAAGACACTCCTGGGTTTGAGAACAAATTCACATCCTGCTTTTTTGTGCATGTATATAAAGAAAGCTGATTTAGCTTGAAGACAGCATTTGTAAAAGCTGTAGTGTTTTAAGGAACCAAATAAAAATGCTTGTGATATTGAAAAGAGTTTAGAATAGTTGACATTTGTATCACAAGTGGTTCTCTAGGTAAATTCCATAAAGAAATAGAGTTGCTATAAAGTATACAAATTTCTTTTGAATCTCTTAGTGATCATCTCATAAATATGTGTCAGACAGTGTTCTATGTATAAAACCACATAGAGCCCTTCTAGATTCTGTCTTCCAGAAGTGTCACTGTGTATTTTTACATGTCAGAGTTCACATCCTCCCGGTGCATGGATTCAGTGATATCTATTGATTTACTTTTTCATTGCAAGTTTTCTTAAATAGTAAAAGTACCTACTTAAACAATTTTAGAGTAGCAGAGAACATACTTTGAAAAACTTAAGCAATATGTCTTTACCTGTATACAGGAACTAACAATTAGATAATCCTTAAATTTTGCTTCCAATATAGTTTAACTTTAGATGGACAAAATACTTTGAATATTTATTAAAAGTAGATGGTGATTTTTAGAATGTACATGTTTTTGATATAATCGTTATAGATGAAAAACAAAACAAAGCACAATGATGGTTCAAATTTTCTGTTTTTAATTTTTACTTTCTTTTTAAAATATTATGACTTTTACTTTCAGTTTTATCTTATTTTCTCACCAATTAATATAACATGAATTTTTCTGGGAATATATTTATGTTGTATTTCAAATGTGACTGTGTATATGCAAATATAAGACTTTCTATGCATTCATTTTTAGTAAGTATAGAGCTATATTTTTTTCTAAAATATAAGTAGTGACTACTTGTTACTAAGTACTAACTACATGTCAAAAGTCCAGAAATGTTTGAAACATTGTTTATAACAACAGAAATTTCTCAAGTTAATTACTTTTATATAATTGCAATAAAACTAAAACTTTACCAGGGACTTTCTCTAATGTTTCTGCCCTATGAGTATTTATAGTGCTTAATGAATCCTAGGTAATAACAAGGGATGTACAATATGGTCACTATCTCTATTGGTGCATGCTTCTAATCTTTTAAAGGGGAAAAATACCTTCTATGCAGAGGATTGCCAAATAATTTTAAAGGCACATTGAGTAAATACTACATTTTAGGAAAATTGCATCCTCGTTTCATCCATTCATCAGTTCATGTGTGCCACTAAACCATGAAATACTCTTGATAATAGGAATTGGTCCATAAAATTTAAATCAGGGGAAGCAAGGTTGTTGATCTTACAAAGCTCACAGAATAGTGACAAAGTCAGGTAACATATTATAAAGTAAGTAAGTAATCCAGTGATTAAACAAAAATTTAAAAAGAGAGAGAGAGAGAGAGAGAGAGACAGAGAGAGAGAGAGAGAGAGAGAGAGGGAGGGAGGGAGGGAGGAAGGAAGGAAGGAAGGAAGGAAGGAAGGAAGGAAGGAAGGAAGGAAGGAAGGAAGGAAGGAAGAAACACATTGATATAGTGCCCAAGTATAGAGTGCAAGATTCAAGAAATAAGTAAATGCTCAGGGAATGAGTGTCTGTACTGTGGTGGCAGCTGAGCTAATAAAGGAGAGTTTTCTTTCTTTTCTTTTCATTTGCATTTATCCTATTTATTCTACAGGTAGACATAAGATTCAGAAGAGAGAAATTTCCTGGGCTTGGTGAAGAAACTGGAAAAACAGATCCATCGGCTTGAGGCATAATGTAAAATTAAATGAAAGAGAAACACTGAGGATTAGATTGGGGATAACACAGGGCCATGAAAGTCAGGGTCAGCTCTTTGGCTTTGCCAGCAACAGCATCACTTGCTGCCCCACTGCTGCAACATTTTTTCAGGATACCTAAGCAGGGGATCTGAAAAGCACAGGGGAGGACAGATATCAGCTAATGTCAATTTTTAGGTCTAGTGTAGGACAAATTTTGTAGAACAAATTCCCCCCCCACACACACACATGATTTGTATGTTGAAGTGTTTATTACATGAACAGAGAAGTTAGTTAAATATTATCTCTCTGAAGTTCACTTCTACCCAGAACCTCTGAATGTAACTTAATGTAACAGGATCTTTGCACATTCTTAACTTATGTTAAGATGGAGTCATCCTGGATTAGTGTGGTCTCCAAATCCAATAATTGGCATCCTTATAGAAAGAAGGCGGAGCACAGGGAGATACACATATGGGGGAAAAGAGGTCCAGACAGAGGAAGAGACTGGTGTGATGTAGTTATTTACCAAGAGATGGCAAGGACTCTTGGGTTCCTTTGAAAGCTGAGAGGAACCAAGGAGTGATTCATTTTCCCTGAAACTCCCAGAAAAAGTATCATCCTTCTAACAATTTGAGTTCAGATTACCAGTCTCCAAAATTATGAAACAATACATTTCTGTTGTAGTAAGTTACCATATTTGTAATATTTTTATGTTAGTACTAGAAAAAATATAGACCATGTGGTCAAGATTCTAACAACATATATTCCATTGTAATTTAGATAATATATATAGTATTCTGCAAATTTGAGTGTAAATAAGAGTACAGATGCTAAAGTTATCTGTTATAAAGTTATCCTTGTTAGTTGAGTATTTTAGGTTAATTAGTATTTTAGGCAGTGACTCTCACACTAGTCCCTAGCTTTCTCAGAATCTGATTATTTTGGCACAGTGGTTTCTGTTTCACATCCTTAAATGCAATTTGGCTCTATTAAGCAGCTACTTAGAAACGGACATATTGGTATAATGGACAAAAACATCAACTTGATCTCAGTTTCATGGAGTTCACATTCTATCAGGAAATAAAGAAAAAACATTTATAAACTAATAGTAGTAAATTTCCAAATTACTACTGGAAGTAACCTATTTCTAAATAAAATAACACAGGGTGATGTAAAAGAAGGTGATAATGTAATAAAGGCATGGAAAAATCAACAGAGTGAAAGGGCAGGTGTTCTCATGATTCTCCATGTGATCTCTTCCCATCTGGACTCTGCCTATTCTAGTCCTGCTTGGGCCTTGGCACAGGATGGCACACACAGCATGTATCACCAGGTTCTGTCTGTCATTCTGTTGAATTCAGACAGTGAGAGGCACCAGCAAGAGATTGTATCTATGGAATCAAAAATTGGGATATGTTTTTTTTTTAATTTCTTCCTTTTTCAGATCTCTGGTCCTGGCAGAGTCTATGACCCTCAAAAATCAAAACTTCTATTTCGCGTGTCTTCTGTGTGCTCAGCTCCTACCCAGTTTCTGATACATAGCTGGCTTGGGCAATAATACCCACCCCTTTTTGTTTCTCTGTCTGCCTTAACATATCATTTGCTCATCAACTATCTTTGTTATTTTTTTCTCACTATGAACTATGTTCATCCTTTTTATACATTGACTTATTACTTTCCCAATAAATGATATATTTCTATTAGAATTTGGATCTTATATGTTCATTGCTATACTTCCAGGATGAGGAAAGATCCTGCACAAAGTAGAAACTCAAAAAAGCAAAAAAAGAAGAAGAAGGAAAAGAAAAGAGTGACTGAACACCTTACAATGTAAATTGGCCAAAAATCCTCCCTGTTTTGTAAGAGATAGATACATATTTGTCCCCAATTATATTTATAGACTATATATGTGTAAGTCATCTTGGTGCCATGGCAATGTTCCCCCCAAAATTAAGGACTTTTGCCCAATTTTTACATGGCAAAAGGGAGAACCATGACTAAAAAACAAATCTACCTGCTCTAGGCCAGTTTTTGTTTTGTGGCAAGGGCATATCAAGTCTGATGGATCAATATCTTATGAATATTCTTAAGTAGTAATACTTGGCAAGTGTCCCAACTTACATTTGAATTTACAGATTCCAAGATACACTATTTATATTACAATGGATTTTTTTATTGGTAGAGTCTTGGTCATAATGTCCATAAAACAAATGCCCAAACACAGTTTACTTCATTACTGTTAACAAAACCACACAATTAAAAGCAGAGAATATTGAAGTTTCAATACTTTTATGCTTTTGAATAGCAACACAACCAAAATGTTTTGCAATAAAATAGAATTTATGTACGGTAAAATGTGGACCATTTTGGCTATATTGAAATGTGTTCCCAAGGCATCTATTGTTTCAGGGAGAAGAAAACTAATAACCAAGAGAAGAACAAATAATAAGTGAAATTCCATTTGTAGTTAAATATTGATGATCAGATGGTATTATAATCCCAGTTATCAAAGATAGAAATGATTTAAGATAAAAAAGACATAATTGATTGAGGGTAGTAACAGTGCATATCTAAGAGACAGCAATGAGATGCACATAAATGAGAAGAATACTAGAAGGCTTCAAATACAGGAAGCAAGAAAGAAAATATAGCTATTTGAAGAGTGGGATAAAGGAGAATCTAGTCAATTTCTCGTAAAGACTATAGACAAGAAAAAAAGAGGAATTTAAAATATTAAAAGGGCATTATCTAAAGTGTATTAAATATGTTATGAGACAGGCATATTTAAGAAGAGCAATTCCATCAATCCCTCAGACCAAAATTCATGTCTTTAAAGGGTATCAGAAAAATGATGCATAGAAAAATGTAGGTAAAACCCGTGAGATGCACAAAATGGCAAACAGAGGAGGCTTACTTAGATACCCTGGTTTAAGGAATGTAATGATATGGATAAAAGAATATAATAAAACACATAAATGAAATGGCATAATGAGATGCATAATTGGACAAATGCAATGATATGCAAAGGAGAAAGATGTAATATGATACACATTTTTGAAGAAGTGTAATGAGATGCATAAATAGAAAGGTGTAATGAGATGTGCATGTTTAAGTTCTGGAATGAGAAATATAGGTTATAATAACATACATGAAAGTAATTTAGTAATGAGATATACAAGGGGAAGGCTTTAATGAAATCCACAAATGCAGAATATGTAAAGACCCTTAAAGGAGATGTAATGATATGCACATATTTGAAAGTTAAAATGAGTTGCCTTAATGAAAGCGTGTAATGAAAGGTATATGTTTGAAAGGTGTAATGAGACACATTAAAAAAGGAAGAACAACGTAAAGCAATTCTTTCCTCCTAGGTAGAATAATGGTCCCTGGAAGCCTTGAAAAGTCATCATCCTTGGGGATTTCTCTGTTTCCACTTTAGTATAAATGACGATGCCATCCGCAGCTTCAGCACTACCACATCAAATGGCATCTCCCTTGAGTCCGGGTGTATTTTTGGAGACATAACTTAAAACACAGCCCCTCACCCAGGGTCACATTCAGGGATGAGTTAGGAATGGTGCTGATTATTACACATTAACATAAGGGGAGGAAAAGAAAAAAGAAACCAACAGCCCATGAGTCTTCATTTGGAGGCTGAAGTTGTGGTAGAAGTCTTTGGATACTTGAGTGTTCCAGCAGTCTCACAAGGCAGACATTCTTATCTTCATTTTGACAACCTAACCTAGACAAGGGAGGCTCAGAGGTAAAGCTGATTGCTCAAGGTCACGTGGTTAGCAGGCTCTGGAGCCAGTGCTTCAAAAGAAGTCTTCCTGGCTTTGAAATGCTACTTTCTATTTCTCTTTTTATTTTTATTTATTTTTTCTGTGTGCACATTATTTCCCCCACCCCAATATATGTGTTTGATTATATTTTTTTTTCTGAGTAATTACTGCTAATTATGGCTGGAATTTCCAAAAAGGTTTTATTAGCACCTCCAGTCACAAATGTAGCACATTTGCATAGCTAATAATTTTGCCAAGACAGACAAAGTAATAACAGACTAACCAGCCTGTAACTTGATACATTGAGAAATGATTAGCCCTATTTGTTTTCTGAACAATTTTGCATCATATTGTACTTCATACAATAATTATTTGATGATATGCTGATTAGGAAACTTGATGAAATTAATGGGTTTTAAAAATTAGACCCATAATTTCTAAAAGTATTGTTGGAATGTATATTGGCTAGTGAATGAATTGAAGCCAAGCAAATAAAACCATTTTCGCTATCACTTAAAAATCTGCAGGAATGAGGCTAAGCTTTGTAGCCTCTCATGAGATTCATTTTCCTTCCTACAGAATGAAGATAATGGTATTTGTCTTATTAAATTTTATTACAGTAAAATAATTCATGTAAAATATCTAGAACATTCCATAGTATATAAGAGGCAATGAATAAGTATTAATTCCTTTCTTTGCAACTTTTAGTCAAGGTCAGATAAGTAATTATATGAAATAACTCTGAGCCTTAAATATCTTTACTTTTAGTCAAGGGTAGTTTATGTCCATAGACTAACTTACTGGGAAATAAAAACTAGAAAATATTATAAGACAATCCTTTCTATGGTGATTGTAGGCAGTAATTTATTTCTAGATTAATTGCTTATAGAATGGCAAAGACATTAATTGAAAGAGAGAGAGTGATTTTTATAAAATATGAGTACCACAATTAATTCCCCTTTTATTGACAGAATTCAAATTAAACTAAGTACAACGTAAATTTGTGACCTTTCACCTTCACACTAATAACTTTTTACAACCTTAATCAATCAGCTTAATATAGCAATTATCATCTCAACCATATTTCCATTGGAGTCTATGATTATTTTAGGATAACTACTTATTGTTCAATTAAGACTCTATGAAAAAAGGTCAAACGTTGGTCACTTTTACTCATTAAAATTTTGAAGTTTTATCCTGAATATTCTTCTACACAATTGAGGATTTCATTAGAAATTAATTGTGAAAAAGTCATTCACCATACCATGATAAGCTGACTAGCTAGCTGAGATCTAAGAACAAAATCTAAAATTAAATTTTAGTTAAATACACATTATATTTATGTACATAGAAGCAATAATAAGTATTTTAGCTGAACCAGCATAAAGATGAATGTAGTTATTTAGAAAACTTCACAAAGACATTTTTTTTTCTGAGTTTGTAAAACTGACAAAACTAACCAGAGTTCATCTTTCAAAAGTGTGGACAAGTGACTCAGAAAGTAGATGAGAGGTTTTAGTTCTCCTTCACCATCCGAGGGTTACTGCCATGTTTTTTTTTTTTAGGAGATAGCGGACATCAGTGACTAAGTGTGTAGGCTCTGAAGTTAAGCTGTTCAAATACCATCCTTGTTGGGTGCTGGATGTGCAATGCTGGAGAAATTTGTTAGTCACTCTAAGCCTCATCTTCCTGTTACCCATGTCACATGTTTGCCGTGAGGATTATGTAAGACAACATATGAACAGTGTCAGGTCCCTAATAAACTCAGAGCTCTGGGGTAAGCATGTCCACCTCTGGTAAGTGACATAACAGTAAGCAGTGGCTTTAGATCCCTAATTTTACTGTGATAATTTAGGTCTCACCTGAGAGTAGATCATATTCCATTTAATTTGGTGTCAGAGATCTGGACCATACCCTTGATTCTGTTTGTGAAATATGACTAATTTTCAGGGATGGGGTGTGGCTCAGAGATAGAGCACTGTCCTAGCATATAGGAGTCCCTGAACTCAATCCCTACTATTGACTCACCTCAAAAAAAAAAAAAAAGAGACTTGTTTTTTATAAAATTATTCCACCTCAATGGAACCAAGAAAATCTGAAGACTAATTCTAAAAGTAAAACTGGTTGGTGACCTCAAACAGACAGGGCCAGAGAAGATATGGCCCCATGGATACACGAGAATGAGGAAACAAAAAGATTACAACATTTTTAATGTAACAGAAAACTGACATCACAGAGGAATCAACTACCCTCAGATATCTACAGAAATAGGCAGTGGTAAGGAGAGATGTGAATATCCTGGAATACATGGATCCAGATAGTGGTCAGAAGGATTTAACTAGAATCTTGTAGGAGGAAAACTGTGGGGTAGGAAGAGTAAGGAATCTCAGGGGCCTGCTCTGGACTGAACTGTCTTTCTCCCCAACTCAGTTAAAGCCCCAACTTCCAATGTGACAGCATTCAGACTGGGAATCAAGGTTAGATGAGGTCACGAAGGTGTACTGCTTGACTAATGGGATTTGTGTCCCTATAAAAGAGGAAAAGACAGTTGAGTACTCTGTGTTTCTCTCTCTCTCTCTCTCTCTCTCTCTCTCTCTCTCTCTCTCTCTCTCTCTCTCTCTCTCTTTCCATTTCTATGTATACGCAAGAAAGTTTACCTGAGGACACAGTGGGAAGCTGGCTGTGTACAAGCCAGGAAAGGAAACCTCACTAGAACCCAATCCTGTAGACACCTTAATTTTAGAGTTCTAACTTCCCAAACTGCGAGAAAATGAAGTTCTGCTGCTTAAACCACCTGATGTGTGGTGTTTTGTTATGGTAGCCAGAGGAGACTAATGCAAGGCCAATGATAGAGGGAATTTGTACTATTTTGTATTTTTTTTTCTTCCAAGAACTAAGTGGGTACTTGCAAAAATAATTAGGGAGAGTTGTGAGAAAGCATCACTCCTGGTACCTGCTTGGGAGAAAGAAACAGCAGTCATTGAGGCAGAGCACAAATGACCTGTGTTCACCTGTCTTACATCTTATATGGGGACGGAGGAGAAATAGCACCAGTTATTTGGGGGCACTGGTTGAAACCCCCTGGACCTTAGAGAAAGAAATGGAAAATTTCTATTCCTGGGGTGAATAAGGGGCACGGGGAGGAGTGTGCATTGATATTGGACATGAGGCTGACAGAAAGTTGACCATGAAACAGGCACGTGCTCTTCTCAGTGCACAGAGATTACTTAAGACTGAGACTATTTCAGTACACCAGTGGACTTAATCTGTCACCTGAAACAACTAGATCAGCAGACCAGAACTAAAAAATTGGAAACGCTGAGTAACACTGCACTACTGGAGGGGTGTGAGGTGGTGAACCTTCTGTATGTTATGTGCACATGGAGGACATAAAACTGAGGATGAGACAGATATCAAGAAATACCCTCTACATGTCATTGACTGTTTCCCTTCCTGAGAAGAAGCTTTTTAGTTTGATTCCATCCCATTTAATAATTCTTGAATTTATTTCTTGTGCTTTAGGAGTCTGGTTAAGAAAATCAGGACTTAATCTGACATAATGAAGAAAACATCTTTACCACAAGCACATCTATAGAGTACTAATCTCCAGTATATATGAAGAACTCAAAAGCTAATACACACACACACACACAATATATATATATCCTGATCAATACATGGGCTAAGGAATTGAACAGACACATCTCAGAAGAAGCTATACAATCAATCAACAAATATATGAAAAAAGTTCAAGTTCTCTAGTAATTAGGGAAATGCAAATCAAAACTACCCTAAGATTTCATCTCTCCCTAGTCAGAATGGCAATTATCAAGAATACAAGCAATACTAAGTGTTTGAGAGGATGTGGAAAAAAAGGTACTATTAGACACTACTGATGGACTGCAAATTGGTACAACCTTTATAGAAAGCAATATGGAGATTCCTTAGAAAACGTGGAATGAAATCACCATTTGACCCCGTTATCCTATTCCAAAGGACTTAAAATTAGCATACTATAGTGACACAGTCACATCAATGTTCATAGCAGCTCAATTCACAATACCTAAACTATGGAACCAAACTAGATGCCTTTCAAAAGATGATTGGATAAAGAAACTGTGGTGTGTATACACACACACACACACACACACACACACATACACACAATGGAATATATTATTCAGCATTAAAAAAGAATAAAATTATGACCTTTGCAGGTAAATGGATGGAATTGGAGAATATCATGTAATTGGAGAATATCATGTTAAGCAAAGTAAGTTAGTCCGGAAAACCAATGTCTGTAAGTTCTCTCTGATAAGTGGATGCTGATCCATAATGGGGTAGGGGACAGGCATGGGGAAAATGGAGGAACTTTGGGCAAAGGGGAGGGAGGGTAGGGGAGTGGGCACGGGGGTTAGAAATGATGATGGAATGAGATGAACATCATTATCCTAGGTACATGTGTTACTGCACATGTGGTGAGACTCTACATTGTGTACAACAAGAGAAATGAAGAGTTGTGCTACATTTGTGTACAACAAATCAAAATGCATTCTGCTATCCTGTATAACTAATTAAAACAAATTTAAAAAAATGAAATTAAAAACAAAAGAGAGATATGTTATAGCAAACTAGCCTCTGAACTAGCACATGCATTAGTAGATGACTTTGAAAGATGGTATCATAAGAGCAATTCAAGAAATAATTAAATAAAACATAAAAAGTCAGAAAAATTAAGTAGATACATAAAAATCACTCAAATTGAATTCAAAGAGAAAATTAGTGAAAAAGAAAAGAGGAGGAAGAAAAGGAGAAAAAGGATGAAGGGAAAATAAAGAGGAAGAAGGAGGAGAAGGAAGAAAAGGAAGGGGAAGAGACAGACATGTGTGTTCATACTAGATATACAGACCAACATTTAATATGTGTTGATCAAAATTAAAAAAAAATAGGGCTTGGAATGAGACTTGGTGATAGAACATTGGAATTAAATTTTCAGCACTGAAAAAGTCAATGAATCAATTGATAAAATAGCAACAATACTAATAATACTAATAATACTAATCATCAAAGAGATGAGACCCCGGTATGTTGTCTCTTAAAACCAGGTGAAAGCTTCCATGAGTCCTCTTTTCTGGAAGAAGTTGGGTGAGACAGAGGGTGTGCTTAATTCAATCTTGCAATTCACCCACAACAACACACTTGAAGTGCTGATACCCAGGGAATCTCATTAGAGACTCTAGGGTCTAAAGATTTTATAGTAGGTTGATGATAATTAATGGTGGAAAACTACATGTTTTCCTCCTCAGTCTAGAAACAAAGCAGGATGTACTGTATGACCAGTCCTACTCAGTGCTATATTGGAAGCCCTAGAAACTACAATAAGACAAGAAGCAAAAGCAAATGGTTGCATTTATTGGAAAGAAAGAAAATTTTTATTATTTGTTGAGAATATGATTGGCTAGGTAGAAAATCCAAAAATATCAATGAGACTCTTCAAATTAATAAAATTATATAGTTAAGTCACAGGATAAAAGATCAATATAAAAGTCTTATACTTTATACAATATAAAAATTTCCCATGTGTACTTATATACTAGTAATGAATAAGTAAGAATTTCAATTAATAAAAATCCCCTACCAAATTGAAATTTTTAGATATAAAGATTGAAAACTAAGCACAGTATCTGTGCACAAGAAAATAATAAAAACTGATGAAAGAAATTAAAAAATGAGGTAGAATGTGATGATCATTATTCTCCAAAGTACAGGTATGAAGACATGAATTGGTGTGAATATGCTTTGTATATAACCAAAGATATGAAAAATTGTGCTCTATATGTAATAAGAATTGCAGTTCATTCTGTTGTCATATATAAATATTAAAAAAAGAAAGAAAAAAGGAAATAAATAAAAGAAAGTCATCCCATGTTCATGAATTGAATGTTCTAGTATTTCCAGTTCTTGACCACTTGACTATAGGTTCAGTGCAATTCCATAAAAATTTCATGAAGCTATTGCCATCATCAGGAAACTGTTTGGAAAAGCAAACAATGGAAAATGTACAAAATAGCACAGAAGAGGAAAGCTGGAATAATCACTCCATTCAGTTTCTAAACTTCCTACAATGCTAGTAAGACACCATGATGTTGGAAAGATAATAGAGATCAATGAAAAAGAAGAGATAAACTAGAAATATACCCATATATCTAAAGTCACTTGAAATTTCTCTTAGAAGCAAAGGGATGTTCATACAGAAAGAGTAAAATATGATATGTCAAGAGCTTTGTAATGTTTTGAACAACCAATAAAAAAAATAAAATTAAATTACAAAAAAAAGAAAGAGTAAACTTTCAGTAGAGCTAGAAAATTTGGTCATACTTAGGTGGAAAATAGGAACCAAGACCTAGTCCATAAACTTCTCACCAATATCATCTCAAAAAGTATCAGAGGCTGAAGTATAATACACAAAACTTATAAAACTTCTAAAAGAAAATGGCAGAAAGATTGATCTAACCTTGGATTTGGTGATGAGTTGCTATGCATAAAAGCAAAAGCAAGATCCATTTAAAAAAATAAGCTGAACTTTATTATAGTGCCTTCAAATCTACCCTGCTAGAAATACTAAAAAAATAATAATAAAAATAAAAGCATAGTCTGGGGGAAAATGTTTCTAAACAAATATGCAACAAAAGCCCTATGTGAAAATAAAATACACAAAGAATTCTTAAAATTCAAACATAAGAAAATAATTAGCTTGACTAAGGAAGATGAACTAAAGTTCTGATAAGTTTTCTCATCCAAGAAGATGGGCCACTGGTAAGTAAATTCATAGTTTATAAATGCAAAGCTTGCTTCATATAGGAAAAGGAAATAATGTAATTCAATATATTTTTACAGAAAGGAAGAAAATATATAATTACCTCAGAAGAAGAAGAAAATGAATTTGAAAAAAAATTTACATTCATTCGTGATATTAATTCTTGGCAAATTTGAATTATAATGAAACATCCTTAACCCTGGAACTAATGTGATATGCAATAATGAGATACTGAGTAACTCTTCCTTAAGTTCAGGAACAAGGCAAGGAGGTTTTCCCCTACCACTCCTTTTCAACATGCACTGGAAGAAATCAAAGGAAAGAAATGCATATACATTAGAAAGCAAAAAGCAAGAATTGAATTAACCCGATTTATGGACAATGATTGTCTACATAGGAAATTCCAAGACTACCATGGAAAAAAAATAAAGAAATGTTCTAGAATACGTATTGTTTTAGCTAAGTTTTTAGGTGAATTTTGCCAGTGACATGATTTGTACTTCCTCATCTGGTACCCTGTAAAACAAACCTCAGTTGAGTGTTATTCTTGCCCAAAATGCAAAATCTCAGTCTAGTCCTGAGAAATTATGAGACTAACTCAAAGGAGGGAGTTTCTGCAAAAGCACTGACCAACAACCTTCAAAAATGTCAATAGCATGGACAGTAAAAGACTGAGAAATCATCACTTATCAGAGAAGACTAGGGAGATATAATAAGCAAATGAACTAGGAGTCCTGGTTCAGAGATCAGAAGATAAACAGTCCTGATTAAAGAGCTTGCAAAATCTGAATAAAGTCTACAGTTAAATACCAGTTAACTTCTCTTTTCAGACATTATATGCCATAGTAATGCAACATTCTGGTTAGATTGATGTATATACCAGAAACCAAGTTTTCTGTAAATTTAAATCATTTCAACATAGAATATAAATAATAACAATGTAATAATAATAATGTTTATCATTATGTAAGAACATTTTCTTCTAAGCACCTTATAACCACATGGTTCAAGAACACATTGGCTTTTCATTTTATGAAATGATCACACTGATACAAGCAGAGATTTGAAAAACAGCATTGAATGATATTTGAGTCAAATCTAATTCACTTTGCAATATCTATCTTTTTAGGTCCTCTTCCTCATCAATAATTGTCAGGAATGATAAGAATAGACATAAGAGCACTAAAAATGTTCCAGGGGTTTCAACATAAGGAGAGTGACAATTTCCATCAACTGAAATGAAAAATGAGTATGATGAAAAAGGTAACTACAAGATACAGAGAATATTATACAGTTGTATCTCATCAATAATATAGAAATAGGTTTATAAAAGGATAAAATGATAGTTTGTTCATTGGAAAAATTTGTTAGGAATATATTTTCCTTTGTCCAAACTTTGTTCCTATTTTTATTAATTATGGATCTTTGAGATGTTGCTTTGTTTATTTTCATCTCCCCAACTTTTGAAATTCATAGGATTGTGGAAATGCAACTGAACAATTTCTATAAGCACTCAATGCAGTGCTAGACCCAAATTCTTTGTTCTTAGTTGCAACTGCAGTTTTTAAGTTGGAAGTTTAAGAAACTCAACTGAAAATGAATTAAGAAAAAAAAAGCATCTATTTTTTTTTTTGAATCTTGATATCCAACTGTCCTTGGGGTGCTATTCAGACTCTAGTTCCTTCCTCTATAGTTGAGTTCTATATTCCTCTGTCATTTTTATTAAGCTCATGTTTTCCACGTGGCCAGAATATTAGCCTCCAGTAGCTTCTGATTGTTTTGTTCTTAGAGCTTGAAATTTCCAGAGTATAATCAGACTCTTTAGAAGTTTCACAAAGGGACTGGAGTTGTAGCTTAGTGGCAGAGTGCTTGCCTTGCTTGTGTTAGGCACTGGGTTCAATCCTCAGCACCACATAAAAATAAACAAGCAAAATAAAGACATTCTGTCCATCTAAATCTACAAAAAAAAAAAATTAAAAAAGAAGAAGTGTTTCAAAGGACCTGGATAGTGAGTTCTGGTCTGCTTTACACATGTGTCTACTTATGAACCTGAATAGGCAAGGAGGTGGTGTAAATTTTGTGATTCAAATTAAGTGCCTTTTTCTTGATCAGAACCTGTGGTTTCATCAAGGCAAATCACATGGACAGGGTGAAGTTTCTAGAAGGAGTTATGACGTATTTAAGGGAAGAAATTGGACCGAACCACATATGTATTCATTATAGTTACTGGTGGGTTTTGTTGGTTTGTTTCCCATCACCATGATTATCATTATCTTTATTTCCTTTAAGATTCTCTAGCCAACAAGTCATAGGCTGAATCCAGTAAATTTTGTCTTAATACAGACTAACATTTTAGTTGATGAGAATTGTCACAAGCTTTACAATAAAATCCCTGGAAAAATGTTAATGCTTTCGTGTCAATTCTATTTTCCCTGTCAGTTAGTAATGAAGAAAAGAAGTAGTTCTCTCCCCTTATTGAAATATTATAAAATGAAAGGCAATTTCAGATAAAATACTAATGGAGAAAATGTGCACTATAATTTAAGCATGAAAAATAAAATATAGCATTTTTCAAACATTCAAAATATCTCTATATACAATAGACAACATAACTTATGGGGAATATAAGCTCTCGAGAAACTGGAATTCACACCTTAAGAAAAATGATGTGTAAGTCCCTTATTGCACTATTAGAGCAGAAATAAATGTGCACTGTTTTTCAAATTTCATTTTCCATGTGAGTGGTTTTCTCTTCTGAGCATGGTAATTAGGTGCATATATTTCTCCCAAGAATATGAAGTATAAAACAAGTAAACAACCCACCCACATCTTTTGTTCTATGTTAAAGAATATTGTGCTAAAGAATGAGGTAGCCTTCAATAAATGTTATTAGACTTCATATTCAGGCTAATATACCTACTTTTATATTCTGGCTAGCTCTATTTCTTTTGCTCTATAAAAAAATCATGTTTCTGTGAATTTAAATGTAGTTAACACTGTGCAATTACTTTTTCAAATGAACACTATAGTTATAGCTTTAACCTAAAATAAAAAGAATAGAAAATTAAGTTTGGTGTCTGTGCACAGCCACAACACTTTATATTTATTAATGCCCTATTTACTGGAGGGAAGACATCCATGTTAATAGGTGCAATTAAATTAAGGTAAACTAATCATTTTCAGAAATAAAATGTAAAAATAAATTCTAAAAATAACTTGGTGTTCAACTTTGGAATACTGAATTCTTTAAAATAAAAAATGCAAATTTTATATTCTAAAATTAGAAACATAATTGTTTCTATATGCAATATTATTTTCATTTTATTTAAACAAAAATAAACTGCTTTACTATTTTTTAAAAATTTATATCCTATATGACAGCTCCCTTCTCATTCTTTCCACTATTTTTCTCTAACTTCCTTTAAGAATTTTTTCAAAAATCCAAACATTGGTACATGTGTGTAGTACTATTCGTACACTGATGGCTAGTTATGGCAGGATTCTGATGGTAACAAAAAATATTTGTTGAATTCTCACTGTTTTCTATGTACTCTCAAATTTTGTACAGATGCTAAGGTGTCAGCAACCTCAGTTTATCCAAAGGCTATATAAATATGCCCACTTTCCAATGAGATATGCTCTTTGTCAAAGACAGGACTTCCAAAAGCAATGTCCAAGAACTGGCTATATGACTTTTAGTTGACATCCACCTCCAGAATATACAAAATGAAGGAGAGAGTCAGAGAAATTTGGAAATTCTCTGGAGAAAACTGATGATGAGTATGAGGCCTTTACCCACTACCTAGGGGAGATGTAAAAGCCTAGTGATGAGTAGCCTTAGGAACATCATTCTCAGTAAGGTCAACTAATTCATGGGCTCAAAAAAACAGATTTGGAGAGAAGGTTCTGATCAAAGAAGATGATGTTTATTTCCCTCTGAGTTAGAAGGAAATGATGAACCAGTGTCAGATTGTATTTGAGGAACTTGAACTAGATGTGGAGCTCTTGAAATAAGAGTAGCTATGGTTGTTCATGATCATGACCTGGAGAGCTGTCTTAAAGAGTAAAACACCTGAACACACACACACAAAAAAATCCAAATTGTGTGGATTCTCAAACACAGCAGTTGTTCAAGGATGAAGCCATTACGAAATACAATACAAAGTCTAGTACAGTTTTCAAAAGTGAATAAAAGCATGGTCACCTAGACACATTACTGATGCCCCTCCCAGGGCTTTGGGAGGAGCATGTGTACTCATGGATCCCTGAGCATGCATTCTATGAGCTTTGGAACATATTCTGTATTTATAAATCTAAATGAGTAGGCTGAGGGAGAAATCACAATCAGCGAGCAGAGACTGACTTACCCATTTTTATGGTGTCTCTACAGAATGGACAAAGTAACCCAGGAGAGGGACAGAAGAAAAATTTCTTTTCAGATTTTCCTAAAGAGTTTCACTGTGAGTTCTACAATGTAAGTCCTATTAGTATTCCTATTAAATTCTGCCTATTAAGAAATTAAAACAACTTGATTAAGTTTACAGAGTCCTAGAGGCAAAGGAGGATCTGTATCTTTGACTGGCCGACCCCAGAATAAGCACTTGGAGGATTCTTAATCACCATATTAGAGGGTCTCAATGAAGCCTACCCTGGGACCTTGCATGCCCAGAAGACAGAACAGATACAGACAGCCCCTGAACAACTGACCTTCACTTTAAATGATGACCTTCTTGAACCTGCTCTCTAGCTCTTAACTTTGATCTATGAACTATCTTTGTCTTAGTCATGTCTGCACTTCTGATTTTCTCTCTCCTCCAAAGCATGCTTCAGAGGTTGGGCTTCATTTAAAAGGACACAGCCCATGTTTTTCACCTGAAACACCCCAGCAAGCTGCTTCTAAAACTTGCAAACTGTGTTTTAAATTTTAAAAAATTTAATAGTTGAAATCACTTGTACCATATCGAACTGATAGATATTAACAGATACCCATAGGCCAAACACTTGTGTAAAGCTTTGAAAAGGCAGAAGGCAGACAGTGTGAGTCAAGGGTATGGAGTGGTAGGACTGATCAGGAGGGTGGAAAGAGTCTGTGGATGGTGTGATCATCAGTTAAAATGCCTGAAGAGATAAAGTCTTAAATAAAATGAGTTATGATTCCAACATTCCTTTCTTCCTCACCTCTATTTCTTCACTTCCCTAGCTCATTTTTTATGACATTTGATGTCCATGTACATTGTGATTGATGGGATTATTCAGTTATTGACATTATATGAATGCATTATGCTCATTTTCAAATAATAATTTCCATCCAATGACAGTGTATGGATCAATATCCAATCAAAACACTCAATCATAGTGTAACACATCCCCGAATATTCGTCCTAAGCACATTTTTTTTACATAAATATGACTGTGTGCTATGGGGAGAGTTTGGCAGATTTATTTTTTATTATTGGATAACCTGGTTTTTGATGGTGCTTGACACTGTCATCCTCCACCTAAACCAAAAAACTCTCCTACAACCTAGAGAGAGTGGAAGTAGAGTAGAACACAAGAGGATTACACATTGACCAGAATCTCTGTAGTCCACAGGACATCAGTGTTATATGGGATGAAGCTCTCAGACATGTAAGAAAACTTACAAGCAGAGAAGAGCTGTGCTTCACTTTTTAGCTAGTACACAACTCACAGAGTTTCCTTTGTATTCAAGTTATGAAAGAAAAGAGCAGAATGGCCCTCTAAAAGTCCAAAAGGGACTTCTGCAACATATCTGAGATCCCAGTATTGCACAGGGAGCTGCCATTGGTTTTTCCTGTGTGGCAGCAAATAGCACGAAACCTTATATTAACCCCAATAGATCTTAATTTGGAATGAGGAAATCCCACATTCAATATTAGAGTGAATTGAAGTGGACAGCAGAACAGTGACCAAGTAGAATAGGCACTTCTCAGCAGTAGATGTTAACTTTTCATAATGAGACAAGACAAGGCACAGATGGGAAAGTGACATCACAGAAGTAAAGATTGTGCTGGGGCTATGGTCCCTGCTAGAGCAATATACAGTCGCAGGAACCTTCTGATGCCACCTGCCCTGAGACTCTGATGCTGTTCCAGGGAACAGAGGTGTAGAAAAGATGAAAAATGAATATGATTGAGTTTAAATCTTACAAGTGAGGAAAACTGAAATTGGATTACACTAAATTTTCTGCTGTCACACAAAATGATAATTTTAATTAAAGAAAAAATTGTAGGAAATGACATTTCTCTCCTACCTGAATTTGTTCCCTGAAAATATCATACTTGCTAAAGGAGTTTATCGAATCTCATGTAACTGATCTACAGTTCAAATTAATTCTTTTTATGGAGTGACTGAATATTCATGAAACTGCAGCTATACCCTAATTATGATTCTATATCAGCATTTGAAATCCAGACTATACAGGGACCCACATATTCCTAAGGGAATGAGAGTTACACACCCATTTGTAATCATTTGCTGGTCTTAATAAGCTAAGCTTTAAAACAAAAATACTTTCTTAACTCAAGGTCAAAATCACAAGAAATCTGCAGCAGATAGACAAAAACTTCCCCAAGAATTTAAGAGAATCACTATAATATCTAATAATACTTTTTTTCTTAAAGGTTATACTCTTTATTTAGAGGAGTTATTTAGAGGAGTAGGATGCCAGTAACATTACTTAATTAACAGAAAAATTCCATAGCTGAAAATAAGCTTAGAAGTTGTTATTTCTAGCTATAGTAATTTATAACTTTTAAGCCTGAGAGAAAATTGTGTTTTGCGTCTAATGATTTCATCTTTATCAAAGTGAACTTCTATATCAAAAGATTCTGAAATGTTGAACAATCTGAGATGCTATATGCATTCTATAATGAAATGTGGGGAGAGTAGTGGTAAAAAGGTGTTAATTGATTAAAAATATTAGTTTTGAATGGATAAATGCAGAGGATAGCAAAGCTTAGCTCCACTAAAAGATTAAGTGCCAAATTATACACTGTATTAAACAACATAAGTAGCATTAAAAATTAACAGCAACTCCGCATTAAGTCCTGATTATATTGTCAATTAAGATGATAATTGGGAAGGTTTCAAAGAAAATTTGCAATAAAAAAAAACAATTTAATTACTTCAAGTGCTTCTTATGATTTTGTGTTTTTTGCTTAAACTTTTATTAAAAATTACATTAATCACTAGTAGTTGAAGAAATTTATTCAGGGATAAAATACAAGTGGTACATAGGGTTCCATAAGTTGGCATTAAATGATGTCAAAGATACAGTTGGGTGCTGTTTCTTTCTTCTGTCTTTACTCAGACTAAAGGTACCAGCCCACTTACAAATTCCTTGGGCAGCTAAAGAATGCTTAGGGCCAAAAATGCCAAGAGTCAAGGTTATGATCCATTAATCCAACTACATAGATTTGAGAGAAAAGAGCCACAGATAGAAGGTTACTTTTTGCTAGATTGTAATTTGCCAACTTGTTTGTATAACTCACAAATAAAAGGGTGGTAGTTACTATAATAATATTAGAAAAGATTGCATAATAAAATCACCTTGTTTCCTAATATTACTATAGTAACTACCACCCTTTTACTTTTTTTAACAAATAAATTATTTTAGCTTTTGTTAATATTGCCATCTTTTAAAATAATATGCTGGTCTCAGGAATAGCTTAGAGGTGGTACACTTGTCTAGTCTATGGGTCAGTTCCCAGCATTGACAAAAAAAATAAATAAATAAAAAATAAATAGTACTCTTACATTGCTACTTATTCCTCCTCTTCACTCATACCTCTTCACCCTTCACTCCCTCTCCTCTTTCTCTCCTCCTTGTCCTCTCCTTCTCCTTCTTCTTCTTTGTGGTGTTGGGGATTGAACTCAGGGGCATTCTAACACTGAGTTACATCCCCAGTCCTTTTAAAATTTATTTTGAGACAGGATCTTACTAAGTTACCCAGGCTGGCCTCCAATTTGTAATCCTCCTGCTTCAGACCCAATTGCTGGGATTAGAGGCATGCTTCATCATACTCAAGACTTTCTTGTTTTTTAAATATTCAATATTGTAACCACATTCAATATTTTGTGTGTTTTTCTGAGTTAACCGAGTACACTGGATGCTAAATACTTGATTTTCCCTTCGTTTGTCACCCCCCCTCAATTTCATTTGAATTTGTTTTGTTGTTTTTTTAAATACAAGGTTTTGCACATTAATTTTAATTTAATTAATTTGCATGTTTAATTTTAATAATGTGCTGTTTATTCATATTTAGAAGTGAGGAAGGGCATAATAGGTGGAGCTCTCTGCATGTGGAACCAGCCTTGTTTATCTGCAGGGCTTCACAGTGAAGACAAGGACATTTTTTGGTGGAATCCTCCAAACTTTGATATCTGGAAATCTTTTAACAGGGGCTTTTCAGCTTTGGAAGAGTGCAAAGTATGTTATTCTCCAGTGAGGTTTATGGAGTATATGAGTATCTGTGTTCTGGGAGACTTTAATTTTGTTTTTGCAGAAGTTCACTCTCATACCTTGAAGAGGGTGGGCAGCAGCTCTAACTAAGTAGTTTGGAGTGGGGGAGGAGATAAGGAAATGAAGGGTCCAGAGCATAGACTCTGGACCTTTACTCTACTTATCCACTTTGGAGTATGTTACTAACCCCATCCATGTGAGATAAACCAGGTATGCCAATTAAATTCAGAACTTGACTAGTCTTTGCAAGATCTCATGGCTGGGCCTAGTTTTAGGAGAGCAGCCTGGCATGTGAATCATTTCTAAAGACTTGCATGGTATTTCTGTTAATATGTGAGAATATGTGAGACTGGGTCACCGGAATGTTGACACAATGCTGATTTGAGGTGACTTTCATTCATGTCACAAAGAGGTTGAACAGAGATATCTTGGTTACTGATGGTTTATCAAAACATGAGAACTTGCTTGTACCTGTGTATGGGCTCACGTGTTGCCTACTGCTTGCACATGTCCCTACCACAGTACTACTGATCTCAAATGTGGTGGTGTAGCAGCAGGTACTATTCATTTTATTCATACTTTGCTAGTCCTGCCTGCATTCCTGTAGAGCCTACACCACACACATGCCATGTAGTCTCCTAAGGATGTCTTTTTCTACCTCCTCTGAAAACTTTCAGGACCATGGCACTACGGTCCAGCTGGCCCTTCCAATCAGCATTTTCTCATCGGTTTCACATGGTGAGCATATACTCTCCTTGTTTTATTCTAAACTGTGCAAGACAGAAAACAGACACTCCATGTATGAATGGAAGGGCTCTTTTCACTCTGGGGCCCGTCCTCTATCCTTCCTGGTAATGACAGAAAGTAAAAGTGTCAGCAGTATTCAAAGTGATTTAGTGATCCATGACAAGCTCACTGAAATATGTGTTGTTTTCTTTCACTCTACATAATAAACTTATAAATGATAAACCCCACATAAGGAGAAAAAATTCCTATATTCCCTGGAGTAGATAGTTAGAGTTCACATATAATAAGACATTGAATTCAGACTGGAGGTAAGGAACTTTGATTTTTATGAACTGCCTGACTAAAGAGAAGGTACTAATAAAGAATTTTTAGTGCTTAACGTGCTGGACAAATAATAGTTGCCTAATGCCAAAATTGCTGATTTAAAGCAATTCCCATCCAATACTGAAGCAACGGGAGTATTAAGAGTTCCATGAATGTTTGGTAGGGAAAAAAAAAAGATAAAATCCTGAATTCTCAGAAATAGTCCTGATTTAAGATTAGAACTTTTTCTATGGAAAACTAACCTAGAAGTCAGTCCGGTTACTAAAATCATAATAACATATACAACAGTAATGATGAGTTTCTAATCTCTGAGTGTTGTTTACACAATGTAGCCAAAAAATAAGACTATGCTGAGCTAATTATGGATGTTCAGATGGCAGAGTTTAATAGGGTCATGTAAGTAGAATGGTGCTTGAAGTGGTGTGTGAAGAAAGCCAACATATCAGAAGTATGAGGGGCTTAGCAAGGTGGCCACCTGAACTCCTTCTGAGCTGGCCAGATTGGACATGGCTAAATAGTATCCTACACACTTAGAAGTCACCCATAAGACTTAGATATGTTGACAGTAGAAAGTGTGTCTTGGCTAACATTAGCCTTCCTTCTTTGTATCATTCTCCAATGGCAGATGCTCACACAAGTATGACAACTTGGAGAAAGTCCCTGGGTAACCAAGAGAAAGAAAATGTGTTTCCTCAACTACAGTGAGAGGGAAAGCTACTAGAGATCCAGTGTACAAATTCCCAAGCACTTTGGTAGGGCAGACAACAATGATTTTACTAAATACTGTAATACATGTATTTTCTTCCACTTTTTAAAACTATCTTTAAAGATTTTACAAAATTAAAATCATGCATCTTAAGGTGATGCCCAAATTGTTTAAATTATCCAGTTTGAAGCCTTGATTTGCTTAGAAAAATCTCACCATGAATGGGTATAAAGGAAATATCAGCGAATATTTCTCTTTATAAAACATGATTACCCAGAGTATTAACATAATTTAATCCTCTTTAATCATAAATAAATACTTTTATTAAGAAAAGAAAGCAGACTGCCACATTACCAGAAGATGAGAGACAAATCTGATAGCTGTTGAAGTTTATTCTTTTTAATTTTAATTGTCTTAGCCAGGCACTGGCACAGGAAATCTGAATTATCTCAACAGAACAGGATGATGCCAGCTTTCAGTTTCCAAAGGCTCTCCCCTCTCGCCAAGACCTTTTCTCTTACCAGGAGGATCCCACTGACCCTGCTCTATGTATGTGTAAAAACATTCTTATGGTTTAGATATGAGGTGTTTCCTACAAGTTCATGTGTGAGATAATGCCAGAATTTTCAGTGGTGAAATGATTACATTAGCACAGTTGTAATCAAATCAGTGGATTAACCCACTAATAGAGATTAACTGGCTCTTAACTGTAGGCAGTTAGGATGTGGCTGGAGAAAGTAGGTCACTGGGGGTGTGCCTTTAGGATTTATATCTTGTCCTTCTTGAGCAGAACTTTCTTCCTGGGTGCTATGCACTTTAAAATTTAAAATTTTAAAGGTTAACAAAAACTAAGTTAAATACTTTGGGAAACATGATGAATGATTTTCTGCTTTCTTCCAACACGTCCTTCTGCCACTCTTCTCAGGCTCATTGCAATGGAATCTCTAAAACTTGGAGCAAAAGAAACCCTTTTTCTTGACGTGACACAAAACTAATTTAAACAGCCATCTCATAAGCAGGGACCCTCTCTACTGTCACTTTGGCCACAGTGTATAACAGACTCTCTAGGTCTGGAATGAAGATGATTCATATGTTCTTTTTCACTACTTGTAAGCTTTTCCCAATAAAACTTGCTGAGTACCTGGAGTATGTGTCCGTGATTCCTCTGTATGACAATATGTTTATCCAGGTTATTAGTACCTAACTCTCTTTGGGATCTCCACCAATATAAAATCACTGCTTAGTTGAAACTAAGGCATCTTAAGCTCATGAATGAAAAATGGTTCATATTGACTTCCATTAGAGATATCTCACTCATGTACACCTTAGATTGTAAATAATAAAACAGAAAGTACCACAGCTATTCAATATGTAAAAGCCCTAATGAATCATTTTTAACACAATGCAGAGACTGAAGACAAATGAACTGATTTAGAAGATTATGAGTTAGAGTTTCAAAACAAATATATATTAGGCAAAAGATTAAATAATTTTTAGATTCTATAAGAAAATTGAACTGTGATTTAATTTAAAATATTTCATGTTGAAATATAAACAAAATTTGTTACAAATGTATTACGGGAAATTTTGAAATTCAAAATTTTATGGAAGAAGGTAAATCTCTTTTTCTAAAATATACTTTAAATAAACAACTATACAAACTGTTTATATTCAGGTTGTATTTTTAAAGTAAAATAAGTTATATTTTCAAGCACCCGAATAAAAGTAAATGTAGACATACAGTGATATCTGTGTTTTATTTTAAATTTTCTTTGTTCAATTATATCTACCTAACATATACCTCATAATGCTAAGTGGTTGTTCAACACAGCTCCTAGGCTATTCTTACCAAGATTCACTTCTAGATTTCTTAACAATTATTTATAGGGGTTGTATTGTGCTTTAACTTAAAATTTTAAAGGTTAACAAAAACTAAGTTAAATACTCTAGGAAACATGATGATGAGTGTAACTTGCTAAACCCATGCTGAAGAATTATTTGTGAGTGAGAGAACTGAAATTATAGTAAGACTATCTTAAACATTGAAAAACGTTACACTTAGATTTACAGGTGTTTTTGAATTAAACATACATATACACACACAAATGAACAAAAAGAGTTACATCATCATATCACTGGGCAATCTTTTTTCTAAAAGATTTCTTTCCCCCCAATTTTTCTACAATTATATGTTTCTTTTATTAAGGGGGAAACATCTTTTTTGCTTATAAAAAGTTAAAAAATAACACTTCCATAGTTTTTTTTTTTTTAATTTGCAATGGGGTTTGGATTCATTGTTTGTGTATTTCCTACACAAGGTCAGTATATGCCATAATATCATTTAGAAGACATAAAAATATCCCAGGAATTTCTTATGTATATTTGCATGTCTGAAGGTACAAATTTTAATACATTTACATAAAACATATGCATAATTATTTTCAGTTGACTTATAATAATAAGTGTAACAAATAAATTCAAGGAAAAAATAAAAGTACATTCAGGAAGCCTAGGACTGAGTACAGAAGTACACATGGTACCTAATATTTACCAGATAAGATAAAGAAGTCACACATTTCGATGCTAAGCATCTCTGCTCATAAAATAAAGAGGGAAATAGCATCAGCTACTCTATTCATAGGCTCTTAAGTCTGAAGCTAAGGAAAGGAAGTGTGTAGCCACTGAATGAATGGTCAATGATATTAATTGGTAGCAATCAAAATATAACACTGATGGGCTCTCCCACTGCCACAACAATTATAGTCACTGCTTTCCTAAAGACAAAGGCACTCTGTGCACAGAAGTTTTTGAAATAAAAATTTCTCTAAAATGTCATTCTAGAATTCATATAGTTATACACAAAAATAATACTTAATCATGAAAAATACACAGCTAATATAAATAAGGGAATCATAATTTTATTTAGTTTTGTATTTAAGCATTAAATATTCCAGTCATCCAATACATGTTACAATAATAAATTCAATTCCATATCAATAAAATTTATGAATACATAAAGAAATTGCTTTTAGAGCCATTATCTTAGGACTTGCAGGTTTTTAAATAGAGATCAGAGTGGGAGTCTTATTAAACATGAAGTGATATCCTTCAAAAGTGTATATTATGCATCTCAAAATTTAAAATTTCTTAAACAATGGACAAGTGAGGAATAAAAGACATACACAGTTTAAAACAGAAAACATCAGTTCTATTCTTCATGGAGAGATTACTACTAAAATATATGTCAATTACTTTCTACTGTTAGCTTTTCACTTGGGAGGGGTCAATTAGATTCCATCAAGAAATTCACTATAAAAATAAACACCCAATTTTTAAATAATTCTCTACTAAAAGTAAAGACAGAAAGGAGCTTAATCATGCTCCTAAATCTGACTACCAGGCCTGACTCAGTGGCCTTGTATGTGTGTCTGCACCCATCAGTCACTCAAGATTTGGCCATCATGGGCTCTGACTCCATGATGTTATCCATGCCATCCCCAGGTACTTACAGTGAACGCCACTTCCTTTCCTTTAGTAATAACCATGATGCCAGGCCATGCCCTGGGCAGTGGAGCCACCCTCCCTCTGCTCCATTTATTTTAGATTACTTATCAATAGTCTCTTATTTCTGAATCATAACATTCAAAAGTTTGCTTATTGCTCATACATAACACTAAAATGTGTATGATGACAGCTCCAAACATACATAGTATTATTTAATTATAACATTGTGTATATTGAACTACTGGACTAAAGAACCTTAACATGATAAAACAATATAGCACAATAGATGTAGTGGAACAATGAGATGAAGATAAAATAATATCTTTAGTTATCTCCTAAACATTTCTATTACTATTGTTGGGTGTTTATGTATACAACATATTTTCTTCTTTAATAATGCATTTTGACCAACTTTAGACAGATTAATCATAATTGTTTGCACTCACTACGTTGGTGACCATAACTATAACATTGATGTAACAATAATCATGGTCTCCAACATAATGAGGGCAAACAATTTGCAATAGAAGTACTGGCATTGCTGTTTTTTCTTATTGTTTGCTTGTGCTTCTGTTATTAGAATGATCGGCACCATTTTCTTGCTACAGTATTCATTCATGTTGTGGTTACACTTAGTTAAAACTGGATACTATAATGAATGCATCCACTATCTGGGGAGAAATGAATGACAACAGGTGACCCAGAACTGAAAGCCAGAAGCAGTGAGAGGCTTACTACCTTGGTGAAATCTTCCCATATCACTATGGATGGTTTACTGATCATATATGACATGGACAATATTTCCCACAAATCTAATGGCTTTGCCTGATTAACTTGTATATTCACCATTAAAAAGATGATTATTTTAATACCACAGGTTAAAAATAAATGTAAAATGAAGTTTTAACATTTTCTTCCATTTCCCAGTGAGTGGCACTGTCCAAGCCTTGGATATATGCATGTCATTTTACAGAGTGTAATGCCAAAACACAGGCATGATCACTTTTTTTTCCTACTTCCTCAACTACTGAGAGGTTCTCCTCTACTTTACCAAACTACTTGAACATATAAAACAGTTCACATTTTAATTTCAACCTACATTTCCAATGTAAACTTTTATGAATGCACCATTTCCTCTAATCATTTCAGAATACATATATTTCTCACATATAACTCATACATGCCACATTTGAGTTTTTGTTCATGTATCTAAAATAATATTTCAATTCTATGTATCATGTATCTATTTAATACTTCAATTTTAATTTTCAACTGTCGAAATGATTCCTATTCTTCAAGGATCTTCTTAAATAGAATCACAATGAAAATTTTCTAAATAAGTTAAATAGATTAAAATCTAAAGCATATTCCATTTTGGTATTATTTTTTAAGATAAATTTATCAAATAACGACTCAAGAGGATGAGGGATAATGTAGAGTCTAACTGTTCTGAGTCTCAGGCAGGAAGCAGTTGATAGGTGAAATGAGCTGGGATCTTTCCCTGACTCATATTAGAGTTGAATCAAGAAAACAAGTTGAAGGGCAAAACCAGAAACCCCTGGTTGAGAATTTTTGAAATGATGTTCCTTCAGAATACTGGTGTTCAGTGAACTGGACTAAAATACTCTGCAGTAAAATTGAAATATTGGTGCTTTCTTCTCTGAATTAAAATATATATGTTTTCCAGAACTTTAAGCATTTCCCCCATAGACAGTTCTTAAATCTTTGGTGACATAATGTCTACATGTACTAGAATATATTATTTTTTCTCAAAAAATATTTTTTTTAAATGTTGAATATAGTTGTATTTTATTGTCTGTTTCAAACTGCATCATGTTTTCTAGGGATGATCAACAGAGAACTTGTATTCTACATTAGTATCTGACAACGTTTTTCTCTAAAGGACACACTGTAAATGTCTTTAGGTTTGCAGGTCACAGAGTGTCTACTGTAACCATTCAGCTCCACTGTAGTTAAGTCAAAGAGAAACAAAAGATATTTCAGGACATCTCCCTTTACAGACACTGAAACTTTATTTAAATTCACTTTTCACACTTCAAGAAATAATCTTCTTTTTATTTTTTCCCATTCATTTAAAAATGTTAAAACCATTCTTAGCTCAAGGTCTATATAAAAACAGACAGCAGGCTGACATTGAGCCACAGCCTAAATGACTGACTTCCTGGTTATTTTCTCTCTTTTTTGCCTTCAGTGCAAATGCCTGTGGAAAAGAGGAAGCTAAGAGAGAAAGATCGCCCACTGGCATACCATCACTTTATATTTGACTTTTTAACCTATTAAGACCCAAGTTGTCAACTCTGAGAATATTTCAACAAACTGGACACAGATGCATTTAAATAAGCTAGAGATTTTAATCAAATATTTATACATTATTATATTAATTAATGATTCATTAAAATCACAATTATTATAATTATTCTTATTCTTAAATAACTATATCATATACTATAGTTAAGTTTTTATTGGTATTCCACATCTGGTGTGGTGAGGCGAATGAGTTACATTTGGTGAATCCACGTATTAATTTAGGTGGAAATATTGTTTCAATCTTAATTGGTTTATTTTATTTTATTTTGGGGGGACAGAGTAAGCATAGTTTTGAAAAAGAAAAGGGGAAGAGCACTGGGACCTGGTGGGATGAAGTAAGAAATACAAACAAGAAGGAAGAGCAAGTGCTGCAACTGCACTCCCCTGAAGTAGACAGAGTGAGGAAGAATGGAGAGGAAATGGAAATCCATGGGTGAAGAGCTGGCCAGCTCTGGTGTTAAGACATTCAAAGAGAAGGTGAGATATGCACAGGAATAGATGAGATGAATATGAATGTCACAAAGGATAAGGGTAGAGTTTGAGAAATGGGAATAGCTGCTTTGAAGATTAGAAGAGCTGACTTAGTCAGGGAGGGCTGGTTCCCTCAGAGGAACTGGGTGTGTTTGAAAAGGAATGTGCATGCGCGGAGGAAAGCTGCATCACCTGAAGGAGAAGCTTAGTTAGTCCTCCTATCTGGTCTAAGTGCGGAAGCGAGGCCAATAGGAGGGACCAGGTTAGTCAGAATGGCATGGCCAGAGAGAACAGACTGTTAGAGAAGATGAGTCTAGCAAAGCAGGCACAGTGGCAGGATTGTCAAGAGAGGAATTCCTGAGACCCCAGACCCTGACTCGGGATAGGTGGGGACCTTGGCTCAGAGACAGATTTACTTAAGAAAACAAAAATGTGTTTTGCCAGTCATCTTGAAAGTGAGAAGCTTTCGGGTTAAAGCAGGGAAACCATGTTCCAGTGAAAATGTAGGCCTACATTTAAGTATACAGCAACCCCTTGGACTGGGGTGTTTCTATTTATAGAGGGACAGTAGCTAGGGAATGTACTAGATGCAGAGTCTGGGTGGAGTTACACGATTTTCCTCCAGTTTTACCTGTGTTTGTGCTCCTGTATCGCCCTCATCTCATGTTACATTTTGTTGATAAGGACATGGTTCAAAGGAGGACCAAGGACTTGGTCTGGGTTGCTCACATGTTTTCTGTTTTGCATTTCAAACGTTCATGGATGCTTCTCTTTTGAGACTCAGTGTATCTGTCTTTCTCTGTATCCCCAAATTTCTATCTCAGTTTGAATTACTGAAACACGGGAGTAGCCGAGGGAGTACCTGGAATAGCTATTGGCAATTGCCCAAAAGTCACTTTGTAAAATAAATTTCTTTTTAGGAAAAGTTCAGGAATTGGGTCCTTTTTTGTTCAGTTTGGTTTGGCTTTTTAACATATAGATCTAAAACTCTCTATGCTTGGTGTTAAATGGATTCAATTCCAGTGTCTGAAAACTCTCTATTGCAATTAAATCTACCAAGACTACAGGTTCCTTGTGTGCAGTCTTAAGCTTATTCATTATTGGAGATTAATATTGTAAAGTGTAACACATTGTCAGATGATTGAGCAAACTGCTAGAACAATGTGAAGAAGTCTCCTGCAATAGATTCCAATGTGCTCTGAGCAGAATCAAACTGCTGAGAAAATCCATTATCACAGTAATCAAATTGTAAATGTGAAATAGAATAAAAGACTCAGTTTTCCCATTTTTGTTCATACATATCAGGATAATACTAAATGACAATGAACTTTAATTCCAAATGTGCCTTACTTCTAATACATTACAGGAAATATTCTCAAAAGTGATATATAGCAGAAAATATACTCTGAATTCATGGCAGTAATTTGAATATCCTTTCTATTTTCCAAATACCAACTGTGGTTGAACTATTAAAATGGTAAATTTTAAGAAATTACCCTGTCCATTGTAATATGGCTGAAGATATCTTGGCTTAATCTCTTTTCTATCTGTGATTAAAGAGAAATGGAAACACAAAATAAATGTGGCAGATTAAAAAAAAAAGAAAGAAAATTAAAAAAAATGTGAGAAAAAACATTAATTTTTATAGTATTTCACATACTTAAAACCACTTTTTGAATAAGAAAACTGAGACACTCTGAATTCTAAAAGCACATTTACTTTTAAAAATATAAGGCTTCTCTTAACAGTCCATGAGCACATATGACTGACAGCTTTTGAGCATATTTCCATAGCTCTCCTCCCAATGGACCCCATTCCTTCTCCCATAATATGGACTAAAATGCAAAATCACAGTTTGTTGTCATATTCAGCTTTAGGCCATTTGACCTAAGGCTTAGATAAAGATGCAGAATCAAACCACTGAATTTGAGGTATGATTTAACCTTTGAGGTCACTATAGCAATTAGCACTTCTACTATTATGTTAAAATAGCCAAAACAGGACACAAGCAAAATATATATATATATATATATATATATCCCCTGCAAATGGAAACAGTCTGAGGTGTTTTTATTGAAATGCCTGTGATGTAAGAGAAAGTAATATCACAGTGCCATAGAGTCAAATTTATATTTTTAACAGGTGCCATGCTGAACAATTATCCTTGAAAAAAATCAATGGTTCTTTCAGACACTTCCAAACAATGCCATATGCTTAAACTTGGGAAGACATTTAAAGAAAGTTAAATCTTAACTGACACTGAAATATTTTTGGCTGGCGATGAACAAAATATATGAAACTAGTAGTTTCTAGTTTATAAGACACACTGGCATACCCACATTCCCCACGTTTCTCTCCTTGGCCACATGATTTCCATTCTACCACCTGTATTAGAATTGCTTTAAATAAAGTGGAAAAATTTTAAAAAATAAAAATAAAAAAAGGATTTAGGATTTGTAGAGCTTGTTGATTCAGAAGAGGACTTCACAGAAAGTAGCAAATTGGGTGTGTCCAGGAAACTTTTTTCCCACAATTCAGCAAGTTATTTCTTTATTATCCCATGTTGCCTAAGGTCCCTCTCATTAGAAACCTAGCACTTAACACATAATTCTTACTTTTCAAAAAACCCATGAAGCCAGAGAAATCATTGTGAATATCAGTCATTTATATATTTATATATATCATTTTATCAGAGGACTAAATTTTGTTGATTTTAAATACCCTTGAATAGCTTTTATTTTAGTGAATGTGTTTCATATTGGGGGGATTATCTGATCCTAATGGAACGGGCCTCTTGCCTTAAGGAATGATAAATTTGGATAGAATGGCAGGGAAGAAAATTTAAAGCGGTTGTTTTCAAAGTGGAACTCTGGGCCAGCATCTAGTAGGATTCTGTTATATAAATACAATTATTGGTCCCCACTGAGGCATATTCAATCAGAAAACCTAATTGTAAATAGTAGTCTGAGTTTACTAAGGTGATTCTGATTTATGCTTATTCTTACAAAGCACAGACTGGTTTAGGAAGCTTGAGAGATTCAATAGACTTGGAAAAGCAACCAGTAGGAGGAAAGTTATAAATCAAGAAAGCAAAAAAAAAAAAAAAAATGGGGGGGGGGCTACTATGTTCAACTTGCCTTATTACAAAACTCTACCAAGTATTCTCTAGGACACTTACACATGTCATCATACCAGTGTCCTCCTCTGAGAGACATATATAAGCAAAGTAGGTCAACTGAGGCAAAAAGATGTTCTGATATGGCATAGGGAGACCATATCTGCTCCAGCCACCTCAGTGTGGCTGCTCTGTGGCTATCCCAGATCTTGCTGCCTCTCCTTGTCTTGCCTATATTACACTATTCATAACAATGACAGCTACAGCAAAGTTGCCGAGTAGATATGGTAAACCCATTAAAACTCACTCAAGTCTTACAGTATCCTGGGGCTTCATGTCAAATGCCTAATCTTGAACATATGGTGGTTCTCTTTTTCCACCCTAATCTTGTACTTCATACAGATCTACCTGAATTTTACCCAGACATAACATTGCTTATCTTTGAGGACAGGATCCCTAAAGGCCAGAAGAGCATCTTCAAGTAAGGGAAGCAAAATTAACTGGATCTAAGGTGGCTGACATCTAAGAACATCCAACTTCACTCTCATTCCATCTGCATGCTGAAGGACACTCACAACCTCCCAGCACTAGGAAGGCTGACAAGTTCCATGAGGATGACTGAAAAGAACCACAAAAGAAGCAAAAAGAGGTGAATTCCTGAATTCCTAGAAAACTCTGCCCATTTCCAGAAAAGACATGAACCTTTTTCTCCTTTATCAGCCTATCCCCTCCCCTTCTTGACTCCCAAGGGAGAAGAAGTTGATTTGCAAGTGTATCTCCCACTTCTACTATTCTAGGACAAGAATAAGTCTCCCTTGCTGCTCCATTGGCAACAGATCTTGTTACTGGGTCCACAGTTCCAAGAAGGAAACAGGATCTATTTTGGGATCAAATATTGGTCAGAATTCCATCTTTGATTTTCCCAACATCTCACTTCAAGATGGTAACTCTTTTTAAATTTTCTTTCACAATACCTTTTTTTAAATTTTTTTTTAATGTTGTGCTGAGGATCAAACCAGTGCCTTCCAAATGCAGTGGGAGTACTATACCACCAAGCCACAACCCCAGCCCCAGACTCTAACTCTTGAGTGCCTGAATTGACATTTGGGAGCAATTCTCTCCTCTGACAATAACTCAGCCTGGAGCATTTGCTCTTCCTCGATCCTTCAACCCAAGAATAAGAGAGACCTGTACTCTATGCCTGGCTCCTTAGGTAGGCCTCTAAAACTACGGCAAGTTCCATTCCACAACTATATGATCTTGACCGCCTTGCAGGCAACTGAGCACAAACCAGAGGACACTCTGTGAATGCCTTCTAGCTTAGGTTTTACTTCTAGAATCCCCAGGTTTCCCTATCCTACCTAGGACACATCAACCTACATTTAGCCTGGCCTTTATTTCTACCTAAATATGGTGCACCTATCTTTTTTTCTGCAAGAACTGATAATGTTCATAAATAATGACATTAAATAGCTGTTTATGGAATCTGAACTATTCAGCTAGTTCAGGAAATATAGTACCTCTTGTGCTACAAAGGGGATACAGTAGTGAACCAGAAAGAGGAAATTGCCCTGAACAAATTTACAACTACATAGATAATGTATTTGATTCCTGATGACCCAGTTTGGGGTAAAAACATAATAATAATTGGTAACAGTACCATCTTTTATTTTTACAACTACCTCTCTTCAAGATTGTACCTCATCTGGCTTCCTCATGTCTTGATTTGGCATTTGGGAATTCTCTGATAATATATTTGATTACTTAGTCATGACTATACTAAGAGGAGGAAATATAGGATATAATAAATGCAAAAAGACAAAGAAGTGAATGATATTTACAATCCAGAAAGGCTTCAGAAGTGAGATTTGAGAAGAGTAATTTAAAACATTAGTAGAAATCACTTGTAAAAGGTGAGTTTGGAGTAGCAAATACGGTACCGCAAACAGATGAAAGAGTTTATGCAAAGCTTGTCATGTCTTCAAGGAACTCAAAGAAACACCAGAATATGTAGACTGGGGACAAATGCAGCAAATTGTGACACAAGTTTGGTAAAGGAGGCAAGGAGCAGGTTATTTGAGTGGCGATGGAGAGACTTTTATTATGATCCCATGTACAGTTGGGAGTCATCTGTCTAGTCCTTATAACTCCAAGTATTATCATATGGAGAGCCAAAGCATTGGAATCATATGGAAACTTGTCTAATACAGAACCTCAGACTCCCTCCAAACTTACTAAGTCAGAATCAGTTTACCAATACTTCCAAATGATTTCCATACATGTTAAAAAACAAAAAGGATTAAAGCATGGGAGTGGCCTACCTAATTTAGATTTTGTTAAGCTGGTAGCTATATGGACCACAGATTTGACAGGGGGTGGAATTGTGATAAAGGAATATTCAGGAAAGTCAATTAAGTATGCATTGCATTAGTTCACTGAAAGATTTTATCATAAATTAGAGAGACGTCAGCAAGAATGATAAATTGGAAACAAATTATGGAAGTTAATTTCAGGACCTGGTGATTGATTTACAAGGAAGGGTGAGGCTGGCTGATGGTGTCACAGATGGTGTCAAAATTTTTCACCTGATGACTGAATGTACAGTGTTGTCATCACTCACATAGGACATTACAGAAGAAACATAGTTGGGGAGAAATATGAGTTTACTTGTGGATCACATTTTCATGTCCAAAATGTCATTCTGAAAAATGAAATCTGATATTAAAAGAGTATTCTACTGTTTAAGAGGTGTCCAACATATTATTTTAGTTGTTCCTATTATCATCCTGATGAATTATTATTCATAATTCATAAAAGTCAAATGCGTGTATCAGAAGAGTAGAGTTATAAATGGTGTTCAAATCTTCTGACTCTGAATTTTATACATTCTATTGTTGTTGTTTCCTAATATCACTAGGAGCATCTAGTTACACAGAAACAAACAGGAAAAAGGTTTTCAATGGTTGTTTGTGGAGCCTTATGGTTTCATCAGTTAACACAGAAATCTGCAGGGAACAAAGGAAATAGTTTGATCAGGCTGAGTGGTCCCCACCTGAAAACAGTGCTACTTATTTTTGTTCAGGTTTTTGGCTATGAGATTTCATTTCAAGGAAAAATTTAACACCTTTCTAAAACTACTGTAATCAATACTTCGAAAAGAGAAATGCACCTACCAGTATAGTGACACATTTTTTTTTGTAAGCCAAATATCTTGCCAGGTGCTGCACATTGAGTGGTCAGTGTGATAGACTAGGATCCCGTCAATCTGGAGCTTTCTGTCAAGTGGAAGAAAGTGAAGATGCAGAAGAAAATATAGTCTATGGAAGGTATAGATGCTAAAACAAAAACAGAGCAGCAGGAGAAGGGAAAGAGTAGAAATTATGTTAAAGAATATTTTGGAGAACAGGAATGGTCAGGGAAGGATACTAGGAGGTATTAAATATCTGATGGATGAGAGTCCTCATCAGATTCTTTCAGCAAGAATTGTTCTGCAAACAGAAGGGTAAGTGCAGATGCAGAGGAGCATGAGTGCAAGCAAGCAGATCGATACCATCAAATTGCCCGACCTTAACATAAAATCCTAAGTTCAAACCTCAATTCTCTATATGCCATCAAAATCTGTAGGCCTTTAATGAAACTAATGAATTTACCTTAAATCACAATTAAATCCAACATCTCTAAACATTGTCTCTCAACACAAAGGAGAGATCTTGAAGCAATAGAAAACCAAAACAAATTTATAGGAGAAAACAGAAACACATCAGTCAAACAGAGTTGTAAAGTAATGTGAGCACCATGAATAAACAAGGTAAAAATATTACAAACAATGAAGGATAACTTAAATTTACAGGAGAACCTAGAGGCATCAGAAAAATGGACAGAGAAAAAACTCAAGGCATACCTGACTCAGATGGAATGGAATCTTAAAGAAGTCATTAGACAGCAAGTCCAAACAATGAAAGAATACTTTGAAAATGAATTACATAAGCAGATTCAAATAGAAAAAAGTGAACTCTACCAGGAGATAGAGATTTTTTTTTAAGATTTAATACATTTTTTATTGGTTGTTCACAACATTACAAAGCTCTTGACATATCATATTTCATACATTAGATTGAAGTGGGTTATGAACTCCCAATTTTTACCCCAAATGCAGATTGCAGAATCACATCGGTTACACATCCACATTTTTACATAATGCCCTATTAGTAACTGTATTCTGCTACCTTTCCTATCCCCTACTATCCCCCCTCCCCTCCCCTCCCATCTTCTCTCTCTACCCCATCTACTGTAATTCATTTCTCTCTTTGTTTATTTTCCCATTCCCCTCACAACCTCTTATATGTAATTTTGTATAGCAATGAGGGTCTCCCTTCATTTCCATGCAATTTCCCTTATCTCTCCCTTTCCCTCCCATCTCATGTCTCTGTTTAAAGTTAATCTTTTTTTTTTCCTACTCTTCCTCCCTACTCTGTTCATAGTTGCTCTCATTATATCAAAGAAGACATTTGGTATTTGTTTTTTAGGGATTGGCTAGCTTCACTAAGCATAATCTGCTCTAGTGCCATCCATTTCCCTGCAAATTCCATGATTTGGTAAATAGGGAGCCTACATCCTGGGAACAAATTTTTACTCCTCACACTTCAGATAGAGCCCTAATATCCAGAGTATACAAAGAACTCAAAAATTAAACAATAAGAAAACAAATAACCCAATCAACAAATGGGCCAAGGACCTGAACAGACACTTCTCAGAGGAGGATATACAATCAATCAACAAGTACATGAAAAAATGCTCACCATCTCTAGCAGTCAGAGAAATGCAAATCAAAACCACCCTAAGATACCATCTCACTCCAGTAAGATTGGCAGCCACTATGAAGTCAAACAGCAACAAGTACTGGCGAGGATGTGGAGAAAAGGATACACTTGTACATTGCTGGTGGGACTGCAAATTGGTGCGGACAATTTGGAAAGCAGTTTGGAGATTCCTGGGAAAGCTGGGAATGGAACCACCATTTGACCCTGCTATTGCCCTTCTTGGACTATTCCCTGAAGACCTTAAAAGAGCATGCTACAGGGATACTGCCACATCGATGTTCATAGCAGCACAATTCACAATAGCTAGACTGTGGAACCAACCCAGATGCCCTTCAATAGATGAATGGATAAAAAATTGTGGCATTTATACACTATGGAATATTACGCAGGATATAGAGATTTAAAAAAAAATCAAACAGTAATCCTTGAAATGCAGGAAACCATAAACCAAATCAAAAACTCAAATGAGAATATTACAAATAGACTAGGTCAAATAGAAGTCAGAACATCAGATAATGAAGACAAAGTTTATCAACTCGGAAAGACTATAGCCAATGCAGAGAGACTGGTAAGAAATCCGGAGAAAAACATCCAAGAGATATGGGATGTCATAAAAAAACAAACTTAAGATTCATTGGGATAGAAGAAAGTATAGAGGTCCAAACCAAAGGAATGAGCAACCTATTGAATGAAATAATCTTAGAAAAATTTCCAGAAATGAAAGATCAAATGGACTGCCAAATTCTGGAAGCCTACAGGACGCCAAACATACAAAACCCTAATAGACCAACTCCAAGACACATTACTATGAAGATATACAACTTACAGAACAAGGAGAGAATATTAAAAGCTACAAGTTAAAGGAGGCAGATTACATTCAGTGGTAAACCAATTAGGTTAATAGCTGATTTTTCATGATAGACGTTGAAATTTTCTTTTCTTTTCTTTTTTTTCCCTTTTCTCAAAACCATATCCTCATTGTGGGATTGGCACTGGGGACAAGGGTGGAGCTTTCAGTAACACTTGGACTAGGATTCTAGCAATGGACCAAGGTCAACATGAAGAGGTCCATATTTCAAGTAAAACTTAGAGCACACACTGAAGAAGATGACATCCAAGTGGACATGTGGAGTAGGGTGCACAATCTCATATCCAGGGGACTGTGATGGAAAACAAAAGCTGTCGCATTGGAGTTTGAGCTTCTCCCTGGGATTCCACATGATAAACTTGAAGACAATCAAAAGCCTGAAGTTAGTATTCTATTCCTCAAAACGTTCATGTGACTTTGTAAGCAGCCAAAGTAAAACCAACTCTCAAAGTGAAAAATGCTACCTTAGCAACATACAGTGAACAGAAGCAAGATTACACATGTTCACATTTGCAGTTCTCTTACTAAACCCAGAAGAACCTGTGCTATGGCTTGGATGTGTTTTGTCACCAAGTGTTCCCCTATTGATGGACTGGTCCTCAGTATGGCAGTGAGGAGATGGCAGGACCTAGAAGAGGTAGAGTCTCATGAGAGGTCCTTTAGTCACTATGAGCATTGCCCTCAGAAGATATTAAAGGAGTCCTCCTTGGACCTCAGAGTTAATTCTCAGGAGATTAAGTTGCTATCAAAGCCAGAGTCTTTCTCTGACTTTCTGTCTGGAAATGTAATCTCTTGTTTCCATCTGTGTTCTTTCTTATAGACAGTCATCTCAGATTAGAAGTTAAAGATGTATCTATCTATACAAATATTTTTTTCTTTTATTAAAAAATTTCCTTTCATATTCTAGTGCTATCAGACATGGTTAGGAAAATTCAGTAATTTTTGCTTCCCTAGTCAAAATTTTCTCTTATTTTGATAAATGCCTATCAGTCACTGTTCATCCTGTTAAAATTAAAAACAGAAAAAACAATGCTTTCTAAATATTGTAAAAATACATTGTTTCAAAGTCTCAAAGATTCATTTACTACAAAAAGAAAAATATCCATTCACTGACCAAAAAAACAAACCAAAAAAAAAATTAAAACATGAAATATACTGAAGCACTTGCTTGGAATCAGCAGTTAAATTATTATCTAATGTTTACTTGTGAAATGATGATGAAATAGCAGTTCCATCATTGTGCCACAATTAATTAAAATCATCCTTCAAGATCCCTTCAGAGTGAATTATTGATCTAATAAATATATTTTTAAGAGGTATTTATAAATAATGCCCAGAATACTTGGCAGCCCATGAGATAAAGTATTTCAGTTTAAGTTCAGATACTCCTCGACTTGACTTACCATGGGGTGGGTTTTCAGTAAACCCATCATAAAATTGAAGATACTATAAGACAAAATTGCCTTCCATGTGCCCACTACCGAATAGCACAGCTCAGACTCAGCACATTCTAGAATGCCCATATCTGTGCTCAGGTGAGCACGTCTGACCGGGATCAGTGGTTCATTGCTCCTGGCTAGAACCTCTAGAGAGTGCCATACCAACTGATTGTTGGCCCTGGGAAAAGACCAAAGCTAAAAATTTGAACTAGAGTTTCGACTGAATGCAGTTGATTTTCACATCATTGTAATTTCACTGTAGGCTGAAGATCATCTGCATTTTTTGTTTGTTTGTTTGCTTTTTGTTATTAGGAAGAACTTCCTTCATCTTATAATGAGAGGGTGCCTTTTAAGTGAGACATGAAACTGCATTTTATTCAAATCAACTTTGAAAAAATAAGAAGACTTTCTAAAATGTACTTTTACAAGGCACATAAAAACATAAAACCTGTACATGTTAACGGGATAAAATGATGTTTTGATACATATATACATTGTGCAATATTTAAGTCAAGTTAAAATATTTTCCCAAACATTTATAATTTTTATGGAAAAACTTTAAAAATTCTTTTTTCTGCCTTTTGAAACAATACATCACATTATTTTTGGTTTATAGCTACCCTACTACTCTTCTACTATAGCACACCAATGCTTCTTATTTCTATCTAACTATAACTTGGTACCCATCAATCAACTTTTTCTGCACTGTCTCCATCTTCTGGTTACTACCATTCTGCTAGAATAAAAACTTTGATATTAAGCAAGAATAAAAAGATATGCTAAAAAGTGAGGTATGGTAAACTAGGCATAAATTAAAACAATAAATTCATAGGAATGATCTTGCACTTTTTTGTTATCAAAAAGGTTTATTTTTGAGAAACATATGATTGTACTAATAAATTTTAAGTTGTATTTCTTTTTCTTGTTTTATAATTTAATTTTCTATTTGTTCTAATTAGGTACACATGACAGTGGAATGCATCTTACATAGATGGAGTATAATTTCTCATTCTTCTAGTTGTACATGATATAGAATCCTACTGGCTGTATAGTTATATAGGTACATAGGGTAATAATAATAATATTTGATCATTCTACCATCCTTCGTACCCCAATAACCCTTCTCCTCCCTTCACTCTTCTTCATCTAAAGTAACTCTATTCTTCTCTAGTACCTCATTATGAATATGAATATATATATATATATATATATATATGATGGATTATTACTCAGCCTTAAAGAAGAATGAAATTAAGTTATATGTTCAATTAGACTTATTAATTTCGGGCTCAAGAGCAAATGAATTGAATCTAAATTTAAATATATTTGAGCAAATACTTTAAAAACAAAATCATTTTAGTCAATTTCCAGATAATCATTGTTTTACTTAAATGCAAAAATCCCTCAAATATATTTCTGAGCTATGAATATATATCTGTAAGAACAGCCTACGTAACAAGAAATCTGTATCAACAAGGAAAGTTGATCTACATTTTAGGTCAACCAGTACTGATAAGAAAGAATACCAGTGAGTGTGAGCTCACCTTTGTTACTCCAAAACTTGTAGATTTCCATCTCTTATTGTTTTGATATGTTTGTTTAAGAATAAATTTAAGAAAATAATTCAAAGATCAATACTTTGCAAGTGACTTGATGAATCAAATAATCATGAAAAAATGAGATTACTAAGATTTAGTGTGAAAATTTTTCATAAACAATAAATCATTTTAATTATTTGTATAATAGCCCTTCAATTTTTGAGTTCTACTTCTGAAAAAAATTTAGTAGACACAGATTTCTTGTTACATAGACTGATCTTCAAGATATTTAAAAAAAGAAAAAAAAAGTTGTCATGGAAGGGGAGAATGCATTAGAGTAAAAGGAATTTTGTGCTTTGGACTACAATATAATTAGAACCCTCAAATCAACCACAAATGCATTTTTACTGTTTGGACAAAAAATAAGTACTTGCCTTTACCTATCTATATTTCGGAACACAACATATTTTTGTTAGCATTATTTTCAAAGAAGGATTACTGTAATAAAATACTCTTTATTCTATTTATTAATTCTTACCATTTTATATACAGAAGTTTGTCTTTGTCTTGTATAAATTGAAAGAAGAATTACTTCTAGCCAAGCATGGTGGCGTACACCTTTAATCCCAGTGGCTCAGGAGGTTGAGGCAGGAGAATTGAGAGTTTGAAGCCAGACTTAGCAATAGTAAGGTGCTAAGCAACTCAGTGAGACCCTGTCTCTATATAAAATACAGAATAGGGCTGGAGATGTGGCTCAGTGGTTGAGTGGCCCTGAGTTCAATTCCCAGTACCAATAATAATAATAGTTCTAAAAATACCTTACATTTGGTGAATGTGATATGATATCCTACCAGTTAGCTTTAGGTGCTGAAAGGAATCACAGAAATGAATTTCTCCATATCAGAAAAACAAATAATCAAGTAAGTGTTGCTTTTTTAAAAAAAATTATATAGTTTGCACATCCACTTCAACTTATTGATCATAAGTACTCTCTAGCCTATGCTTTTTATTTCATTATTTGATAGAAATGAACAAATATATAGAAAAATTTAATCTTAAAAAGTAAGACAGAGTCTCTCAAGGAGAGTTACTTGAAGAACTGCTTTAGGCAATATTAAGATATATTTGTCTTCTTTACAAAGACAAACATATGGTAATAGAAAGCACCTATGAAAATAAATAGGAATATAGGAAAATAATTACAAGTCCAGTGATAAAAATGAGATGTACTTAGGAATTCTTACTCCACTGGAGCAAACCGCTTAGAGAATAATTCATGAATCATGATGAGAATTAGCTTCAAGTTTCTCTTAGCTGATGCACCACTGAACATATTTGAATTTCATTTAATCTAATTGAATAGGACATTTTTCTTTTCAGTTCTGCTTTCACCCACAACATGAAGTAAGGTTAAGGAAAAATTATCCCAAAATGTTAATAATGTAAAATCATATTGTTTTTGTACCTAAACAAATCCTGTTACAATCTATTGAATTTTGGCTAGAACCAAAATTATAAATAAATTGTCCATGAATTTTGCAGAATAAATCATTCAAATGTAAACTATTTTATAAGTTTTTTTTCAAATTTAGTCAACAAATTTCAGCTAATAACATCAGAGTATCAAATACATATTTCGACACAGTACTTCAGGTGTCTTTATACCATAGTAGCATAATGAGGAAAGTAAATTAAGGTTTAGGTACATATAAAAAGTTATAATATTTACTCACAATTTACAAAGTGTTATAACTGCATAATGCATAAAATTCTTCTTTCTAGCAATTTATATCTATTCAATAAAACTAATACCAAACAGTCTGTCACAGAAGATTTTCCTACAAGTGATATCACTGAGGGTTTACTTGTTATATATCTCTGATGAAATGTATCTTATATAAATATCAATTTATTGTTGGGGGCATTTTGCTAAACAAAAATATAACTGCAACATACTCTAGTTAACAAAAGTAGAATTCACTTCGAGACACCAACCCAAACAGTGTGACTAGATTGTGAACAGGCATGCAAGGCAGACTGTCACTGCCACCAGCTTGTCTTCCAAGAATAAAGTGGCACATTTCTCAGCCTGTGTCCCTGTGGAGTGTATCTAGAAAACTATAAAACATTATGCCTTTTATACAGTGGGTAGCTGACGGGTTCAGAAACAAGTGAAAACAAAGTAATAAAAGTAGAATACTCGTCTTTAAAAGGCAGTTCTTAGTAATGCTTCCCTTTGGCAATTGTTAGGTCTTTACTTTAAATTTAACAGTTAAGTATATAAAGACATAACGTTGTGTATAGTGAGTAGCACACAAGAGCTTTCGCAGCAGTGTGGCATCCCTGGAGAATTCAGAGAATATTCTTCAGTCGATTGCAATTCTGATGTTCCACATGGTTACAACATTTTTATTTCATTAACACCTAATTTACAAGCACAAACCATTCAAAATATATCGGAACAGATGTAGGAAATAATTATAATTTAGATTGAAATCTTCATCTTCTAGTCACATATTTTAGTCCATCTATCTTAAGAAAAAAATTAATAACTTATTGAAGGGGATTATAAAGAGATTTTTTTATAAAAAAGTTTTCCAATTTAAATAAAGAGGGCCAAGATTTAAGTTACTCTTTTTTACCCATTTGCTTACTGTTACACAGATGTGCAGTACCTGCTATATGGAGCTGTGTGGTGTAGTGCAGAACATGTGCAGCACTAAGAAGACAGCCTATACCTTTTCCAATTTGCATTTTTGTGGGACCATCCACTGTAGCCCTTGGCCGTGTAGTTTAATTCTTGGAGAGCTCTTTACATATCGTTTTCCATTTTCAACAAAGTTATCATTTTATCTTCTTAACTTGACATTTAATTTATAGTGTATAAAAACAAATACAAAAAGGAAATATTTTTCCATTACACAATTACTAAAACAACATCACGTCTGGTATCATTTGCCAAATCCAGTCACTTGGTAGAAAGATGAACCAAGTCCTTCCTCCTGCCCATGAACACCTTGCTTGCTCGACTAAACTGAAAAAGCAATTGTTCTAGACTCCAATAGAAGCAGTCCATGTGGTTTGGATGTGGCCATCCTCATTCCATATCAACTGTCAGTCCTAAGCAATCACTATGTGTCATCACTATGCAAATCTGAATGAAAATGGTGTCTGCTGTGACATAAATACAATAAATAGGTCTCTCTAAGACCAACTTCCTCCTCATTTTCAACCCATCTGCTCATATTTTTATTCATGGCATCTTTTTAATCACTCCACCTCCACTCACACCCCTCATTATATCTTCATATCCCAAATGGGTATCTTTGCACACTTCTTTGCATACTTGTGGTCCTACTGCTTCCTACCATTATAAAATTAACATTATGTAAGTATATCACACACTTTGCACAATTCTAACATGCATATTGTCTAAAAATAAAACAATTTAAGAAAAAATAAATATTGTATTTATTTTTCCAAATCTTAGTATTTTTTTATGATTTGGGGGTAATGCCAAAGAAATTTTTGGAAAAGGGATATATGTAATTATCTTTGAGAAGCTTGTCCCAAACTGAGATTTTTTTCTTATAATTATGTTTTGAATAAGTCAACTTTCTCAGAAGAATCCCATGTGCATTTTGTACAACTAGCTTTAAATACATGGAAATGGACAAATGGAAATGTCCCTACCTTACAGGAAATGATCGTAGGTCTTATTCTCAAACTTCATGGATCTGCAACACAAAAAGAAATTCAATATTTACGATATGTAGAAACTAGTAGCCTCTAAGAAAACAAACTGAAACACTAAACTCTCATCACCAATCAGAAATGAACTAATAGTGAAGAAACAGTAAGAAGATAACTGGGCATGTTAATCTCAGCAGCTCAGGAGGAAGAGGCAGGAGGATCACAAGTTTAAAGCCAGCCTTAGCAACTTAGATCCTAAGCAACATAGCAAGACTCTGTCTCAAAATGAAAACTAAAAATGTCTAGAGATGTGGCTCAGCATTTAAGCACCCCTAGATATATATATAAAAAAGAAAGTTTAAAAAAAGAAAAGAAAAAATAACAACAGAGTTGTCCAATGAATAAAAATTTTAAAAGGAAGAATAATAACCAGAAACTAATTAGGGTATAATTACATAAAAATATGGAGCACAAATATGACTCTCTAACATGAATATGTAGAATGCGTAGTACAAAGTAATTTTTCTTACAATCAAGATTCACTTGGGCTGGGGATGTGGCTCAGATGGTAGCACGCTCACCTGGCAGGCATGCGGCCCGGGTTCGATCCTCAGCACCACATACAAACAAAGATGTGTCTGCCGATAACTAAAAAATAAATATTAAAAAATTTCTCTCTCTCTCTCTCTCCTCTCTCACTCTATCTTTAAAAAAAAAAAGATTCACTTGACTTTACACATATTTGTAACTCAATATATTCACCATTGTTTCTTTACGCTCTTAAAGTTTATAATGCTGATGTATGAAACATTTGAATATTATACAGCATTCAACCACTAATATTCAATTAATATTCATATATCAGCAAAACAATATAATGATCACATAGAATTTTGTGTTTTACAAAAGCAATTTCTTTCTTTTTAAAAAATTTTTGTAGTTGTAGATGAACAGCATGTCTTTATTTTATTTGTCTATTTTTATGTGATGCTGAGGATCAAACCCAGTACCTCACATGTGCAAGGCAAGTGCTCTGCCACTAAGCTACAGCCCTAGCCCATACAATGCATTTTCAAACATATTAATATTTGATTTTTGTAAAAATACAGCAAGATTTATGAGCATTTAGGAAACCATTTATTTATCAAATAGGATAGGAATTCCCAAGAGAAACAAATGAGATAGCTCTAAGATTGCCCAGCTGGAGAATGTCACTAGGTCATGGTACAGGACTAGGAAACCCCTGTTGGTCCCTTGAGTTCAGGAGGAAAAGACTGAAGAGTGAGGAATCCAGTTTGCCTAGAATTTCCTGGGCAGCTGCATACAGGGAGAGATGCAGAGATTAAAGTACTCTAGAGAGTTCTAGAGATCTTTAGGGGCTTCCTTTCAGTGTACGCCTGTGAACAAACTGCCCACATCTAGGCAAGGAAAGCTCTGGAAGACGGCAGGGAGCAGTGCATGGCATAAACAAATGATTGAGAGAGAAAGTTTCTACCAACCAAGGCAAAGAACCAGAAAATTCAAGGAATGCTAGTTGGAGGAGTAAGAACACTTTTGCCTCCATGGCAAAGAAAGTCAGTCCTTGGAGAAATGGAAGCACTGATCCCAACTTACAGGATTAAAAGAAAGCCAAAAAGCATCAAACTATTTCCCACTAACTTAATTGATCCTAAAAAAAGCTCAAAAATATTTATATGAACATAAAATTAGAAAAAATAAATTTACCTTGACCAAATGTAAAGTCAAATCTATTCACAAGTGATTCCATTCAATCATTTTTTTAAAAAAAGAAAACAAAAATGTGATATCTACTCCTATTCTTCAGTTAACCAACTTTGCATTGATATGTAAAATATCAGTACACCAAGGAATCCATTTATCTATGGAAAAGAGATAGTTTACTGTATTTTGAAACATACAGTGCTTTTCTCTAGTGATTTTTTTTTAAATTCTGTTTGTGTGGTTTAAATAGTGAAAACAGACTACCATAAACAAGGGTATGATTTTATATTGTTAAACTTTATTTAAGAACATATGACTCATTGGCACGCAACTGTAATAACAGTGGCTCGGGAGGCTGAGGCAGGAGGATTGTGAGCTCAAAGCCAGCCTCAGTAAAAGCCAGGCACTAAGCAACTCAGTGAGGCCCTGTCTTTAAATTTAGACCCTGTCTAAATACAAAAAAGGAATGGGGATATGGCTCAGTGGTTGAGTGCCTCTGAGTTCAATCTCTGATACACACACACACACACACACACACACACACACACACAGAGAACATATTAATATTTATAAAATATTAGAAGCTTATTTTCTTGCATCTAGGTGTGATAGATGTAACTGGAAACTGGCATTGCAAAGTAAAGACAGCTGGCAAAAGTAAGCCAAACAAAACCAAGTGAAAAAATACTGTGGGCTTGGATTTCTAAGGACATGTGCTATGCATAATAAATTTAACAATTATATAACTCCTACTTTACTTTCCAACCAAGGCAACCAAGGGTCAAGAGATTTACTGCAAATGACTTTTTGTCAGTTCTATAATTGATGGGACATATTAATAATTGCTATCTTCCTACTCTATTTGGGTTAGGCACTCAATTTTTTTACCCTAAATCAAATGACTGTGTCCACATCGTAGAGTGAAGATTATAAAATCCTGGTAAATATTTTATATTTCAAAAATATAGACACAGGGAAATTAGAAAATGTGTTGAATTGAAGGAAAATAAAAACACAATATACAAAAAAAAAGAGAGAGAGAGAGATGCAGCCAAAACATCCCTTAAAAGACTATCCATAGTATTAAAAGCTTACATGAGAAAATAAGAGAGGTTTTAAACCAATTAGATACTAACTTTAAGAATTTTGAAACATAATACTAATGCTAAAACAAATAGCCAAAAGGGAACAATAAAGATAAATACAGAAATCAGTGAAACAATAGAAAGGAATTTTCTACACAAAGGACACAAAGAAAAACCAATGAAAGTAAAAACTAGGTTTTTTTTAAATTATTAAGTTGATACAGCAAATATATTTTCCCCAAAGAAAATTTAACTCCCCATCAAGAGTTGGAATAAGAATGTTGACAGTAACTTTATTTCCAGTAGTATAAAAGTAGGATAAATCCCAATGTGCAAAATGAATATCTAAAACATATTGACCTATACCCAGACCCCTAAAAGGAATAGATTATAAAAATGATTTCAACCAATAGTGCAGAGAATATTCGATGTACAAAATAAGAATGGGTGGGGGGGACCTCTTGTTACACACTGGATACAAAAATAAACTTCACAATTAAATAAAGAACAAAATGTGAAATATAAAATTGTATTTTTTTCTTAATGATAATATAGGAGAATATTTTCATGATCTCAAGATGGTAAAAGTTCTAAAAAAGGACTCAAAAAGCACCAGTGAAAGAAAAAGTGATAAAATTGACTATGTTAAAATTAAGAACTTCATTTATCCAAAAATATACCACTAAAGATTTGAAAAATAAGATGCAGTGTTAGAATATATTTACAATACATATATGAGAGTAAATTTCATGGGTTAACTTGAAGGCTAAGAGAAGCTTTGATAGCTGGCAACATTAATTCTAGGTGTGGCTGTGTTTTTGGAAGAGATGGCCATTTGAATCAGTGGACTGAGAAAAGATTTGTCCTCAGTGTTGGAGGCAACCTCCAATCTGTTGAAGCCCAGGGTAGAAAGGCAAACTCTGCCTCTCTCCTTATGCTAGGATATCAGTCTTCTGCTCTCAGACATTGTTGCTCCTGGATGTCTGTTTTCAGAATATTGGATGGAATTACATTACTAGCATTTGTGGTTCCTCAACTCATATATGGACATTCTAAGATTTCTCTAACTTCATAATCATGTCAGGCAATAAATAATTCCCTCATGTATTCTCATGTATCTGTATGCTTCTATTTCTAGGGAGAAACCTAATAAAACTTGTAACCACAAATGAGCTCGTATCTAGAATACACAGTAACTCTATGCATCCATATAAGAGTAGGGCTCTGTACAAATAATCAAAAGAATTAACCAGTGATAATATTCAGAGGGACAATAAATTTGTCAAAATATATTAAACTTTCTGAACCATCAGAGGAATACAAGGTAAAAACACTCTTATCATTATCCCAGTCATATATTTTGATTATCAAAGCCTCACAGAAAGAACCAAATTTAGATGACAATCATACCAACAGTATGAAAAAAGGAATCCTTCATACATTCTGTATTAGACAAAACGTGAAAAAGTGCATACTTTTGGCAAATAGATTGGTTATCAATAGTGAAGTTTGAGGATAGACTATTGCCAGTTCCAGAAATTTCACCCCTACTTGTAGAGAAAAAGTTGCAAATATAAGTAAGTGCCCAAATTTGGGGAAAAAAATGTGCATCAGTAAGAGAAGGTTAATACATTTTAAAGCTGTTCAAAACTAAAAGACATTAAAAAAATTCAAAAATGGCACCACACAGCAATGAAACTGAAGAAAGAGCTGTATAAATAAGAGTCACTGTAATAATCACAACTTTAAGAAAAAGAAAGTAGAGTATAATGCACAGGCTTCATTTATATGATATAAAAATGGGGCAACAATTTATAGAATGTATGGGTACAAGTTCAAGTGGTAAAACACAGAGAAGCAGAAAATGATAACCATTGATGCCAAAATATCAGTGATCATTAACTGCAAGAATGCAGGCGATGATTAGGAAGCATCTAGAAAGGAACCGGTGTGTTGGTAATGCTCATGTTTTTAACCTCCTTAGAAATTAAAAAGTGTCCAGTTAGTCATAAATAGTTGAGTTGGACATTTTCAACATTTGCTTTTTTTTCATGTGTTAAAAAAAAACAGACTTAAACCATGGATAAATGCATGAAAGAAAAAGAGAAAGAAGGAAGGAAGAAAGAAAAGAAGAAAGAAAAGGAAAGGAAAAGAAAAGAAAGGCTAAATTATGTACCATAACCACTTCAGTTCAGCATGACTAAGGAGAAACTCAAAATCTCTTTCCTCCAATCATTCCACACATTGGAATCTCAAATTCCACCATACCACCATCACTTGCTTCCAATGTTAAATTGAAGTATATGATTCTTATATAATTGAAGCATCTACTTGACTCCTACTACAAGTTTCTGATCTGGTAAATGGGTACTACGATCTAACTCTTATGATTAGATGAAATGACATATATAAAAATTTAGCTCATAGGTAATATTTTTAAATGCTGATTCCTATTATGTATGAACAGGAACTCAATGTACAATTATCCCTTTGTTTCCAACATAAATGGATAGCCTCTTCACAGTGTTTCTGAGAAAGAGAAATGAAGCCCTGACATCTAGAAGCCACTCTGGCATTTTTAGCTAGGCTGGGTGGTTTGTTGAACATTGAGTAATCACGTTACCTGGATAAATGAAGAAAAGCAACAACCAATGAACAAAGCAACTCCACAATTGTCTGAATTCAGACAAAAGTTAGAATACTGTTTAAACAACAATGAGCTAAGAGGGCTCCATCCTTGCAAATCTTAGTGACTTCTGACTCTGTGCCAATTCCAGCCACATACCTCCTTCTTTCTAAATAAGAATTATTAGGATATCCAAATGAAAGGATTATGTCCTTATGTTTGGACCCCATCCCACATCACACAATGTGAGCTTGAATCTTGTCATGAGATCTTTCTTTCTTTTTTTTTTAAATCTCTGCCCCCCATTGAGCGCAGTCATTCTCTGTGCAACAAGTCTATGTACCCAACTTGATTTCAGTTGTGCTCTTGGTTGGCTTTGGCTTGGGAGCTTTGGCATTTCAAAGTTGGCCCCTCTTCTGGAATCCATCTGTTGCCCTTATATATGTGAAATCTGTTTTGCCTCATGCATAAACTATTTTGGCATCCCAATTAGACTTTTCACCCCTGCCTCTTCTACCAACCCATAGTAAAGGGTACTGAATATTTATTAGTACAAAACACGCTTTTAAAAAAAAACTGTTTATCAGACATCTAATTTTACACATCCATTTTAATATTTAGTGAATGAAAGACTGTCAGTAGCTGTTATCTCGAGAGACAAGATACATCCTTTGTGCTGTGGAACCAATTGTAAGCTGTGATATATCTGGGTGTTCGGAGATAAGGTGCCAAATGCATACCTGTAAGTGGAAAAGCAATTTTCTCTTATGCTTCATATCATAGTGTGTCAAAATTCTCTAATTCCTTTGTTTTGTTTTAAATGAAAAAAAGGTTAAGTTGTGAGTAAAAACTCTGTTTTGATAGCTTGAAACTCTGGAATAACCCTCACAGGAATTAGCAGAAAGCAGATCTAGTCAGAGTAATGTTTAGAAAATATAAGTTTGTACCTTGTCATTATATTTCACATTTCCAACTAGATAACTGCAATGAGAACACTAGCTTCCTAGCTTCCTTTCTGTTTAATTCAATAGATACTTTTCATTTGTGCTTTTTAAAAAGTATTTTTAAAATTGTATTTTACATAACGTGACACATAAATTGCACACTGTGGAAAGAATTGTCTGCCTCCCTGAATGAAACCATTTTAATCTCAAGAGTTTTATTATCTGTTAAAATCTATTTAAATATAGGCATTCAATTTTACATTACTTGACATTTATGGGGAAGCTATTTTACAGCAGCAGGTTTCTGAATAGACAAGATCACAACAAATATTCATGATTATATGACATGCTAGATTGAAAAATATGGGGAAAGAATGATCTAAATATTCTGGGCAGTTCACATATATGAATGTATCTAATAAAACTGGATCAGAGTTCCCCTAGTACAGTGTCTGTGTTTGATGACTGTAACTATGACATGTGTAAGAATAGCCACGCTATTTTAACTTACTGAACTACAATATTAGTTGAAGCTATTCTGCTTTGAATATTTAGCTGAACTATTTCATATTAAAAGTGGGAACCAGTGACATCCATTTGTAATGTGAAACTTTTAGTGAGAAATTAAGGCTGTGTTTTTTAACTAGCAAATAACAATAATTTTCTTAGTTGAAATGGCTACAAAGAAAGTAAATTCTACCTTTATTATGTATCAAAATCTGATCAAACCCTGAGTATAGTTTTAAATGGGAAGGAGTGTGTATGTGTGTTTGTGTGTGTGCATAAAGCATTTAAGTATAAATGCTATATGGCTATATATTTGCTTATATATAAATGTTATATACATAAATATATAACACAAATATAAATTTATAATATGAATGTGTGCACGCATAGACATTTGCTCAAATTGCCAGGTTCAACCAGGGTTAAAAGCAACCAGGAGAATGAGCTTATAAGAAGAGTTTTCTACAACTGATCTCATGAACCTGATATATGACAGTTCGAACTGGGATTTTTATGAACAAGGAAAGAAACAAATCACCACAAGATTTTAAATTACACAGAAGAATCTGCATGAAACTTCTATCCATCAAATGGCCACTGAAAAATGAGGTAATTACCTAAAATAATTTGCATGTTAAAAGCTAATGCAACATTACAAAGTAAAGTCCAGTTGTGAAAGCAATGCATAATTTCCTGGTTAATGTGTCATGAACAATATTCCTCCATGCTCTGTCAGAGCCCAAATAACAATATGGCCAATCAATCAAATTTTAAAAAAAAAGAGATAACTCAGATAAGAAATGAGTTCAGCTCTAATAAATCATGATTTAAACTCAGTGAAATTTAGAGTTATGACAACTAATCACAGTATATTGTGTTTTTAAGGCAATACATTTAGATTTTAATTGGTATAATTATAGATTTTCAGTGATTCGAGATTAGAGTGTGAAGGCAGAAAATCATTTTTTAGTTTGTAAAATGTCATCTATTAAGTTATTGAAGAAAGCCTCATATTAAAATATCAATCTGTAACACACAACCCTGCCAAAAGTTATGATTCGAGAGTTATTTAGTCAGAAAGACTAAGACTGTCAGTGGAGTAATATGGCCAAATTTCCTAAAGAAGGATTCTGAAACACTTCTGTTCTCAGTGCAAAATGGGAACAGTTCTTCTCCAAGTAGAATTAATCTCCTCTGTCAGCCAAATGCAGGTGTGGCGATCAACAAAGGAGTAGCCCGTGAGTAAAAGCCATAGGATTAAATGTAGAAGCTATAGCAGGGAGCTCTGACCCATCACTCAGGAGGAGCCAATTCAAAATGAACATTCCCTCCTGCATCTACAGTTGTGGTCTTGTGTAAATGGAGAAACTCTTTAAGATATTAAGAATATTTGTGGAACTTATTAAGAGGCCAGATGGATGCTCCTCTTCACTGGTGGAAGGCTAAATGGAGAGTGGAGAGAAACTTGTTTTAAGTTGAAGTGCTTTTGGTCATTACAAAGGATGAGAAAATGACCCCAAATATACTTCCACGGTTAGTGTGACCCTGCTAAAATATCAGCTCACCTGTGCTTCTGGAAAAATTGTGAGGTCTGTCAGGTTATTCTTCTATTGAGGCCCCACCACGTTGTGATTAAGACCTTGCTCAAACCACCTAACCATTTTTATGACTACATTTTTACCACAAAACTGGAGATAAAAATGTAAGACACCCTAGAGGATTAGCTGTGACTACTGACCAGGACCAATTCAAGTAACTAGTATTATCAGTGTAAGTCTTGTGACTAGAGATTAGCTCTATGATTGGTACTAGTAAGTGCTAAATTTGCAACACAGAAATTTATCACTTTTGTTATTAAATCAGTCATTTCACCTCTTATACACATTTCCTCCTCCGTAAAGTGGAAATAATAATAGCACTCATATTTTTGTGTGAATTAGATGGATTAATAGGCCTCATTTATTATAATGGTTCCTAATATATAAGTACTTGAAATTTTAGTAAATTAATCATTGACAACTACATGGAGACATTCAAATTTCAATTTAAATAAAAATTAAAATGTCACATGAGCCACATTTCAAGTGCTCAATATCCACAGGTGGCTAATGTCTCTTGTATTAAACAGCACAGATTAGAGTATTTCTCTCATCTCAGAAAATTCTGTTTCACTGTGCTAACAGATACAGACTTAAAAGATTTGTAAAGAAAAATCATTATTTGTGAATATTGCAAACTACACAAGAGGATGATGGGAATGGAGTGAAGAATAAAGAGTTTGCAAAAGATGTCTCACTTCGTAAAACTTCATATTGTCTCAGTTGTTTTAGACATGTTTACATTTAGGCATTCTTTTTTTTAATTTTTAAAATAACTGTTAAGAACCTTTTGTCTTTACATCATACTGACTTCACTTAACAAGAAAAGAATAATTCATACTACCAGTGTGATAGCAAGATACCAGTATAATTCACATAGTGCATTACTAAATATTCATAAAGGACTTAAAGTATGCCCTTGAGTTAAAACCCCAGCATAACATTTGTGAAGGCTTTTGCAGCCTAAGTATTTGTGTTTGTGATCAAAGGTCGATAGGCTTGAAATAATCCCATAAGTCAAAAAAAAAAAAACACCATACAATTCTTAGCAACTATATACCAACATACTTATTTAATATCCATTTACAAATAGTATCAGTAATGAAAAGACCAATTATATCACCAATTTCTCGACTAACAGTTACCTTCAATTTCAAAATTCTGTGGTCATTTTTTTTTCTTCACATTTTCATCTCTGGTCTTGGATATTTTGGACTATGTGATATTACAGATTATTCTTTAACTTTGGAAACATGATTGCCCTTGATCTTCATGTACAAGTCTCTGTTGCTTCTTTCCTATTCTGCTCCTTCTCAGGACACTCCAGGTGTTCTATTCCTGTACCCTTCTCAACCTTCTCAATTAATATTCCCACCTGCTTGTCAGCAGGTACTGATTTTTTTTTGTCACCTTAAATTCTCTTCTGTGTTTTCCACTCTATATTCTGTAGTTTCAGGTATCCTGTGTGTACCGATAGTGTCACTTCCTATACCCCTAGCAAGAACTTTTCATTTGAAGTTCTAGAAATATATTCTATTTTCTATATGGTCCATAGGCCAAAACCCAGACTTTATAAAAATAAATTAATCTTAGTATTGCTGTAGTTCTCATTTACAAAAGAAACACACACACACACACACACACACACACACACACTATGCTTTTCCTCAATTTTTCCACTTCTCACTAGTCAAGAACTGATAATCGTGTCCATGTATTTACCTCAAATGCTATTACTAAGTCACTGAATCAGGCTCTTTCTGCTTCCTCTGAAGCACAGCATAAGTTCATCTCTCTCCCCAGGTGCACATTTCCCAGCTCCTATCTCATCTCCAAGAATTCTCATCTGAGCTACTATAGTAATCCAGTGACTTCTCTTACTCACTATGAGCTTAACCTCCAAAGGTGTTATTAACACAACTTTAAAATAGTTTGATTCTCATCACTTAACAGGCACTTTCAAAAATCTCCTTAGCATGAGCACGTGGTCATTCTTCTGAGCTCCTGCTACCTTCTCAGCCTACCTTCAGTACTTTTCCTGCAACATCCCTGACCCTTGCTGGGTCAAGATACCTGCCACTCCAAATGCAATTTGCCCGCTCATGTCTCCAAAATTCATTGTGTATGTTCTTTACTGGGAATCCTACCAAACCTTGCTACTTTCTTGAAACTCACAATACTCTTAAGACTCAGCAACCAGATCTCATTTTCTGCTCATTATTCTCATACATTCTTTCACTCTTCTCTTCTATATAGGACTCAGGACTTGGTTTCTACAGAATGTGATGCCAGCTGGGGTCCTGGAAACAATTTCCCAGCCTGAGGGATGCCTGCATAGTCTGAATCTAACCACATGGCCTCAATCCCCACCACTCAAACCCCATCCAAACCATCATCCCATGTCTCCTGAAGCAGAGATGCCATGTGAAGTGCTCTCTCTTCTTCTCCACTCTGTATGCCGTTCAGGCTAGTCCCAACAGAACAAACCACCTTCCTTCCTTCTGATTCCCTTTTGTACATTGTTCTTCCTCAACAATTGTCAAATAGCAAAATCTGTTTTTAATTATTAATTTTATCATTCCTATAATCCTTAGATAAATGAGTAGTATTTCTTATGTTTTATGTTTCCTTTCTGATGTATTCTTTGTGCCTAGGTGGGTTTCTAAAACATAGTTGTCCATTAGTATTCAGTAAGTCTATGATGAATATAAAGAATAAGCAATTTCTGAGATAAGACTAATGAAAGAGATTTTTTAAAGTATAAAATACAATGATAGAATATGCCAAAAGAAATAATTACATATCTAAAGAAGAAGTACAGTACTCAGTGACCTGAAACAGGTAAAGGAACATTTCCTAAAGGAATATTAGTTGGTCCAATAAAGCTTATGGAATATTGACAAACTAATCACTCCTATTTCTATTATTATTATTATAGCTTTATAGTTACACACTGTAAATGGATTAATCCCCAAAACTCAGACATTCATGGAAATCGATTTCAGTTCATGATCCCCCTTACCCTCCCTGTTTCTCTCCAGTACTCCCTCCCCTCTCCTATTCTCTTTTCTCTCCACACTAGGCTCTTTCACTTTTCTATTAATTAGTATTTGATTATTTCTGTAAGTAATCTTATTCCTCCCAGCCCTCCTTCCTTTATTTTACTCTAGCTTCATCATAAGAAAGAAAACATTCAACCTTTTAAGTTTCTGAGTTTGGCTAAGTTCAGTAAGTATGATAGTCTCCATTTCCATCCATTTACCAGCATATATCATAATCACATTCTTTTTAATGCCTGACTAGAACTCCACCATTCCCTTTGTTTTTAAAGAGAGAGAGAGAGAGAGAGAGAGAGAGAGAGAGAAAGAGAAAATTTTTTAATATTTATTTTTCAGTTTTCGGTGGACACAACATCTTTATTTTATTTTATTTTTTATTTTTATGTGGTGCTAAGGGTCAAACCCAGCACCCTGCGCATGCCAGGCGAGCAAGCGCATTACCTCTTGAGTCACATCCCCAGCCCCCACCATTCCCTTTTCTAATTAAGCAGATAGCAATGCTGAAAGACAGTTTCCTTTATACTTCACTTTGCAGTCTTTGAAATGTTGATGTATAAAACTAGATGAGAGAAGATAATCTTTTCATAATTCTTCTGGTCCTATAAAGCTATTTCTGAGGTCCTTGTGGAATTAGAGTTTTATTGAATGACTTTGGGAAAATTCTAAAGAGAAAGATGGCTGTGGTCCATGATAGGAAAACAGAGCTGGAAACAGGATCCCTAATGTTGGACAGGAAGAGTCATATTCTACCATCACAGAGGGAGGAAGATCATCAGTGTGGACGATGATCAGTAATAACAAGATGCAGTTGTACAGCATGGAAAACTGAGACTTCCAAGGTATGGTAAAAAGATACAGTAGACATATAAAATGTATCATGAATGTGGAGTCTTTTTCATTGCTTTTTTAAACAATCAAATAACAGTTAACTTATACTAGACTTATACTTCTACAAGGTTTAATCTTAAGAGGTCATAAGAAATCCTAGAAACCAAGATATTATCCAAATTATTGAATGACTATAGCATGATATAACAGAATTGCTAAGAATTTTGAATTAGAATACTTCTCAAAGTTTTTGGATTCTTCAATGAAGAGGATTGACATGAGCAATAAAATATTATTATCCAAAGATCCAACTTCACAAAGAAGGAACTGAGATTGCAGAGCAAATTTTTATTGTTCTAACCAGAAGTTACAGTCAAAGTCATGATTAATGCATGACCCTCTGATATCTAATAATCTGTTTCATTATCATCTTTAGTTGATTTATTTGTCTAATATAAGTTACAATTAGGACCATGCCAGGCATGTATACTCACATTGAAATAAGTTTATAAAAAGACAACTAAAATTATGCTGGCTATATGAATTGCAAATTAGAATATCTCTATGTCAAAAAGGTCACAGTTTTGATTAGACTGTTTTCTCTAGGCCCTAAAAGTTTAAATTTTAATAAAGATTAAATGACATCTCTCTGTAACCTAGAAAAACACAGAAATATTAAAATTTCTACTTATGCATGTATATTTTTATCTAATTGTTCAGATTACATCTCAACATAGGTTGACTTTACGAATTATTAATATTTCTGAAAATCAATATTTTCCTACTCTCTATGTGTCATAAAGTAAATAGAAACTATTTGTTATTTTTAAATACCAATGAAGTGTTATCAAATAATAACTTTTAATTTTCTCCTTGAACTATGCTTTAATCTAAGATTGTTTAAAATGATAATCTATAATTTGGCTTTTGTTAAACAGTGGTATCTAGTTAAAAATAATTATGTCAGTATTTGTTTTCATTCTATTATCAAAAATTCCTTGGAAATATTTTCTGCTCAAAAAGATCCTGAAAACTCAGGTGCAATAGTTGTGAAGGTGATAATTTATTTTAACGTGGTTATTTGCTAACACATTTATTTTTCTTGTCAGTGCTCCATACCCCAACATGTATGGGCTCCAAATGAATTTGTAAGATATTTTTGAGAAAGGCTATATAATCAGAGGAATGATATAAAAAATAAATAATCCTAGGCTACCCTATGTATCAGAAATACTGTGTAGTATTTTGACTATTGTAGTTCCTTCAAGTTTTTACAACAGTATAATAAGAGTAAAAATGATTATAAAAGCAAACACTTCTATAGTAATAGTTATATGCATATTATACCAAGGGCCTTTTGCATATTATCTTATTTAAACCTTCAAAACACCATGTATAAGGAAGATATTGTTATAAGTTTTGTTTGGCAGATAAGTAAATTACTGCAAAGAGCTTAACAAGTTTGCTCAAAGTAACAAACTAGATAAGCAGAAACCAGGATTTGAACTCAAAAACCTTGGTCTCAGAGTCCATGATCTTAACCAAAAGATGAGACCACCTTTCTGAATAGTAGCTTTTATCTTTGCTTAGCAAAGAAGAAAAAAGAAGGTCAGAGATAGAAGGTTGCAAGTCAGGATTTGAACTGAAGTGCTTTGAGAAAAATTCTATAGTACTGCCAGACAGCACTGCCCATGTTGTCCTGGGAAATGCCTTTTTTTTATTGTATCTTTTATGGTCCTTAATAATTAAAAACAATGAGTAGAGTGAATAAGGGTAGAAATTGTGTAAAACATGTATACCTCAGGTGAATGAAATTTGTACAAGTTTCCCAGCTTAGATTTTTTTCAAAGGTGTTAAGAACTATGAAGGGGATTCATATTTATATAATATTTACTATATATTACATCTGTATTGATAATATCATTTATGAAGCATTTTAATCCTCAGAACAACCCTCTGAGGCAACAACTTCAGCACTATTTTGCCCATGAGGAAAAGGAGAATTGTGCAAAACAAAGAAGTCAGTATCAGAAGACAGAGTGCAGTTTGGCCTATTTGATATTAAAGACATTCCCACCCAACAAATTCAAATACCACATAATGAAAACGCAATCGAATTCCAAGTATATTGCCACATGCAAATATTTGCTGAGGCACTGAGAATTGCAGGGAGTTAGGCAAATTTGATAATACAAATCACGACGAGCCCTTTTTTCATACCCTAAAAGCTGATATCTTCTTTTAAATGAAATTTGATTAAAATGGGAATTTGCTGTATTATGTTACTGATTTTGCTGATGGAGAGATGCAGCTTGACTTATTTGCTATTGCATAGTGATGGAATTTGAACACAAGTTTATAATTTCCTAATTTATTATTATCTCCTATTTGAGTTGGGATAAGAAAAAAGATTGGAATCCTTCAAAATAAACTCATTATGGATATTACAAATGATGCAAAGTTCTGATCAAAGAGAGCATTACAAAATGAGCCCATGAATATCATGGGGTGATTTAGTTATGTGCCCTGTATTATGTGCTGTCTTCAAGTTCCCTAAACCGTGGATTTATTTTGCTTACACATTTAAACACCAGAGTGGAAATAAAAATTTATTCTTTCCTGTGTATTCCAAACAATTTCCTTTTTTTGGTTTAAGAAAAATTATAGTCTCATAAAAATGATAGAATTAAAAAATTGAAAATTATTTTTAAAAATGAGTACTGTCACCAGTTCTCCACAGCTCATACTTCTCATGTTTAATTACTAATATGTATTTCATAATATTTTTACGTGGTCCATATACTTAGTTCTACATATTTTAATATATTCCTGCATTTCATGCATGTTCTATTAAAATAGAGTCATACTCTCTATTTTCATAACTTGTTTTTTATATATAAAACAGTGATCACATTTACATAGCAATTAGGCACATGTGCTTAACAGCTTTAAAATTTTCCACAGATCTCAACTATTTCCATTCAAAGTAATGCACAGATAAAAAATGTAGAGATTAATATCCTTTATATTTGCATGGTAGGAAGATTATTTCTGGAGATATCTAGAGATTGTGTTGCAGTTTACAAACTACCACTGCTCTTTATCTCTACCAAAAATTAAAAAAATAAAAATTTACTTGAAAAATAATTTTAAAAATACTAAGGACATTTGTAAGAGGGAGTGTTCCCTGGTTCACAGTTGTAACCCTGACAAATTTTGTGCACCATTCCATGTGTCAGTTTTGTCGTCAGCAAAATGAAAATGATAATAATAATAATGCCCATGCCATAGAATCCTTGAGAAGTTTACGTTATTGGAACAATTACTTTCACTTAATAAGGCCTCCAGAAATGCCATCTATAAATTCAATTTATATTTTTCTCATCTAGGATATAAGCATGATATAAAGTGAAAACTTGTTTTTTTAACAAAAATTAAGAACAAAAGTAGTGCAAATTTGTTCCACTGACTTGAAATGCTAACTTTATTATATACAAAACTTACAAATACCGCCTTTACTGCTTCCACACATTTCTATTTCACTGATTTATTTGTATATTCTAGAGCCATAACTGTACTATAAAACAGTGCCTGTTAAGAACAGATAATATACAAAAATGAAATACACCCATTACTGTATCTAGGAAACCAAGCAGGAATCACATGTACTTTGATAATCTTGTAGTGACATTTTAGGGTGAATAACTGTTAGTACTAAGAATTACAAAATTAGGAGTAAATTACAAACATGTCAGTCTGCATATTTCATCTCCTTCCACATCAATGATTTGAATAACTTAGAATACAGAAAGGTACATTTGAGGCACTTATTAATATGTATTAAAAAGCTTATTAATCCTGTGAGTCGCATGTGTGTGTGTGTGTGTGTGTGTGTGCGCGCGCGCGTGCGCGCGCATGTTCATGTGTACCTTAGGTAACTTAATTTCAAAGTTGTTACATAAATAAATTACTAACATTTTTCTCTGAGTACAATGTTAAGCCTTTACAAAATGCCTACTATGCCTACTTTATATTTAGATTTACTTGTTTTATTATTATCATGAAGCCTAGAATCAATATCCTAACAAGTGACTGGATACATGTAGGAATGGATGTTCATATTCACAGAGGAGAAAAACCTGCCCAAATTGGAAAGAGACAAATTCAATTATTTTGGATCCTGACTATTTACCCTCTTTTAAGAACTCAGAAAAAAGCTGATTCGGCATCTCTGGGTCATTTTGGAGGGTCTTGCTTTCTGACAAGGTCAATTCTGGAGAAAGAGTATCTATTTTTACCTAGTCACCAAGAGGTTCCCTATCCCTCAATTCTTGTTGCTATGGGATTATGGAGACAGGGTCCCTGTCTTCAGGGAAGTTTGCGATTGTGCACCCAGTCTAGCTAGGCCGACCCTCTGAACACCTTTTGTTACAGTCTGGATGTGACATGCTCCTAAGACAGGGCAAGGAGGACGACTGGGTTGTAAAAGTCTTAACCCAGATTAACTGAGTGGTAACTGAAGTGGTAGGGTGTTGCTGGGGGAGGTGGGAATTGGGGTGTGGCTTTGGGTATATATTTGTATCTGGAAAGTGGAGTCTCTCTTTCTGCTTCCTGATCACTGTGATATAAGCTGCTTCTCTCCACCAGCTTCTCTTGCCATGATGTTCAGCTTCACCTCGAGGCCTGAGGAATGGAGCCAGCCTTCCATGGACTAAGACCTCAGAAACCATGAATCCTCACATAAACTTTTCCTCCTTACAGTTGTTCTGGTCAGATCCTTTTAGTCATAGCAGCGAAACAGCTGACTAAAACACCTTTTATGGGATAATTAGAGCCTGGTTAATCATATGTGTCCTGCTATTCCTTTTCTTCTAAGATTTTGCTAAATAACTATCATGATTTTACACAGGATGACATTAGTGTTGTTTGTGTACTGGGCCAGGTTTCCATTGTACTTCAGGTAGAGGAAAAAGTACATGGTACTGTTATGTGAACTGAGCAAAAGGAATATAAAGTCAATCAGAGAAACATCTGACTATATTAAGTAGATAACCCAACATCAGTTTACATTGTTGTCTATCTAGGAATCACTCTCCTTTTTAACAAGAACGCATGGCCAATATTTTCTCTTATTACTTCTAGTGCTTATTCACACATTCACTAGTCTTGTTGGAGCCATTCCTTATCACTCCTATTCAAGTGGAGGAAAAAATGCTTCTGTTTGTTTACATGATTGTACTGAAGGCCTTGAGCTGCCCCCATCTACCTACCCTTTATGTCATGAAATCGAGAAAGCTTTCTTAGCTTTCTAGTGCTAAGAGCCCACCTCTTCCCTAATGCTTTTCCTAATCCTCCACTTGGCAATTGAACTGGTTCACTCTGTATATTGTCTCTACAAGTGTGGTAGTTTTTTTTTTTTTTAATGTCTTACTTTAATTAAACGTTAATTACTTCTGTGGTAATCTGTAGTCTGCAGAAGAGTTTTAATTCCTTAAAAATTAAAAACATGGCAATGAACAAAATATATTAAGTCCCCCTCTGTAAAATGTACATTTTGAGAACAAAAAAATGAACTTTTACAAACATGAAAAAAATAGTTATAACTAGAAAAACAAATAACACCATGCATAGGATGTACCAAGAAGGAAATGAATAGGATGTTGTTACACAAAACAACAAGGATACAAATCTTTAGGAAAATGACTCTGTGAGGACTGAGGCTGAACCCCAGAGGAGACAATATAAGAGGAGTAATGCAGAGTCCAAGCAAGAACCATTTTAGGCACAGCCTAGATCCCTAGATCGTGGGAGCAAAAGTGAACGTTTTTTTCTTTGTTCCATTCATTTCTTCCAACATTCTCTTTTAGTAGTCACTGTATACCAGGGTGCAAAGAAGAAAATAAAATCTCTGCCCTCATGAATACTCTGTCGGATAAAAGTGAAACATACAAAAGATGTATAAACACATTAGTAGATGATAGTCTTGCATCTTGAAATGGTCCGTAAAAGTGATAAGTGAGGGACCTTATTTACCTAGGGTATCTAGGGAAGCCTCTCAGAGTAGATGTGTGAAGGAGTGGATTTAGTAAAATATGAGAGAACAAACTAGGCAGATGGGAGAATAGTGCAAAGCCCAAGGCTAGGCTGAGTCTGTGCAGTTAGAGAAGCAGCAAGGATCCTGTGATAGGAGTGCTGGACCCCAGAGGGACAGTGGAGGAAATGAAGTGAGAATGGCCAGCCATAGACAGGTTGTTGCTGTGCATTGTGTTGAAAGTCTGGGTACAGTCGGTGTAAAAGTAAAATGTACAATTGAAATTCTGTCTCTACCTTCCTCTTTTACGTACATAGAGAGAATATGCTTCTCAAAATGCTTCTATGAAGCCACCGGATGCCCAGGTATACCTTGTGTTCACATAACTGATGTTCATTAACTTTTAATCATTAGTAAACATTAGAATCTTATGTGAAGGGTTTTTTTTTAAAATTAAACATTTCTGGCCTTCATCCATGAGGAGTAGAAGCCTAGAAATGTATACGTGTGTGTGTGTGTGTGTGTGTGTGTGTGTGTGTGTGTGTGTTTATTTATTTATTTACTTACATAATCATGGGCAACTTGATGAGCAAGAGCGATAGAAAACCACTGTTTTCTATTCAGTGGGTCTAATTGACCATTGTTCATACAAAATAAGAATTATCAGGAGGAAACATGTTATCATCAAGATGATTTCTTTCTCATTTTCGTTGAAATTTTTATCACTGAGATTACCAATTGCAAAGTGAGCTGATATGACTTTCAATCACATTTTGCAGCCTGGATATTACTGAAGATTTCTACATTCCTTTTTTTCATACTTGAATCACATTACTAATGAAAAGATTAGTTTGTAGCTGATGAATGCATTTTAATGGTAAAATATCTGAAAGTTATTTTCCTGATACTACAGGGGTTACAAATTATCTAGTTATAACCTAACAGATATTACATCAGGGTTGAAATATCATTAAGGTTGTTCTGACGGATAATTCTGTCATAAATAAAGCAATCTTTTAAATTATACCAAGAAACCTGATTAATTTATATGCTATATACTCAACAGTTGCAAAGTATTACTGGAAATTAAAATGCACAGACATCTTCTAATGTTTAATATGAATAAAAACATACAACAGAAAGAAAATAATACTCAGTAATCTCCAGCTGAGTCTGAGAATTCCAGTGCCAAGAGCTTTAAAGAATAAATTCCGATAGCAAGGCATATATTCTATATTATGCATATGATTCTTGTGTACATAGAAAGAAGGAATGACATTAAAATGTGGCATTTTGCAAAGATGAAAGAAAAGTTCTTTTCTGAAAATGAGATGAATCAATCACAGTTGGGAAAATCCAAATAAAAGAAAATGTCCTTTTCAAAACAAGTCTATATGAGAATATTACATTATTCAACAAATATGCTTATGGCTTGATTCAGGATTGTATAGAAAATATAATTTACTTAATTAGCAGAATAGTTGCCTCTTTACATGTCTACCCATAACAGTTATCTGTACTGTAATATTTGGAAAAGCAATGTTTGATGCACCCATGTGTTTAAAGTATCATATTAGAGCTACAAGTTCTATAGTTTTGTTTCTCAGAGGTAAAGGAGGTTTCAAGGAAAAAGAGAAGGTGAACCATAGCAATGAGAAATATAAAGATATCTTTGATTTTTTAAATCAAATTATGTTAATTGTTCCTTTATACTATTTATGCTATTAAAATACTTCAAAAATTCAAATACTATTGAAGGAAGGTAAAGTAACTTTCTAGAGAATAGAAGAAAAATACTGTGTTTAAAATTTTGTAAAATATTGCCTAGGAATTACAAATAAGGTGTTACATGCCTGAGTATGAGGTGTGAACCCATGCTAAAGCAAGGACATATAAGATCTCTTTTTTCAACAATGAGAGGAATTCAGAGAGGAATTATTAAGGAGAAAGATTATATAACTAACAGCCATCATAAGAAACCTTACTCTGGTGGTATTTAAGCATATTTGTGAGAGGAATTAGGACTTTCATTCTTCAAAAAAATGCACAAAATAAATCAAATATGCTTTCCTCTAATTCTCAGTTTGTGCCTGCTAATTCATTTTCCACTTTGGAGAGAGATGAAGATCATTTAAAGTTGAAGATGATCTTTTTTATACCAGCATTATTTCATAGGAATTTGAACAAAATTTGGCAGTTCAAGACAGTGAGCTACTAAGCTGATAAAGTTTTAGATCCTTTTTTCACAAAGTTAAACTGACCCCATAAGTTTCAGATTTATAAAGAATGAGAAGGTGCCAATTATTCTATGTCAATATACATGTAATCCTGGCATTTGATGGTTTGCCAGGAAACCATTCCTGTAATATTATTATTATTATGATTTATTATTATTCATTATTTTGGAGGGTGTTGGAGTATATGGCAAAAAGAAACTTACAGGAGATAAAAAAGCATGAGTCAACACCATACTCAGCACTTTATGAACAATGTTTAAAATGCACATTTTATTGGGTATGATTCTGTTGTGTGAGGTGAGCTGAATTACCCACTTCTGCACAGCTTGTGAGGGTCATTGCTGGAAATGTGACAACTTTAACGTTGACTTCTTTCCTTCTGTTTCTGTACTTCGCTCACACACTGTGGTCTCTGTATTGAAACCATATTGGCCCACTATAATTGAAAAATAGCTGAATAAATCTTAGATACTATTTTCTAAATAAAGTCTCAATTCTGAGGTGAATTCCTTGAAAATAAGAGGAGCAGATGACATGGTTAAATGGAACAGGAATAAACATACTGGGACTTCCAATGTGTTTTCAGCATTAGTAGCTGGTTGGTACACAGATATCAATTCCCTATGTTGCTTGATATATTTATGCTTCAACTTATTCACACAACTTCACAGCAAAATATGATTAGTGAAGGAAATCAATCTTCTACAAAAAGAAGAATATTTCAGACACATTGCACCAAAGATTCTGTGTGTGTGTGTGAGAGAGAGTGTGTGTATGTGCACATCCATGTATGTGTGCTAACAGTGTTGGAAAATGAGTTGCTTTCATAATCTCCATCTGTGCTGGAGTTAAGTAGAACAGAACCAAGATTCAGAAGCATTCAGAGTCCTGTTGATTATATTGGTTCTGGAGAACTCTTGCCTGGCCTAGCCCAAGGGAGAAAGAATGTGAATCACATTTTAAACACGTGGTTGGTAAATTGGGAAACTTTTACTACATTTGGTACATGCCCCACATAGGATACAATGGAATGGAAATGTATAATAAAAATATATTTTATAATAGGAAAAGATGATCCATGATAAGTGGATAGTCCTTATTTATTCTGATACAGCTTTTGCTGAGGACTATTCAACATGCATCAGAATATAATCTTAAAATTATCTTATACACTAGGGAAAAAAAGAATCAGTTTTGTGTTAAATGCATTTTGAACAGGAAATGATTTAGAACAAATTAGAAAATGCTCTGTGGTATCATTTGACTAGGAATTTTCAAAGGTCAAAATAATCATGTTATTTCTGAAATGCAAATGCATATTAACCTGGACATTAAAAATAAATGAACTATTCATAGCCTCTGATGTTAATAATCATATATACATATTTCCTGAAGTCTGAAAGAGATATTTTGAAGCTCTAAATACAATGGAGATAAGTGGGTGTATGTTTTAGATGATACTGAAAACCATAAAAGATGCAAAGGGAATTTAACTAATATTCTTTCAGAAATATGAACTCATAAATGAAGGATTAAGAAAGGAATATATAAGTGTGGTATTTTCCCATTGATCCCCATCATTAGATATGCCATCTATTCAAATACATAGGATAAACTTTTCAAAGGGAAAGATCTCAAACACCTATTCTTATCCAGTGTGATGAGCTGGGTTACCCTGGGGACCCAGCATGAAGTAACCTATAGGATCTGCATTTAACCTTTCATAGGAATGGGACACTTTTGTCTTGATAGCAAATACTTCAGGTGTATCCTGTGTCTTAAGGATCAGTAGGTTTTCATTATGTATACTTTTTGAGTTCTCATTGGTGTAATTAAACAAGATGTGTAATAAAGTAATTTGATGGTCTGGTTTATAAGTGCTTATTTGCTTTTATATATGAGATATTCTGGGGGAAAATACTTTATAATTTTTCTTAATCCATGGAATATAAAAGGTGAGGTAAAGAGGTGTGAGTTTTCCCATCTATTTTCCCCATACAATAAAATGGATTTTAAAGGCTGATTATGTATTCACAAAGTTGGATTCATGTTTGTGTGAATAGACAAATATTTTTAAAAGCATGTAAAAAATGTACTTAATGCCATAAACCAGCATCCTAAACTGTTTTAAAAACCAAATTGTTACATGAGGCATAATATTCATACATTTCAGGCTAATGTATTATTAATATTTTTTAATACTTTAGAATGCATCACATTTGAAATATAGACATTCTTAATCTCACTATATTTACAAACTTTAAAGATATATAGCTATGGAAAGCTGTATGGAATCACTATAAGACAAATTATAGTACAATTTTCACATGTGCAACAGCCTCAAAGATTCATGCATTTGATTTTTATATTTTGGGAGCTGAAGTTTATTTCATTTAACTCAGATTGCATCAAAGCACAGACACAAAAAGAACTGCTTTTATGGCATAAGGAAATGTATCAATTAAGTTTAAACTATCAAGTTAATCTTTAAACTTCCCCAGAAAGAATGAGCTAGAGAAATACAAGTAACACCACAATGATGTACATATGAATTGGTATTAAATTTTTATACCTCTGTAATTAGACAGCAAAGACCAATCATTTAAAACTTGGAAAGAAAATCATCCACAGGATTTACAAGTTTATGCATTTTTCAGTAATATTATATTCATAAAACATTGAGATACATATAAACATGGTCCAAGGGAATGACCCAAATGCATGCAATAGTAGTTAGGAAAAACACAGTTGCAGAAAAGCAATTCGTAAATAACTATGAAATGGTTCAAATGACAATGTGAAGACTCAAACCTTGGATTATTACTTGAGGTTCCCATTTACAATGATAGCTTTCAAAATCAGCCACCTTTCAAATCACCACCTTCTCTAGTGTGTAGAAAAAAAAACCAAAAATTTTAACGTGGAAATAAAAGTAATAGTAAGGTCAATCTCTGGGGAAAAACTGAAGCATGTCAAAAAGGTCTTTGGTACCTTTCAACCACTTTAGGGGTAATTCTCGATTGACTTTCTTGTCTCACCTAGGCTTATATCGCTTTCAGTTATTTGTTAACTTTATTGTCCAACTCACTTTCCAAGGCTTGGGAATACCCGTTGTAGTATGTTCAAATTTTAGTGTGCATAAAATCTACTCAGGAACAATCCATTCTGACTATGATTAGTGGAGTTTGTGATTCAATATTGTGGGTAGGGGGATGCACAAGATCTGTATTCTTAATCATTGTGGTAATCTGGAAACCAACCTTTGAAAGCTCTTCATGGGAAAACACTTAAGTAAAAATCTCCAGTCCCCAAAAGAATGATTAAATATGTGGGTTGGTTGTTGAAAGCTAAAGGGTTCATAACATAAATAATGTGAATTTGGATAACCACTTATCACCTTGGTTTTCAACTCCTCAGAGAAAGCTGAGGGTCCTCAATTAGATGAAGTATAAAGATAATATTATACATGTCAGAGGAGATAGTATTGTTTGACAAAGTCTTACAGTTTCATTTAAATCAGAGATTAGATTAGTACTTAATTTACTTTTCATGGTATTAATAGCAGATGTCTTTTTTTTTTCTTTTCCCCATTGGGGTGCCAGGGATTGGACTCAGGGGCACTCTGCCACTGAGCCACAACCCAGCCCTATTTTGTATTTTATTTAGAGACAGGGTCTCATTGAGTTCTTAGTGCCTCACTTTTGCTGACACTGTCTTTGAACTCATGGTTCCTCTTGCCTCAGCCTACTGAGCCACTGGGATTACAAGCATGCACTGCTGTGCCTGGTTATACCAGATGTCTAACTACACTAGATATACAGCATAATGTTGTAGCATACACATATTTTCCTGACTGGCAGTATCTTTCCACCCCTTCTTTAAAGATTTACCATGGGGCTGGGGATGTGGCTCAAGCGGTAGCGCGCTCGCCTGGCATGCGTGCGGCCCGGGTTGGATCCTCAGCACCACATACCAACAAAGATGTTGTGTCCGCCGAGAACTAAAAAAATAAAATAAAATAAAATAAAAATATGAAAAATTCTCTCTCTCTCTCTCCTCTCTCTCTCTCTCTTTAAAAAAATAAAAATAAAGATTTACCATATCTTACCTGAACTGCTTCTACTGACAATATCTGTACCCCTGTTTACAGTGTGATCCACCACAAAGAGTACTTGATTTGTTGAAGAGTTTACAAATGGCCCAAGTTAGGCCAGGGGTTCTTTTGCCTCATATTTTTGAACTTAAGACTCAAAACAGGTTGGTACCTCCCTAAGGTCTGAACTGCAAAATCAAAACCTCAGATGATACTAGGAGCATCTGCAACACATTTTCTGAAGTTCAAGAACAGTAATAAAATATACACACAGGAGAAGAGAGGAGAGTGGAAAAAAAAGTTCCTCCTCTTCATATTTCATGGCACAGCAACCATTTCATGTGCCACACGTATGTGCCAAACAAGAAGAGACCTAATTCATAGAGTAGACTTCGCAGGTGGACATTAAAATTCCATTTGTAGCTTCCTCAACCATAAAATTTAAACGAGGGAATATCTGATTTGAATTTAATTGGATTGGAAATTAGTAAAGACGTGATTTTCTAGAGTAATCCTATTCTGCATCTTTCTTACATACATAAGTTTATTGGCTCACAGGGGCATAATAACCCATAACAACAAGTGACCATGGAGCAACTGGACTTCAAAGAAAGGCTTAGTAAACCCATCAAGGACTGTGAGAAATCCTAGAAAATGCAAATATCCAATACATATGATTACCAGAACATTAAATAAAACGTTTCTGGGTCTGCATTTAAAATATGCATCATTTTAAATGACAACTTTATTATTAAAACTTATGATTAAATGAGACAAGAATATGAACTAAGTATGGTACTACTCATTATGTAATCTCTATTTCCTATTTTCATAAAGACATGGCAAAACATTTTTAACACAATGTTTTAAAAGTCCTGACGTTCCATCAACTGTGGCAAAGGAACTGAAAATACTATAAAGAATCATTTAAATTTTCTTTAAAATTTTATTAGATAATTGATAAATGTAAATTAATATAGGTATACTGTAATTTATATTTATCAATTTTTTCAAAGATTGTGCCACTAATAAATATTCTACTTATCAGGAGTTGACTGCCTATATTATCTCTAGGAATAGTAATCTCTTATGTTGTTTTTCCATTAAAAAAAAAAGTCTGAGTCTGTGGTTCAGGAGTAGAGCACTTGCCTACCACATGTGAGATATTGATTTTGATCCTCAGCACCACACAAAAAAAAAGAAACAAATAAAATAAAGTTCTTTATTTATGATATTATTATGATTATGATAACACACCTACCTCATTCTATTTCCTTCCCATTGATCACCCTTAGAATCACAAAATGAAAGATTACATTTCTTTTGTTGTAAAAACAAAATTTTAAAAATGCCGTGTCTGAGAATTAAATTCCTGAAAGCAGAGCTCAAAGGAAGCCCTGTCAAAAATCTAATAGGGTAAGCAAACAAAAAAAGCCATATGAGAGTGATATTTGCCATTTCCCTGGTGGAACTACTTGTAAGATGTTGGGTGTTCATCAACAGGAGGGAAGAAAATTATTATTTTCCCTCTGAGATCCATTTTATCCAACAGGAAAAAAAGGTTTAATATGCTTTTTTAAAATATTTTTTTTCTTTAAAAGCATTTTCCTGACACTAATTTGGTTAATATAATTTACAACTATTTAACATTGTTAGGGAAAAAAAAAATGTTAGGACTCCAGAATATGGAGTCCCCAGATTTCAGGAAAGGAACAATGGAGTAGTAAATTCTTATGAATGAAAATCCTCAATTGCTATTTCTGGGAACAAAATAAATGTTTCCAGCACTATAAGAATAAAATACACTACTCATATTAAAGTGACTGATCAGTAGACTAGGGATTTCCTCCATAGGAAAAAAAAAGATATACAATAAATAGACTAGAGAACCCTTGAAAGCTGTATAAGGCTTTTCTTGTCAGCTAACTCATCTGTAACTCTAATTCTACCATCTGAAAAGTGGCTACTGGTAGAAATGAAGAGAATGTGCATTTCCTGTTTTGGAATACTATTTCCACTTCTTTCTCCTTACTCAAGGCTGATATAAGGGAAAAAAATATCATAGAAACAACAACGACAACAACAAAAATTCAGTGAGGCAGGAAAGTTAACCATCCAATAAACAGTATAATTAATTGCATGATAGAATTATGACACACTGAACGCTATTTTACTCATGTGAAATTCAGCTAGAAACTTTGAGAGAGTGATATTCAATGCCTAATTGGGAGTTTTTCATCAACCCACTGGTCACAACAACTTCTTGAATCTTAAATTTCAGAAGCTGGCAACAGTGACCTCAGGGTCATAACTGGCTTGCCACCTGCCATTTGTAATTAAATTTTATTGGAAGACAGCCACACACATTTATTTTCATACTGTCTTTGGCTATGGTGAATAGTTTCTACAGAGACAAAGTGACCCCAAGGCCTAAAATTTTTACCATCTGGTCATTACAAAACTTCCCTGGTCCCTGATTTATTTTAAATTTGATAATCCATAACACCTTAACACTCCCTTGGCACATGAGAGAGTGAGTCTCCTGGACACATATTAACTTTGTATCTCAGAACAGCTCAGACAATGTTTAGCATCCATAATGACATATTTGAAATAATTGTAAAACACTGATTTTCACAACAACTTAAATATATTCTTGGTCTAGCTACCAATATCTCATTCAAAGAAAATGCATTAGTCACTAGACCTGCTCAAGCAATGAGAACCAGGCTGTAATTTACCATTTTCCTTGAAGGATGAAATGATTTGTGAACTAGTCGCAAAGCAGCTACTTTTATAATCTTCAAAATATGAAAAAAACCTGTTTCCTTAGAATTACAAAAAAATGTATTAATAGATTACTTTATACAGCTGAAGAAATATTTGTCCATATATCAAAGGGATTTTCACTATACAAAATTAATACAAAGATACCATCAGAAAAGTTATACAGTGAGAAAATATTTGAAATCTAAAAATTTAAGACTGTACTTAATAGACAAAATATACTAAAAGAAGTCTTGTATCATGAAATGGAAATGAAATGGAAAGCTTTTTTACTTCTTAGAAACTAGGCAATAAAAATCTTTTACAGATTTTTATGGAAAATTCCAGTTTTATTGCGGGAAAAAAAAGGTTTTGTTTTAGGGTCACCGCAATGAAAAGAAACTTATCATAAAAATGATATCATAAACATGAATTACAACTGAGAGAAAATTAAAAATAAACTGAGTGAGGAAATGATCATTGAAAATGACAGAGCAAAGAAAGGTATTGCTGCCTTGCTCAACTTTCTGAAGGTGAGGAGGGATGCAGACAATATAACACATTGACAATCTTGTAACAAACTCTATGAAGATGGGTTTCCAATCTCAGAGAGAAAACGTCCTAAGCAGGTACTAGAGTTTAGTTCACTTAAAACCACCAAAGACCTGTGTGTTAAAAGTTTGGTCCCTGGTATGGTACTACTGGGATTCAGTGACACTTTAAGAAAGAGGGCTTTGAGGTCACTAGAGTCTTTAGGTCCCTGGGGGAGAGGTAATCTAGCAGGGATGCAGGACTCCAGTCTCTCTCTCCTGTTTGCTTTCCACTATTTTCTGGCCATGAAGTGAGTGTTTGGCTCTGCTGCATACTTCTACCATGATGTAGCTCCTCACAACAGAAGCAAGCAAGGAACCAAAGGGTCAACACTGTGAGCCTGAAGACATTTTTTTTTTCACTTTATAAATTGATTTATCTTGAGGATTTTTATAGTGATAGAAGGATAACATACTGCATGCAGGTCAAGTACAAATTAACTATAGGCCTCATCTGATCTCAGGCAGAGCCCTGCATCTCCTGTAACGTTCTGAGAAAACAATAAGTTATACCTTCCAACCATTAGGCATTGCAATTATTTATTTTTAAATATTCGCAAGTTTTATTCTGAAATACACGAGCACACACATCCATCTATTTTTGCTCCACTACTTTATTATTTTGATATTCATTTTAAATAAGTTAAATAATAATATTCATTTTAAATTAAGTTTACTTGTGATCATTTAATGAATAACAAGAAAATAATTATAACTCAAACTTGCCTGTGTGATTGGGTGAGAGTGTATGTAGTGGGGGGCAATTTTCTAGACTCTTTTCTCAAAAGAGGCTGTAAGCTTTGAGACACTGTAAGAGGAAAAACTATTTTTTTTTCATTTTTAAAGAGCAGCATGGTCTCATTCCTTTCTGTTATCAATTTGCTCCTTTTTCTTGCTTCTTTCTGATGACCACTTTCCTTGGTTATTCCTAAGCATTGCATGTTTAAGAATGGGAATTTTTAGCATTGTCTTCTGACTGTTAGTTGACATACTTCAGGAAGGAAAATCCACTGATTTTTGCTAAGCTAGTCAGTGAGTGGGTTCTTTCTCCATGGGTAAGCACTTACTTGAGCTATAAGTACTTGGACTGGATAAGATGTGAGTGTGTAAATCAAACACAGAAACTTAGGCCTATACTTCAACAGTTGTTTTGGTTGCGATTATGTGTTCCAAGCTTGCATTCAGTTTGCTTTGTTACCTCAAAAAAAATGTAAAATAAAATGATGCTATGGAGTAGATCCTTGAGTAATGATATCTGATGCATTCTGCTACTAAAATTGTGGTTGACTCTTGATATACTCAGAGTTAACTTATATTTGTGCACTGAAAATCACAACATACAAATACTTTTTAAAGTCAACTTTAGTTGCATTGTAACCAGAAGTGTTCAAGTTTAAGTTCCTTGTATTTTTTATTTTGAGATTCTTTTAAAAATGCATAATTACATATGTATGTAATTCAATTCTTTACCCTATACTTTCATAGAGCATAGTCTACATTCAAAGAACTGTGTAAAGGGCTTTCTAGGTATTCAATATTTTAAGTTGTATCTTTTCTAATCATTTCCCTAACAGTTTGTCCAGTTCTCAGGTTTCCACCTCACTTTGGTCACCTCAATGGAAACCCGGACAAAATTTAATTGGGTATTTTATACAATAGCCACTTTTATTGCTTTGCACAGAGGGACACAGTAGAGTGACCCTAAAAAACTCACATTTATTGTAGAAATATTCTTGAGGAATCCTCTGTGACATTACAGAAGATTATTTTTTGTTGTTTGTTTGCATGTGGGCATGTGTGCAGATATTGTAACTGTCTTTCTGATTCACCATTGGAAAAGTTAGAGCTAAAGCTATAATCTCAGCTAGGCAGTGGTCAATACTCTCAGACAACATCTATATTTGTACTAATACATTATTTCTTTGACGTTATTTCCTTATTTTTATGTTTATCACATCCGTTTTTATGCTGGATCACATAGCACTAATGGATAAAAGACACAAGGACCTCAGGCACACATGTGCTATCCTCAAGAAAGGAATGCATGGAGAAAGAAGAAGAAGAAAGAAAGAAGGTTCAGAAAGAGAAATGGGAGAAGAGCAGCCTCAAAGGGTGATGAACAGTGTGCCTGCAAATGGGATCTCTTTCAAAAAGGTATTTTATTTGAATTGTACCATATTTTAAATAACTATTGTAAATAATTTAAAGTATTTGCCAATGTTTAAAAATATCATAAAATCGCATTTTGGTTTCTGTTGAAAGTTTGGCAGGCATGAGAAAATTATATTTACATTGCTTCATGGAAACACTCAGTTATAGCTGAGTAGTTACTGCTTGCTTTAGGCAAACAGACATCCTTCCAAATGATAATACAGAATATAGTTGTATATTTAGAAGGGTATCTTATGTCCCCTTAATATATCTATATTGCTTATTTGACTTTTATACACAGTTAAGATTTTGATCACTTTGTTATTATCCTTGGTTTTTAATTTACTTTTTATATTTTCTGAAGTAGAGAGGTGCTCAGTGTTAAAGGACACACATGCAGGTACATAAATAAAGGCTTACCCTTTATTCACTGTTTTGAAATAGAGTAGAAGAGGTTTCCATAAATGTAAGAAAGGAAGCAGAGTCGTGGAGTCATGATAGCTTCCATGGAGATGTGTGTTCTGCATAACAATTTGGAACCACATTAACATAAAAGTATGGGCTAACTGATTTTTGGTTCTCTATAGGTATTTACATGGTGACATGGCTAGGTCCACAGCACAGTCAGGTCCACCTAAGCTTTACTCATACAATGCTGCATGCTGCTGTTTTAACCATGAAAACAATCCATGTTTGTTCATACTTGATGAGACTTTCAATACACTGGCTGAGAATAAGTATATCATCAGCTGGAAAATAGTATGTTAATGGCAAAGAGATTCAAGAGCATAAAGAAAGCAGATTGGCAACTGCCATTCAACAGAGGAAAGCACAGTATGACACTCTACTAAGCAGCTATGAAAAATTGGTGCTCTGGATGGCATGCTAAATGGGGTATGCCTGTAAATATGCCATGAGGCACCATGCGATAACAGATAGAAAGGAGTAGGCAGTAATGGGGGAAAGACAAATTAATTGTACCTGGGGATATCCTGGAGACCTGGTAGAAGAGTGAGGTTATCAACAGGGATTTGAGCAAACTTGGCTTACGTTGATGAAAAAGATGAAAAAAGATGTAGAATATTCATCACTCAGGATAACATTTTATCTTAAGTCTAAATTAAACTTGCATAGAAATAAACATTTATGACAATTAGGGCTACAGCCTGAAGCATTTTGGCTCACAAACTAAGTGCCTTGGTTAATGAGCAAAGATTTCCGTTCCTTTGCATGCATAAATACTAAGTGCAGAATTTATCATTCACTAAATCGTATCTGCTTTTTTCCTGCATTTCACCAGTGGTTGCGTCAATTGTCATTTAACTGCTCTAAATAATGTGCTCTCTTCCCTGTTGTATTAAGCTATTTCTACCAAGGCTAATGATTTTCTGATTTCCACATGCCAGTGATTTTTGGCAGTAACAAATGATGCCTCTCTTTTGCATGTTGCAAGTAGCTTAAATTATATTTTACATACCCATTTAAGGGATCATTAGTTAAGTTAATATCCTTGCTATTCAGGAGCACCCAGCATTTTTCTAAAGCATGGTCTAACTAAACACTACAATATTTTATAGTATTTCAATAGTTAAAAATTAATTTTTATAACTGTATACAACTTACAACTGAATATACCATTTTTCTTTCTTATCTGTTGATATTCATATTCTTTGGACCTCTGAAGAAGATAATGACATTTTTATAAACTTTAGAGAACAAGTACCATCAGTTGGAAAGAAAAATAAACTTGTTTGAATTGTGGACCCACAGTTTACTGTTCAGACATTTATACACTATATCTTCTGTGCTTTTCTAGATAGCGCTGTTTAGATAAGTATGATATAGAGTGGAAGGAAATTTGAAAATGTTCATGAAAAGTTTGTGGGTTTTTTTCTTAATTCACTGATTAAGGCCCTGTCTTCCTTCAACTCTGTAAAATCTACCATGAGTATATGAGATATAAAATAGAAGGATTTTGTTTTAACATCGATGACAGATCAGTAAGGAGATGGCTTTTTACACTGAGCAGGAGCAAAAGGGCAACTGAATATCCTTTGTTGAGATAAGCTTAAGTATACATGGATCTGTCTTGCTCCTAATCATAGATCAAACATTGAACAAAACAGATACAGTTCCTTAGTTTAGCCTTTTATTTGGAGTCCTATCTAAATTATATTGTGCCACCAGAGTGGTAGTACACTGATTTCTTTATATTGAAGGATATCTGGGTCCCTGTGCTCCACAGCAGCTTTCATTAACGGGGTACTGGGATATTAGTCCATCAAAGGGCAGGCAACCAGAGAAGGTAGAGCCAACATCACCCTCAATGGATTCCAAATATTGAAAATTATCCAAGTGAATAGCTAGCAGATTGTCAAATAATCTTCCTGACAGGAATTAGCTGCATTAATTTCTGAGTATGGGTAGATTATTTTAGATATGGGAGATGATGTTTACATATATGAAATAAAGTATAAAATCCAGTGATGACAAACTTCACAGAACCATCAGGAGCCATTATATATTTTCTCCTTAATCATAGCCTATTTGTAACCATGAGAAAAGAAAACATGTTTCATGGGAAAAAGGTGGAGATTAATAATTAATGTTTAACATGTTTTGAAAGGGCTTGGCTTAGAAAGCCCCAGTAAATCTTTGATGGTTTAGACCACGGGAAAACATGTGAAAGAGTATCAGGGATCCTTCTAAATAAAGAAGTATGAGAATTTGATCTAAATGGCTGTGAACCATAGGTTAAAAGTGTGGGTCTGTTGGAAATTGGAAATATCCTAGATAGTGCAGGAAGCACCTAAGATGCATGAGAAATGCCTGGGAAGAAACCTACCATATATTTGAAAATTAGGAAATACTATATGCTATATGATTATTTTGTAGTGGCAATTACAAAAGGCTTCTTCCTGATGCACCAGGAAAGTAAGTGTGAGGACACATGGTTGGTGTCCTTAAGGGTAGCAGTCTAAAGAGTTCTTCATTTATGTTGACAGGGAAGAGGTATGAGAATCATTGACAACTTGAGATCAGAAAGGGAGGAAACGACACCCTTAGTAAGTTCAATAGCACATCATGTAAATGCTTCATATTTAAAATTGAAAAGTAGTTGTGAGCAAAAGAAAGACAATGTGCATGGTTTGGACTCATGCTTTAGTCTGCCATTCATGTACTGCTTGAAGGAGCTAGAGTATGTGCTGCTACCCCGCATGCATTTCAATTTCAAGCATAGACCTGGGTAACACTAATGCGCTGCTGTTGTCTCTAATATACCTTATATATCTTACCTGATTTTGCTTTGCAATTAGATTCTGGCATTTTCTTGATACTCTGGCTATAATAATCATTTTATAGATCATCAATCTCCCTAAAGCTATTTTGCTGGAGGGCATTTATATATGAACTAATAGCATCACTTTTTATATGGAGGAGACAGAAAAGGAGGAGGAGGAGGCAAATGTGGCTGAATGTGGGAGGCAAAACAGGCAGCACCAGCCTCTGTTCATTTACCACTATGTATGGCCTGAAAGGAAGGCACCACAATAATGGCTCAATCACTCTTAATTTTATCAACTAAAAAGGTCTTCTTAAGAATTATCTTGAAATAGGAAATGATATCCTGTGTGATAAAGAATAAAATCTGGGATTTATAGTAAGTGCCTGAAAACATTTCAGAGGTAATGAAACAGGCTTAAAGAAAGCTAAGCCACTGGCCTAATATGAAAGGAGACAGGTATCAACGTCAAATTTAAACCCAGCCTTGATTTCCCTGAGACCATCTTTAACCACTTTGGTACAGAACAGTGTCTCCCTGAGCTGGATATAAAGGTATTTGCACACTCTAAATGAAAACATAAAATTTCATGTATTTTCAAAATGCAAAAATTGTTTTAGCTAGTAGTTACCTGTTATTGTCTTTTATTGGTTCTTAGTACATAATAGAAGATGAACCTCAATTTTGTTCCCTTTTGCACCCCCTGGTGGAACTATTAGTATGAATAAAATGTCCAAGTTTGAATTCAAACAAGAAATATGGTTATTTTTTCCCTCCAAACACTGATCAAATTGAAAGAGTTAAATCGAATATTTTTTTTGAGAGAGAGAGAATTTTTTAACATTTAAATTTTTTTTTTTTCAGTTTTCAGCGGACACAACATCTTTATTTGTATGTGGCGCTGAGGATCAACCCAGGGCCGCGCGCATGCCAGACAAGCGCGATACCGCTTGAGCCACATCCCCAGCCCTTCTAATAGGATTATTGTAATTAGTGATACTTAAAATCATTTCCATACTTCCCTGGAACCTTTTTAATAACACTAAATATAATCCAACTTCTCTTCCTAACATATGTATATAATATACATATACCCCCATATATTCTAGATTCTATACTGACATAATTAATAACACTGAAATGGAACTCAGCAGAGACCTCATTTAAAGTATACAAATATTTTTCTGACTTTCAGTGTATGCATTTATTCACATATTTATTTTTCTCAAAGGCTTTCTTTTTCTCTTCTGTCTAAAAAACTACTTGGGTATTCACAAAGGAGCATCAGAAAATATCACAGCTTGAACATATATGTGTACAGACACATATGAAATATTTTCAAAAAAATGGGATCTGTTGTAGAGTGGATTTAACATGAAAATGAACTATCTTTATTTGTTAGCATACTACTTCTGTTTATATTCTCAGTACCATTTTGAAATTTAATCTTTTTTTCTCATCAGCACAAAAGGGATTCTAATATTGTGACATAGAAAAGATTATAATTGCTTAATTATTTGTGCAATATGGCAAATACAAATTTTGCACATATCAACAGAGATGTTATGTGGAATAAAAATGTTTTCATTATGTATTTGGGTTTTGAACAAATGTGCTTATGTCTTAAGTGAATCTGCTAAGCTGATGAAGCAAGGAAATATATGTTTGTATACTAAATCATGTATGTATCTATAAATATTTCTGAATACAGCCATCACATATATAGTAAACAAAACATTGAAATCTCCACTTATAATGCATTGCCATATAGGTCATTTCTTGCTGTCTGTAAATTCTTACTCTAACAATGATAATGTGGCTCCCACCCACTGCTGTATATTCACTTACCGTCCCACACCAGCATACAAGCACAGCAATAGCAGAAGAGCTAACCCATACTGTCATGGGAATCTTTTCCAGCAAGAGTAGAGTTTCTATGTGTACTTTCTTTTTCCTTAAATCTTAAAGATTTAGCTGATTTCCAAAGTCTCTTAGGCTAAGGTTTTCCTTCATCTGCTTCAGTAAAACTGTTTTATATATTTGTAAGAGAGATTCTTTTTACATATCCTGCTTTCCATCCAGGTGTCCTCCCATTTCATTCATATATATGTGTGTGTGTGTATTTAGTTATTATCCTATTTAATGTGTGTGTATATATATATATATACACACACACACATATACATACACACACATATACAGATACACATATACATATGCATGTATACATACATACATATGTATGAACACACATATATTATGCATATACATGTGCATGTGTATATGTTAATAGTTACATGTGTATGCATATACATAAGTTTGCATACATTAAGATTCACCTTTGCCAGAGATGGTGGCACATGCCTGTAATCCTATCAGCTTGGGAGGTTGAGGCAGGAGAACTGCAGGGTCAAAGCCAATTTTAACAACTTATGGAGGCTATAAGCAGTCTAGTGAAACCCTGTCTCAAAATAAAAATTAAAAAGGGCTGGGGCTGGGGATCATTCGTAAAATGCTCCTGGTTTCAATCCCAGGTACAAAAAAAATGTTTCACCCTTGGTGCTACTGTACTTTCTATCTTATAAAGAATTGGTCCATTTTATAGAAGTTGTCAAATTTGAGAACATAGATTTATCCATAAAAGTCAATATTTTTTTGTTTTAATTATAGCTGGGCTTTGTAATGAAGACATTTCTTTCATTTCTGGTATTGTTTACTTCTACCTTCTGTTTTTATTTTTTCTTTTGTGCCAGCAAGAGATATTTATCAATATTAATCTTTTGAAACATCAGGTTTTAGCTTAGTTATTATCCTATTTAATGCCATTGATTTTGGCTCCAATTTTCTTAAATGGCTATAAGTTTACTGAGGTAAAAATTTTATGTAATTATTTCTGATCTATCTTTCCTAATTAATAAATTGGTGATATGAATTTTCATCTCAGCACTGTTCGCACTGCATTCCACACATTTTGAAAGTTTTTTTTTTATTTTTACTTTTCTTGTTTTTCCATATTTAAAAATTTCTGAAATATCTTGAGGCTATTATGTTGTCGTTGTTCCTTGTTTTGTTAGAACTGTGTTTGTGTACTGTCAAGATTTTTCATGGATTTTCTAGCTGCCTTTTAGATACTGACTTCTAATTTAATTCCATTATTGTCTGAAAAATATACTTTATGTGATAAATGATTCCTGAAAAAACATATATATAAACATATTTTTGGCAAAAAAAGTAATCTATCTTAATGAATATTCTTTCAAGCTTAAGGCAAATATATGTTCTGTAGTTGTGAGATGGAATATTCTAAATTATCAGCTAGATCAAGTTGATTGTTAGTGTTATTAAGGTCAATTACATCATTACTGATTTTTACTTGTTTCATCTATAAATTACTGAAAGATGGTTACTAATGTCTCCAAGAATAACAGTGGATGTGTTTATTTCTCATTGTGGCCTATTTATTTTTTGCTCAACCTGGTTTTGATGCTCCTTTATGTTTCCACACTTAAAACTGCATGCTCCCAGGGATCTCACCTGTTGATCAATACATAATGTCCTTTTTTAAAAATACTGATAATTTGCCTTGACCTAAATTACCTTATGTGTGAAATTTACATAAAATTGTTATTGCTTTCTCTGGGTGAATGTAAGCACTTTATCTGCTCACAGCTTATAAGCAGGTATTATTTAAAAATTAGTGGTTTCTATATAATTTGTATTATGCTTTTAACTATTACAATATATCTCAAATGACACACCATCAATTCACATGCAGCACAAGTACTTCATAAAAGTATATCCAATTTTTCTTTTCTCTTCCCTTAAGATGTAGCTTTTATTTTTTCACATTATAATCACCCCATACTTGCTGCTATTAGTAATAATTTATATGTTAGTATTAAAAATAAGGGAAACTACTGTGCATTTTTCCTTCATTTGTTTCTTCTTGAACACATTTTATGGGTCCCAAGATTCTATCATTGCCTTCTTCCTGAAGAATTATTTAGCATTGATGAATTATCCCAGTTTTTACTTCTTTTGGAAAATCCTTATTTCTCATTTATCTTTGATGCATAATTTCTTTAGATGTGTAATTTTATGTGTTTTTCTTTTCAGTTTCTTCATTATCAACACTGAGTTTTCATTGGCCATGACCAATATATTGCTTAGTCAATGAAATACTTTTTTTTTTTTTTTTAACCAGGGACTGAACCTCGTGGTGCTTAACCACTGAACCACATCCCTATCCCATATTATTTATTTTGAAACAGGGTCTCACTAACTTGCTTTTGGCCATGCTAAGTTATGATCCCCTGCCTCAGCCTCCTGAGTTGCTGGAATTACAGGTCTGTGCCATTGTGCCTAGCTAAAGACATTTCTTTCTTTTTAATTCTTTGATATTGTTTCTTATTTTTGGCATATAATTTTGATTCTTTGTTAGAGTTTATATTTTCTACTTATATAAGCTAAGTGATTTTGCATGTTCCACTGGAGCCCCTAACACTTCCATCAAAATTATTTCCAGTTGCCTATCTGACAATTTCTAAATCTGTTCCATAGCTGAGCCTGTTTCTTAACTACTTCTGAAGTAGTGTAGCTCCAAACGCCATGTTGCAAACTGGTAAGATAAACCATAGTATGCCCTTATCCTCAGAACCTCCCTAATTCTTATCTGACTGCTAATACTGATCCTACTTCACTCCATCTCTACCTCAAAGGCTCACCAGCCGGTATGATTTTTATTTCTGTGACTATGATGATACTATTCATGAGAGGTAAAGAGTTGAAAGGCTTTTTTACTCTTAACTGAGAACTACAAAGATAATATTTAAAAGAGCAACTGCTGTTTGAAGAATTGGCAGTGATGAGAGGAGGATTAAATAGATTTTATTTAAGTTTTGTTAAGTGAAAATTACATAAAGATGAAGCTGAAGAGAATATTCTGTCTCAAAATGATATATTAAGAGTCAACAATGTTTATGTCTCTGTGAAAAAATAAAAATACATGTTTTTTTGTGGAATAAATTTGGCATATTAGCTTTTACACCTAACCACCTAATACATTATAACCAACTTTAACAATAGGAACAAGAAGTCTAAAAATGATGGAGTGGAGTAAAAATATTCAGCCACATACATTCTAAAATAAGAAGGTATTATATAGAAAATTTCTACACCTGCTTTAATGCCTTTAACTATATCAAGATTATATCCATTTTTAAAAATGCTCATTGAATAAAGTTTATATATTGTGGAAAATCTTGGAGATATTTAACCTATAAAAATAAAAGTTTAGTGAATATATGAAAAATTAAAATTTAAACAAATAAGAAATAGTTGAAAAGCAGAAACAATCATTTAAAAATGATAATTTGAGAATGGTAAGTCCTGCTAAAGGGCAATATTTTATACCTGTATGGGAATTCTATGTTTATTGAACTATCAATAACACAATTATTTTGTGTGTAAGAGATTAGGCTGACACACACACACACACACACACACACACACATATGCACACATCACATACACATGCAAACACATATTTGGATATGGCAAAAATCATCTCTAAGCTACTGTGGGGATTAGAACAGTAAAAGAAGTGAGTTTAATCCTTTTCTCTCATATAAGTACATAGAATTTAATCTTTTTTTTGAGTGACATTATAGTATGTCTGCATGCTTATGAAAATGCTCTGGTAGAGAGGAAATAACTAATGCACAATAAAGTCAGGCAATTGGACCACATCCTCACATCGTCCAGAGGAGATGGGATTCAGTCCATAAGGGAAGGGTTTAACCAGAACTAGGAGCACAGACAGCTCATCCATAACAACAGAAGTGATGGCAGAGGTTACTGGCACAACTGTTATTATGTTAGCTCATGTGTCTGTGGAAAACTTTGGAAGATCTACTCTGATTGCTTCTGTTTTCAAAGTGAAATGAGAATCAGTTAAACTAGCTAAATATGTGTCCAAGAATGCTTTCATTTAAAAAGTGAGGTGGTGTCAGATAATGCCCTATGTGAAATCTGAAAGTGAATTAAAAGCAACACTCTAAAACTGCATAGCTTTTCTATTCAGTATTATTTTTTGTCACCCTAGTCATTACTCAAAGTCTGATTACAGAGGCATAGCAGACAGGTGATTTTGCCAGGGGAGTATGCAGAGGAAGAATGGCAAGAATACCAGATCTGAATATAACCTATCAGTGAGGATTTGATGGAAGGGGTGAGGGAGTTGTTGAGACAGGCCATCTACCATGGCCTTGACCCTCCCTGAATGTTCTTCATGAATTTTCCATGAAAACAAGACCCAGACTTTTCTTTATCTGTGCTACTTTTGTAAGTGTTATTTATAGTAAGCAATTTTGAGGAAGCAGGTGATGCCTCTCTCTAGGACAAAGGGTGAGCTTGTTATAAAGGAGATGGACCCACACAGCTCTTTGTCCCTTGGGTGCAGTACAAACCCTTGCTGTGCATGGAAGCCACCCAGGTCACATTACTTCACTGCCAGGGAACCTGAGAGCAATAAGACTCAATATACACACAAAGCAAATATTGTTTGCATTGGTGTAAAGAAGTCCCTTGTTCCTCATCTGGAGTTCTCTGCATTCTTGCCAGCATCCATAAAGCCGTAACAGGTGATTAAACAGCTAGCAACAAGGGTAAAAGCCTAGATCTTTAAAGGAGTGAGGAAAAAGAGAAAGTTGGTATGTTAGTAATTGGGGTTCCTTGACTCACTTCTACTATGAGTAATTACATTATTCTATATATAATGAAGAAGTAAGAGCATTGAAGAAAGTCAGAAATATACTGAAGGTGATAGAGCTAATGTGCAGAGTTCAGCTAACATGCAAGGAGAGCAGCAGGTAAGGCGGATCAATTTTCTTCAGTATTATTTTGGACACCAAAGCTTATCATAAGGAAAAAGTACAGGCTAGGAATCAAACTCTCTTGGTAAAAATCCTAATTCCACAGACTTATAATTGCTTCACCTTGAGAGAATTAATTGACATATTTGAATATGTTTTCTTTTCTTTGCCCATAGCATAGGGGCCTGGTTCTTGGCAGGTGATTAATAACTGTTTCTTAAGGAGGAATGTACCTTTCTAAACATAAAGTGAGAATTAAATGGAATAATATATCTAAAGCATGCAAAACACAATAGGTAGCTGTGTAAATCTTGTTCAACTAACGGCTTCTTCCTACGAATGCTTTGATACAGGAAATTATTATGTGAAAATACCACATATGTTGAATTTCTATACCTCAGTGAACAAAACAATAATTGAATGAGACCCATGTGAACTCCTTATTATTTAAATTTGACTACCTTTACAAATCTACTCTAGCAAAAAGACTTTATCATAAATATGTTAACTTCAATTATTGTATTTTATAGATAGCAAAATGTGTATAGCTTTAGTTTTGTCAAATCAAGTACCTACTTGTGATTCACCTTGACTTTAAACTCTCTCACTTTAACAATTTCAATGGAATTGTTGTCAACAAGATGAAAGAGAAAAGTGAGATTCAATGTGGATATTATATGAGATTTAAAATTCAGAAATATTCAGAAAACACTTCTTTAAAAAAATGTTTCACCTAAAATTCAACTGAATTAAAGAACATACTGTAGCAGTATTAAATAAATGCCTCATGTTCTAATGCGTTAGATACAATAATGAAACACAAAACATTACAAACCCATTAAGCATACATGAGTTGAAGCTCTTCTCACCTACTTGTGTTGTAAAACTGATCCATCTTTTAAATGCCCATGGTCTTTTATCATTCCAGAATCACACAAAGTAAAAATTTACCAACAATGCTTCCATTTTACTTCAGACTAATTTTCAATTTGGTTTGAAATTTGCTTTGTTGGTTAAATATTGCAATTCAAAGCAAAATTGTAGAAATGAAATCCAGAAAAGATCCATAAATTTCTCATGAAATCAACATTTACATATAGGTCTGAAATCAAAATTAACGCCATAACTTTGATGGTTTTTCATGTAGCAATGTCAAGTAATGTTTGTTCTTAATTTCCATTGAGAGCAATTTTTACCTCTCAGAGGTAGTCTAGATTAACTCGTATAATCTAAATCTTTCAACCAGATATGACTTTTTCTTTATCACAATATTTAATGTGTCTTTTTCTGTACCCTCCTCCACTATTCTCAAATAATTTTAGAAATATTTTAGGCAATACATAGCCTTTGGGGATATAATTAGAAAATTGCATTAACATAAAGCACACATGCCATTTAACACATGCAAATCAATAAGATGAGCTTTCTAAGCTTAGTAATTTTAGTATATCTAATGCTAGTTTTAGAAGTGAAAGATTAACAGTGTAAATAAATGTAATTTTGATCCTTTTTTTACTTACATGCAGGAGATAGTGGTTGATATTAGAACTATTAAAATGAAGTCAGATATAATCCATAGTGCCACCTCCTCCACACACATTTGCTTTTAGTGGAACATAAAAATATGTGCATATGATATAGGTGTGCCATTACAGATTGTTTCCCAACATATGGAAGTAGGCTGTGAGGAGCATCCCATCCCAATTTTATTCCCTAGGGACTACTAGAAATAATAATAATAATAATAATAATAATAATAATAATAATAATAATAATATTAATAACCCCTTAGCTATGTGGGATACTTTGAAGCCCTTCAGTACATTCTTGGAATTGCACATTGTTCAAAACAATGGATATGCTATGCTTTTTTCAATACATAATATACCTATGATAATGTTTAATTCACAAATTAGGCACAGTAAAAATTTAACTAAATAACAAAGTACAACAATATTATATATAAAAATATACTACAATAAGTTAAATGAATACAGTCTCTCTTCCTATGTTTATCAAGATATCTTACTGTACTATATTAACTCTTCTTGTGATAATGTGGGATGACTTAATAGGCACATGATGAGGTGAAATGAGGTGAATAACATTATTTTAGCCATTAATTAAGGATTATTTGAATACAAGCACTGCAATATTGTGACACTTGGTATAAAAACTAGACTAAATTACTGATGGGTGGGTAGCTTATATAGCATGGATACATTGAACAGAGGGATGGGGCATGTCCAGGATAGGATGCAGAAAGACAATATGATTTTTTTCACTAATTATGCATGCAATTAAACTTTTGTTTATATTTGAAATGTTCAGGTTATTATTTTTGAGCTGTGTTTGGTAGTGAGCAATTGAAACATGAAAAGGGAACCCATAGAAAAGGGAGGATCACTGTATAATCACAACAATCACAATTAAATTATTTTATAGACATTTTTAAGTAACCAAAAGTTAATATTTTATTTGTTTTCTTTCCTAAATTAATGTGGAGGGTTCCAATAATAATAGGATTGGGAGGAAATCACTGTCACTATTATAGAAAGCTAAGTATTGGATTCATAATTGATGACAGGGGAGAATTTTTCTCATTATAACGATCAGAAATACAGAATTATTTACATGTCACAAATTATAACTAAGATCTTAACTGTCATTATTGAAATGTTTCTAATATGCATTTTTAGAAGTAGCAGATAAAAGGAAAGACAATAATGATAAAGATATTAGATCAGCTCTATGTGCAATGAAACACACCCAAATAATTTCAGAGACTTTCTTTTATGGCAACAGAACTAGCCACATGGAAAATATAGATCAAGAATGTCCTCAGTTTTTCTTATTGCTACTTTTTGGACAATGCTAATATTGTAACAACTACATAGACATCTATCACCCTTACATACATACATACATACATACATAACACATATGTACATATAATCATGTTGTTAAACACAAATATATGTTTGTATGCACTTAGATATTTATATATTACTTTCAAAATTAATGTTAATTTCTCAAAAATTATCTAAATTGAATGTCTCATAATCTAAAGTTATCAAAATGTAGAGAACATGGGGGTTGGACTGACTACAAAATTAATCTTCTGTCTCAGAAAGAATAACAGGTTGACATTTTAAAAACTCATTTTGAGGGAAAAAGAACAGATTGAGAAGATCTCCACATAATCTCTAAAAGGATACAGTTTTCAATGAGCATGAATTACATTCTATTTTATGCAAGGTTTTTTACTACTGTAATACTTTCTGATATATTGAGTTATAACCCCCTACCCATAGAAGCAGCTTTTGATTTGATTTTCATTGCCTTGGGCAAGCATGATTGAGGACCCATAAGACTGTAGAAGATGATGATTGATTCTTTTGATTCTAGGAGATAATAGAAAGTGTTTAAATTGATTGTGTTAAAAAATCTGAGGATGAATTGGGACTTTAGGCAAATTTCATAGAAGATTTTTAATCTTCGATTTGTTCAAATTTGTAACACAGGAAACAGAAAAGATTTGCATCATTTCTTGTCAAATTCCTTTCTATTTTATATGAATCACTTTTTTTTTTCCTTTTCAGTTCCTATGTGACTCTTTCATTCCTAGAATTAGAGGTGTTGGGATGTTTAAATTTAAAAAAAAATCAAAGTTATATGTAAAGCCAAACTTAAGCCACATTTAGACTACAATCAGTCAAAGAAGTTTAAAAAAATCAGTGGCAAAAAGAATAGTGAACCTGTGTGATTTTGTTTAAGATTATAGAATTTAACATTCTATGACCACCTTGGGTAGTATTTCAAAACTGCTCTTGGGACACCAATTGTCCTATCAGTAGCTCACCCTGTTGGGTACATAAGAGGCATGTCATATAACTTGTTAATGCTAATATGTAAAGTATTGACATTTGCAAATTAATTCCTTTTATCATATAAATTAGACAAGATGCAAAATTATACTGATGGTAACCTTGCTTCCACAGAGCTTACTGTTCCTATGCACCTGTGTTCCTAGGAGGTACCATCACTCAAAAGATATAAGGGTTTGTTGAGGTTGGAAATCATGGCAGGGTTTGGAGTTATTTGTGCTTTCATGCCTCCTTGAACTTGTTTTAGGTCTCCAATACAGATTGTCTGACTAGTTTCCCATTTCCACAAGGGAGTATTTTAGTGATAGAGAATCTTTTAGTGTTGTGTTAGATGGTATTTGAGCTTGTGCTTTCAAATCACTTTCCATGAAATTAGAAACTTGTTAGTCAATTGGATCATGAAAGAAAAGAACACAAAGAAGCTGGTGGAGATTACTTGGAATGTATTGGAGAGACCCAAGATATGGGGGTAACTATAAAGTTGTCTAATTCAATGATTAAACAGTCTTACTTTCCTCTTAGGCCATATGATGTGACAGAGAATTTGAGAATACCCACTTTGGTGAAAAATAAATACATTTTGGAAATGATCAAACAAGTCTTCTGTTTCACTTTAAGATTTTTAACCATGTGAACATGAGCAACTATAAGCTCTCTGATCCATAAATTCATTCAAATACTGAAGAGAACATTTTTGAAAAATTATACAATCTTACTACTGTCTATAAAATTAATACCTTTCTGAATTCTTAAGTGGAATAACTCAACAATAGCTCTCAACATATACACATACTCTCTCTGTGTGTACATGTATCTCTACACTTACACTGTATTTAGTAGTGTCCTGCACTTTTCTAAGCAGTCTTATGAATATTAACCCAGATTAACTTTCCAATAGCTCTGTGAGATAGATGGTGTTACTTGCCCGTTTTCTGATGGAGAAAATGAGCCATGGAAGGGTTAAATGGCTTGCACAAGATCACCCAGAAAGGTAAGGCAAGATTGTACCAATATGTTCATATCATGGAACACTTAACTGTATTATCCTCCTATACCAAAAAGTAAAAACTCCCCAGTTGTCTGCCCTCGGAAAGCTTCATTTAGAGGAAGAATTCTGTCAACTTGAATCTTTCCATCTTTAGAATTACTTAATAAAATTTTGAGATAATTTCCTCTATTTGATTTTTTGTACATTGATTTTTGTGACACTTCCCCTGGAGACATGCTTAAAGAGAAATTTTATTTCGTAATTTGGACTGAGATAGTTAACCATTAACCTCATCATCACGGTAAAACTGAAATAACAATTGTAGGGACATATAGGAGTCCTTCGACTTCTTTCAACTTTACATGTTTGTCCAAAGCATTCTTTCTCATTGAAACTTTTCTCTGTCCTGTTCCTTACATCATTACACAAAGAAAAGCCTTACTGTAGAACTCTGAACTTAAAATATTAAGTTTGAATATCTTATATAATAATAATTTTCAACATCCCCCACATAAAGGCATGTAAATAAGTGAATAACAGACATTATAAAATTTTTCTTTGTTGGCTTCCAGTTTCTTTATATCATTAAATATTTCAATTGATAAATAAATAAAATAATGGGTGCCCAATAAATGTGACCACATGGAAGAGCTATGAAAAAGATCCATGTTTCCCTTTATTTCCACAATGATTAAAGAAAATCTGCATGGAAAAAGAAAACATGATACAATATTAAAAACTGGATTAAAATGATGTCCTTTCCAATTGTTATTTTGCCATTATAGAACTTGGATATTTATATTTGTGCATGAAAAAAAAATGTGTATTTTTTTATCTCTAGGAACATCTCACATTGTAAAATGCCTCTTTAATCATAAGTTCTAGTCACAAACATGGCACCAGACATGTCTGAACATATTTCTCTTTTGTAGTAAGGTGCATATAATGGATATCATATGTCAATTTACCTGAGTTACAAGGTAACTTAGTATTTTGTTAACCATATTCAGAGTCTTTTGTTATGAGGTTAACATTTGAATGGAGTAAAGAAGTTTGGTCTCCTTAGAATGAGTGGCGCCCTCATCCAACCTATTAAAGGCCTAAGTAGAGGAAAACAATGCATAAGAACATTCACTCCCTCTCCTGAAACCCTCTGTGCTTGGACATAGGACTTCTGCTCTTGGACTTGGACTGGAATGGACACCATCAGCTCTTAGGCCCTTGGACTGCAGATCTTGGATCTTCTTAGCCTCCATAGTTTTGCATACTAACTCCTTAGAATAAATCTTTTGTTCTGTCTTTCTGCAGAATGCTAACTCATATATGTCCTAAGCAGATTTAACACAATCCTGTTGCCTTGGAATATTTTATAGTTTATGGGTTTTGTGTGTTTCTATAATGTTATCATATGTGACTTTTTATTCCTCAACCTATAATAAGTCAGTGTAGTTTTTCTGAATGTGATATTCTACATTCTGCCCTAAATTTAGTAATGCAGGTTAAAAGAGGTAATTAATGTGAAACTTTTTATGATGTTTATCTAAAATTAGGTATGAATCAAAAAAAGGAGTATTATAGGTTTTGACCTATTTTGCTTTGTATGTTTTTATTGTCGCCTTCAATGTACAAATTAAGAATATGAATCATGGGGTCAGGAGGACTTAAATTCCTGCTGCCTCATTCATTAAAGTATCTGACCTCTATGGGTATCAGTTCTTCATTGTATAAAGGTGGCAATAATATTCATTATAAAGAGTTGTTGTGAAAAATAAATGAGAAATTGGATGGAAAGCTCCTTTTATGTGGCAAATAATAAGCAAACACTTGACGGGAGCCATCTAAAAGAATATTAATTCTAATTTTGTTAAATTGGAAAGCATGGGTAGATCAGTACTCCATCACATATTAGTTGATCACTTCATCTACACATCATATTGTTTTCAAGTGTTTTCATGTAGTCTATGTGTAATGAGGACAGAAAACAGGGCAGTGATGAGCACAGAATTGAGAGTTGAGTCTCAGGTTTGGCACCTACTATCTGCTCATTCTTTTTTTTTTTTAATATTTAATCTCCATGCACCTCATTTAAAATGAGAATCACAATATGTACCTCACCAGGACCTATGAAAACTGGGTGACCATGTATAACAAAGTCATTAAAAGAGTTAATTATTAAAATCATCATTATCTTAAATTGATTTAATCAGTACACGTGATATATGTGCACTGAAATATCATACTGGACCTCATATGATGGACAATTATATTTGTTAATTAAAATTTTTAAATGTTTAAAAAAATGGAAATGCTAACTACCCTGATTTGATTATCATACATTATATACACGTATCAAATTATCACACTTTACCACATATATAGGTGCAATTAAAAATAACTTAAGATGGGCTGGGAATGTAGCTCAGTGGTAGCGCACTTGCCTAGCACTTGTGAGGTTCTGGGTTCAATTCTTAGCACCACATATAAATGAGTAAAATAAAGGTCCATCAACAACTAAGAATATATATATATAAATAAACATTTTTTAAAAAATTAATTAAAAATACATAAATTCACTATGTGAAGGAGTTTACACAATATTTATTTTAAATAGGTAATTGGCATATTCTTTTATTCTGTCTCATGGAGAAATAATAATAATAATAATATTGAGGATAGACATCAACCCTGAGTGCAAAAAATAAGGAAGGCTATTACCTACAAAAATTTAAACGGATCATAACACTGACTACAAATAACCTCCTTTTTCTTATCCCAACATCCCGGCAGTCCCAAGTAATCTTCCTGCTTGTTATCAGTCACTCTTACCCACCCACCTTGGTTACCTCTGGTAACAAATTACTTAGTTATTTTACAATATTTTTAGTCTTTACTCTAATATATATTGTCATGATCATTCTATGTGTGTTTGTTAGAACATAAAAGGATTAAATAATTTCATTTTATTAAAAAAAATTCAATACCATTTAACTTTACAAATCATTTTAATCAGGCATATCAAAATACTTGACTCCTAACCACAAAATCATTGCTTTATTCAATTTAAATTTGTTAACAAATGGAGTATATATTTTTTCTAAGTGTAAAAGTAACAATGTCATTGAAGAATCCAAGATTCTAAAATTGACAATTCTCCCACTTGGAACTATACCAAACTGTTGAAATTCCATTCAGCTCCTTCTCAGCAAGCAAGAAATTCAGTGTTTGACTTGTCACGTATTTCTTCTATAATATTCAGTGCCTCTGTCTTAGTTTAATATGTACAATATGTCTGACTTAGAATAGCTCCCCATTCAAAATGTATTTCTTAAGAAAAAGGGACTGCTAGAGAATGAACCTCAGTAGAATATATACAATGGTTTTGAGGAATAAAATAACTATATTCTTTCTTGTAAATGGAGAAGAGAAGTAATATCCCAAGCTTTTTTAAAAATAAAATATACAAATAAATCTTTCTCTATCAATTCTGTAACTATATGAATAAATGCTTATTGAAATTTTTAGATATATCAGAAATCAGAATATTCATTGCAGATTTTGCTATCCAGCCCTAAAATTTACATAAGCAGGACAATATAAAGTCATTCTGAAATTATGGAGTCATTATGATACATATTCTATCATTTGTCATGACATTCAGTCAAAAATTTGGGGATTTAAATAGCTATGAATACTATGTTTGTAAAACAAGGATAAACTTCTGAATTGTCATGTCATTGAAAGTCTAAACCATAAAATATTACAATGGTTCAATCTTAAATATCACCATGTTATTATCTGTAAATCCCTGCATGATTTATTTCATATTTTTTTGTGAGTTGGTATGTATATGTTCTGTTTAAAAAAAATGAAAAAAGCAAATATAGTAAATATTATCATAGTCTTCTTCAACAGTTATATTGCACTTGTGTTTTATGCTGCCTTTACATAATTCTCAAATATATTTCTCCAAACTGTATTATTCTTGCTATTATACTATATGTTTATGGTTATCCAAATGTCTCCTTTTGACTGTGTTTAATTTCAGTGCTGGCCTCATTTTGTCAGACACATGCACAGGAGAGTTGGAGGACACGTTTTTAACTAATGTGGAATGCACCTTATTATCCAAAACCATATTGTTATTTTGTATTTTTACATGTTGTGGAACCTAAAATATCAGTGCTGAAGATCTTTTTTTTTTCTTCCAGGAAAGCTTATTAGAGCATCAACAGAATCTTTTTTTTAATAAATTGCATTTAAAATGCATTTCCTCAACTGAACAAAATTATAACACGGCTCAAGTCTGTTTGCCTGGGAGTTCATAAGCACTTGCTCATTAGCTAGCAAAGATGCCCATTTCATTTTGAAAAGATTTTGTAAAACTTAGCAACCCAAAGCTTCTTGTTGGCTTTGTTTTAATAAATGAGTGTGGATAATCATCGGGGTGACATATTAATATAGAGAGCCTCATGTGTACCTTCACATAAAAATAGATTTATTTGACTCTTTTGGAAAGTATAGTTTAAGGAATGCTAGTGAGAAATCTCACCTATGATTCGGTTAAGAGCTGATTTTTTTTTTCTTGCCTGAAGGCAAGAACCAACCTTTTCGTAAAGGTTTTAAATATCTCTACTGTTTAAGTATTTTTGCCCTATCTCAAGTACTGTTTTGGGCTCAGGGCACATGCAGGAGAAACACAGTCTTGTATGAATATATCCCAAATATACAGAGGACTGACTACAAGACAGACCATAAAATGTATCTCTAGGACAGTAAATCAATGTGGAGGTCAAAATCAAGGAAGGTTTTATGAAACTCATAGAGGAGGTACGATTTGAAATGCTCCTTGATTTCTAGATAACCATTTGACATATAGAGATGGAGGAGAAAAGAAGGGGCCACAAACAAGAGAAAGAAGAAGTCACTATGGAATAGAAGTGTGAGGGCAAGTGACAAAAAGTTGGTGATAGATGTGAGCCAGTGTCATTGGTTCTCACACATCAGGGTTATGTTTGCATCCAAGTGTATAGTTCAGCATTTCTCAATTCATGGGCATGAGTCTGTACGTGGTAGAACAGATAGACCGGGCAATTATTATATGAGCAGGGCACTCCACTTGTTTTAACAGAAAGAAAAGAAAATGAACAGAATTAAAATAATGATTTATGAAAGTAAAGTTTAGAGTACCACAAATCATAACTCCTAACCACCATAACTACTAAAGATGTCAATGGTAGGGAACTTGGAACTGTCAAATGTACAACACATGTGTGGCTCATGTGCAGTTTTTTAATTTTATATGTGTTTTCATTGCCACCTACCTTTCACACACTCCTGTCTACTCAATGAAAACATTTTTGGGACAAGGGATTAACTTTGATATAAAGTGCAAAACTCTGCACTTAACTAATCTTTAAAAATGCAAATCAATCACATTCTTTAGGCTGCAACTGTGATTGCTTACTAATCTTCAGTGACATACATCACAAGAAATTGCAGTATGCCACTGATGCAGTGTGGGAACCAGGGAAAACAGTAAGTCACTGGACATTTTATTATTTATAAAATCAAATAATATAATGGAAATTATGCTCTGGCTATATGATTCTGAATGTCAATGGAATGCATCAGAGTGAGGAGAATATGCCACTCTAGAGAGAGGGGGTAAGAGAAAGAAGCAGGTGATGGCAGTAGTACAGAAAAAAAGGAACGTGTACAAATGTCACTCTAGAGATGGAAATAGAGGAGCAGCCCATTAATGACAGGGAAGGGCCCAAGAGAAGGCAAAGGGTAGGTTAATGACAGCCTAGGAGTCAGAAGAGATAAGACAGCTAGAAGAAGCAGTCAGGGAGGATGAGTTCACGGTTACACACTGAGGAACACGCAGCCGGAGATGGCCAGGTGGCAGAACAGCAGTCAGACATGAATCTGAAGAGACACAGAACAGCTATATGCGGAAGGTTATGCTGAGAGCCACCACTGAGTCTGTATGGCCCCTGGCATTTTGCCAATAGTATTGATTGACAGGGGAGGCATTAATATCCACCTCCGCTCCTTTTGAGTTCTCTCACTATTTTGGAGTTCTTGTGGGGATTTCCGGGGATACCCCAAGAGTTCCCATTGGTTGGGGAAGTGTAGGAGGAGGGATTTCCGGGAGAGATATTTCCGGCTGGGGGTTCCTGGACAAGCTGCGTAGCATTCGGGAGAATTCCCCAGGAGCGTGTGTGAGGTTTTTTTCTTGCAGTTCAAAAATAAAGTTTGTTCCTGCTTCAGTAGCTCCTGATTTGTACCCAGCCAGACTGCGGCAATTGGCGGCCCTTGCGGGGAACATCTGAAGCTTGGGGGTAAGTGAAATTGCTTGCCCCTAAGGGAAGGCGAGAGAATGGGTGACCATTTTAAAAAAACAATGTGTTCTTGTTTTGATTTGATTTGTGTTTGTTTCAAGCTGCCTATCCCTAGAATTTTCTCAGGCAGACTGGGAAAAATGGTTGGCTCAAGGTTTGAAGTTGTTCACCCCTGAGGAAGAGATAGAAATAGACCACAAATGCACATGTCAAGAAAATAGGAAAATGGATACAATGATTTTTTGTTCCGTTTTTGTTTCATTCTGTTTCGGTTTTGTTTTGTGTTATCTTATTGGGTTGCGATATCTTTATAAAAGATTAGAAATTAGTAAAAAACAAACTGAAAAAGTGTTAAGTAAATTGTTAGAGGTTCAGACCATGGAGAAAGACATTTTAGATCAAGCAACAGCGAAGGACTCTCAAGCTAGTCAGACAGAGGAAGAAAATGTAAAGGAAGAAAGCTTAGAGGAGAAACAGCTATTAGGGAAAAAGCTACAACAGGAGGCTGCTACTAACACCATTCTATCATCAGAGGGCGTAATTCAACCAACAGCTCCACCTATGGAGATAGCTGAGTGGCCCTCAACCCCAGTAGTTGATAGATGGGATCCTTAGACAGGACCTCAAAGATTAGTATGGCTGTTCTTAAGCAGGCAGGAGGGCAGCGAATTTACCGTGCTTCAGATTTCAAAACAGTGAAGCAGTTAAAGGAGGATGTAACAACTTATAGTCCTCAAGCACCCTTCACTGTAAGCATGGTCGAATCCATTACCAACTTGGACATGATGCCAGCAGATTGGGCTAGTATGTGTAAATCTGTGCTAAATGGAGGACAATATTTGTTATGGAAGGTTGCCAATGAGGAATTTTGCAGGGAGACAGCTAGGCGAAATGCAGCAGCCGGTTATCCTCAAAGAAATCTAGATATGTTGTTAGGAAAAAGACCTTATGAGGGTCAATGGCAAAAATTGAATATGATCCTGGCATATACAAACAAATTGCTGTAGATGCGGTTAGGGCATGGAAAACTTTACAGGGGCATGGAGATTTACAAGGTCAATTATCTAAGGTAATACAAGAAACTAATGAACCTTATGCTGAATTTGTAGATAGGCTTATTTGAGCAGCTTCCAGAATTTTGGGGGATACAGAACAAGCAATGCCATTTATAAAACAACTGGCTTATGACCAAGCAAATCGTTGCTGCAGAGAGGTCATTAGACCATGGAGACATGAAGATTTAAACACATATATTAAATTATGTAGAGACATTAATGAACAAGGACAAGTCTTGGCAACAGTACAACAGGCTTTAGATGCCAGGCCAAAAACATGCTACAATTGTGAACAAACAGGACATTTTAAAAGGAGTTGCCCCATAGGAGGAGGGTTTACCAAAGCTAGGTATCAAAGGAATAGAATACCAGGTATTTGCCCACGATGCCGTAGAGGAAGACATTGGGCTAATGAATGCCGTTCTCAAACCACCATAGAGGGTACTCTGTTATCAAAAAATGGACAAGGACCAGGTGTTTACCCACGATATCGTGGAGAAAGGCATCGGGTTCCATTGCCAAAAAACGGACAGGGGGGCCCAAGGCTCCGGGGCCCACGACCACAAATGTACGGGGCACTGGAGGAACCAAGAAACACCATGGAGGAACCCAGCAACACCATCAGGGTAGTGCCCAGGACATATTATCCATCAGATCTCTTATCAGACGAATCAGAGGGAGCGCAGGGTTGGACATCTGCACCTCCACCAGAGCAGTACTAACTCCAGAGATGGGAGTTCAAATCATTCCCACAGGAGTAAAAGGACCTCTTCCCCAAGGAACAGTAGGCTTATTGTTAGGACGCAGTTCTTCTATGCTAAAAGGACTTATGATAAGTCCCGGGGTAATTGATCCCAATTATGAAGGTGAAATAAAAATGATAGCTAGTTCTCCAAAGGGTATATCAGTAATTTCACCAGAAGATAGAATAGCACAGTTATTAATAATACCCAGCCTACATGATAAATTTTCCAGTATGGAAAGAGGTTCCAGAGGATTAGGCTCCACAGGTGTAGATTGGGCTATGCTGTCTTTGAATTTAGATTCTTGCCCAATGCTAAAACTAAATATTCAAGGACATGAATTTAATGGGCTACTGGATACAGGTGCAGACCTTAGCATCATATCTCATCAAGAATGGCCAAAACATTGGTCATTACAACAAGCCACTCAAACGCTTTGAGGCCTAGGAGTGGCAACTAATCCCCATAGAAGTGCAATGGTATTAGATTGGAAGGATCCTGAAGGATGTGAAGGAATTATACAGCCATATGTATTGGATCATCTTCCCATAAATTTATGGGGACGAGATGTCCTAGATCAATTAGGTTTGACATTAACAAATAACATCAATCCAAATGCACCCACTATTAGGGCTAGACAAGGTTTCAGGAAAGAAAAAAGATTAGGAGAACAAGGTATAGCAGCACCAATTCAAATAGATCAAGGAATAAATAGACGTGGACTGGGTTTTCAGAAGGGGTCACTGAAGCAATAAAAATTACTAGGAAATCAGATAGACCAGTATGGGTTCCTCAGTGGCCCCTGACTAAAGAAAAGATACAAGCAGCACATGACCTGGTCAAACAACAATTTGCGGAGGGACATATACAACCTTCCATATCTCCCTATAATACTCCCATTTTTGTCAGTAAAAAGAAATCTGGTAAATGGAGATTATTGCAAGATTTAAAAGCCATTAATAATGAGATGGTTATTATGGGACCTGCTCAATCAGGGATTCCTCATTTGTCTGCTTTGCCAAAAACCTGGTACGTTTTAGCTATAGATATTAAAGATTGGTTTTTTTTTTTTCAATTCCAATTCATCCTGAGGATAGTCCACGTTTTGCATTTACTATCCCTGCACTGAATCATGAAGATCCTGATCAGAGATATGAATGGAAAGTACTCCCTCAAGGGATGGCTAACAGCCCAACTATGTGACAAATTTATGTTAATAAAGCAATCCAGCCACTTAGAAATCAAAATCCTGAACTACAAATATTTCACTATATGGATGATGTATTGTTAGCACACAAAGATAAAAACACATTGCTAGAATGTTATGCCACACTTACAAATTTATTAAAAAATTATAATCTAGAGATAGCAATAGATAAAGTACAATTAAATTTTCCAATTAATTATTTAGGAGTTCTATTATCCTCAACCATGGTCCGTCCACCAAAAATTAAAATACGAGTAGATCAACTCAAATCACTTAACGACTTTCAAAACTTATTAGGAGACATAAATTGGATAAGGCCTTATCTAGGTATACCAACAGGAGTTGGGACCTTTATCTGATATCCTAAAAGGTCCATCAGAACCAAATTCACCCTGCATGTTAACTCCTGAAGCAAGAAAGGCATTAAAAATTATTGAAACATATATGGAAAATATGCATTTGGATAGAATTGATAAAACTTTGCCTTTATTATTTATTGTAATACCAACAAAAAATATTCCTACAGGAGTATTTTGGCAAGAAGGTCCATTATTGTGGATACATTTATCTTATTCTCCTAACACTATTCTTACTAGGTATCCTGAGGCTGTAGGACAATTAATACTCAAAGGAATAAAAAGAGCAAAGGGAGTGTTTGGAATTTCTCCCAATAAAATTATTATTCCATATACTATGGATCAAATTGATGAGTTAGCTAATGAGTTAAATACTTGGGCAATAATCATGTGTAAATCTAATGTTTCATTTGATAATCACTACCATCCAATCCTTTGTTGTCTTTTTGGTCTTCACATCCTGTATTTTTTTCCAAAAATGACAAGAAAAACCCCTATCATGAATGCTCCAAATATATTCACTGATGGGTCAAATAACGGTACAGCAGCAGTAGTTACCCCTGATCAAACTTTTACATTTTTAGTATCCAAACAATCAGCTCAAAAGGTAGAGCTTAATGCAGTTTTACAAGCTTTTGTGATGTTTAAAGATTCTGTATTTAATCTATTTTCTGATAGTCAGTATATAGTTAATGCTATAGTATCCATTGAAGATGCTGGTAGGATTTCCCCTTCCTCTACTGTTTTCTCTATTTTTCCACTATACAAAGTCTAATCTGGGACATAAAAGATCCATTCTTTATTAGGACATATCAGAGCACATACAGGATTACCTGGAGCCCTTAGTTTGGGCAACGATTTAGCAGATAAAACTACACATGACATACATATTTTCTCTACACTAGAAGAAGCTACACATTTTCATAAAAGGTTCCATGTCAATGCTAATACTTTACAAAAGCATTTTAAAATAACTAAGGAACAAGCTAGACAAATAATAAAACAATGTCAAAATTGTGTGACCTTTTTACCACAAGTTAATCTTGGAGTCAATCCTAGAGGACTGATAACCTAACCATATTTGGCAGATGGACGTCACACACTTGCCAGAATTTGGAAAATTAAAATATTTGCATGTTACAGTTGATACTTCTTCCAGATTTTTGATGGGCTCCCTTCATGCCAGAGATAAAACAAAAGATGTTATAGCTCATTGCTTACAAAATTTTGCCACTGTGGGCGTTCCAAAACAGTTAAAAACAGATAATGCCCCTGGTTATACTTCTACCTCTTTTAAACAATTTTGCTCATCATTTGGCATTACTCATATAACAGGAATCCCATAAAATCCTCAGGGACAAGGCATAGTTGAAAGAGCTCATCAAACTATTAAAATGTACTTATTAAAGTAAAAAGAGGGAATTGGAAAGGGGTATATATCCCCCAAAGATAAACTTAAAATAACCCTTTTTACTCTAAACTTTTAAAATTTGGATTCATCAGAGCTTAGTGCTGCGGAAAGGCATATGTGTCCAAAAAATGTACATAAGCCTAAGGTACTTTGGAAGGATATTCTAACAGGACAATGGAAAGGTCCTGACCCAGTGCTTGTCTGGAGTCGGGGTTCTGTTTGTGTGTTCCCACAAGGAGAACAACAGCCAATTTGGATTCCAGAGAAACTAACCAAAGTGAATTCTACGGGCCAAAACAAAAAAAAAAAAAAAAAAAAAAAGGTGATTTGACTCAAATCCATAACAGCTGATATCCAGAGCTCCAGTTTGGCTATTCTTATATCTGCGACAGTGATTAACCAGGATGCTTTTTTCAATATTTATTTATTATTGCCTTTTCCCACATCATAAAGTTCTATTTTATTTTTGAGCTCATACAGACCTAGGTTAATGTTTTTCTGATCAGTTTTATTTTTGACTGTGGAGTTTTTAAACATTGCAATGGAGATTTCACCTAGGTAACGCTACAAGGCCTTTACTATTGTCTTATGTGTTGTATGTTATGCATGCCCACTTCTGTTTTGTGTTGTATGTCTGTATGTTCATATGTCCATATATCATATATGAGGAGCGCTCATGAATAAATGGATCCGAATTTTTTTTATTCACATGATTTTAATGGTTTAATTTAGATTAGGTAAACAGCTGTTGAAAATTGTTTTAATATGTGAACAAATAAGGAGGTTAATAGATCTGTTTGTTTACTTTCACCTTTCCTTCTCATTATATTTAATAATTCTGTTCAAGATAATGTAAATTGTTCAAAAAATTGTTTTCTTAGTGCCTATTGGAATGTTACATAATTTTTTTCTTAGCATCATTGCCAGAATTCCTATCTTCATCCCAGTGCTGGTGAAGACAAAGATAAAACCAAACTACAGCTTCTTCGATAGTTATCACAACAAACTGTATTAACTGATGCATCAATGAATAATAACTCAACAAGTAATGTTCATTCAAGGAGTCAATTTACTTTGGGAGGAAATGGACATATTGACAGATTCCTCTGCTTTGAACTGCTTACAGAACTTGCCTGGACTATGTATCACTTGTATGCATTGTGAACTATCTGTTGGTGCAGCAAATTGTGGTAGTGCTGGAATATTTTTGCTGATGGTGTCACCGGTGGTACAATTTTTCAAAGGAGCCCTCAATTGGCTTAGTGTCATGGCATTTTGCATCCTCCTCCCTTCTACTAGTGATGGTCTAAAATTTGGGGGCCAACAGAGGTGAGGCAAAAACCTCACCCCCCCACTGGTGCAAAGGGCTATCCACAAGTATGGCTGTATGCTGGACCGGTAGTCAGTGACGGGTATGATCCAATTGCAGTGGTACCAACCTAAGACAGGAGGCTGTCGCCTAGAGGTCAATTCATCTGATGACGGGTAAGGACCATATGTTGAATTAGACAACCTAACAGGCATGGTCCCTAAGCCACATTACTTGTTGTTGAGAGCCAAGGCCGAGTCTGTATGGCCCCTGGCATTTTACCAACAGTATTGATTGACAGGTGAGGCATTAATATCCGCTCCCTTTGAGTTCTCACACTATTTTGGAGTTCTTGTGGGGATTCCCCAAGAGTTCCCATTGGTTGGGGAAGTGCAGGAGGAGGGATTTCCGGGAGAGATATTTCCGGCTGGGGGTTCCTGGACAAGCCGCTTGGCATTCAGGAGAATTCCCCAGGAGCGTGTGTGAGGTTTTTTCTTGCAGTTCAAAAATAAAGTTTGTTCCTGCTTCAGTGGCTTGTGATTTGTACCCAGCCAGACTGCGGCAAGGTTAGAGTGACAGAGGAGACCACAGAAGCAGCAGAAAGGGAGAAGAGATGGCTAAGGACTGATGGTCAATCTCAATAATTTATATTGAATCGATTTATCTATTTAGAACAGAGAGAGGAAGAAAAAGTCGTCAAAGAAACATCTGGGGAGAAGGACAGGAGCACAGATAGAGTTCAAAAGAACCCAAGGGAAAATGAACGTGGGATGCTAAGTGCCAGAAATTGAGCCAGGGTCAGAAGTTGTAAGATTAGGCATGATAAAGATTATAAAGTGAACACAAATGACTTTTGTACACTCGATGCTTAAATTTCAGTAGGCATCCTGGAGAAGAAACAAATATTAAGAAATAAATAGAAATGGGACATCGAAGAAGAAATGGGTTCATATTATGGGAAGGAAGAAAAATGGTTGTATAGTTTGAACATTTCTTTGTTTTCCTATGTGTATTTACATGTACATGAAAAATACCATTGTGTATTTTCTTTTTTTTTTAAGAGAGAGAGAGAGAATATTTTTTTAAGTTTGTGGTGAACACAACATCTTTATTTTTTTATGTGGTGCTGAGGATCGAACCCAGCGCCCCGCACATGCCAGGCGAGCACGCTACCACTTGAGCCACATCCATAGCCCCCATTCTGTGTTTTCTTAATCAAAGTTCATTAGTTGTTAGGTCTCTTACTTGTGCCTCAAGTAACTTGTATGGAATGGAATCCAGAAAAACTACATGAGCTATAGTGACCCTTGCTCAAGAATTATTTCAAGACAGCAGAACTGGTTAGCCCTCCCAGCCTGAGAGAATTCAGCCAAGAGTTGCCCCTATAAGGAATGGGCCCTCACTAGACACTGAATCTGACACTATCTTAATCTTGGAATTCCCAGATTTTAGATCTGGGAGCAGTGAACGTGTGCTCTTTGTAAGCCAACCAGTTTATGGTGTGCATGTTATGGCAGCCTATACAAACTAAGACAATGTCATTTTAAGGATAAAGCTCTGCACAGGCCCGATGTCCATGAATCCTGCTCTTCTATTGCTGTTCTGTGGTCTCTTGCTGGTTCCTGCCTTTGATCACTTCATGATTCAATTCCTAGCGCCTTAGCTTGGGTTCTTAACACTCTCTGCACTGATTCTGTGCCGAGTTTGTTTCATCTCATGGCTCGGCCAACCATCAATGTGCAAAAATTCTCAAAGTTTTACCTCTAGGCCAAGATTTTCTTCAGAACTGTATTCCTGTGTTCAACTGACTGCTTCATGTCTCCACCTGGCTGTCCAAAAGACAAGCATCAAGCTCAATGCCTCAGCTCTTCATCTTAAGCTCCACTCCTCGTCTCTTCCCCAAATCTGTCCTTCCTCCAGCTCTATGCGTCTCATGAATGGCAACACCAAATTTCCAGTCTCTCAGAGCCAAAAAGAAAATGGTGTTTCAAGTTCCCTCTACTTGATGCTCATTTCTACTTTGTTATCTTCCAGACTCTGTAGTCGAGACTCATCAGGATCCTAACTCTTCTTCTTATGTCACCTAAGAGCTCCAGGGTCTGCATTTCAACTTCTCCCAGAAATTTCTTGCTTCTCCCTTTGTCCTCCTCATTTCTTCCACAAAGAGTAGCAAGAGTGTCTCTGTTTAAAGACTAACACAGGTGGAGTCACTCCCCAGAGTCCTGATGTGGGCCCTCATTTATGCCATAATAAACAACAAAATCCTTAAAATGTGTGACACAACTGCAGGAGAACTGACTTACTGTTACTTTCTTAGAAACTCCTTACTTTCTCTCCATATCCTTGAATCCATACTCTGCTCTCTTTGTTCTCGGCTTTATCTTTTCTCCCTCAGCACCCATCACTCTTATGATACTCTGCAAATTATTAGACTTGCTTTTTGTCTCTCTTCATCTACCATCATGCCCTCCGCTGGAACAGAGGGCTCTGTTTTGTTCTCTACTGCACCTGAAGCATAAACTAGTGCAACATCTGGCACATAGCAGGTGCTCGATTAACAATCCCTGAATGGAGGGATAATTAAATAAGTGAATAATTAGAAGGAACTATATGCTCACTACACAGCTTAATCCTGTATACAAGTATTATAAATTGAGCAATTGAAAGTAAATACATCCTGAAGTTCTCTGAAAGCCACAGTAGGTAATAAGCAACAGTATAACACTAAGAAATACCAATTTATTAAGTGATATTTATCATGATGGTAGTCATAACATGCACATTTCTTGGAAAATATCAAGTAAATTTAATTTGATTTTATGTTAAATGGTTTCTCACTCTATCCTTTTGTTTTCAATAACTTAAATATCAATAAATGTATTTCCTTATGGATATTATTTCTAACATTTAAATGTCTGACCTCTAAAACAGCAGGAATTGATTAACATTTAACAAGATGGAAATGTGAAGAAATGAGGAAATTAATTATTGCACCTCATAACTCAGAGCTTATGGCTCCGTTTTTAATGCATCATATAAAGGCTTTAGACTTCATATAATCTGCTTAATATGTATGTTCTAGCACATTGTAATGGCAAACAAAGGAAAAAGGCACAAATAATTCAACACAATCAAAACCTAGTGACCACTGGAACTACATGCAAATCAACAACCAAAAAATTGTATAATTTCTGTTCAGGTTCATTAAGAAAGCAACACAAGTAAATATTGTTTTAGTGAAAATTTTTCCAGATCTTTAATGTGCATTTAGAGATGTTACTATCAGAAAGATCCTATTTTTTTTTCTTTTTTTAATAACAAGTCTAATTATATTACTACTCTATTGAACATTCTGCAGTGGCTTCTCTGTACTCATGGTCAAAGTCAAAATTCTCCAGTACTCCATGGTGGTACACATTCAGGCCCTCCTTATCTCTGGCCTAATTTCTACCACTGTCCTCTCCTCTGCCCTTATTGTGCTCATCTCCGTGCTGTTTCTTCAAAATTTAAGACAGGAAGGTATCTTTTCCATTCTTTATCAGCACGATAACTCTGCTCCCTCCTTCAATAATGCATCTTGTTAATTAGCCATGAACATATAAACATAAAAATGCATTTAACCCTAGCCAGCTCTGCACTTGATGATAAAAGCATGAGATACATTCTCAGTGAGGCAACAAAACCCCTCAAATTTCCACCATCACCACTGTTAAAAACTATTGCATAATTCCAAGCCAGATCAATTGTTTGTGTAGCATGCATGTGCACACACATATGTATATGTATTAAATAATTGTGACTTGAAGTCATGATTTCTGGAAAAATCAAATAGTTTCACTCAAATTTTTGGAAAGATAAGCTTTCAAAATTAAAATAAACAAGCACTAACGTTTTTTTTCCTAATTTATATAAATACTTTCTAAGAAAATAATGGGTGCTGATAAATATACTTTAGAAAACGATAAGATTTATATAGAGAAAGGTAGAATTTACACCAATGATACAAAGCAAAACTGCAATACATTAAAAAACTGTTGTAAAAGGAGGTCAGTTTCTTAAAACAGTGTTTCATAGACTGTTAAAAACATATAAGTCAAAATCTCCTAGCCCAAAATAATGCTACAGGTAAACTAAAAATGCAAACATGTAAGAATTCACATAAAAAAGCCAAACAAAGTAATCTATATTCTGTGTCAGATCCTATGATCACAGAGCTCTATTTTGTAATACCAAAGTTTTATTTCTAATTCTGTAAATTAAATGCATCTTGTTAATTAGCCATGAACATATAAACATAAAAATGCATTTAACCCTAGCCAGCTCTGCAGTCTTTATTACCTACATGTATCGGGATTTTAAATAATTAAAATTTAAAATTTAGTTAAATTTAATTTTGAAAACATATAGTCATATTCTCTGAAAAGAAAAATTTACATTTTTCTCTTGTCAAAGTAAACTAGATTATTTTTCAAATGTTGTTATATAATAACGATAAAAATGGAAAACCTATGCCTTTTTGCTAACTTGTGGAAATATTTTACTTTTTCTGTAGTAATTATCAGAGAATTGCCTCCTTTGTGTTGGAAAAGGTGACTAGCATCTGTCCACCCTTGAAGAAATAATGAGTTCTACTCATTACATTTTTAGCATGTATGGGAAACTCATTACCTTACTTGCTTGGTTAACCTGGTTTTTATGCTATTTCCCAATGCTTGCATTCCTAAAAGGATCTCCCCCTAATCAATGCATATTATGTTTTCAGCAGCACATTAATTCTAAGTTTTCTAGGGGCTTGCAACAATCTGCAGATGTGGAATGTATCCATAGTTTTCCTTTATATTTTATTTGTACTTTGTTCAATATCAAATTTTTTGCTTGTTTCATTAACAAATGTTTTGAAGCTTTTACTATTTTTGTTATTGCCTGGGGTTTCTGGTTTTAAAAGTTTTGATAGAATTAACTTTGTGATCAACTGTGTTTCAGAAATTTTTCCTGAAGAGTGGTTGTTGAAGGCTTTATTTTTTAATGCTTTTTTTTCTTATGATAATTAGGCTATTTAGACTTTCTTTCAACCTCAGGGTAAATTTCTATTGCCTACACATTTTCTATAAATGAACATGTCTTCCTAATATTAAGATTACTGTATAGAGACTTGAACTGACACTTAATTTTTAAATTCCTCCATATAAAGTTATTTCCAAATTATCTGCATCTTGTTATTTTTGTTTCTTCCTTTTTTCCTTCATTATGCTCACAGCTCATTAACTGTTAAAGAATTCATTTCTTAATTCTTTCTTCAAGTTTACTAATTTTGTTTCATTTTTACCAAATCTTAACTTTCCCCTTCCTTTGTGTCATTAATTTCTTTACCACATCTATTGCTCTTTCCATCATTTAGTTTCTGTGAAAACCACGGGAGGGTCTGCCACTGAAAAATGCAAAGGAGAGATGGTTCCTGTTCCCTGTAACACTGTGCCTTGCTTCATCTATAGATTTCAAGAGTCCTGTGGCATAACTAGACCTTTCATATCCAAAATTCAGACAGCAGGGATCACAAATGATATTCTAATATTTTGCTTCTCTGACATAGGAATATCTTAGTTCATCCTTATTGCTTAGTTCACTGACTCAAGGTCAGCCCTGTGATGGATAAGGAAGTTGTTTTGAGACTTCATTCCATTTTCCCAGGATATCATCTTTGTTTTCAGTAGCTGAACTGCAATCTTCATCCCAGGCACTCAATGCTTGCTTGCATTATGGAACCTCTTTCAGTAGTCTATCCGTTCAGTACATGGCAGTTTTTCCAACTATACCCAAGTTTTTACTTGTTAAATTTGTTTTCACAAGCAAACACAAATGCTAGTTCATTGGAGAAAAAAAAATCAACAAAGTTGGCAATATCTATTAAAGCAAAAGAAAGAGAGAGAGAGGGAGAGAAAAAGAAAGAAACAGAAGAATAAAGAGGCACAAATAAAAATATTACAAATATAACCATAAATACTACAAAGAATAAAACTTCAACAATGTTTCATTATAAATAACTTTTCTGCCAGTAAATTTGAAAACATGAGATAAAATATATAAGTCGATTTCTAGAAACATTTAAATACATAAAAACTTGTTAAAAAGTGATGATACTTATCATATTGTAGATAGTATGCCAATTGAAAAAAAAATCAAACATCTTTACAAGAACACATGAATTCTAAATGAATTCTAAACTAATTTGAACCTTACAAACATTTTCAAGGAAAAAATGAAATGAGGAAATGCTCTTTGAATTTATGAGGCTCATCTAACCTTGAAAGCAAAACCTGACAAGGACTTAGGAGAAAGAAAAAACACAGGCTAAGTAAACTTATGAAAATAAATTCATGCCATGTTATTAAATTTTTAGAGTTAATAGCTGTCATTTCACCTGGTAATGGGAAAAGCCACAGAAAGCAAAATTACTATTATGTGCTGATTTTCAAAAGCTTAGGTTTGCTCTCAGAGTGGATTTCTCAGCAAGGATGACTAGATAGGCTGGTTAAATTTCTATAGACATCATTTAGTAGATTATATCTACAAAAGAGTATGTGGTCCCTTGTATGACCATAGGAAACCAGAAGATCCTGAAAAGCCTATATCCTGTAGCACCAAGGAATGACCAAATTCAATTCACTTCCAGGGATAGTATTGGAAATAAAGTCTAAAATGATCAAGACAGCAATAAGAGTGATCAGATACAATATTCAGATAAACGGATACGGATATGAGATTCAGAGGATATGGATACAATATTAAGGACATACCATGTCTAAAGGACATATTTCTCTAGAGTATTACAACATCAACCAAAGAGAGACTTCTGGAGATATTCATATGTAGAACATCTCAAAGCAGAGAAAATTATATTTCATTTTAAAATGAGAGAATAAAAAGAAATAAAAGGTATCATATATAACTGCATTATAAGAAAATAAAAATAATTTGAATGAGGCACTAATAATTAGTGCATAATAGAAAAAGTGGTCTATATAAGGTACTTGGAAAAATCTAATAAAACAAAATTTACTAAATAAACTTTTAAAATACTACCTGAAATGAAAAAAAAACATAAATACAAATAGAAAATTTCTGAAGGATGTAGCTGAATAAAAGAAATAAAACTAACCAATCTCAGGAATGAAATGGAAGGTAAGAATTATATTTTAGTGGTTAAGACTTATAGGCAAGAAGGAACTTAAGTAAAGAGAGGTATATGAGAATTTATGATAATGGAAAAAAGGAGAAATGTGAAAACCATCAAATAGAAATAGAAAGTTATTTAAAAATGAAATAAGAAATAATGGCTGGGGGTGGTGCCATAGGCTTGTAATCCTAGTGGCTCAGGAGGCTGAGGCAGGTGGATTGCAAGTTCAGCCTCAGCAAAATCGAGGCACTAAGCAACTCAGGGAGACCCTGTCTCTAAATAAAATACAAAATAGGGCTGGGGATGTGACTCAGTGGTCTAGTACCCCTGAGTTTACTCCCCTGCACTTCCATGCAAAAATAAAAAGTAAAATAAAATAAGAAATGATCAATTCAGAAGGCCAAGATGATTTAACAAATATATAATTGCAGTTCCACCAGAGTAGCAAATGAAACCATTGGAGTAGAATAAATAGCATAATATATAACTCAAAAAAGATTATTTATATTAGCCAAAACATATTTTATGCACTTTTTATGTGGAGGAGTTAAAATTAAAATGCCTGGATATCATAAAAGTTACAAATACCAAGAAAGGTAACAAGACTTATGAACAGTACTTGTTCATACATAATTGAAACATCCATTTAAGATTTTCAAAGAAATAAGGATTTCACATTCAAACAAGTTCAATTTCATCTAAAAGAAATATAGAAGAATAATTATGTTCCTTCAAAGGATCAGGAAATTTTTTTCCATGAACTTTTCTTGACAAAAACGTTCTTAAAAGAGCACCACTTGATCAGGATTGTTGAAGTAAGCTTCCCCCAAGGTGAGCATTCCTGTACATAAGCATTCCACCAGAATTAGAACAAGCAGTAAAGGTACAGAATATTCAGGAAGCAATGCGTATTCTGACAGAAAAGTTGTAAATTATCAAATATGAAGAAAGCAGAGAATAATCAAATAGGAAGAATTCAGAGAGGGTTTCTGGTTCCAGATAAACTTGTTGATTGATTTTCAGTATTAATGCCCAAAAATGTTATTTATAATTAGATATTAAGATAAAACTAGAATAAATAAGTCACAAATTAAATCCATAATTGTCTGAAGTAGGAAAAATAGTATTTTAAAAACAGATAATTAAGTGTGACATTATAATGTGAGATACTAGAATAAAAAAATGATTTGTGAATAATAAAGTCATGAAAATAAAAAAGATCACATGAAAGATTTTATAACACAAAATAACAGAAGTAAGATCAAAGAGATTGGTTTTATCAGTTAATACAAATGGGCTTAAAGCATGTATGAAAGGAAAAAATGTTTAAACAACAAAACCAATAATGTATGTGTTATGATTTCTAAAACTAAAATAAATATTCCTCATGTACAAAGGAGCAGAAATCCTTAACAAAGTACATGAAACTAAACTTTACAATACATTGAAATGATAATACAACCTGATCCAATGATTTATACTTGGTATAAGGAATGTTTAAGCATATACAAATAAACAAACACAATGCACCACTCTAATGAAAAGAGTGTAAAAATCATGTCAAGAGAGGATGTTTAGGCATTTAACATAATTCCACGTCTTTATGACATAATATACAAAAAATATAGAAATACAGAATAAACCTCAACATCTAAAGGCATTTTATGACAAGATCACATGTATCATCACATTCAACAGCAAAGAAACAGAGCCCTTATCCTTTAAGATTAGGAGTAGGCCAAGGTCCCCACTCTTACTCTCTATGTAGTGCTGAAAGTTCTAGGCAGGGAAATTAGGAAAAGAAATTATAGACATCTGGATCAGAAAAGGAGAAGTAAAATCATCTCCAGAGACAACATCATCTTACTTACAGAAAACCCTAATGACTCCACAAAAAAAAAAAAAAAGACTCAGTGATGGTACAGCATGCAAAAATCACTTCCACATCTATGAACCAACAGCAATCAACAAAGAAATTAAGAAAAAATCTAATAATCACATGGAAAGCTAAAATACATAGGAATAAATTTAATTGAGAAGAGGAAATATATATATATATATATAAAAGCAATTAAAGCATCAGTAGCAACTGATGACACAAATAAAAGAAAGGTCATCTCACATTAATTAATTAATTGAAAAAAATAGCATTGTTCAAATGCCCATGCTATCTATCTAAGCAACTTACAGATTCAATTAAATTGCTAGAAAAACTACATTTTTTTTTTTTAGAGAGAGAAAGGAAACAACTGTGAATTTGTGCAGAAATTTAAAAAAAAAAAAACAACAATATTCTACATAGCTACAAAAATCTTGAGAAAGAAAAAATATCTGGAGGCATTATGCTTCTTGATTTCAAACTTTACTAACAATCTATACTAATTAATAAGTTATGGTATTAGCATATCAATAGACGCAAAGACCAATGAAACAGATTAGAGAGTCAGGAAACAATGCATGTTTACACATTCAACTAACTAGATGGTTAACCTGAAATCTAAAAACAGGAAACATTTTTGCTTTTTATGTATACATAGAACATCCTAAACAACTGACCTTCTGAAAGGCTAGAAAGAAGGCAAATTTAGGATAAACTGACAAATTTCTAGAGACATAAGACCTACAGAAATTCAATCATGTGGATATAGAAAACATAAACAAACCAGTATCAAGCAATGAGATTAAAGCAGCAATTAAAAGTTTTCCAACACAGAAAAGTTGAAGACTAGATTGTTTCTCTGCCAAGTTCTACTAGACCTTTAAAGAAAAACTAATGCCAATCTTCCTCAAATTATTCCATGAAAAGAAAGGGAAGGAATACTGCCAAATTAATTTTATTAACCTGATATGAAAACCAGACACAGATATATCAAGGAAAGAAAACTTTAAATCAATATTTCTTATAAACATAGATGGAAACATCTTTTTGTGACATAATTACATGATATAATATGAACATTGAAAAACAATTGTATTTGTAATAGCAATGAACCTATTGATGTTAAAATTAAAAATATAATATCATGTACATCCCCTCTAAAATAAAATGCTTAGGTATAACTCTAACAAAACATCCACAGGATTTGTATCCTTTTTTTTTCCTATTTTTTAATTTACAAATAACAGCGGAATGCGGGCACAATTGTTCATATCTCTGGTGGTATGCAAAGTATATTCATACCAATTCATGTCTTCATACATGTACTTTGGATAATGATGTCCATCACATTCTACCATCATTTCTAATCCCATGACCCCTCCCTTCCCCTCCCACCCATCTGCCATATCTAGAGTTCATCAATTACTCACTTGTTCCCCCTGCCCACCTCACTATGCATCAGCCTCCTTATATCAGAGAAAACATTCAGCATTTGTTTTTCTGGGATTGGTTAACTTCACTTAGCATTATCTTCTCCAACTCTATCCATTTACCTTCAAATGCCATGATTTTATTCTCTTTTATTGCTAAGTAATATTCCATTGTGTATCTATGCCATATTTTTCTTAATCCCACCTACTGAAAGGCATCTAGGTTAGTTCCACGGTTTATCTACTGTGAACTGTGCTGCTATAAACATTGATGTGGCCGTGTTCCTGTACTATGCTGTTTTTAAGTCCTTTGGGTATAGTCCGAGGAGAGGGAGATCTGGGTCAAATGGTGGTTCCATTCCCAGTTTTCCAAGGAATCTCCAAACTGCATTCCATATTGGCTGAACCAGTTTGTAGTCTCACCAGCAGTGTACAAGTATACCTTTTTTCCCATATCCTCACCAACACTTATTGTTGTTTTTCTTCATAGCTGCCATTCTGACTGGAGTGAGATGAAATCTTAGACTAGTTTTTATTTGTATTTCTCTAATTGCTAAAAATTATGAGCATTTTTCATATGTCTGTTGATTGATTGTATATCCTCTTCTGAGAAGTGTCTGTTTAGGTCCTTGGCCCATTTATGGATTGGGTTTTGTTTTTTTGGTGTTTATCCCTGTGCCTTCAACAAATGAATTAATGAATAAAATGTGTATATAAATAATAAAGATTTACTCAGTCATAAAGAAAGAAGAAATCAAATCATGGCATTTCCTGGTAAATGACTAGAACTGGAATATATCATGCAAAGTGAAATAAGCTAGACTCAGAAAATCAAGGGTTGAATGCTTCCTCTCATATATAGAAGTTAGAGAATCACATCGGTTACACATCCACTGTTTTACATATTGCTTTACTAGTGTCTGTTGTATTCTGCTGATTCTGCAATCTGAATACGGGGTAAAAATGGAAGTTCATAACCCACTTGAATCAAAGTGTGAAATATGATATATCAAGAACTATATAATGTTTTGAACAACCAACAATAAAAATTTTAAAAAAAGAAGTTAGAGAAATATTAGCAGAAAAAAAAATGATTGGCAGAATTGCATGAAAGTAGAAAGATGAACAGCAGAATACAGGAAGAGAATGGTGGCTGGGAAGATAGAGGAGAAGGAGAGGAACTGTGGAATCCAATTGACCAAACTTTGTTATATACATATATTAATTTACCACAATAAATTTCAATTTTATGTATATTTCAAAAAACAACAACTTTTAAAAAATTAAATAAATACAAGGAAGACGAGTAGAGGTAGGAGAATGGGGAAAGGGAGGAAGGAAGAAATAGAAAAATAGTGGGGAATGAAATGGAGCTATTATGTTGCATGCATATAATTATGTAAACCCCCACTGTTACATACAACAAAAATGTGCTAATAAAACATTTTTAAACTAAAAAAAATCACAAATGACCCCTCTGAGAAACTATGTGCAAATAAAAATTTAAATTTAATAAAACTGATATTTTCTGAAAACATAACTAAAGTTGAGTGCATTTGACAGAAAATGTCTAAACAGACAATTTTTCATGCAAGAAAACTAGAAGTTTCATATATTTCTCTTGCAGAAAAAGAATCAGCCTCAGATGTTTTTATATAGTTACGCTACCACAGATGTAGAGAGAATCTAGAACTAATTATTGCAAATATTCTGTAGAAAACCAAAAGGAGAAATAATTTCAAATTATTTAAAGATAATAGAATACGGAAAATCACTACAGGCAAATATTTCTTCTGAACAGTGAGAAAAAATGTGAAAAAATACCAAGAAGTAAAATCTATGATGTTATTTAAATAAATAATTTTTATCTAAGTGTTACAAATGCAAAAGTAAGTTAATATAAAAAAATTAATATAATTCAGTAAATTAAAAAAATAAGACAATAGTATAATTTTCTATGGAGTATGAAGAAATGCATTTCATAGGAAATTTTCATGTTTAAAACACTAAATAAAAAGAGTAATTTATATATACTTTATTAACATAAAATGTGTATATTAGTACTAAAGAAACTATTTTACTTAGTGGAAAAACCTAAAAGAAACTAAAATAAAATTATGTACTACAGTTGAGTATTCATTATCTTCAATTTTCTTTAATACTGTCTTAGAAATATTATTCAAAGTATCTAATTGCAGATATTTTGATAGGTTAATATGGAGAAATACAATTTAATATTAAAATAACTATAAACTGGAATGATCACTGGATATAAAGTGTAAAGTAATCAATAGTCTTCAAATGCAAAGTCAATAACAAGACAATAAAACTGTAGAAGAGAAACATTTTAATAAAATATGCAGAAGTATAAATCCTAACAAGAAACGGGAAGCAAAACACTCCTTGAAAAAGACTTGAACAAATGGAGTTATACATGTAGGGCCTGGAGAGGAAAACCTGACACCATAACAATGTCAATTCTCCCTAAGTTAATTGATAACAACAACATTATTCTAATGCCCCCTTGGTTTTCCTAGGGCTTAACACATTGATTATGAATCTTAAAGAATGAGTCAGGAAAAATCCAAGAAGGCAGTAAAGAGATGTTCTGCACTTATCTCTACCATATAGAAGAACTAGGGCAACAATAAAAGGTATTTATTTCAAGGAGAGTGACTAAAAGAGAACTGTGGAAAGAAGTAAGATAGTGACAGGAGCCCTAAGCCACACCGAGAGTCAGAAAGGCAACCTAAAGAGAGGAAAAAAGCACACTGCTACTTGAAGCACAGATCTCCGGATGGAGGTGAAGTGGGGACTTCACACAGCCAGTAAAATGTAAGTGGGAAATACCTGCTACAATCCACTTGGCAGTAACCTGTTGGGTCCTAGCTACTTTGGTGAACTGACTTGGATCTAAGTGACTGCTTTGCTTCAAAGAAGAAACATACATTGACCCTTCACTCCCCCAAATCCAAGCTATGACCACTACAAGACTCACTGCTAGACTCCATCACATCTTGGTGTTCAGAAGCTGCCACAGTGATGCTTCCACAGCCCTGGCCTTATGTGTTCCTGAAAAGGTGGTGAACAGGTAGGTCCCTTAGGATTCTGTTTCTTAGCTTCAGTAGCTAAAAGAGCCACAAGTCTCAGTACCATAACTTAGAATGTAGAAAAGGTCTCCGGCACAGTCATGGACTTAGGGTGACGACTATTTGTGCCCAAATTCCCAGCATCCCTCTTTTTTGTCCCTTTGAATTTGGGTAAGGTCTCACTATGGTTTCACAACACCAGAACTGTGGCTACTAGTTCCACAAACTCTGTATCATAGACATTCTGTGGCTCATCCATTGCATTTGGCCGTGACACCACAACTACTGACACCACAGTAGTGTTCCAGAGTCACTCACTTGTCACAAAATCCTCCTTACCACTTGTGTTCATTCCTTGGGATCTGGCGAAGCTTTCTTTGCATCCTACAACTTTATTTTTTATTTATTTTTTATTGGGTGTTCAAAACATTATAAAGCTCTTGACATATCATATTTCATACATTAGATCCAAGTGGGTTATGAACTCCCATTTTTACCCCAAATACAGATTGCAGAATCACATCGGTTACACATCCACATTTTTACATAATGCCATATTAGTAACTGTTGTATTCTGCTGCCTTTCCTATCCTCTACTATCCCCCCTCCCCTCCCCTCCCATCTTCTCTCTCTACCCCATCTACTGTAATTTATTTCTCTCCTTGTTTTTTTTTCCCATTCCCCTCACAACCTCTTATATGTAATTTTGTATAACAATGAGGGTCTCCTTCCATTTCCATGCAATTTCCCTTTTCTCTCCCTTTCCCTCCCACCTCATGTCTCTGTTTAATGTTAATCTTTTCCTCCTGCTCTTCCTCCCTCCTCTGTTCTTAGTTGCTCTCATTATATCAAAGACAACATTTGGCATTTGTTTTTTAGGGATTGGCTAGCTTCAGTTAGCATAATCTTCTCTAATGCCATCCATTTCCCTGCAAATTCCATGATTTTGTCATTTTTTAGTGCTGCGTAATACTCCATTGTGTATAAATGCCACATTTTTTTATCCATTCATTTATTGAAGGGCATCTGGGTTGGTTCCACAGTCTAGCTATTGTGAATTGTGCTGCTATGAACATCCATGTGGCAGTATCCCTGTAGTACGCTCTTTTAAGGTCTTTAGGGAATAGTCCGAGAAAGGGAATAGCTGGGTCAAATGGTGGTTCCATTCCCAGCTTTCCCAGGAATCTCCACATTGCTTTTCAAATTGGCCGCACCAATTTGTAGTCCCACCAGCAATGTACAAGAGTACCCTTTTCCCCACATCCTCGCCAGCACTTGTTGTTTGACTTCATAAGGCTGCCAATCTTACTGGAGTGAGACGGTATCTTAGGGTGGTTTTGATTTGCATTTCTCTGACTACTAGAGATGGTGAGCATTTTTTCATGTACTTGTTTAAACTAAAAAGTTTTTTTTTTTTTCTCAGCAAGAGAAACAATAAGAGAGGTAAATAGGGAGCCTACATCCTGGGAACGAATTTTTACTCCTGACACTTCAGATAGAGCCCTAATATCCAGAATATACAAAGAACTCAAAAAATTAAACAATAAGATAACAAATAACCCAATCAACATATGGGCCAAGGACCTGAACAGACACTTCTCAGAGGAGGACATACAATCAATGCATCCTACAACTTTAACACTACATTAGCCAGTGTTATGATGCAGGAATCCATCTGCACTACTCCTTGAGAACTAAGAAAGAGCCATCAATGTTCGGCTGTTGGAGGACCACGGTTACCAGCTCCGTATAATTAACACACATACATTTATATTGAGGGACTTGTGGAAGGTGTCCTTCATGTTCTGTGTCTGTTTCATAGCTGTTGGTAACACGATCCTCAGTGTCTGTCATCCAAGATCACCTTATATGATGATGTCTTACACTTCACCTTGCGGCACCAGAACTCCATGAGCATATAGTGGAGCCAGAGGTTGTGCATCTCTGGAAACTCACAACCACGGAATAATCACACAACAATCCTCGAGAACTGGTGCAGATTGGTCTACGAAGGAAGAATAAAAAATAATGAAAAAACTGCATTTTCAAGCTCATCTATAATCTAAGCTCAACTGACACCTTATATCCTACCTAAATTTATTTATGTTTTCCTTCAGAAGATACCCTATAAAATAGGAGAAGATGAGTGCTATACCAGATGCTCACATGTCAAACAGGGACACAAGAAACAGGAGAAAGCAAAGAGAAACAGAATAATTATCCAGAAATAGATTCCAATTTGAAGAAAATCTATGAAATGCCTGAAAAAATAATTCAAAATCGCAACCTTATAGAAACTCAGGGCAATGAAAGAATACAGGTAGACAATATAGTGAAATGAGAAAAAAAATATGATGTAAAGAATGAATTTATCAAATAGGTAGAAATCATTTAAAAAAAAGAATCACTCAGAAATCTTGGTGATGAAAACTTCAATCAATAAAATAAAAAATGTAACTAACACCTTCCAAAATGGATTAGACCAAGTAGAAGAAATAATCTCTGAACTTTAAGATAGGTCTTTTGATAAAACTAAGCCAGGTTTCAAGAAAGGAGAAATCAAAAAGAGGAAGAAAGAAAAGAAAAAGAATTAAAAACATATTTAATAAAATAATAGCTGAAAACTTTCCAAGTCTTCAAAGGAATATGGACATTTAAGAATCTCAAAGTGTCTTAACTAAGATTCAACCAAAAGACATTCTCTAAGGCATATTCTTGTCAAAATGTCAAATGTACAAGACAAGGAGAGAATTCTAAAAATAGCAAGAGTATCAAACCACATATAAGGGACCTTTCATTAGGCTAATGTCAGATTTCTCAGTAGAAAATGTGCATAGTAGAAGAGAATGAAATGATGCACTTTCAGTACTGAATGAAAAGAAGGGAAGAAAAATAAACAAATAAATCCTGAAAAACAAGAATTCTATATGCAGCAAAACTTCAGAAACAAAGAAAGAATTGAGTCATTCCCAAACAAGCAGAAACTGAAGAACTCCATCACCACTAGATTAGCCTTATAAGAGAGCTTAAGAAATTCCTACACTAGAACAGAAAAAGAAAGACAATATCTACCATCATGAAAAACATGGATATATGAAACTCACTCACAGAAGAGACATTATAAGAGATAAAAGAAGAGATCAAAGCTTATCACAGCAGAAAACTACCAAACCACAAAGGCAAATCATAAGATAAGTGGAAAAGAAGAAAATACATAGAATGCAATCATTAAATAACTAACAGAATTCAGGAAGAAATCTATCCTATCCATAATAAACTTGAATATATACACACTAAATTTACCAACCAAAATATAAAGATTGGTTAGGTACAGTGATGCACACCTAAGAATCCAGTGTCTTGGAATGCTAACACAGGAAGATTGCAAGTTCAAGGCCAGCCTCAGCAAATTAGCAAGGGCCTAAGCAACTTAGTGAGACTCCGTCTTAATTTTTTTTTAAGGGCTCAGTGGTTAATTGCCCCTGGGTTCAATCCCCAGTTTTTTTTAAAAAAATATTGGCAAAAGGGATTAAAAAATTTACCCACTATATATCTTCCACAAGGACCTCACTTTACAAACAATAATACACACAGATTGAAAGTGAACATTTGGGAAATAAGTATAAAATCACAACAGAAACCAAAAGTGAGGAGTATCAGGAAAAAGACATCTCAAAAAAGTAAAAAGAGAAGAAATGTCATTATATACTAAGAAAAGGATAGATTTAATAAGAAAATGCAATAATTATAAATGTCTATGCAACCGACTCTGGAAATGAACAGATTTCATCTAAAGGAAGAAGGGGCTCCACTATGATAACCGGGGACATCAGCACCTTATTTTCACCACCCAGACAAAAATCTTTAAGTTTAACCATAGTATAGAACAAACTGACTTGACAGACATCTTTAGACTGTCTCATCCAGGAGTACCAGAACCTACCTTGTTCTGTGAACAGAAAATTTTCCAGGATTAATCATATGCTAGGTCACAAAGAGAGTCTCAATTAAATTTTACAAAATAAAATCATATTATGCATTTTCTCAAACCACAACAAAATAAAACTATAAATAAACAAGAACAATAAAAATATGCAAATACATGGAACTGAACAAAATATTCTTACATGTAAAATTTGTAAAAAAATTAAAGGGAAATTATAAAATAATGCTCGAAATAAATAAAAAAGAAAATATAGTATATCAAAATCTGTGTCACCCAGCAAATATAGTATTAATAGAAATATTTAGAGCAACTAATATTTGCATCAAATCAAAAAAAAAAAAAAAGAAAGTGAGAGAGATTTCAAATAAGTGACCCAGCAATATACCTTAAGGCCATGAAAGCAAGAAAAAAATAAAGTATAACGATATAAATAATAAGGATCCAATAATATATAAATAAAATCAAAATTTAAAACAAAAAAAATCACTGAAATAGAGTTGAATTTTAAAAAGAAAATATTAATAAACATTTAGCTAGAATCACCAAAAAGAAAGAAATAAAGAGTGAATTGATATAAATAAAAACAAAGACAAAAACGGAGAAATAACTGAACCCACAGAAATGTAAAGATCATAAGAAACTGCTGTAGACAATTATATACTAACATATTGGAGACTCTAAAAGAAATGGATAAACTTGTGAACATTTATATTCTATCAAGATTGAATCAATAAGTAGAAAACATAAACAGAAAAATAAAGGGTAATAAAATTGATGTAGAAATGAAAAGCCTTCCTTTAACAAAAAATCCCAGGAAGACCTATTGCTTTACAGATACATTTTATAAAAATTTAAAAAAGAAGAAATTCCATTTTTTCTTTAATTATAGCAAAAAGCTGAGGGGGAAAAATAAGTTCTACACTTGTTCCCTTGAGACTAGTAGTACCCAAATTTGAAACTAGATAAACAACATAACAAAAATAAAAGCTATAATTTAATCTACTCTAATATAAACATATGAAAAAAATTTCAGCAAAATTCTAAGAAGCAAAATCCAACAGCCCATCAACAAGCTCATATTCTATAATCAAGTGGGATTCATCCCAGGGGTGCAGAGATAGCTTCACATTTGTAAATCAATAAACAGTATATCCCATCATCATAATCAAAAACAAAAATCATACGATCATCTTAACAGAGGGAAAAAAATCATCTGATAACGTTCAACATTTCTTCATGATAAAAAATCTAAATAAATTGGGAAAAGAAGGTACATACTTCAACCAACAGTCAACAAAATGCTGAGCAGGAAAGGCTGAAATCATTTTCCTAAGATCTGGAACAAGATAGTAACTGCTTTCCCTCCTCTTATTCCCAATAATGCAGTAAATCATAGTAGGAACAATCAGGTAAGAAAGAAAGAGCAAGCGGAGAGGGGCATCAAATCACAAAGAAAAGTTAAATTATCAATATTTGCAGTTGACATGATTTTCTACATAAAAAACTAAATATGCTATAAAAATTTCCTAGAATGATACAATCTATAATAAAGTGACAGGATACAAAGTTAGCATAAAACATAGCTTCTTTATACATTAATAATTAACTTACTGAAGAAGAAATCAATAAAACTATTCCATCACAACAGTCACAAAAATATCAGGCATAAAAATATTTAAAGAAGTAAAAGATCTCAACAGTAAAAATTATAAAACAGTGATGAATGAACTCATAGAGGATACAAAAGTAAATTAAAGATAATTTGAATTTATGTAATGGAAGAATTAGTACTGTTTAAACAAATAGTACTGAAAGCAATCTTTAGATTAAATGTGATCCTAATCAAAATGCCAATTACTGCCATCACAGGTATAGGGGATGAAATCTAAAAAGTCATAGGGAACCACAAAACTTAGAATAGTTAAAGTAATTCTGAATCCCATCAAGATGTACAAATCTTATGTCTCAATAAAAAGGCATTTGAAAAGATCCTGAAACTTCAAAAAAAATTAAGAAATTAAAATTAGAAATACAAAATAAAAAATATTAAATCCTCAAAAAGAACAAAGTGTGGGTGTGGGGTTGGGTATATGTTGGTGAGTATATTCAAATATTTTTATTTTGTATTCACTGTAATTGAAATAATGTGAAATTTGTTCTTGTAAAGAACAACAGCCTATGAAACACAAATTCAGAGATAGACCTAAGTGGATGTGAACACAGTTATGGTAGATATCAAAACCCCACAGTCATCATTCTGTGAATATGGCTTTCATTTATTTTGCTTTATTGAGTTAAAGGTAGTGGCATGTTTTATTTGTTACACAGAGTATTTTTCTATTTAATATTCTTCATAGATCCCTCATTCTTCCACTGTATTTGAATAGAATTTATGGAAGGTACCATTTTAACTAAATTTTCCAGGTGAGGCATGAGCTATGTTCATCTTTCAAGCAGGCAGAAAAATTATACATGATCAAAGATCAATGTTGGATCTACCCTTCACTTCTGGTCTATCTACCATGTCTTTCTTTCCTTACCTCTGCCACAATAGATTTTCCTAAAAATTAGTCTTACTATGGTTATTTCTTGTTCATTTTTCTGCCTTCTGTACCCATCCTTGAAATAAAATCAAATTCAGTCAAACTTCTACCCTTATCCAGAGAATTCCTCCTTCATAGAAAAGTTGGTTCTGTAACTCAGGGTCTATCAGAATTTATAATGACATTTCTGTAGCTTTTTTAAAAAAATCAACAATAACTATTATAGATTGAAACATCATTGAGCATCATTGCTTTTCAGGGATCTAACTTATTTTTCTGTTTTGTGCATTCAAAGATCTCTTAATTTCTTTCAAACATGACTTTATCCTTAGTTGTTTTTACACACAAAATAAAGGGATATTCTAATTTACTTTGATTTGAAAAAAAAAGCAATTCCTAGTCAAAGATTTTGTTTTAAATAATGGATACAAGATATTCCTCAAAATAATTTGACTTTCACATTGAAAACAAATTGAAAATGAGGTTTTGCTGAAGTATGGGTTTCCTGAGGTAATGGCAAAGGACACTTTGTCACATTTAAACGAGGCAAGGATTTCATCAAGAAGGGCAAAACGTATGAAAATAAAGATCCACTGAAAACCTGATACTAGTAACCTTAAAAATGTACACCATAACACTTCAGTAGTTTCACAGGTGGAAAAACGTCAAGTGTGTTTACACTATTTGCCATAAGCCAATTTTATCTGCATCAAGCCATATGGTTTGGGAAACTGGGAGTTTCAGAATTCACAGTGAAATTTAACAGTACTGTCTGAAAACAGTTTATACAGAGTTTACAAGCCATTCGAAGACACATTGGGAATCTTTTTTCCCCTTTTTTATCCATTTTTAAAAACAATGTATGTAAATAACTACACTGATAGTTTAAAAATAAATATACAAAGTTTTTGTAATTTTCTGAAAATGACTATATCCCTACAATAATCTACACAAAATTTTGTTGTCATAAATTGCACCATTAGTGTTTTGTCTTCTGATATATAAAATTGGAAGCCCTTGATATAACATATACTTAATTACTTAAAATATTAATTATATCTTTTGTAGTTTGAAACTATTAATTATATCCATCAAAGTAAATATTGCTGTGTAGTCATTCAGAGAAATGCATGGGAAAATTTAGTAAAATATTACATTTCAACTAATCTATCAATCATATTAAGCAATTATCCTCTTGATAACTATGGGGTAACTTAGAGCCAAAAGCTTACATTTTTACCTTTTGTTAGTGTTTTGAGTTATAAAATACACTATAAAATATCATCAGCAATGTTACTTAAGACATCGCATTAAGATCTGAAGTTTGACTTTATTGCAGGTTTTTAATTTTAATTTTTGGATTATAACTCAAAGCAATTAGGTTAATGAACACAATGAAGTATAATATGCATATATTCAAAAAAATATCAATTTGAAAAAGGAAAGAACCTTACAAAACATTTCCAAACGTTAAAAAAAAATGACTTGCCTGCATATCCTACAGAAAACATCATCCTTTTCCATAGAATCCCTAATATTTATAGTAAAACTGAAAAAGTTGAATTTACACCAAATTGATTAGTTTGGAAACAATCACTCCTGTAATTAGGATAGGTCAGGAAAAGTTTCTTTATAAATAATTTATTAGAAACTACTCTATAAAAACCTAGGGAAATGTCAAGCCAGGTGCAATCTTTTAAAACTATTCCTGTATAAATCAATTAAGGTGCTTTATTTTGACATCTAGTGTCAGTATTTACCAAACGTAGATAGACAAGTCCATCCCTGCAGCCTGCATTTGCAAATAACTTTACTCATTAATGTTTAATTAAGACAGAGGAAAACTGTCCTTGATATTTTGCTGCAATTAGTGCTCTCTATACCCCACTGACTTCTCATGATGAATTACTTTTCAAATGAAAAGTGAAGTGATTAAAACTGGAGACACTCCATCTACTACGAATTGCCCATACCACATTTTAAAGAGAAAACCAAATACCGCTACCCATGGTGAAAATGCAATGCAAGTTATTTGCTATTGTCAATTACAACAGTGAAGTTTCTTTTTTATTATGATTCTGAAGTGATATGATATGAAAATCTCAATTTATTTCAGATAAATTATAAAATCAAACAATTAATTCTAAAACTTTAAGGGGTTTAATTCAATATCTTTAATTTAAGTTATTCCATAAACTCTAATTGTGAAGCTCACAAATGGTGTCCAAATCATTTTGCTGGTAATTTTTCACATTTTCCTAAAACAATCCATAATCTATTTTGTCCCTATACCACCACCACCACCAACAACAATAAAACACTGAATAAACAAAAACTTAAAATCTGAAAGATTGGTTGACTTATGCAATGTTTCACACTCACAAAATATAGATCTAAAAATAAAATATGGTTGGAACATTCTTGAAATGGCATGTTGTTACCACGTTATGCCTAACATTGACAAACCAACTATAATGTTCATACTAATAGTAGATAACTATTTTCTAATTTCTTAAATATTCACTTTTTTCATTATTCTCTCGATTTTATAATTTGTCCAGGCAAATGTATATTAAGTACTTAGAGTTTACAATTAATAGCCTCAGAACTAGGTTCACCAAGAGCTGTGTTATGCCTGTTCTCTATAGTGAATTAGTTGCCAACATGAAAAAAAAATGGTGAAATTTCACATATAAGTCTAGATTTCCAAAGTCTTTGTAGATACAAGTGGAAGATCTGGCCAGTATGGGTGTACATCACAGATGACTGCGTTGTCCTCAAGAGCCCAGAAGAAGTGAGTCACTTTCAACAGTGTCCATATTGTTCTTCACAGTCCCTGCCATTCCCTATAGCTTCCCACCATCTGGGCTTTGTGTCTGTTTCATGTAAGTTCATGGTTATAAAAGCACTGTTGCTTTTATAACAACCAGCTTCAGTCTGTAACACCTGCCTGTCACTCATTATTTTGCCTGCCTACTTCTTCAAGGTCTTTGCACTAGCAATTCTTGACATGATTATTCAGAGGCAAAGTACATGAAACATGGTAATACACACACACACACACACACACACACGCACACGCACACACATACGATTTTGATATTATGTAGTATGGAACTTACTTATAATTGGTTTAACATTCTTTGGACCTAAAGTGTTGTTGCATTGTATGACCACTAAAACTAATATCTATAATATGCAATTTAACTAAGTTTAATGGATAAGTGCTTTTAAAATCATGAGACTAATGAATGAGTATGTATTACCTGTGTGTGAAACTGTAAAAAAAATTCTTTGATCTTAGTCCATTGGAAAAAAGTATAAATAAATAGCTCACTGGTTAGTTCTGAAGAAAGTACTGATGTTATGGGCCAAGAAAAATCTATGGTAAGGGTGCAGAATAGAGAGCCAAGCTGAGTTGTCTGTGTAACCCCAAGGCATTGTCAGACAAGATTCAGGTAAGGGTGGGTGGTAGGTCAGCCTTGGTAACTTATAGACTAGATTAAGTTGAGGTTTGAAAACTGTTCAAGTAGAGACTAGAAAAGCATAGAATCTGGAATTTGATTTTAAATGCTTAATTTTATGAAATATGAGCTTCTGTGTTGAGTTGTCTAACATGATAAGGATATACAAAACTTCCTAATAATCTTCCATTCTCACTAAATGTACTGTTCTGTTTGGAAAATAGTTTCCTATGCCCTCTTCACATAGGACATTTCTTGCTCTCTCTCATTAAGGAGAAAAAAATGCACTTAAATTCTGACAATTGCTAGACTTGGGTTTAAACATCAACATGACCTCAAATGTCCAAGATAGAATAAACCTATGGAAAATTAAGAAAATCCACACTGGAGAAACATAAATAGACCCTTAATATTGGCCTCACTATTGGGTGCCACTTATGATAACAATTCCAAGACCTTGAGCTCTCAGCAGGTTTACTGATGGAGAACTCTTATCAGAGCCCCTGCTGTTAGTTCTGACAGATTTTACCACACATGGTTGCACATGGCTACACTTGTACCCACTCAAGTGTTTAAGAAGTGTCTAGTGCTGAGCCACTGAGAATTTGCCTCAGTAATGTTTTAATTGCAATGCTACCTCTAACCAAAGAGGTTAAGTTGGATAGGAAAAGTTGCCTTTGTTGTTATTTTCACTTTCTTCAATGCAAAGAAACAAATTATCTGAAGGTATACATTTCTGATGCTGTCACATTACATATGTACATTCTTTGAATTGTTGAGATATATACTTTTTCGTATAAAAGAGATAAGCACATATATTTCTTAAAGATTATAACATGCAGTGTAAGAAATATTCATGCACATTTCCATGTACTTGATAACCCAAAACAAAATATTTGAGCAAGATGGTCAGGTCTTGAAAACATGCAATGTTGCTACAGGAAATAACCATGAATCTTAAGAGACAGAATTTTATAACATTTTATGTACTTCCTCCTTCTAAAGTTAGAGCATTGGTACATTGGAATAACAATGTGCCTAGTGCATTCTTCATGACATGGTTCATTATTGAGAGAAAGAATAGCACTTTCAATAAAATCAAAACAAAAATGAAAAACATGGATTTTTACATAAAATAAATCCAATTTTGAATCTTAGCTAGATCTTTCATATTTCTGAACTATTGGAATAATGTCATTCACCTTTCATATATTTTGTGAAGACTACTCAAAATAATGTGTAAGCTTCTTATTTCAGTGACAGGCCCTCAATATCACGACAAGGACCAGTATTAGATATAAATGTTTCTTATGCATTAACTATATAAAAATGTAAAATCTATAATGTGTCCATTTAAATGTTTTAAATATAGTCAGAATTATAGGATTATGTGTGTATTTCATAAAAATATTTCATAAAAATATTTAAATATATATATATTTAAGAAATATATATATATATATACATATATATATATATAAATTATAGTAAAATCCTTTCTAAAATGATAGTATAAAACTGCACTTTACAATCCTGTAATATTCATGTACATATATGTGTGTGTATAAAAAACAAAATTGTAGAATAAATTGTGTAGCTTATTCACAATCTAAAGAATTCTGTGTTATGAGTATACTTCAAGATATCTATACTTCCTAAATTAAATCTATGAAGCCAGTAATTAATCTAACTCTGAACAAAGCAGAACAAAACAATTATAAAGTAAGAATAAAATTTTCAGCATTTAAAAAAACAATTTGGAGTATTGGTTATAATATAGCATTATCTATGGATGCTATGAGTACAATGAGCATCTAAATATGTTTAATAATTGCCACTCTATTTTACAGATCACAGTACTTAGAACTGCGGCAATTCTACTTAAACAATACTACTGAGATTAGAGAAATACAACTTTGCTGGTTACTAGAATGCAAGCTCAAGATGAAACCAACACTCTATCAAAATACCATGACTCCAAATGGTTTTCTTCTTCTTCTTCTTCTTGTTACACATGAAAATTTTAAGAATGTTCTTTGAATTGTTGAGATCCATCATATAGAGGTTTTACTTCTTCACGTACAAACTACTGTCTTTTGGTTCTCTATATTTCTTTTTGAGTTTGCATTCCATGTTAAATATTCTGACAACTCCCATCAAGATCAATATCAAGATTCCTCTGCACTAAGAGATACATTGGGAAACTTCTAGCCTCAAAATGAGGTCTAGGTTAACTCTTCTTTTTTTACAGAGCAGAAGTCTGAGGCTCCAGCCTCACAGATGTGTCAGTACTACAATAATTGGCCTTCTTGTTCCTATAAAATAGAAGCATTATTTCCTGCACAAAAACAAAATGTGCAATCCCTGCATCAATTGGATCTAGCTGCAAGGGTCTATCACCAGAGCCATGCCACACCAGCATTCAGGAGAATGCACACTTTGTCCTTTTGGTTTAGCAATTACATGTAATCATGCTTTGGGATCTCTAATGCAGACTTTTCTTTCAATCAAAATTTATAAAGACATTTAATTGTACCTTGGTTTTAGATTTTATGGAAGATGACCAGTTTATTAGAAGCGTCATCAAAAGTGAGTTTTCAGCATGCCACATGATCATATTATCCCCTTTAATTGGGTAGGGAATATAAATACCCAACCAGGTAAACTGCACTCATGTGGAAAATAAATGAAAAATAGATACAAAGATTAATATTTTTATGAAATATCAGACTTGCCTGGAGGTAAATCTGCAGCTGTCCTAGGGAAACAGAATGACTCTATGTAAGGATAATCATCTTAAGAGACATATCTAGTCAGTATTTTAACTGCTCATTGCACACAACTCTTTCTTTTTATATATATATATATTTTTAGTTGTAGTTGGACACAATATTTTATTTTTATGTGGTGCTGAGGATCGAACCCAGAGCCTCGTACATGCTAGGCGAGAACTCTACCACTGAGCCACAATCCCAGCCCGGCACACAACACTTTCATAGAATTGCTTTGTCTCAAATAAACTAATATATGTGATAACTATATTTTTAAAAAATACAAGTTTTCCTATAAAACTATCATTTTTTCCCTCTGAAGTTGGAGATATTTAAAACTACAGTTGATATTGTTCTCTGTTCATGGTGGCTGATCAAGAGCTATGAGCAAAAGTTATAAAGCATCTGTGGGATGTTAAAGAAGCTTAAACTTTATGTGTTAGCTTTAGTTTTATTCTTGGCTTTATGTTAATACTGTCATTTTTCTTTTTTAAACTCACTTTTGATGAATTGAATCTTGTTATATGTTATGTAATTGTAATTAACCCTTTCCAAAATAAGGCAGAATATTAATTAATGACTCAATGGTTTCATGGCAGACAGACCCTTGCAGAATCTCTCCCCAACTCATCTGTGCAGTCAGCCTTTCCTCAAACAGTTCCTTCTCATGCATTTTTTTCTCCTTCTACTCTGATTTTCTTATGACTTCCTGAAAACACAGTTGGACAATGCTGAGTCTCATCTTACAAAACCTTTCTTAAAGTTTATCTTTTGTTAGAAAGAACTAAAGTATAATAACTGTGAAATGAGATTCTTTGCCTTTACTTTGCCTTTTCTCTGTCATACTTAAATTCAGTAATATCCAAGATGCTAAATTCTCAATATTCAATCATATAAATTTTACCTTTCAAAGAAATCTAACTTGAATTTAGAACAAAGCCTAGATTAGAAAATAAAAATCTAAGACCTGGCTTTGATATATGTTCTTTCTATTGTATGATCTCACTATCATGTGCTGTTAAAACATTCTTACTTTTAGATAGGTTTTAATGTCTTTAATAGACCTCAGCTAATTTAAAAAGTCAATTAAAATTTTCAGTTATTCTGTAACATTCTTTGTACTAAATACTAACTGAAGTAGGGCAACCTTAAAATCTGTTTGCTAGGCAGACCCTGGTAGTATGAATGGATTGGCTAAATTGACTCACTAAAATATAATTCATGTAACCAATTTAAATAAGAGTAACCTTTCCAAGATGACTAAAGGAAAAAGCGACATGGGGTATGTCTACCTCCTCAATTCTCCAGGTCCTAATACGGGGGGCTGATGCTGATGTACTTAGTACCCTGGCACTCTCCTGGTGCCTGCCTCTCATGGAAGTCAGCTTTGTTCTGCTCTACTTTTAAGTAGAAGAAAACTGGAACCCAAGAGCTCCACGGAGGGGAGGCACTTCCTGCTTGAGTTCTGACTTGCTTATGTGGTTTGTTTGCATTATTTATTTATTTATGGTCGGGATCACAAGTAGAAAGTATTGGCCCTTTGAAGAATGAATGCGGCTGTCATCCTCCATTTCCTATGAGATGTCACAGCTGTGACAAGGAAGGGTTTATAATGGCACAGTTCGGTGCCTTCATAATTTATTCTCTCTGATTTTATGCTCTTTTAGTCTCCTGCTCAACCATCCACTAACAAGCAGTGATATTAGCCAATAAATCAAAGACGTCTGCTTGTCACCACCAGATGCTTGGCCACATCGCCGCCGATTATGAGACGTACAAAAGGACAGTTTCATGTAGGGAGCTCAGCAGAGGTGTTCCAGTGATATTCTGTTTGATAGGAAACCAGCGTGAGGTGAATATAGTAAAATTCAATAACTTTTATGCCTTGTAGCAATGAAGAACTAAGTTGAAATAAAACTGGAAGTAAATTAGGACCTCACCTTTATGACTATTCTTTTTTATGATCCTAAATCTCTTCCTTTATTACTTCAGCACAGGTGAGAGGAAGAAGAAATATTTTAATATACTCAAGTTTATTTTTCTGGGTCTGAAAATTTATCTCCCTTTTCTAAAAACAACAAATAAGACATTTACATTAGTCTATTAAATGTATCTATTAAAGCATCCATTATTTCTAAGGAAATGCAATAATAGTACAATAATGTTTGTATGAATTGTAGTGAATGTATATGAAGATTATAATTGTATTTTTCCTTTACTATTAAGAGCTATTGTCAACTCATTAAAACCATCCATTAGATATCAATTGCTTGCAATTTCCTTTGTCTCATTATTCAAACTACTGATCTACCACAATGTAGATATACATCACCTAAGGTATATAAAAAAGAAGAGTTTCAGCAGACTGAATTTATAGAAAACAAATGAATGTACACAATGTTTTCTAAAATGCTTCTCAGTGCAATATTGGATATTTAAAAAAAATGCAAGAATTTTTTTTTTATTTTTCCTTTAAGTGAACAGAAATAAAGAAGAGAGGTTTTGCTGCTTTTATTTTATCAAAGATGTTTATAACTTTTTCCTCATCTGAGAAGTTAAGCATATTTATATATCAAATATGTAGCTAGATTGTTGATTTGACATTTTAGCTATACTAACAAATTGCTATAGAATAATACAATAGCTCTTAAACTACAAATCAAATTTTATTGTAAAGGATAAAAGGCATATATAATTATGCTTCATATTTAATTAACAGGACCACTGTTTATCTTGTGACTACATAAATTGCCCTTGCTTTTCTTATGTTTTCTTTTGACTTTTAGTGGTTGTAAAGAATGCTATGTTAGAAGATTCAGAAAATGAATACTCCCCGGTCCCTCAATCAGATATCAATTCTCAGAGGCTAGTAGAAAAAAATAATTTTTCTTCTTGTTTTCAGCCAATTTTTTATCTTATTTTCATATCATAGATGTTTCTAAATTATGCGTTTTGACTATGACATCATTTAATCTTTCTCAGTGAAAGAACTTTAACGTTCCAAAGTGTGCACCATCGACATAATGACTTTTTACATTAAAATCTTTATTTGCATGATATGGTTTGTAAACAGAATGTCCTAAGTTGACATGTGTTGGAAGCACGGATCGAATGTAGCAAGGTTCAGAGGTGGGGCTTTTAGGAAAAGATTGGATCAGGAGGGTTCTAAGTTCATCAGTGGATTGATCCATTGATGGGTTAATTCACTGAAGGCTAAAGAGACCCATAGGAGACAAGATCAGTTGGAGGAAGTAGGTCATTGCAGGCATGCCCTGGAAGGGTTTTTCTTCTCTTTCTCTTCCCTCCCCTACCATCCCCCCTTTCTCTCTTTCCCTCCCTCTCTCTCTCTTCCCTCTTTCTGCTTTAGACACTCATGAGCTGAATAGCTTTCCTCTGCCATGCACTTCCCTCCTGTTAAGATGTCTCAGTTCCAAAGGGATGGAGCTGGCTGACAATGACCTTAGGGCTCTGAAACCATGAATCAAAGTAAACCTTTCTTCCTCTAACTTCTTCTTGTCAGGTATTTTAGTCACAGTGCCTGAAAAACTAACACATTGTATATATTCAAGCAGTATACATGTAAATTGCAATTGCACTCAATTTAGATAGTGATGTTTTAACATTGTTGTTATTCTGTTGTTGTTAGTATTGTGCTACTATTTGTATTATACCTTTTTACTCTGCTATTTCATGATGGCTCGATTTCTCTTCAGCCTATTAGGTGTTGAAAGTTGTCATATATCTAAAAAGCTTAGAGAATATAATTCAGCTGGAATCATGTGATTGGAGTCCTTTTATTTCTCTGGCCTACAGAATTGTTAGTTATAATTAGGTACTTAAGTACCATTTTATATTCTGCAAAGTTTTAGAAACTATCTTCTTATGTCTCACATTACTCTCTAACAAGAGCAAATTTCATTATATTAAACACAAGAAATCAAGGAAGCACACTAAAAATAAACTGAGTAACACATGTAGAAGTAAAATAGAAATCACAGGTATATTAAGGAGGTGATAAATTACAACAACAATAGTTTGGCTTCTGCATGACTACCACAGAGAAAAGCCTTCCTGCTTTCATCTCAAGAAGGGTATCAGTTTGTATTGCCCTACAGTAAAATGATAAGGATGACTTGAAAAAATGAAGAAGAACTGTGAGAATACAGAAAATAAGAAGCAGATTAAGGTTTTGGTAGTATTTACTTTTGATGAGACACAATTAACACTAAGTTTACCAGCTAAGGAAACCTATGAGTTTAAGTGGATTTGATTGGGTTACTCAAAAGCAATGAAAATCAGCATATGTGAAGTTGTTTACACTTTTTTTATGAAATATTTACAACTTGGTAGAGCCAGTGCAATTTGGAAAGAATGTGTCACAAAGCTTGCAGTAGCTGTACAAATTATTGGTCTTATCTCCCCATTATATCATTCCTTGGCTTAGTAACATGTTTTATTTGTGAGTTCCATGATACTCGATTGGGTGAAATAAAATGCAGTCATCTGGTACCTGTCATCTTGAATGCACACTCAGAGATAAAATATAGGAAACTGTTTCTCACCAATAACATCATGAGTAAGAGTTTTCATTTACTCTGTGGCACTTGTGAAATAACTAGACACACACACACGCAAACACACACACATAATGTATATGACATCATTGTGAAATAACAATATGTGTGTGTATATATAGATAGATATAATAGTGATATCTCTCTCTATATATATATATATACACACACACACATACACACACACACACTATATATGTGTGTGTGTGTGTGTATCATTGCCATTTTCACTTTATCCCAGATCTGTGAAACCCACACTAAGAGTACTACTCTACATCATGTAAACGATGTCTGATTTTTCCCATTGGCAGGAGGGGTTGATCTATACTCTCCTAAGTCCAAGTCCAGGTGTCAGCCAGAGAAATAATGAGGTAAATTTGATCTCAAGCAATATCCAACACAAACAAGTTACTTTACCAGATGATAGGGAAGAGTTGTAAAGGTCTCTCACAAGCAATAAAAAAAAGTATTTTTTTTCTCCCATAGCTTTCAAACCCTATCAACAATAATGCATTCTAGGAACTTTTCCATCTATTGCTGATCAGGAATTCCTGATGAGGAATTTCCTCATGACTTTCTCTTTATAGTTTAATCCAAATGACAGTTAACTGACTTGTTATTTTACTCATAACTCAGCATCACAAATATGCCCTTATCTGAATTCTGGGATTTTCATACTATGACAAAGTAAAAAACACGTAAAAATTTTCTTCACCTTTCCCCTTACTATACTCTACATTTTCTGAATGCAGGTAACACTATTTGTATGATGTATCTGCCATCTTTCATATTTTGTGCATCATTCTGATTATTGTTGATATTTAGATGAAGTATTTTTAAGGTTTCACATCTTCATTTTCTTTATTTGTAGAATGTAACTAAGAGCATATACTTAAAATGTTGAGGTGTGGATTAATGATCTAATACTACACTTTATTGTAAAGTGCTAAATGAGGACTGGATGCTCAGCAAGACACCAATGGATAAATACACATTGGTGTTATGATGTGGGACACATTTTCTCCTAGAGCATGGAAATTTATTGAAAATGCATTGAAAATAGTAAACAAATCATGTACCTAATAATATAAACTAGAAAGTATATTTAAGAATATATTCAAAATATTTAAATCTTTGCTTATGTCAGTTTGAGATCCTCTGGTTTTATATATATCTTGTAATCCAAAAATAACAGCTACACACTAAACAAATTTACACATTCATGTAAGCTCTATTGAGAAGTATATTTGTAGAAAGTATCATTTACAGTACTGTCATGATTCAATTTAAAATACACTAATAATTACGCTGAAAAGTTATATGTTACACAATTCATCAAGTGATTAAATAAAGCAAATATGATAAATATAACTGCCATATCCTTTGATTAACATCAAACATTTAAATTATAAAATTTGAATTTAATTGATAGAGAAAAATATAAAACTGTTATTAGAGAAAAACAATACTAAAAGTATCTAAATTATATCTGAGTGCAATAAATTATCTCTGAGCAATACCTTAAATGGAAATCTATTAATTTTATTCACTCATTCATTCACTTAGTGCTCATTCATTCATTTGTGTGTCATCAATGTGTTCCTAGCACTTATATGAATAAAAAATACTATTTTGTGTTTGAATAAATGCTGAATGACAACTTTTTTTTATCTTTGTAGTGATGAGACCACAGTAAGTAATCTCTCAATTTCATGATTTGAAAATATTAGGACAGTAAAATATTTAAAATATACCCTCAATGATGTACATGTAATAAAAACAGAAATCCTTTTCTGCTCCTGTACTGACTCTCAAGAAACATACATTTAATTTCACAACAAATTTTATGAGTTTGCCTTCTCTAGTGAGACAGACAGAGGCAGAACTAAGTTTAATGCTTGGATTAATACAATTTTCAGCTCTAGAGCAAAAGGGATCATAATCATCATTGTTGCCATTAAAATACTCAGTTATGTACTATTCATTCCTGAGTGCCAAATCCTTTCCAGGTGGTTTACATAAGTAAGCTCATTAATCCTCACAGCAAGCTTCTAATATTGGAGGACCAACTTTGAATTTTAAAATGTGGGTGCTGCATGAGAAATCACTTGTCCAATACTACACACTGTTGGTGACAATCAGGATTCTAAACCAAATCAGTTTGAAAGATCATGCTCATTCTATTTGTCAATCTCTAATATTGATCACAGATGAGCTTGTAATACTAAAGCCTTGCTTTGCATTTTGTGGTACGGAGCTCTATGATGAAAATAAGTTTCGATATTTCCATTCCAGAATACAAACTCAGAGAAGACTCTGAACACATTTGTAAACCTTTTTTCTGCAGTTTGACCTGCGTGAAAAGAAAATTTCTTCATTGAGAAATATTAGAAAGATAGAAATATTAGAATGAAAAGTTACAATAGAGAGAAGAAACTCTTTGTTTGAACTAAATTTCATATTCACTCATCTTTTTTTAAAAATAACCTCATGTACTTCCAAATTTATTAGGTGTTTAATATTTCAGTACACAGAGTTATAAAAACAGTCTATATCTTCCTCCCCAAGCCAGGTAGGTCATGATTGTTAACATATGGTGTTTGATTTAGAGTGTGATCTCGTTCCATTAATTCCTTCTTCCTTTACCACATTTCATAAGCTTTGAAAACATGTATAAGAAAATGTGGTTTTTCTCTATAAAACTAAATATCCTCATTTGTCTTGTTCTCTGAAGATTCAATCAGCAGAACCTCCTCTATACTAGGTTTAAAAATAGAAAGTCGAAGAAAAGAAAGAACTTTCATAGTTCAATTAACCTATAACCCCCATCAAACTCCCTTTTCCAAATTAGAACTTGAATGATGTTTCCAAACTCTAAGTCAGTTTACACAGCCACCTGCGTCTCTGATTTCCTCTTCTAGGAGTCTTTGAACCACGTCTTGCTTATCAGATTCTGACAGCTTTTCAATGCTTAGTAATAGAAAACTGTCCATGAGTTTTAAAGGATCACTGGAGCTATATGAATAACTTCAGTAGTATAAATTTATTTACTGATTTATTATGCTGTCTTAGGTATTTACAGTTTTTGTTAATGAGATAGTTCTGGTGCAATTTTTTTACAATAAATATATTCTTGTTAACCAATTTACATACATGTTTACTTTCTCCATATATATATGTTTTTTCAATTTAGTTGATGTTTTTTGTTGTATATGATGTCTATTCTGTAAAGGCTCTTCATAATCAACATATTTTTATTTAACATATTTCAAATTATTATTTTTTTTTGGTACTGAATTTTGAACAAAGGGGGACTTTACCACTAAGCCCTTTATATATATATTTTGACATATGATCTCACTACTTTGCTTGGGACCTTTCTCTATTGCTGAGTCTGGCTTTGAAATAACAATCCTGTCTCAGTCTCCTGAGCCACTGGAATTGCAGGCATGTGCCACTGCACCCAGCTCTAGTTTCTAAGTACATTTTTCCTCATGTAAATAGTCATCTGAATGACTCTATATTGTCAAATAAATGTCTAGAATTGTAAGTCACTTTCCTTTCATGTAATACACAATAATGACATTAGTTTCACCTGAGTGATAATTAATTATAAATAAAATTACTGAACTATAGATCATATTTTTCCATACAATTTTTGTGACTTTTGTTCAAATATCATAGCAATTTATAGACTTCTCATCTGCTGAATATCACTTGGTTAACATTCTATGGTAGACAGATACTGAGGTGAATCTCAATGACCTCTGGTTCCTTTTGTTCATACCATGAAAATACTGTCCCCCTTGAGTGCAGTTGGGACCTAAGGCTTACTAACAAGTGATGTGCACAAAAGTGGTTACTCTATGTGATGCTAAGTTACATAAGAATTCTCTCTCCCTCTCTCTCTCCTTCTCTTCTTCCTCCTCATCCCTGTCCTTCTTTGCTCTCTCCTTGTCTCCCTCTGTTGCTACTCTGAAGAATCAAGTTGTCTTGAATCCTACACCCAAATGGAAATTTATTCTGCCCACATTTTTTTTATTGTATATGATGTCTATTCTGTAAAGGCTCTTCATAATCAATAGTTTAACATACTTCAATTTCTTTTTTTTTTTGGTATTGGATTTTGAACCCAGGGGTACTTAACCACTAAGACCTTTTCATATATACATATATTTGTTGTTGTTGTTGTTGTTGTTGTTGTTAATGAGATTCACATTTAACCAAGGAACTTAGAGGTGCACCTTTCTCCAGTCACTTTTCCAGATAGAACCCTGACCTGGTCAATTCCTTTATTATAGAGGATCCAGTTATGATCTGCCTGGACTCCTGATCTAGAGAAATTGTGAGGGTATGGATGTATAACATTTTCATCCACTGTGTTTATAGTGATTTGTAGCACAACATAAAATCATTCTTTTTTTTTTTATTTTACTTTTCCTATTTCCAGGCATTAATACTTTGTCTATTATTACCAACCTTTTGCAGCTAGAGATTTCCAGAATATTTTGTCTCTCCATTACAATTGAACATCTTAGATCACTACTTGAGAATAAATGTTTACCATGTATAAAGATTGTTGAAAGAGTAAACATTATCCTATAACTAGTGACAGAGGAGCAGAAATCTGAATATATTTTTGTGCTACCAGAGTTTGAATTTTTCTTTTTCAATGCATAGAGCCATTTAGTACAGCTATAGTTTTTCATGGTACCAGTAACAATATGACTAGTAGTAAATTTGGGGGGCTAAACATCAATCATTGTATTCTATTATAATAACTATTTGTGAGGGAAGGCAGGAAGAGAGGGGCACTTGTTTGAAGTCTCAGGATCTCAACTGGATCTGTATTCATTTGTTTAATTTCTCTAGATTTAATTATCCCTTTAACATAGCCTTGAACTGAGGTGGGAAATAACTGAAAATAATCTGAAGGCAGTTTAAGAGGTAGTCAGCTGTAAGATATCAGACTTGATGTGTCCCATTAGGTATAGCTATAGGATATTAAACAAAATTTTGGGATATAATATCAAGTGAAGATAAACACTCCTGATTCTTTAAAATAAGAAGGAACTACTGTTTTCCAGGGGACAGCTCAACATTGGGGACTCTGGTAGTATGAACTTTTCATCATGTCACATTAACAAAAGGAAAAGGGAATTCATATTTACTAAGCTAACTACTCTATGTCCAACACTGTGTTGGGCCTTCACATACTAACATGAATATCAGAGGTACCACAGTAGACCTGAACAAATACAATTAAAAAGTCAAAGACTTTCATTTTCAGCTGTGATATGCAAATATTTGGAAGCCACCAATCTCGTCTTAACACCAAGGAAAAGTTGAACAAATTGAAAATCAATGACATATTTTAATGACTCAACAAAGAACAAATGATCATCCTGAAATCCAGAATGACAGGTGAATTCAGGGTTACAACTAAGATTTGTTTAGCAAGATCTACGGAAGCCATAAACTGGTAGAAACAGTGACATGATAAATTTGACAATGTTTTATAGGCTAAGTACAAAATAGTCTGAAAATGAGATATGCAGGGACCTACAATTTAGGAGAGTTCTCACAAATTCCTGAGTTTACCACAATGCAAACTCTAGGGTCTCAAAATGAAGAGTCAGGAAAGATGGCCTGTGATTTGGGTATAAGGAGAGGAAAATAATCATTTAGAAATATGCTCAGAGCCTCCTATATAGCAGGCTTAATCTTTACTAGGAAGATTTTCATATAGTACTATCTGACCTTGAGGAGGGGAGTTTCCTCCAAACAGCCTCTGCTATCCTTTCACCTAAGTAAAGAAAATAAGCCAAAGAATTACTTGTGAAGGCCACACAAGGTCAACTAAATGACAGTAATGCAATCATAAGATTAGAGAATATATTCCCTCCTCTACTCTTCATTATCATGGAAAAGACATTGGATTAGTAGCCCAAAAGACCTGGAAGACATAATGTCTAGAGAAGAGTCCTTAGGGAAGTCTAAAGACAGGAGGAGGAACAAACACAGAATAAAACTACTGGAATCTGAAGTCTCTGGTGCCCACAACAAATACAGAACCCAGTCAAACTCCCAGCCAAGCTAACTTAAACATTGCAGAAAAGAGGTCTATTTCCTTTAGTTCCTATTATCAGATATATTTTATCAGGCTTTCAACAACAAACGCGATAAAAAGTTATATTAGAAGAAAGAAAATGCCATCCAGAAATACAAAGCAAGCCTTGGAACTAGACTTAATTATGACACCAATATTGGAATTATCAGATTGGAAGTTTGAAATAATGATAATGACTCTATTAAGGACTCTGATGGGAAAAGATACACAGCATATGATATTAGATGGGAAATGCAAGCAGGGAGAGTCAAACTCTAAGAAAGAGAAAAGGCAATTACTTTTGGGCTACCAAACTGCCAAAAACATTGTAAAAGAAATGAAGAAAGACCTGAAGAGGATCAATCATAGAATTGGGCATGTAGGAAGAAAGAATACTAAAGTAAGCTACTGAATATAGGTCAGTGAACACATCCAGTGGAAACTGAAATGCAAAGAGACAAAGGGATTAAAAATCCAAGTATAACATCCAACATAATATCAATTTCAAACTGTGCAATATACACGCAATAGGATAGCAGAAGAAAGAGAAGGAAGGAATAGTTCAAAATAACAATAACTAAGACCTTTCCAAAAATAGAAAAACATAAAACCATAGAGCCAAGGGGCGGGTTATACTCAGTGGTAGAGTGCTTGCCTTGCACTTGCAAGGTACTGGGTTTGGTCCTCAGCACCACATTAAAAAAATAAATAAATAAATAAAGAGATTGTGTCCATCTTTAAATAAATAAAGATACAATGTCCATTAAAAAAAGAAAGAAAGAAAGAAAGAAGAAAGAAAGAAAGAAAGAAAGAAAGAAAGAAAGAAAGAAAGAAAGAAAGAAAGAAAGAAAGAAAGAAACTAAAAAAAAAAAAAAACAGAGCCAAGAAACACAGAACAACAAAAAGCAAAGTGGCCAAACAACATGTAGGGACACATTATAAACTGTAGAAAACAAAGGCAGAAAAGGAATCTTGGAAGAAGTCAAAGTAAAACCAGAATTAGAAGGCAGATAGGCAAGAGTTGATTCCCAGAATGGAGGGATTCAAATGTTAATGCCTTCAGAATTCTTCCTCCACTGTTGTCAAGATAACTTGCCCCAGCACCAACCTCTTGCTAAGGTAACCTATCCCAGGGATTGTCCCTCCCTATGGGGAGTTGTAAATTATGCCGGCTTCCTGCCCAGATCACTCTACCTAAGCCCCTCCAGCCCATCTGCTTCTCACCTTTTGGCCATCTCAACAAGTATTTCCTGGGTCTTGCTGGTCCTGTATACAGGAAGGAGACATAAAGGGTAAGAGAGCAGGAGAACAAGGAAACCCTAGGAACTATAAAAAGTCAGTTTTTGGGATATCAAGATACCATCTATGGCCTCCTTCTACCTCCTGGGAGAAGTCTATGTTCCCCCTTTTTAAATAAACCCTGCTTTATATGCTTGCCTGGGCGTGCTTCTCAAATGTTGTACTTCAATATGTGACAAAGCAGAACTTGTCACCAATAACTGGTGGTATCAAAAGGATCAAGACAATTTACCTATGATACTGCCAGTTATTGGTGATGAGTCCTGCTTCCTCACATGTTGAAGGTTGAACATTAGAGAAGCACACTGAGGCAAGCATATAAAGCTCAGTTTATTTAAAAAGGGGTAACAAAGACTTCTCCCGCGAGGGAGAAAGGGGCCATAACTGGTATCCTGATATCCCTAGAAGCCAGGTATTCTGCCCTTTTTATATGTTCTAGGCTTCTTTTGTTCTTCTGCCTTTCCCCCTTATCTTTCTGCTTCCTGAATTTGTGACTAAGCCCAGGAATGCTCAGTGGGAGGGCCCAAAGGTGGGAAACAGGTGGGCTGAAGGGGAAGGGCAGGGTAGTGCAACCCAGGACACATTAATTGACAAACTTGTAGCTCTCTGTAGGGAAGGGCAATTCCTGGGACAGGTTACTTTAATAACAGGTTGGAGCAAGGGTAGATTCTTGATAAGGGTGGAGGAAGGGCTCTGAAGGAATTAACATTTCAATCCCACAGGGGACAGTCTTCAACTTGACAGACTCACTCAAAATTTGCCTCCTGGATCCAATCTGACTAGATTTACCTATCTATACTGTCTGCCTGTTTAATTCTGGTTTCACCTATAGAGAAACAATTAAGAATGACAGTGGAATTCTTGTTATAAACTATACAAGCTCTAGATAAGGGAGTGAATTGCAAGAAGTATTCAAAAAATGCACAAACTTTGAATTCTACACCCTGTGAAATTATCCTTCTAAAACTGAAGCTGAATAATGATCTTAATCAAAACTAAGAAAATTACCAATAAAAAATGTTAAAAGAAGGGATTACAGAAGACAGGGATACATGTCTGAACTTGGATCTACTTGAAGGACAGGAATGATTGAAGAGAAAAAGAATAAAAATATTTAATTTTTTTTAACTTAGAATTGTTTTATGTGTTTTTTTGTTTGTTTGTTTGTTTTTTGTTTTTGTTTTTTTTTGGTTCTGGGGATTCAACCTGGGGACTCTTTATCACTCAGCTATTTCTCCAGTCCTTTTTATTCTTTATTTTAGGGCATTGCCTTGCTAAGTTGGTCAGGCTGGCCTGGAACCTGTGATCCTACTGCTTCACCCTGGCATGTTGGGATTACATGTGTGCATTACCATTCCAGACCAAGAAAAAAATTCTTAAAAGTATTAAATATGAACAATGTACACAAGGACTATAGCACGAAGAAAAGTGAAATGAATTACAGCAAGATCTTATGGAATGGAAATAATTTTTAAATTTCTTTTATTACCAGTAAAGCAACAGATAATTTGAAAAGGACTTTGATTAGTTAAAAATGTTTACCACTGATTATTTTAAAGAAATATCATTGATATGCAAATAAGGGATATAAAATGGAATTCTACAACATGCTCAGATACAAATTAAAAAAATAAGAAATAAGACAAGTACAATGAATAGAAAGCTCTTACAGAAGAGATGTGAAGTAACACAAACATACCAAAAATCATGTGATTATTGTGAATGACTCAGTAAGCTAATTTAAGACAGAGATTCTGAGAGCGAACCAGTGAAACACAAAATTATATGGATGAACTTTAAATGCTTATCACTAAGTGAAAAAAAAGCTAATTTGAAAACATTACATAAGATTGCAGTTGCAAGATTATAGAAACAGTAAAATAACACTTGTTTACAGGGGATATGAGAATATGTCACAAACAATGAATCTTAAGTAACTTAAAAAAAATCACTTAGGACATCATGGTTCCCAAGAATTAATGTAGACTGTAACAACAACAACAACAACAAAATCTAACTCTACTAAAAATCTAGGGAATAACCTCATGTAAGTAGGCTGGGTAACTTTGGTGACTTAAGTAATGTGGTATTAATGGAACTTGTATAATTAAGTGCAAAATAATTGGATGAGTATTACACTCTAGTTGATAATATGTTTCTAGTGGGCTGGGGCCTTGCAATTCTGATATTCTAGAAAGGAATACTAAAGGAACAATTAAGTAAACAGATGCAGGTGGTAGAAGCGAGGTTCCTCCATGAAGTTGAAGGTAACAGATTAGAATTGGAACTGTCATTAGGAACTCATACTTGGCTTAATATAAAGTTGGTTCCAAGTAGAAATATTTACAGATATACAGATACACACACACACACACACACACACACAAACACACACATACTTTTCTGCCCATTCACTAAGCATGCAAAGATTTAATGACGTTCCACTAGCTACAAGCATGACCTGAGTCCAAATTTTGATTTCTAATACCATCATCAATAAAAGCAACAAGAACTCCTGAAAGAAATGGTTGATTTTATGAGGCAGGAGAAAATATAAACAATAGTCCTTGTGTGGAAAATACCAAAAGGAAGAGGAAAGAAAACCTATGAGAGTATGGCATTGGATACAGGAGCCAAATAAAAACTCTCAATGGCCAAAGATGGGTTAATTTATGCAGCAAATTTTAACTCAAAGGATGACATAGTAGCAATAAGTTCATACTGACATTATTATTATTATTATTATTATTATTAATTATTATTATTTTACAGAAGAATATCAACCATGCATCATGATTGCAAATACTTGGTAACGGTACCGTCTGGTCAAGAAGTGGAGCACATGTTAAGTGCTGGATGTTCATAGTAACTTCTTTTGAAAGACTACAATATGAAAAAAACGAAAACAGTAGTATTATGGTAAAGAAACCTGACAAGGTTTTCAAGATGATTAAGGTCAACACCAACACTCATAAATCACATTGATGACATGAAATCTTAATGTCAAGGGATGAAAGTGATGCTTTATAGTACACAAGCCAAAACTTATAATGCCAATATAATAATGAAAAAAGTCAGAAAGATCTCAATAAAGGAACAATTTACAAAATACATGATCAATACTCAAAACCATCAAGTTGATCAGAAACAAAAAGGTCTGAGAAAATGTCACAGCCAAGAGAAATGTAGAGAGATAATAGGGCAATCTGTAAAGGCTCCCAGAAAAGGAAGAGAACAGTAGGCAAAAACTAAGAAAATCTAAATAAATTATGGACTTTAGATAGTATATATTGATACTAGGTCATTAAGTATAACTAATGAAACACATTAAAATAAAAAAAAATTATAATTGGAGGATCTTGTTGAAGAACGTATGAGAACTTCTCTACTGTTACCATAAATTTTCTGTAAGTCTAAGACTATTCTTTTAAAACGTAATTTTTATAAAAAGGTCATATGTTAATTTAAAACTCAGGAAATATATTTGCCTTTTTTAGGTTATAAGGTAAATGGAGATTTTGTGCAGCAAAATTGTTACGTAATTACTTTCAGTATTCATAAAGGGTAAGTTAAAATCCTTGCTCTAGTGCTTGCAAGATATATTAGCTTCAGTGTCTATACTAGTTATATGTAATATTCATTTAACAATAACCCCCTACATTTGAATGGTTCAGAGAAGAATTTGCCATTGAAACTTTAAGGGGGAGACATTTCCTTTTGCAAAATATTAGACTGGTTAATTTGAAGTTCCCAAGGAGAAGCTGATAGTCTTGATACATGGGGATCTGTATTCAATGTGTGTGATTGGAAAGCAGCAGAATTCTAGAAATGGAACTCCAGAGCATTTAGCATCAACAGTTTGTTCATCCCAGTTCTGAGAATGGCTGACTAAGAACTAGCTTGGCTACTGTATTATCAGGAGAACTGGATTTATGAAGTACATTAGATGGATGTGAACCATTAAAATCACCCAGTTGACTTCTCTTGTGTTATACTGGGTTCCTCAGGCTAACTTTTGATTACATTCAGCATTTCCATGTATATTTATACAACAAAATTGCACTGGCGAGAACAATTGGAATATATGCCTCCCATTGTTCTAAAATAGTCTCATTAAAATGTAAAGATCAGGTGTTTGATTTTTATGAACCTATTCTGAGCTTAGTTGACCTGTTTCATCCTTGAGGTGGATCCACTTACAGTGTTTAAGGACTTCTAAATAATATTCAACCCAAAGCATACACTTTTCTTCAAGCTTTCACCCCATTCTTTAATCCATCAAATTAAGAAGCATTTTTTAATACATTTAAACATGTAACTAAACTACTTATATTGTAAGTATAAACATCAATATTAGTGTTATTAATATCAGGGACAAGATAATATCAGTAAGCCAAAATTATAATATCAGTGTTGCTTCATTTATTAAAGGAATATTATGAGATGAATATCCCAATTGACTCAAGGACATAAAATTTAAAAAAAATAATGAGTAGGAGACTAGGTACAAATATATTAGAATAGGGGAAAGTGGAAAGCTCTTTACTTTGTAAAGAAAAAAAATTTCTAGACTAATGTACATTAGGTTAAGTCTTTGTCCATTAATTTGAGTTTAAATATGAAGATAGATAAGCAGTGCTCATTGGCATTCAGCTACATGATGATTTTATCTGGGCAGAACATCTATTTCAAAAAGCAAAATTCTCTTTGAACATCAATGAAAACCAAATATTCTGTATATATGCATGTGGGTATATGTGTGTTTATTAAAAGCACTATATGTCAGTTGATGGATTTGAGTCCTCTTTTTATTTTATTAAAAAATGGTAATAAACTAATAAACGAAAGGGGAAAAACAGATGGGAGAACAACATTCATGGAATGACTATTCTAAGCAGTCTGGTGCCATAGGTAAAAGCAAAAGCTTTGTAGCCAGATGTGTATAAATTGAAGTGCAGGCTATTCTTAATAGTTGGTAATCTTGGGCAAAATTTCTAATTTCTTGAGGTTTCTAATTATTTTTTATAAAATACAGAAAATAATAGTGCAATTATGACTTATCTCACCATTAAATTACTTGCTATAATATTTATATTTTTATTTCCTTTTTTATTATGGTAATTATAACTATATCGATTATTCTGTGCCATAAACACAAGATTTGATTTATGAATTGGTTAGAGAATGTACTCAAAACAGAACTCCTTTATCTTTAGAGGAAATGTTCAAGACACTGAGTAGATGCCTGAAACTTCATATAGTACCAAGCATTTCTTAATCCATTTGAACATGTAATTGAACTACTTATATTGTAAGCATAAACACTGTTATTAATATCAGTGACAGGATAATATCAGTAAGCCAAGATTATAATATCAGTGTTGCTTCATTTATTAAAGGAATATTATGAGATGAATGTCCCAATTGACTCAAGGACATAAAACAAAAATTATATTTTTTTATAAATTCAAATATATATATTTGAATTTATAATTAAAGCACAGGAAGAAATTAACAATAATCAATAATAAAATGGAATAATTATAAAAAATATGGTAAAAAACATTATGTGGTTTATCTAAAAATATCTTCCTATACTCTATGCATCCTTCTTCTTGTGATCATGTGAGATGATATAATGCCCACCTGATAAGACAAACTGAGGTAGATGCTTTAGGTTTGTGATGTTGTGTTTGTCTACTACATAATGGTTAATTGAACAAAAATACTGTGGTACCGCAACAGATGATTTCATAAGCATGATAGCTTCTAAGTAATAAAGAAGAGGCTTGTATATAGATGTGGATGGATACATTAGACTAAGGGAAAATCCACATCCCAGATAAGACAGAAAAGGAAGGTGATTTCATCATGCTATTAAGAAAAAACATACAATTTAAAACTTATGAAATGTTTATTTCTGGAATTTTCCATGTAATATTTCTGGACCAATAACAAATAAAAAGTCAAATAACAAATAAGGAGGAGCTACTATATCAAATAGTGATTCTATTTAGCTAGAAAGTCAACCAATTACTTTATGAATCTACATGGGAAACCAATCAAGTCCCTGATTTTTATCATTTTTTCCATACAGAAGTCAAAACTGCAATAGAATGATTGTGACATAAAACATGAAAGTGTGAGTTTTATTTTAGAGACTGTGTCCACTAACTCTTTAATTTCTCTTACATTTTCAGTCTGTCTTGTAGTTTATCTAGTGCCATATTACTAAATCTAGCCAATGGCCTGCGAGCAGAAATGACATATATATAAAGTTGGGACTGTAACATTTGATGGTATATATGCCTTGTTTTTCCTTCTTTTCCTGTCTTAGAAATATTGATGATTACAGAGTCCACACAAAGACTGGGTTTTCTGTGACAATGATGCTGAGATCCAGCTTAGTGAAAAGGATGTTTCTGTGCAGTCTACCCATGGGTGGGAAGAAAAGGAATGGAAAATGGGTTAAGCAGAGACAGACTGAAGCTAAGATTCTGGCACTTAGTAAACCTTTCTGGTAGATGAAGAGATTTAAAAATATATGGCATATTCATTCGTTTCACATTATACCAAAAGAATAGTACTTCAATCTTTAGAAGACACAACCTTCCTTGAAGGGACATATGGGAAGGGTATCACCACACCTACCACCTTCCAGAACCACAGCTAAAAGATGCACAGAGGTTACAGTGGCATTAGGACTAAGCCACTGAGCTTCCAGGACTTTTGTAATGGTTAAACTGCTTTGATATGCTCCTAATAAAAGTATAATTTATAATGTATTTCCCTTCTGAATGAATTCTAATATGTACTGAGTCATTTTTAAAATCGAGTCAGTTTTATTTGGGTCTATTCTTGCAAGAACACATTAAATAAAATATTGTTAAAGAAAGATAAAGAAGCTGTTAGCATCTGAATTTTATCATAGCTAAAGCTCAAGCCGAGACTTCTCACAAAGATGTATTTTCCCAGGGTAGATCTTTTATTTGGTATGGCAAAAGAAATGACTACTGCTTAACAAAAAAATCACACTATTATCATACAATAACTAATGGCCATTCAGTTTGCCTGTGTAATAGAATTCAGTTTCTAGTTTAAACAATACAGAGCTGTAGGATTAAGAACATTCATGTGCATTAAAAATAGCTAAAACAGATATTGGAAGGTAAATCCATTCAAATTGAGTACTGTTAGCAGATCTCCAATTACTGGTAGTTAGATGCTGGCTTTAGTTGTTAACTAAGCAACAGTAGTATGAGATGATTTCAATCTTAAAATGGCCACATAGCCAGAGTGCCCAGTGTAGATAACATTTCCCAAAACAATAAGAAGAAATTTGGGGTGCAGTGACTTTTAAACAATGGCTAAATAAGGTTATGATAAAATAAATCAGAGAAGTGAGATGGTTTAATGGCTTTTTAATGAGCCTAATGTTTTCCATTTTAATGAGCCCTCTTACATCAGCTTTAATCATTTTATGAGAATGAGAAATGATTGAGAAATGGCTTGCATTAATTCAATTTTCCGTTCGGTCTTCCCACAAGCCATTATGGCACAGTGGCTAATGGGAGTCAACTTGGATAAGTGAGAACTTAGATAAAAGGACAAGTCTCAGCTAAATTTAGCTAGACACTTGATATGTTACCTGGTGATAAGGTTATACTTCCTCATTTTTCAAAGTGAGCATACCAAATGCCTGCATGGTGTTTTAACACTATATGCCACAAGCAAAAATTAATTAGGATAGTTGAAATGATCTATAATTTGTTCTAATGAATTCTACAGAATTGTGTTAAAATACCTACTTTTTTTATTAGTGTTGTATTAAGATTTAAAAATAACCAACCTGTGTAATAAATACTTTTGAGAAAAAAAAAAGGTGCTTACAATCACATTAAGCCTTTGTATTATAGAACATAGGACATGATTTCTCTACTATCTATATCAATGGTATGGAAATTCTTTAGCTATATGAAATTGTATATGCAGAAAACCCTGAATCCTTATGAATATTCATGAAGAAGTAGTCAGTAAATACAAAAATATAAAATTAAAAATGATGGCAGGCTATTCCATGAGGACATCCCACCCAATAGAAGTCTGGACTCTAAAAATTCTGACTGTTCTGGGCAGCAGTCACTACTGGTAGACCAGAGCAACAGATGTGCCTAGAACCTAGAGGTTGCCGCCATTATTACTACCCCAACTGCCAGAATAGATTCTCTGCATTCATATCACTTAATACAATTTTTTAAACATGATATGAGATTACAGTAGGTTCTTTCTGAAGATTTCTTCCTAGGCTAGATAAAAGACAACTGCAAAGATAGGCATTTGCAACCTAGTTCATCAGAGGCAGATTCTCCTCCCACACAATTTCATGAGGCAGAAAATACAGCCAGAGACAGGAAAAGAGATGATTTACAAACTTGGAAAAAAAACTGATGGATAGACAGATTATAGGATGCAGATGAATAGCAAAAGGTTAATATATAGCAATTTTAAGAGGCAAACTTTCAAAAATCTAAAGAAAAAAAAACCTTTATCAACTGAATTCAAATGGAGTGTACCAGCACCATTATGTAATAGATATCGTGTTTAGCCCTATATGGTGAAGCAAAATGGAAGGAACATAGAACTAATACTTTTTAAAATCTATTAAGTGATAATTATTTATCTTTTCCAAAAGCATTTGCCTTCAATGATTTAACAATTTTTGTTGAGAGAGAAAATTGCTCTAGTCTTTAGTCTTCTAAAAGCAAAAAAAAAAAAAAAAAGATGTAATATCTTCTAAATTCTCATAAAAATAAAAACAGAGAGACTATGTTCAAGGCAGGTAATACATATATATTTGTGGACATGTAAGTAAAAGTTCTCTGGGTACATAATAAAATTCAAGAGAAAATAAAGATAATAAAGCTATAATAAAAATTATTTTTAAAAATATTTAGAAATATTTGTTATATGAAAATCTTATCTCCTATGTACATCCCTATCTTCACATATGTGTTAAATGTTTATTCTAGTAGCCAGCTACATATTTAGAGTCACAGCAAAGACAAGTAAGAAAAAACAAAACGAAACAATCAAATGAAAAAAAAATGAAGGTAATGAAGACAAATAGCAAGGCAAAGAAATTGCAAAGCATCTGAGAAAAGTTGGCAAAATACTGCAATAGAAGACTTTCTTTTCCAAATGCAAAATGTTTGCATCATTAAAAAATTAATCAATAAATGTATTCCCTTCCCATTCTCCTCAACAATAATTCCAAATATTTATTACTCTTTATAGCCCACAGCTTTTTCAGTTGCAATATAGAATTTGCCCTCTATTTCACATGAAAATTCACCCTAAAATGTTGCATGCTACTACTTTGCCCTAGTCTTCTAAAAGTTCCTTTCAATGTTTCAATCCCATCCACTCCTTTTTCCCTTAGGACTCATTATTCTGTGCCTCCTGCATTACCTCCTAAAAACAGTGCCTATAAACAAACTTAATTGCTTGCATTCATTCTGCACTTTCCCATTTCCATCTCTCAGTACCAGTTTTCTCCTCAGTTCTTAAAATTTGACTTCACTGACCAAAGGTTTTTGAAAATAGAATCATTAAATCTTCGAATCTGCTCTCAAATACCAAGTTCAGTAGCAATTGTTTCATATTTCTCCCATGGGGCTTACTTGACACATCTAGGCAATGTCTATAACACCCATCTCTAGTTACTTAGTAAGCTTGAACTATCCTGGGTTTCCTCATTGACATTAGTATTTTTTCATTGCTTTCCTGACTTCTCTTCAGTTCCTTTTCCTGTCTACCACCACTTGACACTGTTTTTATTTGCTGTGATTTCATACTCCATATTGTTGTTCTTATTAAAGACTTACTGAATGATTCTGATTCCATATATAAGTTCTATATTCTCAGCTGCTCCTTTAATTGCTATTTCACCTCTGTTCCTGACTTTTACAGAGGTAACTCATTTATTCCATGTCACAAACAAAAGTCACTACCTATTTCTACATTCTCTTCCTTCTTCATTCATGTTTGCATTAGTGCCACAAATGAACATACAAGTCATCTCTCTGCATCCTTTCCACATTGTTTAGTCCACAAGTCCAATAGAGTTGTCTAATAAATATTTTTTAATAATTTTTTAGTTGCAGTTTGACACAATACTTTTATTTATTTATTTTTATGTGGTGCTGAGGATTGAACCCAGTGCCTCGCACGTGCTAGTTGAGCACTCCACCACTGAGCCACAACACTAGCCCCTAAATATTTTCAAATCCATCTTTTCCATCCCCACAATCCTGTTATATTCTATTCCCTCATTACTTCTCTCACTGTCACACAAAAAGATTACAAAAGCTAACAGTGAATAATTTTATTTATAGTTGTCTATCCTACTCTATAGGCAACAGAATATATAAAACATAGTAAGTGTAAATAACAAATTCTTTTTAACTGTGTAAAAATTGTTTACTACAAGTTTAAATTTTATAAAATCTTAATTCATATTAATGTATTAAAATAAATGAGGCATTTATATTTTAAAACTCTGCTCTTTTAATTAAGAAGCTTTTAAAGGAACATTTTTGAAATTAAGATCTATGAATATTAGTGATCTGAAATAAATTTATATATTTTTTAAAAAATGTTAAAAAATTAAATAAACTTGAGAAATAACCAGATAAATGAGATTTCTTTCCTACAAAACCTAGTAGAAACTTTATTATGCTAACATGTATTAAGACTTCTAAGAGGAATATATCATCTTTAGTATTTCATAAGTATATTTCACCAAGGAGTCTCTTTATGATAGTATAGTTATTAACAAAAAATAACACCTTTTAAAATTTTTAAAAACTGAAGTGTTTATAAAAACAAATTATGCTTACATATAAACAATATGAAATTTTAGGTTGTATAAATCAAAATTAATTTTATATTATTAGGTTATTGGCTGGAAACAAGTTTCCAGTCTTTTCTAAATATACTGATTTATGAACAGCAAATTAAGACACAGAGTATGGAGAGAAATTGAGTTTGAAATCATTTTGCATGTAAAGTGTGATTCCCTTTGGAATTTATTTAAATCCTTCTGAGATATGCATCCATAATATTGCTAAGAAATACAGGATTAGGCTGGAATAAATTAGCAAGATGATTAATTAAACCAGAAATATTTATCATTATTAAAAAGTGATATCTCAAGGAATCTAAAAACCTATCTTATTGGACTCTCGCTAAATCTAGACTAAATTCAATATACTTTGTATATTAAACTCTAGTTTCTTTGTAAAATACAGGAACAGGAGTTTAAAAAAGTATATGATGTGGTTTAGAAAATGGCATGTGTGGATTTCTAAATTCATGTTTAATCTCTCATTTTGTCCTTCATTTTACAGAAACAAAATGATTGTGTGAAGTCTCCAGGAGTCTTTGAAAGGTGCAGAAAATTATCAGATAAGTGAGTCTGGTTTGCTTGATGTTCCTGTAGATATCATCTGCACCTACACTTCTGAATGTTTCCTATCATTTTGGTAAAGATGGAGAACAGTCCAGGTGACTACATATACATTATTCCTTTACATCCAGATAACTTTGTTTGAAAGATAGAGACCTGTTGATTTTCTTTTGGAACAAATCAGGCCCAAACTATACATCAAAATGTATAGAATTAGTAATAATGCAATGGTAGGAACAACTCAACCCTTCAAAAAAAATTACATGCAAAAAATTCCTTAAAGGTCAAAATTTTCATGGTAAAAGTGTATTGATGACTTTTATTATAAAAAAATTCCAAACATGTGTAATAATAGAAATGGTATAATAAACTCCCAAGTACCCACCTGAAAAAACTTGTGGTAAATTTTATTTCAAGAATGTCTCTGGTCTGTAATCTGAATTTTCTGGGGTAAATATAACACATTTTATCAATTTACCTGTAAATATTTTAAGCCCATTTCTAAAGAACAGAATAATTTTATAAATGTAAACAATAAATTAAGTGCTTCATATCTGTGAATTCCACATTGCTAGGTTCAGAGATACAAGATGGCAACAAATCATTGATGGGAAATATTTAAAAAATAAAAAGTGTCTGTACTAAACTTTTTAAAAATATTTTTTTAGTTGCAGATGGACACAATACCTTTATCTTACTTATTTTTATGTAGTGCTGAGGATAAAACCCCAGTGCCTCACATGTGCAAGGCAAGCACTCTGCCACTGAGCCACAATCCCAGCCACATGTCTGAACTAAACTTGTAGAGGTTTTCTTGTCATTAATCCCTAAACAATACATTGTAACAACTATTTGCATAGCATTTGCATAGTGTTAAGTATTTTAAGTAGTGTGGAGAGGCATTAATGAATACAATAGAATATGTATAGTTATATGCAAATACGACTTTTTTTCATTTTATATAAAGAACTTGACTATCTGTAGATTTTGGTAATGTCAGGGGGTCTGGGAAGCAAACCCTTAAGAATACACAGGGAAGACTTTACTACTGCCCCACTTTAAAAAATAAATAAATAAACATAAAGATTCCTCACTATCATGAAATACGAAACAAGTGTTCAGATTTCATGATTATATTACAAATGCATATATTTAATATTATAGTTTGCTTAGATTTGAATTTTAAAAGTCCATAAAATTTCAAATGGCTAATGTGTCCCTTAATTACTTTGTTTCTTTACCAATGTTCTTTTTCACCAAAGCCTCCACAATAAACTGAGGAGGATTGGGATGAAAGCCATTTATAAAGATGGGGAGAACTGAGAACAGAAAGCCATTATTTGGTATCCAACTTCACCATCTGCTTAAGCACTCATCTTGCTGTGCTAATTCTGTGATTATAAGAGCAAGGAAGAGGAGAACTGTAAAAAAGGGTGTTGGGATAGGGGGAGGAAGAGCTGAGGAGCAGCTGAATTTTATTTGTTTGTTTGTTTGTTTGTTTATACTGTTCGAAGGACTCAAGGTATGTATTTCCCAGGAATCAAGAAGACCTATGTAGGAGGAGCAGAACTAAAGTTCCTCAGTCATTGTTTTGCATGAAATGGTTACCCACTGGGACAGAGAGCTCTAATGGCAAGAAAGCTAGAGAGACGGTTCCTTATGAAGGTATGGAGCTCCTCCTGGAGCTGAGGGAAGTATGGAATTCCACCATGACCCTTCTACATTTCTAATCTATGCATGACTAGAGCAAATCAGGAGCCTGGCCTTTCAACTGGGAAGGGAGGAAGAAGTGGTGGACCACACTACAGTCAAACAGATCATGCATTTGTCTCTTTCCCTCTCCTTTCTCAGGCTGCAAGCACATTAGAACAGGGAGGTCTTGAAGAGAAAGGAGGAATGTTTCTGGAGCAGAAGATATCTCCCTCTTTCCCCACCCTCCAACACTCCAGCAGGACATGGCTCTCAGCTCAAGTCTATGTGCAGAGGTGATATTCAAATGAGATGATACAAAAAAGTCTTATAATGAAGTGGATTTTAAATAACCAGAGTGAATGAAAAGTTGTGAAATCTGTCAGAGATGTCAATAAGAACATTTTGACAGATTGCAGTCGAAGGCAGTGATTGTAGAAACACAAACTGCTTCATGTTTACACCCCCACTGAGTTGAGACTACTCAATAAACCAGTTTGATGTGAATTTCATAGCACATGGTCCCTAAACACAAGTTAATTCCTTCTGGGACTTACCAGAGAAAGAGCAATCTGTTTTAGTTCTGGGAGGAAACTGCCAGTGTCAGCCTTGCTGAGAGACATTAAGTCTGTCTGCAACCTGGAACCTTCCTAAGGAATTTTCAAGAACAATTTTGATCCAAAACGATGTTTTCCTGCATGCTTTAGTTTACCATGCATACCATTTGAAAAAAAAAAAACACACTCATGCACTGCTGGTGGGACTGCAAATTGGTGCAGCCAACATGGAAAGCAGTATGGAGATTCCTTGGAAAACTGGGAATGGAACCACCATTTGACCCAACTATCCCTCTCCTCTATCCATACCCAAAGGACCTAAAAATAGCATACTACAAGGATATAGCCACATCAATATTTATAGCAGCACAATTCACCACTTGAAAATTGCAGTTTCTTGAGAACATTGCGGACACACAATGAGTTGCCTGGTTGCCTTCTTGATTAACTTGTGAGGACAAATTCATTCATCTAGAAATTCAATCTGGGATAGGGGCGCAGATTGTCAAGATGTACCCAACTGAAGGAAGTTCTAGGAAATGAGACTTTCAGAACTAACATCAAGAAAGTTCCAGTGAAACCAGAAAGAATTGGTTATCCTTCTATTCTCTATCATTTATTAAAGTGTCATGAATCTCTTCCTGTAAGGATAGAGTGCCAAGGCACTGGGGGGGGGGCTCCATGTATTATTTAGTTATTGGCACAACTACAACTATTTAGTAAAAATGCAAAAATTCAGCAGTTTAATCTTGGCTATGTTAAGCACATGAACTTCCTATTCCTAGAATGACAAATTGTCACAATGTTAGTGGCTTAAAACAACATACATTGATTTTTTTTTTCTTACAACTTATTAAGATTGGAAGTCTAAAGTGATTCCTGACTGGGCTAACATCAAAGTGTAGGTACGGCTGTGTTCCTTCTGGAAGCTCCAAGGAAGAATTCATTTCCTTGTCTTTTCCGGTATCAAGGAACTTGTGCATTCCTTGGCTCATTCCCCCACCACACTCTGAATTTTTCTTCTATCATCTCAACCTTTCCTCTGCCTCTGACTCTCCTGTCTCCCTCTTCAATGTCTGAAGATATTTGTGATAGCAAGGGATCACTTGGGAAAAACAGATGAATTTTCCCACCTGAAGATCCTTAAATCATATCTGCAAACTTCTTTGTTACGCTACATATTTGGGGGTTCCAGGGCTTAAGATTTGTTTAGGGTCCTTGAATCTGCATATCACTTTAAGCATTAAGAAAATGTTTTAAAATTATTAATTTATCTCCAGGGAATTTATTCCACATCAGAAAACATGAATTTGTCAAAACCTTAAAAAAATTCTATTTGACTATTATTTTGCTATCTATCTTTATTTCTCAGTAGACACCTATCTTTCCATCTTATAAGGAGGCCAAGAAACACTCTGTCCATGATTCTCAATTTTTTTTCAGGAAAATTAAATTCATAGTATCCTGGCTTTTACTTGCCTGACATATAGAACTTCCACAATAGAGCACATTCAGAGCCAAGGTAGTTAAAAACTAAGAATCATCATCAGTGTAGCAATTCCTCAGTGAATGTTTCAAACTTTATTCCCATTTATTTGATATATTCTGGTCATTTGTTAAGAAACTCTCTTTACAAAGATATATTATCCCCAGAAAATTAAAGATATATTCTTCCTTCTTACTCAATGGTGAGCTTTAACATATTTTCCTTCAACTCACCTTCTTCACACTGAGAGTTGAGGTGCTGGTAGCTGGGTTTTGGGGGAAGGGCTCAATATCGTAGTAACTGGTCTTAAAATCCTAGAAAATTCCCAAGGACATATAAGAAAATTATCAAATTTCATGTTCTCCTTCAACATTCCACTTATTCATTAAGTAAGTATGGAACTATAAGGTCATGCAAGGTGTTTCAGCAGAAGATAAGTCCATTGTGGGAGGACTGAGTAATCTTGGTTAAACCTGAGTGCACAAGGTTTAAGGTAGACTAATATGGTTTCAAAGTCCTCACAAAACAAGGAAAATTAGTATATTTGCAGATGAGTCCTAACCATTCAACTCATACAGTTATTGCAAGGTCTTAATTAGATGATACTTTGAAATATTTTGTGTAGTCCATGAGATCTCATTTAATTCTCTTTGGGACTTAATGCAATGCAAAGTAAGCAATAATGGCTTCTAAACTGTTTTATCGAATTGTGCTATATTGCCATTACTTTTCCCATAAAAGAGCCTAACATGCCTAGTTTACTCTTCCAACTTTAACTTTCTAATTAATTTACTACAAGGATAAGAACAAATACTACACTTGATCTTAGCCAAAAGGCCAAGAAGCTATCGATAATCTATTCATTACTAAAGGGAATTAACAAACTGAGACAACCTGACAGGTTAGAAATACTTTTCCTTAGTATTTCTTTCAATGTTATAAAATATCCCAATATTTTATGCAATTAGGATAGGATTGAAAATCCATTTCAAAACTTTCTCATTGAATTTGCAGAAGATGCATACCCTATTCAGCAATTCTAAGAGCATCTGAGTTTTTTAATCTTTTTTTTTTTTCCTGTGGAGGGGGTACTGGTAATTGAACTCAAGGACACTCAACCCCTGAACCACATCCCCAGTCCTATTTTGTATTTTATTTAGAGATAGGGTCTCACTGAATTGCTTAGTGCCTCGCTATTGCTGAGGGTGGCTTTGAATCTGTAATATTCTGCCTCAGCCTCTAGAGCCATTGGGATTATAGGCATGTGTCACAATGCCCAGCTAGTTTTTTAATCTTTCCAGCTCCCAAACCAAGTACGGTTTACTGAGTTCTGGGTATCTGAACTTGGACAGAATATTAAAATATGAAAATATGTGTCATAATATTTTCTATACAAAAGAACATTTTTCAAAATCTTAAAAGCAGTCTCCATATGATATTAAGATAGACAGACCATCTGAAGGAACCCAGTGTATTGACATAATCCGGCCCAAAGAGGTGACATTAAATACTACCTTGTTGGAGGCTGTGAATGTCTTGGGTAGACCAGGAAAAGGAGTCCAGGAAGGACACCTTGATACTATCTCCTGCTCCCAGCTTGGTTCCTTATATGTGTGATTCTCCGTTTCATTGTTTGAGAACCTCTCTAGAACCAGACTTTACACTACTCTTTCTGTTCCTAGTCAATACAATGCTGATGATATTTTGCTATGTGCTCCGTGAGCAGGGCCTGTCTGCTTGTGACATGGCTCCTGGAGGCCATGGCATTCTGAAAAGTGGCAAAGTCCCAGATTCCTAGTGGCAGGTCTGAACCATCTGCACAACCCTAAGGAAATACCATCATTGTGATCTTAGTCGGCCACAGTGGGATTACACACAACCAAATGAGGAAATCCCTGTATATGCAAGAGATTCTTTAAGTAAATTAAGATTCTTAACACAGGTTCTGTAATTTTATTTTTATTAATGGAAGTAACAACAACCAATAAGACTCTTGATTATTTGTAACTTAGTCTACAAATTGAGCAAAAGACAAAGAGTCTATAAAAATCTTTCCTGATCTCATTTTAACCTAAATCCACACTTTTGAAAAAACTTAACGAATCAAATAATCAGCAAAACAACTCACATAAAGTAATGTAAAAGCTGCATGTACAGAATGCTTATGGTTGGGTAGGAATCATCAGCAACAGAATCTATCACCATATAAAAATAAAATAGGCTTAATTCCTAGGTATAAAATGCATTAAGTTGGTGAGATACAGAGAAAATAGAAGAGATGGGAGAAGCCCACAAAGAACCACATTCTAAAGATCAAGACTCCAATTTACATTTGATGCCAAATAACAGAGGTTCTGACTAAGGCTGAGTAAGCTGGCACTCCATCCATTCCCAGGGAAGGAAAACTTCTGTTAATGTGAGTGATGTTGGAATGAGAAAAGGCATGTGTTGTAAGTAAACTTATACCACTGGGATGAAATTAAAAGGGGATGGACCAAGATTAAAAATACAAGAACTCAAGAAACCTTTTAGACACTAAAAGCTTCTTATTTTTCCAGCTCTGATTGCGCAATCAGCTAGAGGTTTGTAGACCCACTAATATCAGTGTGGGCTGTACTTACTTCTAAGAAGAAAAACTATGGGATTAAGAAATGGTAGAGTTAATTTTCTAGCACTAGTGGTTTTTGCTATATGGAATGCCTTACCAAACACTCAGGCAATTATTTTGTTTACCTTGTCTACCTTAAGTTGTCACTGAGAAATGTCAAGCCTAAATCCCCAAAACAGAAATCAGAGTCAATGTCCAAACTACTAAAGTAAAATTATTTCTCTTGGAAGGCCAAGTCAGAGAAAGATTCTAATAAGCTCATTTCCTCTTAATAATCCAATGTTGATATTTTGCCTGATCACATAAATTTTCAGTGAGAAGACATGTATAATTGAACAACAATACTAATCTATGTATACTCTCCAAATGTGGTTTGTGTTAGGTTTTAGTTGCTACTATACAAGAGATCTTAAGAATAAAGAGAAAGGAGATAACTGCTTTCATTCTAACATTGACATAAGCAATCCCTCAAATTATCCCTGAAAGGGTTAACTTTTTCCTAGTCTTATTCAGGCTTAAATAAAGTTTTCACATGACATTTATGAGGGATCATCTGTGGCAATCCTCAGGTAATGCAACAACACAGCCCTCTCTTTTCAAGTTGCATACATATGGGTAAAATGACAAGTGCTCAGAGTGATTCAGTTAATGGTCCATGGCCTTAAAATTTGTGAAATATAATCACCTCATTCATCATTTGCAAAAATAAAATTTTTATCTTCTGTAACAGGAAATTAGGTGGCTAAAGGCTGAAAGTACAAATCCATCTTCAACTAATAAGGTATTAAGCGGCACTAGCAGACAGTATACTAGCTTCTCCCAGACTAGGGACACAGAGAAGTGATAAGCCACATGAAATATTCACCATCAGGATTTTCGAGGTAGGCAGATTCACAACAACAGCACACAAGCTTTGTCAGGAATTGTTGAGAGATTGAAAGCATACTTAAAGGATTTATTAAAGCAATAGAGACAACCTCGACTCCAGTTACCGTGATTGCAGGGATTTTTATGGCCATGTGTTTAATCTTCCTGCACTGTAACAGATAAGTTATGCTTTCCGCTGATTTGTGTACAAAGAGTTTTCTCAATCTTTTCTAGTACTATATAGTACTGAGGTATAGTTTTTTGACTTGCTAAGTGAAGCATTAATAGGACTGTCAGCAACAAGATAGAACAGGCAATAAATATTAAGGTTTAATGTTAAAATGATTTATGCTGTAGGGAATATCGTCCTAGATTATAAGGTATGATTATTATCTTTCATAATAAGAAATGATGGGAGAAATAGAATGTTGGCAAAGGAAACCTTTTTAAGCTCCCTTCTCATGAAAATATTTTTTACAGGAATATATATGAGATAAGATCTCAATCTTCCAAGAGTAAAGTTGATTCAAATAGGTGCTTAATAAAATATTGCTGTTCTACTACAGGATTTTTGTAAAGGCTGACACTGGTCTTTTAATACTTGACCATTTCATTCACTGAAACTATTTCATAGGAAAAATAATTTGTAGAATGTTTTATGAATAGACTACAGATAGCAGAAAAATCCTTCAGGGAATGAAGACCTACCTAAAGGCCTATGATCTTATTCAAGACACCAATGTGATGACAGGTTGATTTATAGACTTAGGTGAGTTCTAGCATCTTCCCCTCCCTGTGTACTTGCATGCTATTTTATTTTGCCTTGAATGTTAGTTGCCTATGGGTGTCAAACAAATTGTAGTATCCTGAGATTTATATTAGTCTCACAATTACTATGTATCAAAAATACAAGCCTAGTTGAGTAGGTTGGCGCATGCCTGTAACCCCAGTGACTTTGGAGGCCAAGGCAGTAGAAGGGCAAATTCAAGGTCAGTCTCAGCAACTTAACCTTTGCAAGGCCTTAAGCAACTAAGTAAGACCCTATCTCAAAATAAAATAAAATAATAAGAAGGGATGGGGATATGGCCCAATGGCTGAGTATCACTGGCTTCAAACCCTGGTACAAAAAAAAAAAAAAAAAAAAGAATCCAGACTTAACCATGAAACTGCTTATGACATGGCAGTTTTCATCCCCTAGTAAAAGACATCTGACAGTGGGAGGATGACAAAGAGAGCATCCATGATGGGTACTCCAACCTTCACATATCTCAAGCTGCAAGTGGCATCCCATGGTTTCTACAGAGTTCTATTGAACAGAACAGTCTATGCGGAGAACAACCCATGCTTTCAAGGGCTCACCCACCCTGTGAAGACCAAGAGGTACTGATCATTTGGGGTCCCACTTGGATGCCTTATCTGCCTTGCAGTTTACCCTCACTATATCCTTCCAGTTATATTGAACTTGCAGTAAAGGGATGTTAAAATCTTCAAAGATTTGGCTTCACCCAAAGAGTTATTCCAAGTTATCTGAAGCAGTACAAAACAATACCTACTTTGGGGAGGTCCCTTTATGTTTTGGGCACAGTATCTGTAAAACATTAAGAAAAACAAGGTATGGAAAAACATGTTGTTCTGATTTCCTAAGTGGTTACAATGTTCACTCTTTTGCCCATTTTTTCCTCCTAAGCATTCATGTTGGTAACCCTCTGATCTATTTTGGATTTAAAAATATATTCAGCAGAGTTACACTTTAGGAATGCCACCCAAAGCCGTAAGTTTTTGAGGAGAGTGGATCTCCTTTTTTAAAAAGCTCTAAAGTTAATTTGGAAGGGCATAGAAATAAATGGAGTGCAACAGTTGGTGTCGCCAAGAATCCCAAAGGGAAGGATTGGGTGATAAAAGACAGTTCTAACTTCTAAGATGGCATTAAAGAGAGCTGAGAAAAACCTAGAAAGTGAGAACATGTTCCTCTGATTTTTTTCCTTTAGTTTTGCATAAATGCTATTCAATACATAGATTTTTAACTAGGGAGGCACTTTTTTGGCTGATAACTACATTATTCTTTGATCACTAAAATGCATATCAACAATCAATAAAATTGTAGCTTTCTCAATTCTTTAAGAGATAAGATCATTTGCTAATCTGTAGAGCATGGAGGTCTGAAATTCATTGTTTTTCTGTTATATTTCACCATCAGTACAAGATTGTGGAATCTTGTCTATCAGAAGTAAATAAATGCTACTTAGTTATTTTATTATAGAGAACCTTCTATTCACTTCAGTTTGCTATAAATTTAATCCAATTTTATTTAATATTGAATGCCTTAGAATTTTGCCACAAAATTAAATACAAATATTTAGTGTCTTATGTCATTAGAATTAATTATAAATGTAAAACTATATTAAAATTCATCTATGTACAGAGACACACATATTTTATACTCTATATAAAAATATAGACATATGGCTATATATCCTTAATGGATATAAAATATCATTAAGATATAGAAAATGGCAAAACAGCACAGGAGATTAAATGGTGGAGGCTTAATATGCTTTTTATTTAATAAATAAACTTTTCCATCTTGTACTTGGAAGCCATATGTTGATAAGTTTTACATCAAAACAGAAATTCTGTACCTAGAAAAGAAACAGCCACATAAAGACAAGTTTTCATGCTAAATGAATAATAAATTATAGGTTATGTGTTCCTTTGATTTTAGAAGATGCATAATTTAAAATGATAAATAATTAACATATCAAAGCATTCTAATTTAACTGATGCACAAGAACAGCTAAGATATAAAGTCGGCTTGCCACTTTCAACACATCTTTATAGTAGAGAAATGTAGCAGCTTTTTATTACCAACAATTATGCTTCCAAAAGGTAATTTCAGTTTATCACTTTAAAATATTAGGAAATGTCAAAAAGTTCCATTTCTTATTTGGGGTGTGTAAGTACACAGTGGTGAAAGACAGAAAGAGAGGCATAATTAGCTGTGTGCTATTAACAACCAGCATTTAACTTGGCCTACTTCACTGAAGCATGATTTCTAAGTGGCATTTCCATTTTCATTTCCACACATGTTCCTCCTCCAATTTGAGTCTACTATGTAAACATGAAAAAAACTAACCCTGGCTTTGTTATCGTCCATTTGGTAGATACTAAAACAGTGCTCTATGGATGTGGTGTGGACGGACATCAATACATTTGTTTATATTTACTCTGGGGACAATCAATAGAAAAACTTCTGTGCTTTTGCAAACCAGGGATGAAGGTCAGCAAGCTAGAAACCAGGCAGACTCTCAGAATTTTTAGTTTGCAGGTGCTAATTAACACTGATTCACCTGGTGTTCTTTATATGGAAATCTCTGTGTTATTCTGAAATATAAATGTTGCTGTTACTAATTCATGCAGATTCTTTTGAGATTAAAGCAGTAATTATAAAATAGTTTTCTTTTTAACTTTTGCTGAAACACTGTTTCCCACCCTTTAAACAGAGAGCTGGTAGAGAAAATAATAATTATTAAACTCAAAGAGGTAATTATTAGTGATAATGCTGTCCATCATAGCACAAATGAAAGTTAGAAGAACAGGATAGAACTGACCAGACACTATTTTCCAGGCTTAGACCAAATATGTCAATAGTTTGGCTTTTGCATGTAGACATACAATTTGAAGTAGAGCACTTCTAGCTCTGATTTGTCACATTAGCAAAAATTCAAGACCATCTATCAAAGGTCCAGATGGTAACTCTGAATAAACACAGCATACCTTACAAGAGCACATGTCAGTTTAGATAAGCCACCTCAGGAATATAAAGCTTAATGTATCATAAGAAATATAGAAAAAATGGCACCAAAAAGCAATAAATTTCAAAATAAACTGTGCATTTAAAATATTTTCTTCTTTCCACACTTTGATGCCATTTTAAATTCAGAATTATTAACAAGTTGGAAAAAAATAAGATGAGTAATTTTACCAAACACATATAGAATAAACCAATCCTAAAATTCCATTTATCAGTTTTAAAAGCCCAAAGGAATTCAGAAACAACTAGGGTTACTGGTACATAAGTTCTCTGATCATAATGGAATAGAACTAAGGATTAATAATATGAATTCAGTAACTTAAAAATTAATTATACCTTTCTAAGTAACTAAAACACATTCTCAAGGCTTGAAATTATAGGCAATTCTTAGAAAATTTGAAAATACTGTGTTAGAACTTCTGAATGTCTCCAAAGCTTCAATTAGAGGAAAATTCAGAGTGTCAAATCCTTCCAAATCAACACACCATGTAATTTTAGAAAACACACACACACAAAAAAAAAAAACCAAAATAAGGCAAACAAAAATAAAATAAGAAAAAGAAGATGGGTAATTACAGTGCAAAGGAAACTGAGAAACTGATGACACTATGAATTTTTTTCTAAAAATTTACAAATCTAATTAACAAAAGAAAAAAACACAAGTATAATAGCTTTCGAAAGATAAAGTGAAATAACAACTCTAGATTTTAAAAACGTATCATATTTAAGTTAGTGCTAATAAACTTAATGCTTAGAAAATCCTAAATGAAAGACTTGGGTAGAATAATTGACATTACTAAAATCAATTCAGATTGAGTACAAAACTAATGTATAATATTAATAGCTTTGTCAGAATCACAGCAAAATATTTTTCTTGCCTATACTATTTTTATAAATACTGTTAGGGAAAAAGCCCACTGATAACTCATTCTTATAATATAGAATAATATTTCAAAGCATGAGGAAAATGTAATAGTGTTCTTTGTTTTAAAGATAACAATGCCATCATAAAAATTTTGGATGTTCACATGACACAAAAAGTAAATAATCTGATTTTTATTCATAATTTAAGTACAGATGTCCTAAGTAATTCATTTCAAATGAATTTGTCATCATATTAAAAACACAAAAATGGGATCAAGTAGTTTTATCCCAGCAGAGTGATGTTTAAAGACTTTAAAATAAAAGTACATGTATAAAGACATGAATTGGCATGAACATACTTTATATACAAAGATATGAAAAATTGTGCTCTCTATGTGTAATAAGAATTATAATGCATTCCGCTGTCATGTATTTAAAAAAATAAAATCAATTAAATAAAAAAGAAAACATATATTTATCATATCAAAACTTTAAAACAGACAATCCATGTCACAATCTTGCTAGACAGTTAAGCCTGTAAAAAAATGTATATATGACTTTATAAATAAGTAAAATCATTTTTTAAGAACTAGAAAGACCTTTTTTAAAAGGAACGGAATAATTAGCTGCAGTTATGGCTCATTGGTTAAGCACTCAATCAGCACCTATGAGGCACTGGGTTTGATCCTCAGCAAAAGAAAAGAAAAGAAAGAGAGAGAAAGAAAGAAAGGAGAAATGAAGGAAGGAAGGAAGGAAGGAAGGAAGGAAGGAAGGAAGGAAGGAAGGAAGGAAGGAAATAAAGTTATTGTGTACATCTACAACTAAAATATATAAAAAAATAAAAATGATCAAATAAAAAAATTATATTCTTCCTCATTAGCCTTCTATCTTCACCTTAAACCCCCTCTGTTTGTCATAAAATATAACATCAAACAAAATATGATACATATAATCTGGACAGTTATAGATAACATTGTGTAGAAGAAGTGTATGATTCCTGTTTATTAAGTGTGTCCAAAGTTGAAAGCACTGTGCCTGACCCCAGCATACTGTGAGGTTAACACAGGCATCTGTCCTAGGTCTCAAAGTGTTTTAAATGAACTGTTTCCTGAAAGACAAACAGTTTTAGTTTTTATAGCATTTTAGGTTTTTACAACATTTTAGGTTCACAGAAAAGCTAGGCAGTAAATTTAAACTTCATCCACACCTTCTGCACAATCACAGCCTCCTGCCCAAATTTGACAATTTACACTGAGCTTCACACTTGTTGTTGTACCTTATATGTTTTTTGACAAATATATAATGACATGTGTTCAACACTTATCCTACAGGATGGTTGCATTGTGCAATACATCCTCCATACTTAGTTCATCCTCCTCTCTGTGATTCCCCTGGTAACCATGATCATTTTACTAATCCAAAGATTTGCCTGTTCCATATTGTCATATCATTGGAATCATACAGTGTACAGCTTTTCAGATTGGATTTTTTTTCACTAAATAATTTCTTACCTGTCTTTTGGAAACATGGATAGCTCATTTCTTTTGAGCACTGAATAATATTTTATTGTCTAAATGTATCGCAGTTTACCTGTTTGCCTACTTAAGGACATCATGATTGCTTCCAAGATTTGTAATTAGAAATAAAGTTGTTATAAACACCTGTGTGCTGTTTTTGTGCAAATAAAAGTTTTGAATTTATTTAGGTCAATACAAAGAAGCGCGATTGCTGGGTCTTGTGTAAAAGCATGATTTGTGTCTTAAGAAAGTGCCACACGGTTCCAAAGGTGGCTGGACCATTTTACATTTCCAACACTGATTGAAATTTCTTGTAGTTCCACATCCTTGCCAGTATTTAATGCTGTCTATGTTTTGAAGTTTAACCATTCTGGAGTGGATATAGTGGTATATCATTGTTTAAAGTTTGCAATTCTTTAATAAGATGTCAAACATTTTCTCATTTGTCATCTGTATGTATCTGTGTTAAGGCACTTGCTCAGATGTTTGCCCATTTTTTAGGCTGTTTTCTTATTGTTGGATTTTAGGAGTTCTTATATAGTTTACACAATAGTCTTTATTGAAATACATTCTTTGCAAATGTTTTCTCAGTCTGTGGTTTGTCTTCTCTGTTTTCTGATAGTATCTTTCAAAAATACTGAATTCTTTTTTTATTTTAATTAAACCCAGATTATCAATTATTTATTTTATGGATTGTGTCTTTGGTGGTGATCTTAAAAAGTAACCAACAAACCTAAGGTTATCTAGATTTTTCTCTTATGTTATTATTCTACAAGTTTCACAGTTTTTTTAAATTTTTTATTCAGATTAAGCAAATTTTTGTGGAAGATGTAATGTCTGTATCTATTTAGATCTATATATTTTTGCATGTGGATATTGTTACACCTGAAGCATTTGTTGAAACAGTCATTTCTAGTTTGTCAAAGACCAGTTTACTATATATACAAGCTAGTCTATTTCTGCACTTTCTATCCTACTTCAATGATCTATTTGCTGTTTCACAAGTATCACCATTGAATAGTATAGCTTCAAAGTGGGTGTTAAAGTCAGGTTGTGTCAGTATTCCAACTTTTTTTTTTCTTGTATTTTCCTCAATATAAACTTTCAAATGAGTTCGTCAACATTCATGTAATGATTTGCTGGGATTTTTGGTTTTGTACTAAATCTATACATCAATTTAAAAGGAACTAATATCTTGGCAATATATCTTTCCATATGGTTATTTCTTCTTTGATTTCTTTCATTAGTTTTATAGATTTATCACACAGATTTTGTACATGTTTTTTGACTTTAAAAAATTATTTCTTATAAATGCATACTAATTATGCTTATTAATAGGGTCCAGTGTTATATCAATACTTTCATAAAACTTGCATTGATCTAACCAAAAAAATAATCCATTTAACTTCCATGAAACACACCCTTCCCACATCCTAGTAATTACTATTCTTCTTTCAGTCTAAGAGAGTACTTACAGTACATGTCTTCCAGTGTCTTACTTTCTTAAGTGTCCAAAAGTTTCATGTGTGTAGATACAAATGATGTGCTTTCATATTTTTTTATTTGAGAGAATAATATTCCTTTGTGTATATATAGCATCTTTTCTTTGTTCCCTCATCTTTTAATGGGCAACTAAGTTGATTCCATATTTTAGCTGTTTTGGGTAGTTTCCCAATAAACACGGGTGTGAGGTAACTCTTTCATATGCTGATTTCATTTCTTTTTGATATATACACACAAGTGGCATAGCTGAATAATATAGTAGACCTACTTTTAGATTTTGAGACACCTATACTAATCTGACAGTGTTTCTTTTTACTCTACACCTTTGCATGTTTTATATGTTTACAATGGCCATTGTAACTGGGGTAAGAGGTTAGATATTATTGTAGTTTCATTTCTGCTTCCCTAACAATTAATTGTATTGGGTATTTCTTAGATATATTTGTTAGTTATTTGGGTTTTTTTCTTTTGAGATGTGTCCATTTAGGTCATTTGTTCACGTAATTATATATCCATCACTTATTCTATTAGATATATACCTATGTATTTCAATTTGTGGAGCAAATGTATATTGTATTATACTTTCATTTAAATATCCACATGCTCATTGTTGGTATTTAAGAAAGTGATTGGCTATTACTTGTTAACTTTATAGCCTGCCATCTTGCTACAATAACATGATGGTTCCAGGAGGTTTCTATCATTGTTGTTTAGTAAATTCTTTTTGATATTTTACATTGATAATCATGTCACCCAAAACAATTTTCTCTTTGTCCCAGTTTATGTCACTTTTATTTCCTTTTCTTTACTTTTACATTAGCTAAGATTTTTAGTACAACGTTGAAAAAGTGTGGTGGGAAGGGACATTCTTGTCTTCATCATGCTTCATTGTAAAGTAGGATTTAGCTGTATTTGGGGGGATATGTTCATTAACACACTGAGGAAGTTCCCTTCTCAAAGTAGCTGGATTTTAAACAAGGACAGGGATAAATAGAATATAACAGGTATATCAGGCATTTAAAAAACATAAATTCAAAAGGTTCCAAGAGTACACGTTTAAAAATCTCCTGAATCAGAGAGATATGGAGGGAAAATTGTTAGTAGGAAACGGCAAGGCACTTAATGAACTTACTTCCCAAAACTCCAGTTGCTTACATGTACCTTAAAAAGAAATCAGTAAATAATATTTACTTCACTATTTATGCAGGCTAGTGAGTCAGGAAATTTTAGATTGGCCTTAAGTATGTTCATAATGTTTTGCTTTAGAAACAATTTTGTAATTTATATAACATTTATCCTGTGTATATTTTACTGTAAATGAGCCCTAGAAAGGCGAATAAAACATTAGGATATGTCTACCTAGAGTATCATATAACACTGAAAGAGGGATAATATTTCATGCCAAATATTTCCTTGCTATTTTCTTCCTTGAATTTCAACAAAATTGCACTCTTTCAGATATCTCATAGAAAGCTAAAGAAACTACTCATTGTACAAATTCCTATCAGAAAAGAACACAAAACATTGCATTATGCATAAGATTGAAAGTAGAAGTGGTTGTTATCTCTATCTATACCAGTCCCTCAAATTTTTGTTCCTCCACCTATACATGGCTGCTCATTTCTATCATTGATGCTCCTTTGTCTTCCCATCCATTCTTTTATTGTTGTTGTTGTTTTGTCTAAAGAATCAAAAATAACTTTTCGACTCTCTGCCCTCTTCCTCTTCTCTCTCTGCTCTCTCTGCTCTCTTTCTCATGCTCTTAAGTCTGTTTTTCTCTCTTCTTCTCTTCCTCTCCCTCTCCCTCTCTGATCTCTTCTTCTCCTTCTCTGATCTCTTCCTCTCCCTCTCTGTTCTCTTCCTTACCCTCTCCACCCTCCTCTTCTCCTCTCTCTACTCTTTTCCTCTTCTTTTCTTCCCCTTCGGGCAGTCCCCCCTCAAAATCATGTTGAGTTGATTTTCTTTCAAGAATTGGATGACCAGATCCCATGACTTTAGAGACTGTCTCCTTTTTAACTATCTGCTAAAATATTCCAAAACTTCAAAACATCTTCAAAAGATGGTCTGGCAGGTAAAAATAGTTTTTAATACTCTTCAGTGGCTTCCCTTTCCACCTGGAATAAATCTACATTTTACTATGTCCTAGACATTTCTTTCAATCCTTCCATCATTGCCTCATTTGTTCACAATTCTTCAAACATATTGGCCGATTTCATCTTGATGAACATACTGTACCTGTTCTCATCTTGAGAGTCTCCTACACATGATTTCATTTGCCTGAGTCACTTTTTCGTATTCCTCATGGCTCACTCCATCTTCTCTGTCTAGTCTTAGCACAGGTTTCAATTTCACTTCTTCTTTCTCTTTAAAAAGTCCGGCTTAATGTCTCAGGAATGGCTAGATACGAGTGAGAGCTCCATAATAAAATAACCAAACTGACATTATTCTGTCCTCAATCATTGTGTGGTTTGAACAACTTATTTACCTTTTCTGTACCTCAGTTTCATGATCTGTAAAGTGAATACAATAATACTTTATATAGTTTTTATTTGTCATTAACTATTTAATAAATAAGAGTACTTAAAACTGTCTAGGACAGAAGAAACTTCCAATAAATCTTTATTATCAGTATCTTAGCCCTCATTTGTTTCTTCCAAATTTGTTATAACTACATGAGTTTCTCTTTCAAAATCAATTTTTGGTCTACATATCATGATATATTTTAGGATTTCTGAGAGTGAGGATTTTATTAATCTTCTTGCAAGCTTGTTTGTCAACACTAGTAAGGCACACGGCATGCAATAAGGTTGATTCACTCTTCAGAATAATGATGAATGACACATAATTGGGAGGTATGTCTTGTCTATGAATGGTATAAGCTGGTGAATACCTTCTCTTTTGCCTCTAACCAATCAACATTTCTATTATGATTCAGCAGCATTGTTCTTTATATAAGAAATTTTATAGAAAATTACTCATCAAAATAAAATGGGTAAGGCAGTTTTTTTTTTTTTTAACACAACTAGCATTTTTCACTGCATGGAAACACATGCTTTTCTGTCCCCATATATTGGGCCAGGTATATGATTAATGCTTCTAAGTGGTATAGCAAAATTCATGTCAAAATGGCAATACACAGTGCTATATCTAAAGAAAGGAAACAGTTCCCAAAATAAGATGTGGTTAGTCCATTAATGACTTAGAAAATGAACCAGCTGGGCCATAGAACTAAGTGGTAGGGATTATTTTAGCCTTTATTGTGTCCCTCTTAACCAATGTTTGTTAAGTTCTTCAAAACAAAGGAACTGATACTTGAGCAAATTGCTATGAAAGCAGAAATGGAAGGACAGTCTACTTCTTGCCCTCATTCTGCAATCTATGTTGACAGATGTCCCATGATTAGGAATCTTACCAGACTCAAAAACCAACTACTTTTGGACTCTAAATCCTAATGGTAGTGTAGTACGCCTTTAACATGACAGCAGATTCAATTGGAAATAAATTTGGTATCCTGCCTTCTAGCAAGGACAGGAACAAGCCGCTCTCTACCCACTGAAGCTATTGCTTTCAGAGTCAATGGATTAAAACAGAATCTCAAAAGGAAGCTCTTGACATAATGGTTAAATTTTAGGAAAGAGAAAATAAAAGACTGATCATGACAAAAGCAGAGGTGATGGAATAGGGAGTAATAACAAATGTACTGAAGCTTGAAGATACATCAAAGGAGATCTTGGTTTTGGTGACTCAACCAAGGAATGAACTGGAAATAAAAAGAATGGAACTAAAGTTCCACTCCAAGTCCTTGGAGAAAAGAAAGCATTTAAAGAGAGAAAGGGAAAAAAGAAAAAAAAAGACAATGCAAGTCTGGTTGATAGGAACCTGTGAAAAGCAATCCTTCTGTCCTGGACTTCCACCAACAGGAAGGGAAGTGTGCCTCTCCTAGGAAGGGCAGGATCCACATGAAGCCTGGCAAGTACAGAATTAAGGCTACAGGTTGAACAAAGGGATTTATTCAGAATACATACATATAGTTTACTACTAGGCTCCTGAATATTTGATCAATTCAAAGGACTGTGCTTGCTTAGCATTACCCTTTTTCCAAATGGCACTTTCACTCAGCACTGTATCATCAATAGGTTGGGTAACTGTTTTATAGATCATTAGAATATGAGGATTGACTTGCAATGGCTTATATCTTAAGGGACCCCCAAGGCCCATATGCTGAAGGCGTGGTGGCCAAGTGATGGTGCTATTGGGAGACGGAGGAGCCTTTAGGTGGTGGAGCCTAATGGAAGGTTATTGGGGATTGCCCTTGAGGGAATATTGGGACTCCAGCCCCTTCTTCTCTTTCTCCTTTTGCTTTCTGGCTGCCATGAGGTTAATAGACCCCTTCTACTACATGTTCCCTGCTTCACTGTAGGCCCAAAGGCAATAGAGCTAAGTGTCCATGGACTAAAAATTTGAACTATGAGTATAATAAGTGTTTTCTACTTTTATTTATTTTATGATCACAACAAAAGCTGACTAAGGAAAAAAATCCAGTGCAAGATTTCCCAAGGAAAGATTTTCCCAGGAAAGATTTCCCAAAATACTCATGTCCTCTAACTGTTAGAAGATAGTAGATGAGACTTTAAGATGGTCCCTTTTGGACAATGATATGTGTGAATTCCACATGTGAAAATTCCACATATACCTAAACTTACATGAATTTATGTATCTATTAATCTATCCATCTATACAGATCTGTGTTCATGTATGCATAATTTAAGTCATTTAATGAGTCATCTGAAAAGTTCTTTTGAGGAGATACCTCAGCAGGATTTGTATCCTTTACATTCTCTCTCTTTCCTGGGTTCTAGACTATGGATGAAAAGTTTGGAGTTGCAGTGACAAACTTATAGACATGAAGCAACAATGTAGATGAAAGACAAAGAGAAGGATACTGGACCCAAAAAGTTAGACTCAATCAACAAGTGTTACGTAATTCTACACCATAGTTAAATTAATGGGTGTTCACATGTGTAAATATGTCCTTAGTATCCAACCCTTGTTTAATCGGCTCTTTTGTCATTGTGACCCGAAGATCTGGCAGGAACAATTTGAGAAGTTAAAGTTTGTTTGGGGGCTCCTGGTTTCAGAGGTCTCAGTGTAAACACAACCAAATTTATTGCTCTGAGCCTGATACAAAGCATGCAATCAGGCAGAAAGGTGTGGAGGAGGAAAGAAGCTCAAGACATGGCCACCAGAAAGCAGAAGAGACCTCTGTTCACCAAAGACAAAATATATACCTCAAAGGCACTCCCCAGTGACCTATTGCCTCCAGCCACACCCTTCCTGCCTATAGAAACCACCCTGTTAATCCAGTGGATCAAATCATCCATTGGCTTACACCTCTCAAACCTAAACATTTTACCTCTGAACATTCTTGTATTGTATCACACATGAGATTTTGAGAGACAACCTAATATCTAAAACATCACACATTCATGTACATAGACCCAGACTTACATAGATGCAAGTAACTTATAAATTTGATAGCTTTGTTACAAGTCCAGTTGTTTTAACAGATTTTTTCTGAAACTCTAGATTTTGCAAATTACATAAATCTATTAGGCCGTCACAGCAAGTTTACTTTCTAAAGAAGTGACAGGCTTGATTAGTAAGTATGCCCTTTATCTGTAAGGTTCTTATTTGTCTACCATTTCACAGCAAGCAATTCTGATGAATAGTGCAATTAACCTTTCTGTTATTAAAACAATTAATTGCAAAAATTAAAGACATGACAGGGACAAAATATTAATGCATAAATTATTAGGTTCAGAAATTATAATTATTAATCCATGTACGGTAATTGTGGCATAAACAATGAACAAATTGTATGCTAAAATTTATGATTAAATTTTTTTCTATTCATTTCTTTTATGAACAAAGAGGTGAATTTTACATTGAGCATGTAGTTTAAAAGAGAAATGGTATTAGCTAAGTGCTATCAATAGGCAAGATATGACAATAATGAATTAATACTAATTAGCTACTAAATATAAAAATCTATACACAAATAGGTGTACTTTTTCAAAATAGACATTGAGAATACATACAAATGATGCTCTGTTAATACATACCAAACAATTAGGATGATTTTTCCTGGTTTTTGCCTTTTACTGTAATTTATAGCTAGAAGGATACATATATGTTATGATAAAACAACTACTTATGATTTAGCACTAAAAGATTTAAGTTCCTAATTTTGTCTTTACTATGCTATAGAATTACTTTTTTTAACACTGGTGTTGGAAATAACAAAATAACACTTCCAAACTTTCTTTTTTCATTAGTTTTATAATAAATAACCAATAAATAAGAAAGAACACAAATATGAAAGTATTACATAAAAAGGTATTGCTATTTTTATTTAACAAAAATATTGCTTTCAGTGAAAATATTGTATTCTATGCTGATCAAAATGGTAAACACGTGTTACTCTTAAGCTCTTGAAATATGGTTTGCCTGACTGGGAATTGAACTTCTGATTCTCGTAAAATCTAATTAATTTAAATTTAAATAACTATAGCTATTTATCTATTCATTTGTTTTTGTTTGTTTGGTTGTTTCTGGGGCCTGAACTGAGGAGTACTTTGCTAATGAGCTACATATTCAGCACTTTTTACAAATTTTGTAAAAGGGTCTCTCAAGTAGCCTAGGCTGTCCTTCAACATTTAAACCTCCTGCCTCAGCTTCCCAAGTAGCTGGAATTATAGGCATGGGCAGCCCTGTCCAACTCTATTGTATGCTCTATACATTTCTAACTCCTTAGACAAAAACTAGAATTATGGAGTTTTGTTAGAGAAGATCACTGACTGGACTATAATCCACAGGCCTGCCTGAATATCATGTTTTCAAAGGCTGTGCATTAACCAACATGCTAGTCTTTACACCATTTGTGTTCCTTTTGCACCCACAAAAACCTTATTAAAACAAAGCCAGTGTCAATAATTCCTAAGTCTCCTGGGCATGATATTGTTCCTATCTTGAAGACTTTATCTGCTATTGATGTGCACATGAAAAAAAAAAATTTCCATCCTAAAAATGTACTCTCAGGATTGGAAGTCTTAAAAGTGATCATATATATAAAGCTCAATTCCATATAGGAGCTAATTTATAATTCAACCTACTGCAAGAGAAATAACTATTTGCTATAGTACTATTCAAATACTCTACAAGCCAGTCATGTCAAATTTTGATACCGTTCAAAATGATATGGCAATTTTGCAGTAATAGTGCTTGATGATTTGTTTTGTGAAAGGAAAATAGGATGAAAGAGCATTGAGTATGTGACTGGAAATATAATAGGCTTTATAAATAGCATTTTTAGTAGGTAAAACGCTGAAGTATTGCTGAAATATCCAGGTAGGTAGATAAGTAGGTAGATAGATGACAGATAGGCAGGCAGGCAGATGATAAGCTGTGTTTTCATTGATATTCTAAAAGAAAAAAACCTATATTTTATATTGAATAATCTAACTGGATAAAGTTAGTTAATGGAAATATTTGATAATTTAACTCGACCTTTTTAATCTAGTTACATATAGGTACTCAACATTTGTATTGATTGACAAGATTAATCTTTCCAGATGATTCTCAACTTTTCTCATTTTTTTGGTTATTTATACAGTAGCCAATGTGCAAAATATATACAGCAATTCATCAAGTAAATCAAGAACATCTAGATTAATAAAATAGAATATTCAACAGTCACCAAGGGTTATAAATGCAAATGATAATATTTCATTTCAGACAGGAATTATTAATTTACATCTGATGGCCTTTTTGATGTGTGATCAAAAGCAGTTGTTACTCAGTGCTTTAATTCCGGTGAAGTTTTGGTGATGCTGGGAGGAGAGACAGGTGGAATGTATGGTTCCTGGGGCTTTTTATTCAATGATATGACTCAAACACAGAAAAACTTTGATCTGCTTGACTTGGTGAAACTACACACTGAAAAGGAATATTTGTTATTTCCTTTTAAGTGGAACATACTAACAATACGCTTTTAAATCTGACAGTTCAAGAATAAATGAATTGTATCACATTTTTCCTTCTAAAACTAACTACCAAAGAGAAAATGAAAATAAAATTCACATTTCTAGTTATAAAAATAATCAAAATTATTTCTTCTACACAGTTGAAATTTTATTTAGATTAAGATTTTATTTTAGCATTAGACTGATTTAGAAATAAAATTAAATCACTCAAAATATTCAATAGTATCTATCTTCTTGTCAGTAGTAATTCCCTCCAGCTTCCTTTCCTGCAGTGAAACTTTATTAAATACCACTATTTATCACTAAAAGAAAACTTACTTCCATAACAGAATTATTTTCCAGAAATCATTCTCATGTAAACTCCCAGGCCATTTATCCTTCAGAAAAATGAGACTAATCATAGTAAAACTAATACCAACCTGCGGGTCACTTCCATGGAACCTTCAATGAAAAGTGAAGCAACGTTTGCAGAATATATCTATGGTATTGCTTAAATACACTATTAGTCAATGTTCTACAGAGAAATCAAACCTCCTACAATCTACCTATCTGTGTGTGTGTGTGTGTGTGTGTGTGTGTGTGTGAGAGAGAGAGAGAGAGAGAGAGAGAGAGAGAGAGAGAGAGAGAGAGAAAATATTTTAAGGAATTAGATTGTATATGCAGTGGTCCATTCCTGAAATCCCAGTTACTTGAGAGGCTAAGCCAGGAGATGCTCAAGTTCAAGTACAGTCTGGCAATTTAGTGAGAACCTGTACAAAAATAAAATAAACACTCTGAGGATATAACTCAATGTAGTTCAGTGGTAGAGTGCCCTGGGTTCAATTCCCAGCACTGCCTAAATAAAATAAATAAATAAATAAATAAATAAATAAATAAATAAATATGAGGCTTATGCTAGTGCAGAGGCTTAGCACATACAAATGATCAGGGTGGACTGGGAGGGTGAAGACCCAGGGAACTGCTGTTGATCAAGTACAAAAGCAGTGTATTGGCAGAATTCCCTCCTCTCTCAAGGAATTTGCATTTTCCTAAGAGCTCCAAGGATGGGATGAAGCCCAGTCACAGTATGGAGGTAATCAGCCGTACTCCACTTCTACTCATTTAAATGTTAACCTTATTTTTAAATATCTTCAAAGAAATATCAAGACTAAAGTTTGAACAATATTTGAGTTCTGTGGCCTATCCAAATTGACACATAAAATTGGCCATCACACATCTAGAACATTTGAACTTAAATAAATCAGAGAGTGCAAAAATAGCCAGATGTGGTTAATGTCACTTAAAAAGTTTTAGTTTTTAAAATACCTTCATATTCCTTAAAATAAATGTAAAAACACTGAGTTTCTATCAATAGATTATTTTCTCAAGCACAGGAAGAATTACTGGTGCTTGTATATTATAGTTTAGATATGAAGGGTCCACCAAAAGTTCATTTGTGAGACAATGAAGAATGATCAGAGGTGAAATGATTAGGTTATGAGAAATGTAACCTAATTGATGACTTAATCCACTACTATGGATTAATTGAGTGATAACTATAGATAAGTAGTGTATGGCTGGAGGAGGTGGTTACCTGGGCGTGTGCCTTTGAGGTACATATTTTGTTCTTGGTGGACAGAGCTCTCTCTGCTTCCTGACTGCCATGTCCTCAACTACTGTCCTCCCACAAAACCCTTCTGCATCAACTCTGGTGCAAAACAATGGAATTAATTGTCTATGGACTCAGACCTCTGAAATTATGAGCACCAAATAAAATTTTACTCCTTCCAAATGGATCCTATTAGGTCCTTTGATAACAGTAACACAACAGCGGAGTAAAAACATCACATAACCTTTCCTTATACCCAACTTGATTTGCAACATGTTTATTAATCAAATAAGGCAATGGGTCAACATTCCCAACATTGATCATACCTTTTAAATTTAACTTAATATAGTTAAAATTCCAGGATAATTTCCCAATTCTTTTAGGATTGATAAATATTCAATTTCAATGTACCAGATTTACATCTAAAATAAATGATCAGGTATTATCCCACCATCCTGTCAACTAAAATTTAATACTAAATTTCTCAAACATCATCCAAGTGTCTTATTAATATAATTCCTCATTACATCACAGTTCTAATGCCTTATTATCTACTTGCAAAGGAAATGTCAATCATATATATTTATTCATGTGATTTTAGTTTTAAGTTCACTAATAGGATAAAGAACACTAAAGATTTTAAAGAATGTCACTCATTACAGGCAATAGTTGAGAAGTATGCCATGATTAACATTCTACAAATATGTAATCTCATTACATTCTGAAATGCTATAGGACTATGCCCTTTTCTAAAATACAGTTTACTAGAGCATGGCAAAAAGAAGGCAGGAGGCCAAGAACTAGAACAGGCAATTACATAATGTAAGTTATTTTTCTCATTTTTTAAAATAAAAATTTCTTTGACTTCTAATCCGATCTTTATCATAATATGCCATGCCCAACACCCCCACCGACATAGAAAATTTAATAGTCATGCTTTACTGCATCCATCTATTTAATTGTTTTTCCTTGGATAGTTTCAAAAATTTAATTTATATGATTTTTCTAACTGTTAACTGAAATGAATTGAAGTTTATTTCTTGTATTATTCTTTGTAACTTCTGAAACCTGACTGAATACAGTCGTTTTAGCAAATGTTACATGGCTGAAATAATTTCCATATTTATTGTATTTATTGCACATACCTCCAATTTGGATTTTTCATCTAGGATTTGTGGAGATTATTTATCTGATTTTATGAAAACATCCATGTTGCTTATAAAAGTAGCATTTTCTTCTTCCATTTGTCAAGCTAAAATACTTGGGCATTGTGAGCTCTGGAATTTCACTTGAAACTAGAATAGCCTTATTTAAAAGACTCTACTGTGCTAACTCAGTCATATCTGGAGCTCAATTAATTTTAAAGGCAATTTTTATTAAAGCTCTCCATTTTTCATTAAATTTTGAGAAGTATTCTGTACAAACTTCAAATGTTAGTTTTTCTTAAATATTTACTTAGTGTAGCATTTAAATTACCTTGTTACAATTTTCTCATATTTTAGGACAATTTCCATTTCATCTCAGGAAAAAATTAGGTGCTTCTATATACCATGGAATGATTGATTTGATTATGATGATACTGTTACCTGCATTAATAGAGTAGGCTATTTGTAATTAATTAAGTCATAAATAAAATCAGGTTCTTCCTTATGTCCTATATTTTATTCATGTCTTTAGTTCCTAATAAATATGATCAATATAATGAATATAATTAATAATTTTTTAGAGAATTGCACATTATACACACATATACAATAGATGATGCATATATGTATGACACAGTACATACATGTATCATATATGTATGATAGTACATATATGTATGACAGAGTACATATATGTGACACATATGTATACATATGTGTATATAGTATATACACTGCATATGCTATATAATTGTATATATGTATTGCCTAAAAGAATGAAGGCTAGAAATCTAAAATATACTCACATTTATTCATTTTCCCTTTATTAGTAAAATATATATTAAACATCCTTCATGTGCCAGTGAGAAAACCAGGTACTAGGGTTAAAATCTTGGATCTGCTCTCATGGGTATGGGAGAATCCTTAGTAGAGATTTCATACAAAAATAATAAGTATCAGAGTCAGATCAGATCATAAGAGCAAAAAAAAAAGTATAAAAAATAAAAACAAATGTAACCACAAAATTGTTTAGAAATCTAAAAACAATAAAAGCATATTGCATCCATGTTATATATTGCATCCATGCAATAATCTAATGAAATATTTTTGTATCTAATTATCAGTCTCTGGGAAGTAGGGTAAGCACAGCACCTTTTCCCTTATCTGTGTCATGTCCTCTAGCTTCTCTATGTGTGTGTATAATGTCTTATTACATGGTTTCTCCCTAAAACATAGAATATATCCTGCTAAATGATGCTTTCTAGTAAATTGATTTTGCTTTGGGTGGGTTGTTTTGCAACTATTAGCAGAAGTGCCAATGATCACTTCTACCTGGTCTTCTTTGAACACTTACCCCAATCTTCTCTGCCCATTGTAATGCTGAGGAGGTTGTTCTATTGTTGCAGAGCTTGCACTGGAAACTATACATCCCAGAATCCCCTTCTCTACTTAGTTACAAGTCTGAGATTGATCAAGTGAAGCTGCCTATGACTTGCAATGTGGTAGAGAAATAGCAGACATGACCTTGGTGGTCAAAGGTGGTAAAGAGGCACAGAGATGCTAGCAGGTTCAATGTCTTCAGCATTTTTTGCTCTATGCCCAGGTCTTCCCAAATGTAGTCCCTATGGACCAATAGTGACCCGCAACCCACCATCCCCACAGCATGGTTATGAACTCAAGGCAGTAGCAGCTCGGAAGCCCAGCAACCTTCCCTAGACTTCCAGGAAAAGATTGAAATAAGGAAGTGAAAATACTTGAATTCTCCCTGGGCCTTACTAAAGCAGAGAAGAAAATTCTTCCTTAAGATTATTAGTCAGAGTTTTAGGGAAAGTAGTTGAGAGAATACAAGCCCAAATGAAGGATCTTCTTAAATGAGGAAGTCTGAACAAAAACAAGACCACATTTGGGTTTATTTTGAGCCTGAGCCAGAGACTCACAGTATGATCCTAACAAGGAAGGGAGTGCACAGAAGGATTAGTTATACACAGCTCACCAAGACCAGATTTTGCCTTTTCAGTGCAATGAACAACTTAGTTTTAATATAGAATAGTTATTAATTAGAGGCATAGGATTTAAAAACCTTCAAGTTCTATCTTGACTATGACTAAGTAACTCACTATAGCCTCCAGTAGCAGAAGGAGAACATTATAATCACTCAGCCAGAGAGAGACAGAGGGTTGGGAAAGCTTTAGGAGTCTTTGATGAATAGACATTTTATTTTACATATCCTCTCTGTAAAGAGTTGAATCTGCTGAGGAAGCTGCTTAAAAACAATGACTCTATTTTGTACATAAGTCTGTGCAATTACTTAAAAATCCAGCTTGACTGTGACGATAACAATAGAAGGTGACAATAACAATATGGAGGAAATTATTTTGGATAGTTTGCATTTAATTTACCATGCAAATATAAAATGTCCAGAGTCAATAATCCCTAAAGGGGATTTATTTGATTTTAAAAAATCAATTCAAAACAAGTTATAAGTAGCATTTAAGTACATTATGGTTAATAATCCTTACAAAAATTATGCTATATTTATGCAATACCGTAGGTCCTGGAATTTTGTGAACTACTAAACAAATTGTAAGATAACATATTTATGTTTCACAACTGATAATGATTACATCAGTATGTTCTATCTAAATTCAAAAAGTGAGACATAAATTTTACTATTTTGTGTTCCGTGGTTCATACTTTCTAAATTGAGTACTTAAAAGCTATAGAAGTAACTTATGTTATAAAATGACAGTCAACATCATCAGAATTATTGGTTGTTTTATCTATTTCATCAACCTTTGGAATATTGGTAAAGTCTCATTATAGAAAACTAAATATTGGTCATAATTACTTGAACTGCTGTAGCAGTGCTATCCAGGTTTACCCTTGGAATGTTCCATGATGGATAAAGTATAATTTACCATCTATTAAACTTCAGGAACATACATATGAATTTCTTTGAGCAGTGGAATATTAGATCTGATGCAATGTCAGTTTAAAGTGTGCCTCTTATGATTGTCTTGTTTATTTCCTATTAATAAGGAAAGAACATGTCCCACTGGTTTATTCATCAATACAAGCTATGAAATTTGACTCCAGTCTGTACTGAGCCAAGCTGAGGTCACTGTGTTAAGGAATACTAAAAGACAGTGAGATGTGAATTAGTAACATAGCAGGGTAACGGGTTTTTTTCGAATTCTGTTTAATAAACAATCAAGTAACTTGTAGAACAACAACAGGTGTGCTATCCCAGAGAATAAACAGATGGAAACAAAGGGAACTGATTAAGAATTGTATTAAGGGGCTGGGCCTGAAGCTCAATGACAGAGCTCTTGCCTAGCATCGGTGAGGCACTGGGTTGAAGCCTTAGCATCACATAGAAATAAACAAAACAAAGGTATGCTGTTCATCTATAACTACAAAATTAATTAATTAATTAATTAATTAATTAATTTTTTTAAAAAAATCACATTAAGAAAGAAAGGTCAATATGGCTCATTCCTGACTGGGTCTACCTTGGTCATTATAAAGCTAGCATTTATGACCATAAATTTCTCAGTATATTTCAGAAGGGAAATTTCATTGATTGCACAGGTGCACCAAGAAGTTGTCTACACAGTCTCTGATCACAGCCCACTAACATAGGATTGACTTGTAGATGAAGCCACTCTGAACACAGTGGCCCCCATGATAGCTCCAGAGAGGAGGAACAAGGTTCAAAAACTCCCCAGCCTAATGGGAAGGAGGAGTTGAACATCTGCTTGATAAAGACTGCAGAGAGTGGAACCCAGTTCTGATGAACATTAAACAGCAATGAATTTGGAAGTAGCATTGCTTCCTTTGTCATTCTCCGCTTGATGACCACGTATTCTCTCTCTTGAGAGAATTCTCTACTTGAGCCTGACTTCCATTTCACTCATATTAAAATTCTCTCGCTTACTTCACCTGTCACACTTTAGTTTATCAGGACAGAAGAACCGAGGTTTGGAGCTTCAGTTCACTGCTTTCCTATGACAACTGCAGCCTGGATCCACCAACCCACAGCTATCCCCAACACATGTGTACAAGGATGCCAACTGAATTCTCTGCTGGTTTGTTAAATGCCATTGTTTAAATAATTTTTTCACAAAGATTTAAAAAAATCCAAATATATGGCATTGGTTTTAGTACACATAAAAAGTAACTAGAAATAACTACTGGGAAGAAGAAGGTTGATGAAGGAACTGTAACATTAAGATAGAAAAATGGTGACACATAATGCAATGTGGAAAATATTTATTTTAGTATTCAACTGAAATGATAATTGACAAGAAAGAAAATCCACCCAATTGTGGAATTGAGGAAGGGTATTTCAAGGCTAGCTAAATTTGAGAAAATACTACAAGAAAGCAACAAACTTAGAAGTGAATTAGTTCATGAGTCAAATTTGTCCAGCCACTTGCAAAGTTGGGTAAGGAAGAGTTCCTCACAAAATTAAAAGTATTCCTCTTCTATAAACCCTATACCTTTTCCAGTAGATCTGTGTGTAGATCTGTGTGTATGTGTGTGTGGTGTGTTTGGCACATCTACTAGGGGAACTGTGACAGGTTGTCCTACACAGTTACTTGACTGGCTGATCAACTTTAAGCAAGTGACTTGACACATGTATGAGTTCACTCATTTCTAAGCTTGGAAGAACCTTCTAGGATCACAAGTCTAATGGATAAAATCCCAAGTAACAAGTGGACATTGATCCCTCAACAATAAGGACTTTCCAGAGCCACCTCACAGAACCAGAACTAAAATCATTTTCATTCAGACCACAGTTTTGACCAACACTACTCAATTATGCAGTCTTCTCAACCCTGACCTAATAGCCAGAATTAGACAGCCTGTCAGTACAGATAGGTAAATCAAGTCAGGTTGGATCAAGGAGGCCAATTTTGAGTGAGTCTGTGAAGTTGGAGACAGTCTCCTGAGGGATTGAAATGTTAATTCCATCTGAGCCCTTCCTCCACCTTTATCAAGAACTTGCCCTTGCTCCAACCTTTGCTAAGGTAACCTGTTCCAGGAATTGACCCTCCCTTACAGGGAGCTGTAAGGTTAATTGGTGTATCCTGGTCTGCACCAGCCTGCCCTTCCCCATTCAGCCAACATGTTTCCCACCTTTGGGCCATCCTAGTTTGCATTCCTGGGCCTAGTCACATGTAGGAAGGAAAGAGATAAGGGGAAGAGGGCAGGAGAACAAAGGAATCCTAGGATATATAAAAAGAGCAGAACACCTTGCTTTTGGGGATACTAGGATTCCAGCTATGGCCCACTCTTTTATTTTATATTATCTCTTTTTATTAAACCCTGCTTTATATGCTTGTCTTGGCATGCTTCTCTAATGTTCACACTTCAACATGTGACGAAGCAGAAAGTGTCACTGATAACCAGCAGTATCAATGGTAACACCTGGAAAATAGGGCTGAGACATTTGATCTCACTTTCCCAATAGGGCCATATTGACTGAAGTTCTTTACTTACTGTCACTATTACCTTTTCTGCTTGGTTTTTGGAGTGGCCTGACCCCAGGAGGCAGACCTCAGGCCTAGAACTCCAATTACAAAATGATTTGTTTTGCCTCTCATAATGCCTTTACTTTATGAGGACAAATTCTGAGACTATCCATCTCACCTGACCATTCTCATATGCTACATATTTAAAACTCGTGCTGCTTATCGAGCTTCCTCTAGAACTCAACTTATTTCAAATCCAAAAACTGTTTCCCTGGAAACATCCCTACATTGGGTATCTTGGGTATCTGTGGTTACCATCCATTTGTCTTCCAGCCTAAAGCATTAATGTTATCTTTTTTATTTCTCTCATCTGCATCTACCCTGTAGCAAAATCTCACTGATATGATGAACTTTGTAGGTAGTGCAGATGTCTGCAGGAAAGGAATTTGAGCAGAGGAAAAGAAGTGAAGAGGAAAAACAAAGGTCTATATTTAAGGAATGCCAGTACACCCTAAGCCAAAAAGGAGGAAGAAAAAGTTGTTAGAATAAAGGAAAGGGAATCCACAGAAATGAGATTGAAATCTACTTGGAAACTTTCACATCTATCTTTTTCTACCTGAGTGCTAAAGGCAGAGTAGTTGCAAGTGTGAATACTTTTGCATATTTTTTTATGTTTTCCTACACAGGTGAATTAGAATTTGCTTTTTTAAAAAACAAAAATCAAAATGAAAAAGAAATAATAAATTTCCAGATAGGTCTCCATTATAACAACTCTATAAACACTCAGATGGTAAGAATAGTGAGGACTGCTTGCTTTTTCAGTCTCAGGTACAAATCAAACATGGAATTCAGGAAGTTTTCACTTCACTATGGCGATGCCAAGGTCTCTAGCATGAACTATGGGAAATATTTAACTGAGGAGATGAGACTGTATGGGCATTTTTACTTTACAGTAAACACTAATGTCAAAAGGATGTGAGGGACAACTTTCTATGTTGGGAGGAGTTTATGAATTCATTATTGTGACATGACAGAAAAGATCATCCCCAAATACCCTTAAATATTCTCTGTGGATTGCTTGGGCAATCATCTCACAAGGACCAGAACTTTCTTTCATCTCCACTCACAAACACTAGCAGCCTCTTTCTGAGCAGAGAAGTGAATTCTTGCCAGATATCTCACCTAAGGGTGAGAGTCTCTAATCCCAAGTAGATGACACATAAAATTGTCTCTTTGTTTGACACTATCCAGGGATCTCTCATGCATGACTTAATTGAAGGGCGAACAACAGAAGTCAGATACCCCTCCCTGGAACTGACCCTCACAGCTTCCTCTGCATAGAATGGCTGCAATGCCATGAGCTCCCTCTAGCTGAAGAGTCCTGGTGGGGCCTGGACCTTTGTCTGACTCCTGCTTTGCTAAGCATCACGTATTACAGCTTTCTAATCTATTCTGAGTTACTTCTCTAATTCCTGTTCTGTCACATCACATCAAGATGGAACCAGACTTTGCAAAAAGGTTGCATTTTTGAATCACAAAATTCTGCATGAAAAGTTTCCATTTGCTGAGTCAGACCTGGTCTTAGATAGTAGCTTGACTCCCATAGGATGGAGAAATGTCATGAGGATAATTACACTTTGCAAGCTGCTGTAGCAAATTGGCCTTTACCTCCAGTTTTAATTTACATTCAGGCAGACCCTTAGGCACTGCGGTTATGGAAGAGTGGCAGCTTGAGGAGGAGCACCCACAGCGAGTGGGAACATGCCCCATACTAGCTTTCAAAGTGACACAGACTCAGCTGACACTGTTCAACTCTGATTCAGCACACGGCAACATTTAGAATTTCCCCTTGCAGGAGAATCACAGATGCTGCAAGAAAAGAGGCGCTTAGGGTTAAAGGAAAGATGCTTTGATATTTCCAAGGACATTCCCCATACTGTGCCCAAGACACACCAATTTCACAAGCTTTCTCTTGGTGATAATAAAGCAGAAGCTCACACAAAGCCAGAATGAGGACCCCTTCATCTACATTGTTCAGCTGTCTTCATAAGCCTTTTCTGGGTGGTTTTGAATGGAAAACACCTCTTGCTATGATAGACCATAATAGAATCTTGGTTTTATTATAGGGAGTGAGTTCAGACTTTCTGGCCTTGCTACTACTCTTTGAATAATTTCATCTCAATATGTCCTTTGTTGACTACAGAGGCAGTGACAAATTTCATTTCACTATTTGGTAGCAAAACCTATAGCTCTTTGCTATACTTCATTCTGTAGGAAATGTATGTCCTTAAAGTAACAGAAAACTTTTCATACTGTGAACAATCCATTGGGTAATATCTAATATACAACCTGATAAGCTACAGGAGAGGCATATATTGCAGAAAGCTTTCCCTGTATGCACCTGCTTTCGTAGGTAAGCCTGTTTCTAAGAGTTGCTTAAGGTGGAGATAAGGACAGTCTAAAACTTTTAAACTTCGCATTTATGTAATGCAATAAAATGATTTTAAATTACTAACACCCTGCCGAGGGATGATCAATCATTGCTAACCTGCCTACAACTTGGTAAATTATGAATCTGAAGAGATTACAACTGTCATCTTCATCTCTCGCACTGGCAAAAGATTCATATTTCAAAGCCAGGCTATCTTTGCATACAATTTGGTGTTATAGTGTTATATTGTCCTGCCACCTACTAATCATGATTTGGAAAGATGATGAGGCATCCAAAAGAAAAATACATTTTCTTCTTATCACAGCAACACAGTTCACTTTAGCAGAGTTAAGGTAGCATTCGTATCTCCATTATAAATTCCTGATTTCAAGGGGTTATGCATGTTGTGAAAGTTCACAGAGAGAAAAAAAATTATCATAAACAGTACATTCTGGGATATTTAATAAAATTCTAGTGAAAATCTTAAATCTGGATTTGTGGCTTCTTAATCTGCTACTGTGGGTGAAAACCCTATAAATTATTATTTCCATCTGACAAATGGTATGGTTTCTCGAATAACAAAATTCTTAAGTAATGTTTTGAAAGGTGCCCTTGGGATAAACTAACCAGAATATAGTAATGATGAGTCCAAGTCAAATCCCTTTCTATGTTGAATGGACAGAGTACATAATCCAGATGTGAATAATCAAAGAACCATATCCTCTTGGCCAGAGGTATCATTCTAGGTGAGTCCATCATGTGTGAAGGATGCCAAGGATTATAGGGATGAATCTAAGAAAGTGCACATTAACTCTGGGTAGACATGAATCTCAGAGAACTGATGTTCAATCTCTTGCAGGTATTTTTCTACTCTGACAAGATAGTCCAGAACTAACAAATATGACAATGTAGGCTGCAGAATTGGACCTGCATAAGATGAGACAGATGACAGAAAACAAACAAAAAAACAAAAAAACCTTAGCCCTAATGTAATCATTACATCTCCAAACACTGCTACTGTCATTTTCTGAATTCAGTTTTATTCAGAGACATTTTGGGTATGTGCTAGTATACTTCAATTAAATTCTCTCCTGGTCTCTGTGTCTGAATGTCTCTCTACCAGTTAGATGTAGATTTTTCTGTGACCTAAAACTAAGTCTTTTAATTGATACAGCCTCCAAATGCATAACTGCCAACTAGGTTCTAGGCTCTTTAATCAACATTGTACTTTCTTCTTATCAGACTAATCTTCTAGAAGCATCCTTCATCATGTCATCCTCTTTAAAAACAAGTGGGGACAAAACGCCATTCTCAACAATGTCCACTGCATCAAGTCTAATGTCAGATTCTAAAGCCTTCTGTTTTGCTCCACTATATATTCAAGTTCCTGTCTTCCGGTGCACACATACACACCCCAGTTAGAATGCTGCTGCTTCTCCTGGCTTCTACCACCATCCCTCTGTTATATTTCCCATTGCTGAAATGACCACCTTGCCACTCTCTCATTAGTGGAATATTTCTTACATTTTAAGAATCATATAATCTCTCAGTCTTTTGCAACTGCTGCAAATTTCAATGCTCTTCTGCGCTTTCTAATTTCAGTTGTCTATATTCAGTCGATATCTTGGAATCAAGTATCTGTTCAACTTTCTAGAAAGTGATTTTCAAAAGTAGTTACTATGTTTTGGCAATTATTGTAATTTCTTGTAATAGACAGGTTTCATTGGTATTAGGTAATAGGATTCACTCTAGGTAAGAGAGGAAAACATGTACAAGCATTTCAAGATATTTCAGAAAGGCTAGGAAAAAATCTCATAACCAAGAGCAGGGTACTCTGTAAAACCTTCAACTGTTATCTTAATTTTTTTCTTTGAGCTCCATTTTTCTCTAACTTTTTTCTCTTTCTTCTTCTTTTTAACTTTTCTCAGTCTTCTGTAGAATACTGACGATATTCTCTTGCCTTTATCTCTTTCTTCTTATCTCTTCCTTATTGCTTCTTTCTGCCTCCTCCCTCTCTTCCCTCTCCTCCCCTCTTCTTACCTTGCCCCTCTCTCTCATCTTTCTCTTTCAAAACATTCTCCCCTTCTTTTTGTATCTACTAGGATAAAGTCAACCAACAATGAGAATAATTAATTGCCAGCCAGTCTCAGTTCCAAATTCCTAAGATACAATTAATTTAGCCGACTTTGGGTTAAGTTCAATCAGCTATGGATAATCTGTGGAGGATCTTGTAAAACACAGCTACAGATATGTAAGCTGGGAAGCGATCTGTGAGAAGAAAACTGGTGAAGCAGGCATTCAGAGACAGGTCTACTATAATTTCACATAAAATTATCATATTGTTTCAATAAATGCTATGAATTGGACAAGCTACAGAGACTGTCACCAAAAGTAAGGGGATGATTTAAATTTAAAATAACTTGATACATAAAATGGGATAGAAAAGTAAAGAAAAATAAATAAATGAGAAATTTGACTTATTCAAAGGACATTTAGGATCTAGTATTGATTAGAGTCATAATGACATATGTAGTTAAATCTGGCAAATATTTCATGTTTGCAAGTTGATTTCAGTGTGTTCTAGCCACAACATAGTAATAGATGTGAATTGATTAGATGAAAAGAAACAAAACTTCTGGGCAAAGTATGCTTAAAAATGTTCTTAGGACATTGGATAGCAGGGAAGAGAGCTCAGAGATCCTGGTGGGCTAGAAGCAAAGGAAGTTAGAACAACATGGCATGAACTTACTACTCTGAGATTTTGAGACTTGACAGGGCAGCTGCTAGGCAGATAAAACCTGGAGTCTTTTCTAAGTTAAAGGGAGTAGCTGAGGGTTTGAGGAGGCCAAGGCAGCTAGATTTTATGAGGCAGAGTATCTGAAGCACACAGAGAGAACACTGGACATGGCACAGGCTGGAAGTTAGTACCTGTGATGCCTATCCAGATTTATAATCTCATAATTAATGAGTGACAAAGCAGGTTTTAGAAGAGGCTCTCACAGTAGAGGGCAAAAAGGGTTCAGTCATACAAGGTACATTCATTGACTTCTATCAAATTGAATTATTATTTTTTAATATTTTTAGTGGTAGATGGACGCAATACATTTATTTTATTTATTTATTTTTATGCAGTGCTGAGGATGGAACTTGCTTACTCATGCTAGGCAAGTGTCCTATCACAGAGCTATAATCCCAGACTTCAAAATTAAATTATTAATCAATACTAAAAAGGATACCTGTAATAGCCCTAAAAATGTCAAAACTAAATAACATACATTTATATAACTCATGAGCCAAAGAAGGAATCATAATCATAAAGGAGATTAGAAAGTAACATGAATTGAACTAAAATCAAAACATGGTTAATTAAAATTTTTTGGAATGTAGCTAATAATATTGAGAAAAATTGATAAATGCACCACTTATATTAGTAAAGAATGATCTCAATAAATCACTTGTAAATTTTTGTAAATTGTCTTGACTTCTTAAGAAACAAATATAAATAAGTAAATAAACTCCCCAAAGTAATAAATATCGGAGCAAAAGATAATAAAATAGAAATCAAGCAATATAGAGAAACTATGTGAAATTAAATCTGGCTCTTTAAGAAGACCAAAGAAGAAGAAGATAATTGTTTTGTGAGAGTAATTGGTAAAAGAAAGATGACTCTAATTACAATATCAGCAATAAGAGGACAAGCATTACCATAGATTCTACAACAGGGAATATTATTAATCTCAGTGGAATAAATGCAACAATTTGGGACAGGGCTGAATAAAATTTCTTTAAAAATATGAAAGACAATGTGTATTCTGAAAAGTCAAATATTTATTACTAAATATCTTTACTGATACATATTTCAATAAAAATATTTGTATTGAAATAAAACCAAAGCATGGTTAATTAAAATTTTCAGTAAATAGTAAATGTATATTTCTGACTTTTCAGAGCACTTTCTTTCATATTCTTATTTATTATTTACCTCTTTAAAGATGTTTTAAAAATCAGAGCATACAAAATACACACACACACACACACACACACACACACACAAACACACATACACACTGTCCCCAAGCCTACTTTATGGATTTAGGCTGTGGATCACAGTTTTTCAACCCCTGATGCAGATGAAATAGATATATTTCTTGATAAATACAAAATTACTAAACCCATACAGGAAGAATAGACAAGGTGAATACTACTATAACAATAATTTGGGGTTTGTATTTATAGTTCAAGCCTAAAGTAAATAATATTCTAAGCCTACAGACCTCAATGATGCAATCCACCAAACATTTACAAAAAGCAATACAAAATTTGCATATACTTCTTCAGAAATTAGATGAAGGACTGCTGTCTAATAGATATGATGAAGTCAGCATTGCCTGGATAATGAAATGAGGTAAAAACATTACAACAAAAGGTAATTACATATTGATATCCATCAATAACACAGATTCAAATGCTATATAATAGCACTGTAGTAAATAAATACAATAATATATTGAAAAGATATGACATTCCTTATATTTATCTCAGGAATACAAGGTTGGTTTAACATTCAGAAACCAAATAATGAATTCACCATATTAGGAAAAGTAAAAATTAAATATAATCATAGTGAAGTAAATGCATTTGATGAAATGCACACTTATTTCTCAACAGAAACTGTTAGAAGATTGAAAATAAAAAGGAAATTCCTCAGTATGACCAAGAGTTTCTTTTAAAAAATTACAGCTTACATCACACTTCATGATAAAAGAATATATGTCCTTTTCTATAAGATGAGGAGCCAGAAGAATATGCATTCTCACTGCTACTCTTTGCACAGTACTGGGAGTTCTATACAGTGGAAATAGGGAAGGAATTTTAAAAAAAAGTTATCAAAATTGGAAAAGGAGAATTATTTTTATTCAAAAATGATAGGTATTAAAATCTGACAGAATTTACTAATAAACTAGTGGAATTAGCAGGTATATCTACAATGGTTTTAAAATACCAAAAAATATATAAAGATCAATTAATTTATTTATACAAATAATAATTATAAAATAAAGTAAAATAATGCCACTCATATAGGTTAAATATATAAAAGCTCTAGGAAATGAATCTAAAAAAAATAAAAAGAGAGGTCAATCTTCTACACTTAAAACCATAAAATATCACTGAAAGAAAGTATTAAAAATAAATAAATAAAGAGAAGCAGCCATATAAATGGAGAGAATCTGTTGTGGCTAGCACCCATTCTAAACAAAGATGCTAGTCTCAGGTCTGATTTAGATCAACTCCTCAAGCCAGGGATGGAGGTGAGGCCACCCTTTGAGCCAGGTTTAATTCTTTACAAAACATACATATATAAACACACAAAAATAACTTGGATAGACACAAAAAATTTACTTCAGAACATTTCAGAGAAATGATACTAAAAGAAAAAAATGGAAGAAAACAAAAATTGAGGTAAACAGGAATTTCTTAGACATGATCATAAACAACAACAACCACAAAAGTAAAATAAATGATAATATGAGCTTCATGAGAATTAAAATCTTCTCTTTGAATAGAAAAAAATAAAACCAAAAAAAAAAAAAAAAGGAGAGCTGGGGTTGTGTGAGGCACTGGGTTTGATTCTCAGCACCACATATAAATAAATAAATAAAAATACAGGCTCATTGACAATTAAAGGAAAAAAAAGGATACTAGTGAAAGAAATTATGAGTGCAACAAATGTGGGAAATTCTTTATGAACAGTTCCACACTTGTTAGTCATCAGAGATTTCACACTGGAGAAGAGCTGTATAAGTGCAATGAATGTGAGAAAGTAGATACAACTTGAACCTCATTAAACAAGAGAATTCACACCGGAAAAAGGCTTTATGAATGAAGTTTATGTGTGAAGGTCTTTAACCAAAATTCTACTTCATTCAGCACCAGAAACATCACACCAGATAAAGAACAGATAAAGAACTTAAAAATGTTGAAACACTTCAGACAGAAGTATCCTCTAATTTGTCATTGGAAATATTTTTTTTAAATTCTAAAATGTCAATAACAAAATTTATCATCATTACCATGTTAACTAAAGTACAGAGTTTAGTAATTGTTCACATTGTACAATGAATGTCCAGAAGTCCTTTCATCTGAAAAGATGAAAACTCTATACCCTTTTAACAACTCATTTTTTATTATACTTAGGCCTTGACAACTACCTCTCTTAACTTCGTTAGTACTCCCTATAAGGAAAATTGTTTTGATCTTATTATTTTGTGCCATTTTTTACTTATGTCTTCAAAATGATTAGAATTTTCTTTTTTAAAGATGAATCAAATTCCATTATAGGTATTTAAAAAAAAAAAAGAAAAAGAAAACTATGGCCTGGGAGAAAATACTTGACACTGTGACTGATGAAGTTCTTGTACATAGAATGTGTAAAGAACTCCAAAAACTCATTTAAAAAATTAACTCTCCCTGGAAAAAAATGGTAAAGATTTGAATAAGCACTTTTTGAAGTAGATTTTTTTGGTTGGCAAATAAACACATTTTGAAAAGATGGCAAACAACATTGATCATTACAGAAATGCCTGTTAAAACCACAGTGATGGACCACCACACATCTCTTGGTTTACTTAGGATTTTAAAAACCCAGCTTATGTTGGCAAACCAGCAGAAACCCTGAAACTTTCATTCATCACTAATGAGAATATAAAATGGCACAACTACACTAAAAGCATGTGGATAGTTTCCAAGAAATTCAAAGATACACTTGTCATATAAGCCAGATATGACCTTTCTAGGTATTTAACCAAGAAAGATGAAGGCATACATCAATACAAAGGCATGGATATGAATGTTTATAGAAGATTTATATTTAACTGATAGAAATGAGAAACCACCTTCATGTTCATTGACGTCAATAACTTATGACAGGTCTAAATAAAGAACTACAACTCAAAAATGAAAAAGAGTGAATGCTTAATACATGCAACACTTGAGTGGATCTCAAAATAATTATTCTGAATGATAAGATCATGGTAAAAATAATACATGTTTTACATACAATTCAATTTATAAAATTCTATTGAATATAAATTAAACTATAGAATCAGAATTCAGGTCAGGATTTTCTTCAGGAGGAATTAGAGTGGAAAAGAGGGAGGGGTGGCATAGGACATGGAGAATCTCAGTGGGTGATAGTTATGCTCACTGTCTTAATTATGAGGAAGGTTTCAGAGGAGGATGTCAAAACTTAACTACTTGTACATTAAAATATACAATGTATTAGATGTCAATCATATCATGGTAAACTAATACACTTCAAACAAGTCCTCCATTTTTAATGCAAAGAAATATAATCGAGGTGTGATCATGAAAAATATTTTGCAGACAGAAAGCATTTTGAGTTGTTAAAAGAAATTAGAATAGAAAATTTGAATTAAAAGAGAAAAGACAATGTCCATGATAGATCTATTCCAGAAAGCAAAATAAACAGAAGTTGTTTATACTTCTACACATGACTTAAAATTTACTCATGAAGGTGAGTGGAATTTAAATAATGTGTATAATTCAAACAACACATACCTGGGGTACAAGTGTTTTATTATTATTATTGTTTTTTGTATGGTGGTAGTAGTTTGGTGAGTGAGAATATGCATTGTTGGAAAATTGAAATTATGATCAATTCCAATTATCCTCATATAATCTCGTCTCTTCAATAATATAGATGACACTGGAAAATAGCTTGGGCATACCCCAGATCTTAAGATCCCAGGATCACGAGAAATCATAATCAGGCACAGCTACTTTCTTGACTCAACCTTTTCCTGACACTTTATCAAAGGGCACACTGTAGAACTAGAGGAGAGTCAAAATCAAAGAAGGTAAGGGAAGTCCAGTCATGGGAGGAGAGGAAAATGATTACAAGTTAGGCAAAGATCTCTTTCAGGTAAATTAAGCCACTGTTATCCAAGTCAGTAACCATTCATGCCATGTTCTGCAAGCGCAGAGCCTTAGAATAGTAGAAATGGGTCAAATATTTAAAACATGTGTAGAAAATTAATAACTCTGATGGTATTTTCTTCAGTAAATTGTTAAGTCTTGTAGTGAGAGCTAGACAATTTTTCTTTCTCCCTCCCTTCCTTCCTTCCTTCTTTCTTTCTTTTCCTTTCCTTCCCTCCTTCTCTTTTTTTTCAACAGATTTCTTTTAGTTGATTTCTGCTATGAAAATATCACACAAGTACTTTCATGAGATTTGGAAATTTTCATTGTAGTTTTACCATTAGATATATTTCACATAAAAAGGAGGGGATGTGTCTATCTGAGTTAAAAGAAATGTTATAAAGACCACAAAGCAGTAACATTAATTACACAATGACTTTTTTTTCTACTTCAGTGTTTACCTGGAGGTAGATTTTGCTTTCAAGAAGATATTTGGTAATGAAAGGAAACTTTTTTATATATACAAATGACTAGAGGGTCTACTAGTATCTAGAGATGCTACTAAGTATGTTGTAACACACAGAACACCCTATCCTCTTCTCCCAAGTAATTATCCAATGCAAATATCAATACTGTTAAAGCTGAGAAATGCTGTTCTTTTCATTGACTATTTAACACCATGTATAAAACACTGTAATGATAAGTACAAGAAATAATCGCATCCATAGAGCTGACCTATGAAGGATAATAGAAAATAAGCAATCATGCATATTAATAAATAAATCAAGTAGTGGCAAGAGCTATAAAGAAAAGAACATAGAAAAGGGGGATTTAAGAATGACAAGGTGCAATCTGGATAAAGAATTAAAGCATCTAGAAAGCAATTGCTTAATTTTAAACAAAGCTTAGATGGAGAGGGGAATTGGATCATGCAACTATTTAGAGCAAGAACATTTCCACAGAAGGACAAGAAGAAGTGCAAAGTCCCTGAACTGTAACTTGTTTGTAATATGCAGGAAGGAGAAAGGCCAGCCAAGCTGACAGAGTGAGCATGGTGGTAAAATACAATGCTAGAGAGTTAGACACAGTCATATCATGTAATCCTAACTCTAAAACAAAGATTCCTTGGTCCTAGATATATTTTCTAACTGTGAGGAAAGTCAATGGATACTTTTGAGGAGGAGAATGCTATAGTATAACTAGCATTGTTAAAAAAAAAATATCCTGATTCCTTCCTGGAAATCAGATGACAGAGAGTGGAGTGGGTCAATGCTAGAAGCACGAAGGCCAAATAGGTGTCTACAGCTTCAAATGCCAGAAATGCATGCTAATGAACAGTGTTGGGTTCCCTATTCCCTGGGAGGCACTGTTATGCACGCATGTCATGAAGGCCAAGAGACAGACATGGTATAACAGCAGCAGAATGATTCATTTAGTTGATGTTGCTTCTAAAAAAGAAAAACACAAGAAAGAAAACTGATGAAAAAGAGAAAGATAAAAAGAAAGAGGAGAAAAAGAAGAGGAAGAAGAACTGTAGCTATCTTGCATGAGGACATATGTGCTTTGTTCTTTGTCCACATCTAAGAGAGATTCTAGTCCATTATTTCTCAAATTGAAGCCAATAAACCTGCATTTATCTGCTATTTACTACCAGACCTTCAGGTCCAGTTATCTGAAGATGCAGAGTAAACATAGCTTTATAAACAAAAAAGTCACCTTGAACTACATAAATAACAAAATTAGAAAAACAATAATTTCTTCAAAATAACAGCCTGAGCATTTTCATATAGGTTTTAAATTTAGAATCTTCATTTAAAATATTAATATGTATTATTTAATTTTATAATGAAAATAAGTTCTAAATTTAGAAAAATAAAATTTTATACCTTAAATAATAATCCATAACAGTATGATGATATTTTAAAATTTCAAAATATTTTAGTGTTTTTTCCTCTAGGTTTTAGGTTTATGTACAACATTTTTAAAGATTATGGTCATATTATACATATGTATTGTAATGCTAATTTTTCTTATATTATTAAAATGAACATTTAACATGTCTAAATATTTTAATAGTATTTTAAAATGACTATAAGAAATCATATCTTTCATATATTCCACATATGTCTGTTCCCCAACATTAAATTATGTTTTATTCAGATGGGTTGGTGGCCACATCTTTAATACCAACTACTTGGGAGGCTGAAATAAGAAGATGCCGAATTCAAGGCCAGGCTCAGTAATTTAACCAGACCCTGTCTCAGAATAAAAAATAAATTAATAGGGCTGGTAATACAGTTAAGTTGGATCACCCTTTTATCTTCAGTCTCGGTATCACAAAAAATTAAAAAGAAAATACTTATACTACTTTCTAGTATAATAAGTACTTTGCAAACATACTTCTTCTAATCTCTAAAAACTTCCTAAGGATAAGAATCCTTAAATAGGAGGCATTTTTAAGAGTTTTGATGAATACTGACAAATTCTTACCTGAGAAATGTTATAATTCAGACACTCACCACAGTGAATTAAGTGCTTTCATGCTGGTTATATAAAAATACTAATTGTTATTTTATTTTGTTCCTTGTCAATTTCATCCAAATTATTTCCAATAAATTTTTACAAATGCTTAATATTTCTAGAGCATGAAAGCATTATTTTTCTTGATTACAAGATCTAAGTCCAAATATAACATTAGACACATATTTTGATGTCATTGGAAAAAGAATTTTAGAAGATTTCAAAGTTTGAAAAACAGAACAATGGATATTAGAACTTTTCTACAACAAAAAGCAGGGTATACATTTAACTATAAAGTAGGGCACCTTTGATTCATACCAGAAAAGGTCACAGGAACATTAAACTAATGCATACATGGGCCAGTGTTACCTAAGCACTAGTTTACACTGAGAACACAATTAAAGTATGAATTTTCATAGTAGAGGACTATATTTTAATCTTGACATGAACATATTAAAAAGGAGAATCAATATACCTGGAGAAAATCTTTATTTAGGTAACTCAAAATCTCACTATACCTATTTCCAGCTATAATCTCTCCTAAAAGTTTTTAGAGCTTGTTGGAGGCTTACTGCCTAAGGGAGAGACTGCCCTGAGATAATTCTCCCTATTTTTGTAACTAAAATGCTGACTCTTACCTTATATATAGTAAGCTTATATGTGTATTCATATATATATATATATACACACACTATATATATATATATATATAGCAAGCATATATATAATCTATAAAAATTGTAAATATATGTGTATATTTTATGCTATACATGTGTGTTTATATAAATTTATATAAATTATGCATGTGTGTTTATATAAATTTGCACTATAAGTACATATTCATTGAATCATAAAATAGTTTAGAACAAAAAAGAGCAGTAAAAATTTCATAAATTTTCATGATTTTTGGTTTCCTCTCTGTTTTTTTGATTAACAAAGCCTTTTATTCAAATTAAGTCTTACAGAAAGTCCTTTATATACTAACATAATAGCTGAGAAAGTAGTAGAAATAGGTAAATGGGATCTTGTAGGACCCTCGCTTTACCATCCTAGGCTGAACAGGAATTCCCTCACAGAGCCATTGTACATATTTGAAAAACAAGCCCTTCCTTGGAAACAACTATTCTATCTGTTGGAAACTTGTGTAAGATGCTGCTTTTGTTATAAAATTACCTAATATTATCTCAAATATAGGCAATGTATGATAAATAGTGGCCCTGCTGTGCACTGTGAAGCCTGCTACTAGGTCTTGGGAACAATGAGGTTCTTGGTTGTATGTCAAGAGCTGCAGACCTGGTTAAGCTTGTATATTTTTTTATGATGGAGAGAGTTCAGTTCCACAGATACAAGTGTCACTTCCTTGATAGGACTGCACTGGGAAGGCACATACTCTGGATCTTTATTTAATTTGTGTTCCATAATATCTCTATAGATTTTCACGGAATAAAACAACTGCAAGATACACAACAATAACCTTCCACAGGGCTAGATTTCATTTTGGGGTGAACTGCCATGAGACTCACTGATGAGGCCCATGGGCTTCTTGGGCTCAAGCGAAAGAATGGGGTACTGGAAAACTGAGTGGTGGGACTGCTAGGAAGGAAACAGAAGGTACACAACTGTCTTGAGCTAAAGGCTGTGCATTCGAACACTAGCAGTTGAAGAGCTATCATGAAAAAGAACCATCATGGATGTAGAGTTCAGGAACCAGTGAGTAGAACGCTGGAAACGTAGCAGATACAGGCACTTCAAGGCATTGTGCTTTTCTGAAAGAGAGTAACTGTAATTGGGGCAAAAATGTAAATAAATTACTTAGACTATTCACTGTGGAGATTAGTGAGAAAATGATAATGTTTAACAGAAGAAATGGCCAGGTCCACGTTTTAGTCAATAATGTGACAGCCTTTTCTATGATTGCAAAATAAATGCAAAGGTGACTGGTGAAAACAGATAAGTACAAATGGGGAAAAAAAGGAAAGAAAACAGCAATAAAGACCAAAACAAAATAAACAAACAGAACCCCTAAAAAAGTAAGGGAGATGTTTGAGATTACTCATGGTAATTTTTCCAAGGTATATAATCCAGAAAGATTCTGTTAAAAAATAAATTCTTGATTAGGGGAAAAACAATGAGACTATGAAGAGCACAGGAAGCAGAAGAGGACAGAGATTTTCAGAAAAGCACCAGCAACCAATGACCCCACTGGTGGGACACCTGTCTAAAACAAAGGGAAGAGAAGAGACAAAGTAGAAGAAAATATACTGAAATATTGATGAGGAAAAGACACAGAGGAAGGAATCCAGAGACTGAAAAGGGGAAGCTCATTAAACTATACACAGAAAATCTGAGCACCCAAATTAAGAAGTAACAATTGGTCTTTGAGGAGAGTTTTAGATTCATGAAAGGAAGGAAGAAAGAATAAAAAAGAAAAGGAGGAATACAGCTACAGCGAGGGAGACAAGGAGGGAAAAGATGAATGGAAGGAGGGATGGAAAGAGGAGAGGAGAGAACACATGGATGAAGAACAATCAAAACAAGAGTCGTGAAAATGACCTCACTAAATAATCTGTCCCCATGCCCTCCCTCTGCGAAGGAGGCCGGGTGGCCAAAGCAAACCTTATTATTCAATGGAATGTTGGTAATTAGTTGAAATGTTTAATTTAACGGTTTAGTAAATTCAGCTAATAGTTTATCTCAAGTGTGTGATTAAGTTATTCTCAAGGAAATTCTTTTTTGTTCTAAATCTCAATTAAGATTTCCAACACAGGTTATTTCAAAAATAACTTAAATCCAAAAAAAAACAACAACAAAAAAAACAAAGATGGATCTGTATCTTAATCCTTGCTAAAAAACCCACTGCAGATAGATAAAAGATTCAAGTAAGAGAAATGAAATCAGAAAAGTACAAAAAGCAGCAGACCTTATTGTCTTTAATTATCTTTGAATAGGAAGGGACTTAAACATAAATTCAGAGCCATAAAAGAGAATCCTGATAAATTTGTCTACTTAAAATTTTAAAAAGTCTCATTTACAAGAAAAACCTTGAATAAATGAAAAAGACAACTGAAATTTAGAAGCATGTGTAATGTATAATAGACAACAGCCTACTTTGTTAGTACTGAAAGAACTCAAAATAATCAAAGAAACAAACAGAAAAATGGGGAAAGACAGATTATGACTACAGAGAAAATTATATATCAAAAGCTTTTTAGTCCTTGAGTTAATATTTAGACTCACTCACTGTGAAAATACAAATTAAAAATACAATCCAATATCATTTTCCCTTAGCAAGTTGGCAAATATCAAACATTAGATAACACAATTAGAGGAAGAGAAACATGTATATGTGTGTGTGTATATATATATATATAAATGTATATATATGTGTGTAAATACAGATAACTTTAATATTAAAATTAATTTAAAATGCATTTAATATTTGTCTCCAACTCTAGGAATTTTTCCTTAGACTATGAAAGATCTGAAATTTTTTACTACTTTTGGTGTAGTAATTATCCTGTCTTTATGTATACAAGCAGAATATTAGAGACTCCAAGGGCAAGAGATACCGAATAGTATTGCTCATGAGATATCAAGAAGCCTGAGATTCATGTGTTCCTTAGTTTCTCTTATCTCATCAAGTTCCACATGGGCAACATGGAGGGGTGCACATGTAATGAGTTTTCTTCACAGCTGGGCAACCCTGAGCTCAGGAAATTGGTTATCTTTTCCACTTGCTAGTAAATAAATCAGCTTTCTTTCTAAAAGGGGACACCATCTCTGTCTTCAGCTTTGGTGGCTGAAAAACCTTAACTATGTGGTTAAGATCTAATATTTGACTTCTATTTTGTAGTCCAGTTGAGAGAGTAGATGGATAGATTAACAGGAAAGTCAAATAGCTTAATGGGTTAGTATAAGTCTCTTAAGAGAATGATCCAAATACAAAAGGACCATAATAATAGTTTGTATTGGTTTATTCTTGTAAATTAGACCCACAGAATCTAATTGCCTAGATGTTGTATATTCCAGAACAAAAGTTGACTATAATCCAGAGGCTTATTTTATAATTTTTTTTATCAGAAGATGACCACATTCTTCACTTACGTATTGTCTGTGGCTTTAAGAGTCTAAAGTATTTGGAATCTTTCTACAGAAAAAGTTGGCTGACACATGTTCAAGAGGTTCTTTGTGAAGCTACAAAGAATGAAAAAAAAAAAACAGGATGTTTCTGTGAGCAATACAGAGGAGTTGGATAACTTTCAGTATCAGGACCACAAATTACTTTAAGTCTTTTGTCAGGAAAGAAATACAATTTTTATCTGAAAATATATTCCTTGTAAGAGTAACTACTTACTCTAAGGTTAAGTTAAGGCAAAACACCTGCACTGAGAAACATCTATTCCTTCTCAGACACAATCACTTGAGATAATATCTTATTTACTCAAGAAATCACTTTCCAATCGGACACATTTCAGACTCTAAAAATAGAAGGAGACTGCAATTTGCCTGTTCTCAGTTATCTTTAAGTTATTAAAGCTTAATAGTCAGGTCCTCCTTGGCAGAATATCTCCTATTAAGTACTGATTATCAACCAGAACTGTCACATACCTCACTTAATGATGGAGCCATATTTTGAGAGATACACTGGTGAGACATCAATGAGATTACATCTATACAAACTATGCTATAACTGGGCTATATAACCTCATGAGATGGAAACTGTTTTTGTGGTACCATTGACCTAAATGCCATTACGTGGTACACAACATACATTGATGCTTCTACAGCCAAAGCAACATAACATGTTTTTCAGGCCCCACAGACTCCCTACAAATCAAGGTGAACTCAGACTGTGACACTGATATAACCACTCTAACTATAAATGAAGGTTCCACTTTGCTGATGAGTTGAGTGTGTAGCTTCCCATCTACTAAAATCACAACTCAGGTTTCCAGCTCATTGATATGGTTTGCTCTGGGAGAGCTGTGAAAAAAAAAAAAAAGAATTTTAATCAATAACAACTTGGCTGTTTTTTTATAAAAATGACTCAAAGGTAAAATATTCTTTTGAAATTTATTTTATTCATGCCATACATCCCCTCAGCCTGATTGTAACTCATACACTTCTTGTCTCTGTTTTATGAAATGATAATATTCCAGGCGGTGGCTCAGAAATGCTTATTTGCCCCTGGGTCACACATCAGAGGTTACATACATACTGATGGGTAGGAGAGGAAGCTTCAATTTGCTTTAAAAGAATATGATAAAAAGAGATAAAGGAAGGCAAATGGCATTCTCAGTTGATCAGTTTGATCACTTTTATAGATTGCTTCTCAATGGGGAAAAATATCATAGACATTGCTTCAAGTTTCTAAAGAATTAATTTATTGGTCTAAGTTGTTCCCTAAACCCCTCACCATTCTGCCTCCATTATTAGACTTTTCTGCTCACAAATGCCTATCACTCCCAGGAGTTGTTCATTATCAAGTCAAAGCATTTTTCTTTCCAAATCTCAGATTGCAGCATTTCCCAAGGCTTATTGATAGTTTTGAGGGGAACCAACTTTCCAGATAAGATATTTCATACTTTGAAAATCCTTTTGAGAACAGCATGCTCTAAGTGTTTGAGATGAATTCTCTCTCCATCACATGCAGATAATCTTTGGAAAGCTTTTCTACTCTAACCAGGACAGCTTTTTGCATTATTAAAATGGTAATGGTGGTATCTGGTGACTCATTAAATTAATTCTACATTAAATTATCTAGATTTTTCTCATTTCAGATGGACATCAACACATACAACTTTTTCAATCTGGCGTCCTATAATATGTAACTCCAAGTACTGTGAAGCAGACAGAAAGAGCTAGTATTTGGTGACTGCTATCTAGAAAGGTAAATATTTCTGGGTAAATATCTGCACATCAATGCAGGCTAATCAGGCATCTTTATCAAATGGTAAAACTGCATTTTACTCAGAGTTTAACATGGAATGGTTAAAGGCAAGGACAACTTGCAGGTGCCCTTATCAACATATTAGCCCCAATTGCATTTTCCAAATATGTTATCAAAATGGTAATTCTATGCTTTCCTTTCTGTAGCTAGACTAGGTTTCATAAAGGTAGAATTATTACTATAAATATATTGGGGGGAAACTATTTCAATTACTGGAAGAATATGTAACTCCAACTCTATTTATTTCAATTTATTCAACTGTCTTGATATATTCGCGCACAGAACTTTATAAAGAATGCATAAATTCACCTTGAAATTGTACCAATTGACTTTGGCTGGGCTAGACTGTGAGAGGAATCAGAGTCCCTTTTTCAAATAAGCCTTGACAATGCTGATCAAAACAAAGAGGCTATTCATTTATTAAACTGACAGCTCAACCCTGGCTTCGGGCCTATGGGATGATGGGGCCTGGGGTGTTCGTCATGGCCTGGGGTGCTGGCCTCTTCTGCACACATTTTTGCTGCACATACACTCAGAGCCTATATCTGATGGTGTGACATTTCCTAGGGCACTGGCAGCTGTTCAGATGTCAAGCAGCTGGTGTGAGAACTGTCATCCACACCAGGTGATTATTCCATGAGTGACATGTTAGCCCAGAGAATTTTTTCATAAAACCACCTTGGTTTCCCTTTACTTACTTACAGTCTATCAGAAATTTCAGCAGAGATGTTTCTGGGTTAACATCTGTATTAAAACAAAATTGAGCATACAATGGTCATACTAGGTAACTGGTTATTATTACAGGGTTGTGATGTGTGCACTATGTAAATTGTTACCAGTAGAGTTAATGTACCAAATTCTTTGGAACAACATATTTTCTAAGTGAAAGTAAATTCAACTTTTTTATTTACTTATTTAATAGATACAGCACCATCATGCCATTTTTGATTCTGTCAAAATGCCATGTACACTGGGACAATCTTGGATATGACGATGGGGTTGTTGCAAAGAGCATTGCCATCCATGTGTTCCTTGTCCATCCAAATCCAGTAAATCACCATTCTAATGAATAGAGCTGGACACTGAGCCAAACAGGAGCAACATGGCAAGAGCACAAGAGAGTTGCCATCATCTACAGAACTATTATGGCCTCTTAAGTATATTTCTCCATATTTTAGTGTAAGTATTCTCTCGGAACGGAACACTACTATATGTTAAACCAAAGGATTTTTCTCCTAACAATGCATTCTCTTGTAAAATCAATACTCATCTAATAAACTCAACCATAAGAAATGTCAGAATTAGATCACTGTTCAGAGAAAGAGGAGAGTGCCATTTCTAAAGAAAGACATTAGTCTGAAAAACATGAGACTGAGTAAGAGTACAGTGGTCTGAAGCTTTTAATGAAGAGACTGAAGCACAATACCTCGCACAAGAGGCTGCATATTCCCAAAGCTGCTATGAAAAAGCTGCATATTCTGCAAAGATAAGTATGCTCAGGTGTACTTAAGATCGCAAAAATGAATCTGTGAATTTTATAACCATTTTTTTTTGTAAAACAAGTGTCATGATATAAAGAATTGTGGAATTCCACTAATTTTTGATTCTTTCATTTCTTGTTGAATACTTACACATACTCACTATACATAATGATAAGTTATAGAACTGTTATTGCCTATCATTTTCCCTATAATTCATTTGCAAACTGTTCTAACATTAAAATTTGCCTAAGAAACAACTCCTCTTGAATATTTACTCACATAATTAGGTAGAGATGAATCAACTTCCAGAACTAGGAGATATAACGTAGGCTTAAGTCAATCACTGTCTTTACTCACTCCCAGATGTGCAAATGACTTTGCCAGGCTCCTAACCCCTCACTTATCTGTGGGTTTCATATTCTGCAGTTTCAGTTACCTGTGATCCAAAATAATGAAAAATTCTAGAAAAAAAAATCAATTCAGAAGTTTTAAATTGTACACCATCCTGAGTAAGGGGATAAAATCTTAGCACTGTCCTGCTCTATTTCACATGGAATCTTTGTCTAGTTTATACAAGCTGTATATGCTACCTGCCCCTTAGTCACATAGTAGCTTTCATGAATAGTAAATCAACTGCTGTGTTTGTATGGTGCTTGTTGTATTCAAGTGTTTTTTTTTTTATTTTACTTGGAAATGGTTCCAAGAATGGTAATAATGGCAATTTATTATATGGTATTGTTATTAGTTGTTATTATTATTAATCTTTTACCATGCCTAATTTATAAATTCAATTTTATTATGGGTCTGCATGAATAGATAAAAAACAGTATATATAAGGTTTGGTACTCTCTGTGGTTTCAGAGATTCTTTATTCATAGGATATGAACATATTCTAAGGTGTATATCCTCAAATATAAGGAGAGACTTCTGAACTCCTGAAATTCCAATCTGAATTCTTGATGAAAGTTTTGAGTCTATAAATCACTCAACTTATGGTACTATAAAGAAAGCTTCTGTAAAAAATTGACCATTACAGAAGATAAATGAACACAACTATGGAGAGAACCTGTGAACTTATATGGAGATCATGAATGTATCCATATCTGAATCCAGCACAACCCACTGACCTTTCAGAAATATAAGCAAATAAATTCCTTTCACTAAGCTAATTTGCAGTTGACTTAGTTACTTGCACCTGGGAAAATGCTAACATATATGTTTTAAAATTTTGTTTAAGTCCTCTTTTCAAAGATCTTATATACATTTATGTTTGTAAAGAACATCATCAAAATTATTTCTGTCACCTTTTGGCAGACTTCATTAAGATTTTTTTGGCTATATTTTAAAGAAAAAATATACATATATACTGAATACACTTAAAAATACATTTTTATAGAGAAATTACCATCATAATATGTGGTGTCTAGCCAACAGAGAATCTGAGTCATCTGGAAATCCTTAATCCTGATTGCCTTTTAGACTGTAACATTATCTTACTGACATCTATTTGAAGTCATACAAGATATTAAAAAAAAAAGGATCTGACATCCCCTGGTTTCCTAGAATGGCCAGTATACTCAGTACATAGATAAAGTACATAAGCATATACACAAAATGTAGGATAATTGGAACTCACTGAAAGTTTGGCATTTTAATGTAATAGATCATGTAAAATAAAATACTAAATGAAATATTCTCAGACAAAACACAAAGGTATAAATAAGAGCAAATAACTAAATATTTGCATATACCCATATATGAATTAAATATAATCAAATAAATGTTGCATATGTGTACATGTATGCTTGTATATATGTGTATTCTTTTTTTTTCTAATTTTTATAAGTTTTTCTTAAAATCTTGTTTCTGCATTTTCCATGAATGTTATCACTTTGCTTCCTTAACTATGACAAACTGTAGCTTAAGTAGTTTTTATTATGTTTGCTGGATGCTTAGTCACTTTGAATATTTAATAGTGATATTTAGAGCAAATATTTATTTGGTTTTTTCAACTTTTATGATTCATTCTCAGATTTTTAAATATTGTGCATTCAATACTTTAAATATATGTATACAAATATGTATATTTTTAAAGTCTATCCATGTAGGGAACACAAGAAACCAAGGCAGAAAGAGAGAACAACAAAAATTGACTTTTGTTTTAAAAACAGACTTTAGAACTTCCCTCTTTCCTTTTTGAAAATATTTTCTGGATACTTCTATAGGTTTGGATGTTACATTGTATTTATAATCATTGAATTTACCTAAAACTAATATCAAATATAATTATAAAAAGTGTATATATATATATATATATATATATATATACACTTTTTTTTACTCAGTTAAAAGCAATAATCTAGGCCAGCCCTATGCCATTTCAAATTTCATATAGTCTTCTTCAAATTACTATGGTCAGATTGATGGAAGTTCTTAGTATCCTAAGAAATCCTTTTATTTTCTAAGATAAAACAAGGCCAATACATATTCTAATTAAAGATCAAATCAAGATAATATATATCTGATAATTTTATTTGTTCTTGGAAAACTGCATAAGTTCTATGAATATCTTTATAATAAATGGATCCTCTGGAATGAGCACCAGTTTGGTGTTTTCTATATCCCCTGTTAGCCTGTATTTGATGTCATCCTGAAATTTTCTAATCCTAGGAATCAACATGAGGATCAATGTAAAAGTCTTTCCTCATCATAATAAAGACAACTCAATGAGTAAAAAAAACAAAACATTTTTATGTATGTACAAAGCACTCAATGAGAGAATAAATAATAAAACTGGGTAGAGAACGTGCTTTTAAAGAATATTTCATATATTTCAACAGTTTTTTTACATTTCACATGCAAAGTTTTGTGCATCTGCTTTAGGAAAGAAGGAGTGTAACTTCTTTTCATTATTTGTTATTATCAATTGAGTGGTTTTGATTCAGACTATTGAAAATTATGGGCTTCCTGTACCCTTCTAAACACTTCTCTATTTTACTTTCTATTTGTTTGCTTTTGTTTTTTCTTTAGAAAGAAGAAATTTTGGTGTTTGAAATGTGTTTGTAACATTGAGTGGCTAACCTGTGGTCCTGCTTTTGTCTCCTGTCACTGTCAAGAGAGAACAAAATCTCTGAAGACTTCAAGCAGAGAGCTTTTCCTTTCATTTTGGTGACTTTTCTTCCCCTCTCCTAAGCAAAATTGCTGATCAAGTGTCAGACTCCATTTAGATGACTTAACAGCACATCTTGTCAGTTTTTACAGCTTTGGAAAATGTCCCAATTTACTCTAATTGTCTTCTCTCAGGTGGCAGCCATCAAATGACAGATATGGAGGTGTTTCCTGTTAGAGCAATGCCTTGAGATTCTCCAGCCCTCTCTGCCATAACCACATACAAGTCACAATGGAACAACCTGACAATTACACAGACGCCATTTCTGAGCTGCTATATAAATGGAGGGATATCTGTATTACTTAATTACCAGAATGCCAACTGATACAAGAAGCCCACATTTCCTCCTAATGTGTGGCATCCAGAAGCGTCTCCTTGGAATTGATTCCTTTATCTCCTCACTTAAAGTCTGTCTTGGTGAAATGAAGAACACCCTCCTTATCCTTAACCTAATGTTTGTTTCCTTTTTGCTTCCTTATAAAACAGACATTAATTAATTATCATTCCTTTATCAGTAACTAAAGATTGAAATACCCCCTCATAGTTTCATAGTGGCTAGTCTTGATGGGAAAAGAAAATATATTTTTGCTTTAAATTGTATTTCATTCATTTACACTAATTTTATCTCTCCTCTGAATGTAGTATAACTGACACTGGTAGATTGTTAGTGAGGACATTGAAGAAAACAATAATTCCAAAGAGATCATGACTTATATTAACATCCAAATTAACTTGTGAAAGAAATATTATTATCCTGTTCAAATACCTTACTGCTGTCTGGTAGATGGTTGGTCTATGCAGATCTAGTAAATATCATAATTTCTTACACGTACGATCTAAGTCAGACTTCTTTAGATTCTGTTTTTAAGTTTACTCTTTATTAGAACTTTAAATCCCCGAAAACTCTGCATTAGTACCACAGTTAGATCTTATGCCCTTAAAGCATCCTGCATGGTAGTGAATTGCAAAGTAGGAAGTTCTTCCTCACTTATTTTGACACCAGGACAACTAATTTACTTGAGAGAAAATGGCCAAGTCCTATTTTCTTCACAACCTTTCAAATTTATTAGACTACTCAGATAAAGTCTATAGGCAAAGAATGTATAGTAAGAAGGTTCCAGCACCTTTTATACGGTTCCTATTTTTATTTGTTTATTTTTTCATTCAAGAAGTATTTATATTGATAATGTTAAGAAGAAAAGATGGATTTGTTAACATCTCAAAAGCGTTGGGAATACAAAAAAAATAATCAAAGGTCAATATAAACCAATAGCCTGAAAAGAACTAAAATTAAAATGCATCACAGAGACTGGCGTGTTAGTTGTAGGAGGACCTTGATGAGAGGGACTAAAGAATCATTGGGAGTATCCCAGCAATAATCCCTGTACCAAGACACTTGAGATTTTAAAAAAGGATTATTCTTCTATGGCAAATATTACATCCTTGCTTTACAGCAGGAAAATTGGTTCAACAAGATGATATAATCAACTTAGCAACATAGGAATGGTGGCTAAGGATTTAGACCAGGTCTCTTTGGTTTTAGAGTCCAAGTCCTTGGTGATGCCACATTTTAACACAGAATTGTATATTGGAAGATAAATTCTATTTACCCACCTTTAATTAAAAATAGATGAAAGAGTTGACTGTGGTGGAAGAAATTAAACAGTATTTTTAGTAACATGATAAAATAGAATTACTCTTACCTGCAAAAAATAAAAAGCTATCTTATTTTCTTACTTCAATACCATAGGCTAGAATTTAAATACATCTCTGCAGTAAAGATAGGGACTATTGAGATTAAAAAATATCCCTTAATAATCTGAAAGCTCTCATTAAGCGGAACCTTGCTTTTCTTTCATAGGATACATCACCCATTTCTCTTTATTCTTTAATAATACATTTTTTAAAAAAATTCTGACTGATCCACCTACTTTCAGTGTAAATTTTCAAAGTTTTAAATTTATTGGGCTGGAGAGTTAGCTAAGTGGTACAGTGCGAAATGCAGTGTTTTGCAAAACAGTCTTGGGTTTGAAAGATTGTGTTTCATTCAGTTTAAATACTTCTAATAAATATTGATGATAAAGAAAGGTAGCAGTGAGCATAAACCTGACAAGAAGATGTGCATTTCTAGTTTTGTTCTTTTTAGTTGCTCATAAAATTTCAATATTTAAAAAAAAAAGATGAAATTTAAAATTTGGACATTTGTTGACAAAAATTGAATATTTCACCTAAAGAGAATATGTTTTGAACAATGATTTCTTCTTACTTGAGAGTAAAAATGCCTAGACTTCATTAACAATTATAAAGATATGGACATATCAAAATCAGATTTTTTCAACTATGATTATGCATATTAAAAACTTGATAAAATATGGTGGTCCTACAGGATAGCTCTTCCAACATGCAACATTTCAAGAGAAATGGTTTCATTATAGAGTATCTTGTTTGGACATAAGTTAATTTTCACTAATTTTCCTTGAAAATAATATATAAAATTTTGTTTAGAACAGCATATAGATTTTTTTCATCCTAATCATAAAAAAATTCCTCTCATACCAATCTCTGGTTGGTCTCATAGATTTTCAGAAAAGTTAGAATTTCATGATGTCAATAAACAATTCAATCTGTGAAATATTTGCAAGATAAATACACACTACAATATACTAACTAAATGTTTGCACTAATTTTTCTACTGAAAAGACCATTTGTTTTCATGGAAGAAAATGGCTTGGAACCAATCTCTATTAGTCAGCTAATACTGTTGTGGACAAAAAACACTGGGTGGCTTAAACAACAGGCATTACTTCTGATAGTGCTAGAGGTCGGAAGGCCAGGAGCAAGGCAGATGTGGGTTTTGGTGAGAGTCTCTATTCTTATCTGCAAATGGTCCTTTCACTGTGTTCTCCCAGGATGGAGAGAAGCATCCCTGAAGCTTTTTATAAAGTGCACCACTTCAAGGGCCAAGTAAAACTAATCCCCAAAGGTTCAGCTCCTCGTATTATTAGAGCTATGAGAATAGCTAACCCTGGTTAGGGCCTCCACATATGAATTTTTGAAGGACACAAATGTTCAGTCCACAACATTGTACAACTGAATAACAAGGTGACAGGAGTCCTATGAATGCATTTTGATAGATCATTATCATCCTTTGAAGACTGAAAATATATTTGATCAATTTTAACCTCACATTCCTCAGATTCCTTATATGGCCTATGAAAGTTAATCTATAAACTAAATGGATGCATCAAATAAAGCAACTTGAAGAGCTACATTTTTGTTTTAAAATATGCATTTTCTAAGCTTGACCATTTTGGGATTTTAGTAGACACAACAGTGTAATTTGGATTTTTTAATTGTAAAAGTTGAGTTCTACAGAGTTAAGGTCAATTATATAATAGAAATTATGACTCATTTGGAAGAGAACTAGGTACCCTGTGCCAAAAGAGTCTGTATATTATATGAGAGTGTTTGTGTGTGTTTACAAGTATGTATTCACTTTTTTTTATCTTTCTCCTGAACCTAAATTTGATTAATAGACTCTGTATCAATGCTACACATGTATTTAAATCTTTTATATAAGGGGTTAGAATTTTTCTTTCCCTGAGCATATTTGTTCATTAGACACTTGTTTGAAAATTTTGAGCTCATCATTGCAATACCTGTGATATTAAGTTGCATAAACAGCTTGTGATTTTTAGATTATATTTTTCGTCTGAGAGAGGGATGCATAATAAACCCTTTAAAAAGTGCCAAATGTTAAAAATATAAATGAAGTAAAGTGAGCAATGAAGAAAATTGTTTATCAAATGGCATAATTATTTACTAATTATTCACTTTATGCTTTCAAAATACGGCACAGTGTTTGTGTTTATAATAGCTCTTTCATTTTTCATATGAAAGCATATCCATAAATATTTGTCTAAGTAAAGACCTGCTCTGTGTACAAATGATTGTTGAAACTGAGTGCTTGGAAAGAAGATCTTCAATGTTTTCACTGAGAAATAATGAAAACATATTTGATAAATAATTCATTTACACCTGCTGTGCATAATAATCACTCAGGATGTTGGAGTTCTTTCTGGAATAGTTCTCCAAATAAGTTGTCCTTTGCACAGTGTTGTTTCCAGTGAGGAGACTTGAGAATTTGTGATATTTCAGTAAGCATGTTGTTCTAGAAATTAATACAATAAAATTGGTCCCTGAAGCTTTGTATAAATGATTTATCTTAAATGTGCAAATAGTTTGGTCAAGGTTTAAATGAGAATTTTGTGAAAGGGATAGCGTTATGCAAATTCTAATTCAAGCTCTACTTTTTAATTTCTTCAAGTGTGTGTAAATGTAGTATATTAAACTTGTAGAATGTTTTAAAATAGGTGTGAAGAAAAGTATCAGTATCATTTGTTTTTGCTTCCCAATGTGTGTTCTTCCAAGGAGTATCAAATAGGAACTTTCTAGAAATGCAAATCCTCAGCTCCCCTCCCCAGTGTCCAAAACTACCTATCAAATTCTCTGAGTTTAACAAAACTTTCAGGGAATTCTGATGCTTGTTCTAGTTTAAAACATCCAGGTATGTTATAAGAGGGCAACATACCAAATACAAATATTTGGATACTATTAAAAAGTATGTTGAAGCTGGGCACAATAGTTCATGCCTATAACTTCAGCAACACAGGAGACTGAGGCAGGAGGATCTCTAGTTAGAGGCCACCCTCAACAATTAAGCAAGATAAAAGGGTTGGGGATTTACATCATTGGTAGAATGAACACCTCTAGGTTCAATCTCCAGTATGGTTTTTAAAAAGTATACTATTAACGGTTAGCATGTACTAAAGACATTAAGAATTACGAAACTAAAATAGTATACAAATATTTGCATTCACATTTGGATATGAAAAATGCTTTTTTCTTTCCACTTTTTAGACAATTTTCATGTACATGAAGTCTGTTTTCACTGCCTTTTTCAGAACTTTTTGCATTGCCTGTTTCAAAATCTACAGATCAAGAAAATATACTATGAAAAATATTAAAAGAAATACAAATATATACTTTTTCACAGTAGAAAAAGAACATCATTCTTTTTTGTGTTCAAGACATTGGATGTATAATATAATGCCTCTGTAATCATAACCATAGTTAATGGTATTCACACAAGGATCTCAGACTGTAAAACTTACTGTACCAGTAGTTTTTAATAAACAGAATAATGACTGATACATTGGAAGCAATGGGCTTTCTGGTAGAAATCACACTGAGATGACATTTGAGGAAATGCCAACAAGTTCAAATAAATTTGACTTTTTTAAAGAGAGATTATTACTTTTTCTGAACCTTGACACTGGATATTACCAAAGAATTTGGAACTTTTGGATTCCTAAAAACACTGACAGAGTAGGAATTATTTCTTCCCACCTGAAGGTGCTTTACCATATCCTAGATTCCCTGTGAAGGTAATTTAAAAATGTCTTCTCCCATGACAGATTGTGCACAACAAATGTTAGGATAAATAAGTGAAAGAGGTTGCCCGCAAAAGGTCAAATGGAGACCGTGTTACTTTAACTCTAATGGTCTGAGAGCCCTCTGGGATTTACATACTGACTTGGTAACTAGGATTAATAAATGGTAATTAAAATCCATGGTGTGATTGAGACTCCAGCATAGAAGAGTAAGTCTAAAACTACATCTTGGGGTTCATATAACTGGAAAATGGAAAACAAAATTAGAAAATCAGAAGAGTATTGTGATACAAAAAATTACATTAAGGATTATTGACATATTGCATAAATTCTAGCTCTATTACTTTAACAAAAGCATAAGAAAGTAAAAGGCTGAGAAAATTAAAGATAACAGGAAGAGGGATTTGAGAAGAGAAAAGAGCAAAACGCTGTGCAAACACTAAAGAACAATTGTCAAAATAATTTATTTTCATGCAGGAGATCATTTTAGGATTTTAGAAACTTAAAAGACAAAATAGAGAAAATGCATCTCCATAGCAGCAGGAAAGCCCCACAGGTAGAGAAGCAGGGCCTGAATTAAAGGCTGATGTAATATTGAAAAGCCTGGCATTGCAGAGCTGAGCTTTTGGATAAATTTCACCATTAAGTGCAACATGCTTTCTAATGTACTTATTGGACTTGACCAAATATTTCAAATATGCTCATTATAGAAAATTTAAATATAATCCTCCCTAATAGCTGAAATTTGTACCAGATATTCAGCTAAGACCACAGTTTTGAAGGATACTGAACAGCAGGAAACAGAAGATTTTATTTGGCCTTAAAAATATCTATGCATTTCTTTTGCCAACAGTACTTTTATTTTAAGTGGCGCTAGCAAGCAGGGAAACTTTCCCAATTAGTCTAGAAAGTAATTTAGTCACAGCTACCCCACCTGTGGCACAGTCTTAGCAATCAAGTATTGGCCACTGAAGTCAATTAATTCCACTTCTGAAAGCTCTGTTTGCTGCTACAAAATGAGGCATTAGTTGGTCACTTGGAGGGACCAGGTCAGGGAAAGAGGGTTGCAGCCCTGTAAGGACATCTCCTGATGAAATGTAAAGCTTCAATATGCCTCACAAACTTACTTCCTCTCTCTTTTTTTAAAAAGTAGTTCTCTCCAGAGCAGCAGTTCTGGAAGAGCTGCCGCTGTGAATGTTTGTTTCTGCAGAACTGCACACCTGAATGACATCTCTTGATTCTAGTAATTTGCCTCGGTGTGCTACATTGCCACTCTTGGAGGTAACCTTGACCAGAGCTCCAGAATCCTGGTAGGTACATTTTTACAGGTTCAGTCTCCAACCCACACCTGCCCCCACCCACACAACAATCTCTTGGGTGTTTCTGAAAAAAAAAAAAAAGTTGAAACGGAAGAAATTGTTTTCTTTAACCCTTTGTATTGGGAAATAGCTCACAGACAAGGGTAAGAAAAAACATACAGCACAGTTTATCATGAATACTGGTCTAATCACCGCACAAGCTAAGATTCAGATCATTGCTAGCAACGTTGGAAACCAATCCTTATCCTTCCTCTCAATACCTTCTTACTGCCAATTTCTAAAAGGTATCTGAATTTCACAGTAATCATCGTCTTGATTTTCTTTATATTATTTATAGATTGAGAATAATTTTGTAAAAATTATTCTATTCTTGAAATATTTATAAATATTAGTATATAACAATAGTCTACTCTGTCAAATATCATTCACTCATTGTTATATTTGCAAGATCAGTGGTTTTGTTCCTTGTAGTTATATTTCTTTCATTTTCATTGATATATGACATTCCATTATTTACATATGTAATAATTCAATTTATCTAAATATCCTACATAAGAGTCATATACATATTTTTGTACTGGTCTCTTATACATTCCTCTTTGCTATGTAACTTGGAATATAACTGTTAAGATATGTAATCTGTATATTTTATTTTCAGGAATTATGTCAAATATGACTCTCAAACTTACTCTCTCTGCTGCAATGTAACAGAAGTCAGTGTTGAACAGCTTTGCCAACACTTGGGATTATAAATCCTTTTAATTTTAACAGTCTGATGGGCACACAATGGTGCTTCTCATATTTGCATTTCCACGAATAGCAATATGGTTCCTAATTTTTTTATTTATATTTCTTATCTGCATCTTTTATTCAAGCCTCTTGCCCATTTTTCTCTTGGGTCTCTTTATCTTTTTGTTATTGATTAATACGAGTTCTCTATCTGTTCTGGACATCAATCATTTACTGATGCACTGAAAATATATTCCCTCACTCCATGAAATATTTTTAACATTCTTCTAATGAAATCTTTTGAAACTAGGTTCTTAAAATCAAGTTAGCCAGCATTTTCTCTTATAGCTAATGATTTGTGTGTCCTCCTAAGAAATACTACTCACTTCATTATAAAGATATGATCTTATCATCTAAACTGTGTTATTTCTCACCTATAATTCTTTTCCATGACACTCTTTTCATTAAGGATGATCAGTTGTTCTAGCATTGTTTGTTAAGAGTAGTAGGTAGCATTGTCCCTAATACCCTACACTGCCCCTGATGTTGGACTGTGTCCATACATGCATGGATCTACTTATTTCTGTGTTCTTCTATCTATTCTTGAATAGATATTTTTTAAATTTTTTAAAAAATTTTCTTTTAGTTGTAGATGGACACAATACCTGTATTTTATTGTTTTATTTTTATGTGGAGCCGGGGATCAAATCCACCTCACACATGCTAGGCAAACACTCTACCACTGAGCCACAAGCCTAACCCCTATATTACCTCTTTATAGCAATGTGTTATAAAGACTTGATATCAGATAAGGCAGAGTAGAAGGTCTATTATTAGCATTTGGCATTTTCATATCAATTTTAGTTAGGATTTTCATGAAAACTGCAGTGAACTAATAAGTTTAGTTCACAGAATCTTTTTTTTTTTTGCACTCAGTCATTCACTTCATAAACATGATATACATATCAATATTATTACATTTTAAAAATTTTGCTGAAAAAAATATCTGCATTATCTTGCTAACTTGAACCTTGTTAGATTTACCATTTGGTAATTTTGATACCAATTTAAATGACATTGTTTTAGATTTTTTTTTGTTGTAAACGTAAATTAGTGAAATTCATTTTTATTTTTTATTCGCATCCAAATAAGTTGCTAAGATTCTTTATTTTTTAATACTTCATTTGTGCTCCTTTAGTTTTTATCTAAATATTCTATCAGCAAATAATCATTTATTTTGTTTCTTGTTATTTTTACTGCACTGTTAAGAACTCCAGTAAAACGTTGAAGAGTGGTGGTAGCTGCCATCCATGTCCTCATTTTAAATGGAAAACTTTTAAAATGTCAAGATTAAACACTATTTTTGTTATAGGACTGGTTTGAGGGAGTACTTACCAGACTGAGGCCACTTGTTTTGTTTGTTTTCTGACATCCAAAAAGTATTAACACTTCTATACATATCACTTCAGTTTGCTAATATTTGTATTAGAATTAGGAACCTTTATTCATTATTCAATATCAGTATAGAATACCCTTTCTTGAAATGTCCTATCCACATAATATAATTAGCAAGATTTATACTTTCACTTACTTAAATTCTTTTTTTCAGAAGCATTTGTGCAAGATAGTTAGCCATTGCTTACATATGTAGAAATATTCACCAATGATGATATCTAAGCCTATATGTTTTTTTTGTGTTGATGTGTGTTTTCTTTAAATTTTTAGAAATTTGAGTGTAGAAAGGCTTCTAATAGGGAATAAATTTAATTGATACCCATAGGATTGTTCAAATTTCTATTACTCTAAATCTGTTATATTGTCATATCATTATTTTCAAAAGTATTTATTACATCCTTATCTTTTTTATGTCTTTAAAGATATTTAGAGTCATTGATTTTAAGTTTTGATATTGGCTGATTAGAAGCTCTTTCTATTTCTCCTCAGGGTTTGTCTGTTTTATTGATCTCTCTTTCTCTCTCTCTCTCTCTCTCTCTCTCTCTCTGTGTGTGTGTATATATATATATATATATATATATATATATATATACACACATACATACATACATATATATAATTTCAGTTCTGGGGATTTATCTCAGGTTGCTTTATCACTGAGCCAGATCCCCAACACTTTTCAGGAAAGGTCTCATTAAGTTGCTGAGGGTCTTGCTAAATTGCTGAGATAGGCCTCAAATTTTTGATCGTCGTATCTCAGACTCCCAAGATTCGAGATGCTGGGATTATAGGTATGTGCTACCACACTTAGCAGTTTTATGGATCTCTTGACTATTTTTTTTTAATATTCATGTTTTAGTTGTAGTTGGACACAATGCCTTTATTTTATTTATTTATTTTTATGTGGTGCAGAGGATTGAACCCAGGGCCTCACTCGTGCTAAGCAAGCACTCTACTGCTGAGCCACAACCCCAGCCCTGACTATTCTTTATTCTCTATATTTCATTAATTCTCTTTTTGTCTTATTTTGATTCTACCTTTTTTTTTTAGCTAAATATCTTTTTTTATAACTTAGGATGTTTGGTTCACTGATTTTCAGTTTATATTTTTTCTTATATATTAAAAAAAAATTTAGTTGTAAATGGACACAATAGCTTTATCAACCCAGTGCCTTGCATGTATTATGCAAGTGCTCTACCACTGAGCCACAACCCCAACCCTCAAATATATACTTTCTTTTTTTTTTTTTTTTTTTTTGTGTGTGTGTGTGTGTGTGTGTGTGTGGTGCTGGGGAGTAAACTCAGGATGTTGTACATGTGAGGCAATCACTCTAACAACTGAGCTATATCTCCAGCCAAAATATATGCTTTAAAAAAAAAAAAAACAAGTGGATGTGTAACCATGTGATTCTGCAATCTGTATACAGGGTAAAAATGGGAGTTCATAATCCGCTTGAATCAAATGTATGAAATATGATATGTCAAGAGCTTTGTAATGTTTTGAACAACTAATAATAAAAAAATGTTATAAAGAAAAAAAAAGATTTTGCTGCCTCCCATGTATCTTGATACATCATTTTTATTCACATTTTATTAATATTGTAAAACAAAACATGGTGATGGTTAGTTTCTGTGCCAACTTGACTGGGCTGATGGTATAACATTTCTGATTGCAGGTACAGCTGGTAAAACCTTTCTGATTGTGTCTTTAAGGGTGTTTCTAGAAGAGTTTAGCATTTGAATCAGAAGAATGAGTGAAAATGGTAGCCTCACCAACCTGTGTGGACATCATCCAATCCACAGAGAGCCCAAATCCAAGAAAGAGCAAGAATTCAACTCATTCTGTCTGCCTAAGCTGGGACCTCCATCTTCTGTACTTAGATATTGCAGGTCCTAGTTCTTGGGCCTTAGAACTGGCACTCTATTGTCTGTCTGTATGTCTATCTTCCTCAAGCTGAATGTTTCTCTTGAATCACAAAGAGTACAAACATATTATATTTTATATTTTGATTTTTTTTCTTTTGAAAAGCTTTGAGATATTTTAGAAATGTTACATATTTCTGATGAATAAGAACTTTTATACAATTCTCATGTTCACCTTTATTCTTTTTCATATTAAGTATCTGTTCCTGTGCTGGGGATGTAGCTCAGTGGGTACAGTGCTTGCCTTTCATACATAAGGCCCTAGGTTCAATCCCTAGCACCACCAAAAAAAAAAAAAAAAAAAATCCTGTTCCTGTCATTCATATAAGATCTATAAACTTTTTTACAGTTAGTATAATATGGCCTAGGTTTCTTTTCTTTCCTTTGATATGTTTGTCCTTATCTTTTTTAACAAATATACTAAGATAATTTATATTACATCTTGGTAGCATGACTACTAAAACAAAAAATAACATAGGCTGAGTGGCTTATAAACAACATATATATGTATATATAATATACATATATATGTTATATATGTATACATACATATATATGTATATATATAATATATATAACAACTTCCCACAGTCTAAGGTCACAGCACTGGCAGATTCAGCATCTGCTTCCTAGTTTATAGTTTAACATCTTTCATGCTACACTCACATGATGGAGGAGGTGGCAAAGAACCTCTCTGGGGATCCTTTTATAAGGGCCCACTTCAATTTGTGAGGGTGTTGCCTTCATAACCTAATCTCCTCTCAAATACTTCAAATCCTAGTACTTCATTTTGGTGGTTCACATTTCAACGTGAATTTCAGAAGGCAGTAGGATGTTTTTAACATAGACACTTGATCTGTTACATATAATGTACAATACACCAATTCAAATTGTACTTTTTCCTTTGCAGTATTTTACCTTAGATATCATTTTGTTATTTTATCCAATCTGAAAATCTTTGCCTTTCAACTGAAATATTTAACACATTTTTGTTTATATTTAGATATATGTGAGTTTAAATATGCCACATTTTTCAGTCTTCTGTAATTTTGCAATTTGTTATGGTTTTTATTTTCTTTTTATCTTAAGTCTCCTTTTTATTTTTTAGTTGAGCAATTTACTATTTTTCTCTTACAGTTTTTAAGTTTTATATTCTACATTTTTTAAATTTACTGAATCCCTTATATAATATAACTGGGTTATACATGTTGTTATACATGTTATTTTATACAATGTTGTTATCATTGATTGATGAAATTAACATTTATCTGATATTTCCAAATATTAATTCTCCTTGTTTTCCAATTTCCTTCCAATTACTTTCTTGTCTATTTATTTATCTTCTACTGAAATACCATATTTCTTTTATTGTGAATCTCCCTGTGATAAATTCTCCCTATTCTTATTTTGCTGAAAACATCTTTATTTTCATTTAATTTTTGAATTACAGTTCTGCTGAGTCTAAAACTATAACTTTATATTCATTTTCTTACACTAACGATGTCAGTTCATTATATCTTAGTTTTTATCATTTTTGTTGAAATCCAATTGATAATCTTGCTTTTTGAAAGACAGCATATCTCTAATCTCTAGCAACATTCAACATATCTTTGTGTTATATATTATCTTTGTCTCCAACCATTATTCTGAAATTTTCATTCTTTGACTCTTTTATTCTAGATATTTATTTGTAATCTATTTCATATTTGATCAATTCTCGTTTCAACTGTGTCAAGTATGTGTTAAGCACACTGATTGATTTCTTAATTATAATCATTTAACTCTACTATTTCTATTTAGAATTTTAAAATTTCCAGCCTTTTACAAATAATCTTTGACTTTTTTTGAAAAAAATGAATATCATTATTTCAAAATCAGTTCTTGATCATTTAGAACTAAGTGGATATATTTCTATCCTCTATGGTTTTTATTACTGCTTTTCCCATGTTGTATTCTAGACTTCTAGTCTTTCTTATTGATAGATGATTTTAAAAAAAAAAATGCTTGTTTGAAGAAATTATTTGACTCTTTGAATGATGAAATCTTACCATAGAGTGTAATAATATTTGTCTCCCCCAAATGCCTAGGGTCAAAAGCCAACTAAGATGACTTTAATCTAATTTCAGTTATTGAGAGAACACAAAATAGACCTGCAGCATGATCTTTTCAGTTTATGCTTATTTCTGTGATGTCATCCCCGGACACCTACTAGTCCCTTGTCCTTAACCCTACATGACTGTCAGAAGAAACACTCAGCTCACCTACCAATCCATTTAGGAACTAGAAAATACTCATAGGAGAAAATATTTTGTCATGAATCCTACCCTTGGTAATTGTTGCTTTTGATAACATTTCTCCAGTCTAATTTTTCTAGTTGTCCTCAACAGGAAAGCTTGATTAGGATTATTTATTCCAACATTACTTGAAGCTCTACTGCACATTTTTTTTGTCTTCTAGTCTATGACACTGGCAAGGCTCCAAATAGAACCATAAGGCAGGCAATAAGAAAATGTAGGTGTTACAAAAACTGCAAAGAATGTTGGTGTGGGGAAGTGAAATTTCTCAGTTGAGACTATTATCCTCATTTGAATCAGACTACTAGTCTCTCAGCCAAAACATACAAATATCAAAAATAGCAATACAAAGAAGATTTCTTATAAAATCCGAATTTTTAACATTCTATAATTAAATATTTAAACTTAAAAAATATAAAGTGCTTACTCTAACTTTAAAAATCAAAATTTCATGAGAAAAATCAAATTCATTATATTATTTTAGGATGATACATGTTTATTTAATTTTTATTACTCCTTTGACTAATGCTCATCAAATAATGTATTGACAAATTGAAACATTTGAATAATTTTGTTTCCAAAACTAAAATTTACACTTATAAAGCAAATTTTATTCAAATGATCCATCTGTAAACCAGGCTCCTAGTTGTACCTCCTAATTCTGCTGCTCTTTAATTACTAATCATTTAGAGCAACATGCACAAGGAGTGTTCATATAATTCATAGACAAAGGTAAATAAGGAAAATAGAACTGAACAAGGAGATATTTAAAGCCTCGTTCAAAAGACAAAGAAGTAACACATGAAATATTTTGATAACCTTTGAGTCTTAATGCAGTGGCTTAACCTACACCCAGCCAACTTATTTTCAGTGCAATATGATGCTGAAGTGCTTGGAATCAGAAGTCAGGCAAACATCACTTGAATACTGGCTTTTCAAAGTGATCTGGGCAGTGGCTGACTTCCTAAGAAAACCCTATTATTCTCAGCAATAAAATGGGGATAAAATGCTACCCAATTTCAGCATTTTCTGTAGCTCATCAACATCTTCATTCCATGAAAGCAAGTTTTGTTGTATCTTTCACTCCTATATTGTAAGCACCAAGAACTTTATCTATTAAATGGTATGCAATCAACAAATAATCATTACTCAATATGCAAGAAGCTCAGTACACTGTGTAGCATTAATAAGAGTTTAAAAAATGATAGCTATTATACTGCTATTGTTATAGATTCCAATATAATTATAATCATATATTTTCCATTTGATAAAACCAATTGGTGTGCACAATTTCTAATATGTTTAAAATAGTTAATCTAACAGCCCTGGGTATAAATATTTAGATGGAAGTATAAAATTGATATCAGAATAATTTTTTTTTCAATTCCTATCTGACCAGAGATAGTTCTAATTTATTCTGCAACTGTGCATTATAATGTAAATTTGGCAACTTTATTTAACTATAAGAATATTTCTAAGTTACAAAGAAACTTTTAAGGACATGCTTAATATGTAAACTATTACCACCTGAGTAAATATAAAAGTGAAACAATTTAAGGCTTAATGTTCAGGTGTATCATTTCATTGTAGTTGTTTTATCACAGAATGCGCAGACCTTTTTAAAATGAGACCATCAGTCAAATTAGCCTTGAAAATCATTTTTGCACCGATCAGTGCAAATTCTGACTGATCTCTAAAATTTACATGGCCTCTATGTACATTTTATACATATGATAGTTTAAAATTAATCAGTGCAAGAATTATTGATTAGCATTCATGCATTTACAAAGATCTACATTAATAAAACTGAGGAATATGTATGTGCTTTGCATGTGAGAAACTTAAAGCATTAGAAATTCAAGAAACAAAAATATATGGGTATTATTCTAAACAGGAAGTTTACACAAAACTCAGATCTTGAAGCTCTTTTATTTATTTGATTTTGTACAATTTACATTCTTTAAGTCTTAATTTCCTTATCTAATAATTGAATATTTATGAATTAATCAAATAAAATAGCGAAGAAAGTCACTTTGTTTATTTACTAGCATAAAATAAAAACTTAATACAAGCCAGTTCTTACCTTTTGTTGAAATGTAAGGCAGATTACAAATATATATATGTGTGTTCATTATATAGGAATTGAATTTAGTAGTAACATCCTAATGGAAAAGGCATAGTTTATAAAGCATCCTTTTATAATCTAATAAGATATATGCTTTTACCAGCAATCTATCAATCCAACAATTCCAGTACAAATTCCCAAAAATGGCGAATAGAGATAAACAACAAAAGGAAAAGAAGAATAAATCTTCCTTAAGGACTTAGAACCTCTCAGGAGACTTTTCCTCTACTGAGAAGGTTTATTTTAACACAACAAATAACAAATACTTAGTTTTCAGATCAAATTTTAAACATGCAGATTAATTAAATGTTATTTTATATGTTGTCTGAGTCTTTGCAATCATCTTGGATCATATAGAATTAAATACACTAAGACTTTAAGAATAAGATAAGCAAGTTCATATTAAGGGCTATTTTACTTTTCTTTTCAAATCCCACTTTAAAAGCCATTCACATATTCAACTTATTTCTTCTGAAAATATTCAAGCCACTTTTAATTAAACCGTACTGCTTTTCATGTGACAGGTCAATTCCCTTCTGTCCTTTGTGAATCGGTCACCTGGCTTTTTAATAATAGCGTTAGAAATGAATGTGGACAACTTTATTTCTTGGTTTATAATCATTATTAAAGCATTTACTACTAAGTATAAAGATTAGGTTTCTCATAACATCATTCACCAGTCTAAACTATACAACACTTCTTAACATGTCACTGTCCCCTACATAAAGAGTTCCAATTTCTCTATAATTTAGCATTTATTCAAAGCTGAAACTGAACTGTTTATCATGAACATTATCATGCAGAACTTCTCACCTGAGTCTACATTTTTAATCTGATCTTTACTCATCTTGATGAGATACATAAAATAGACTTTGTTTTCTGATAGGTTAGGCTGAGAAAGGAAGACGGTAATAGCATTTTGTGACTCTGGATACAAGATTTTTTTCCCCATGAACTTGACCTACTAAGTGAATGAAATTCCGTTCTGGTCCTGGTCCTCTTCTGATCTCATTCCCAGTAATGTTGCTATCCAGTTTTACTTATACCGACATAAAATATGCTACAGGCTAGAACCTACCAGAACCCAAGGTCCCTGCTCCATTACCTTCATCCATGTAACTGCTCTCCACTGCCACATGGGGAGATCCTTTCAAGAGGCTAGTGGGTTTTATTCAACTTCCTGCACATAGGACTTTAATTTTTTTATGCTGCAGTGCAAACATTTATTCCTTTAGGTCATCCAATTTATCTGTTTTCCCTCTTCCTAAAACTTAGTTTTTCTATACTATGCTTTCATTTATGTATCTGTTATCATTGTAACAATAATATTCCATGTGTTTACTATACTGGGGAAGGAATGCAGTATAGTGAAGAACATAAGCTTTGTCATCAGATGGGCACAGTCCTGCTTCTCTTGAACCATTTTCCACTAGGCATTTTCACTTGTCTTAATACCAGTTTTCCTTCCTCTAAATGGGGATAAACAAAAGCTAATTCTTAACAGTACTATAAATACAAACCCAACTCTAACCATTTTTACCTAAGTTATGGAGGTCCTTTAATGAGTTATTAAAAAAAAATTAAAAAGAGAGGCTTGTCAAAAAGTGCTGCTGAGGGGAATGAAGTGAGGGGAGAGATAAGTAGGGAGGAAGGATAGTAGAATGAATCTGACATTATCACCCTATGTACATATATGACTATACAACTGGTGTGATTCTATGTCATGTACAACCAGAAGAATGAGAGATGATACTTCATTTATGTATGATGTGTCAAAATGCATCCAATTGTCATGTATAACTAATTAGAATAATTTTTTTTAAAAGAAAGTTTTCAAAAAGAAAAAGAAAGTACTTTGGAAAGTGCCTGGCAGAGAATGAGCTTTTAATAAATGTTATGGCTTGTATCACTATATCTAGTGCTACTACTTTCTGTAGTTTAAATCTGCCATGTAATCAATAGCCAAGTCTGATATCTGTTAGAATAACTGCAATCTAACTGAATATAATATTAACTCTTCATTATAAACTAGTTATTCCTCTCCCAAGAGAATTCTCAATGTTTTTGCTCCACCATTTGTTTATGTTGTTTCTCAGTCTGTAATGTCTTCTGATCACTTTTAAATATCAGTTTAAGGAAAATAAAATGAATGAACAGAACACTCCATCGACCACACTGTCCTTGGAAAGACTGCATGGGTTCATATGGGATAGGACCGAGCATAACTTAGAGATTGTAACAGATCAGAGGTAAAGAAGCTATTGTGGAAACACGTTCAAATCAAAGGTGTAGAGGGCTTGGGCTAAGTTCATGGTAATCAAAGTGGAAAGATAAAAGGGTTTGTGAGATATTGGTAATAAGGAATAAATAAAATTGGGAACCAATCACATTTATTTAGTTTAAATTTTCAATCAATTTAAACATGAGTTGAATAAGAATATGTAAATTTCAGGGCTGGGGTTATGGCTCATCTGAGGAGAGCTCATCTCACATGTGCAAGGCCCTGGGTTCGATTCTCAGCACCACATAAAAATAAACAATAAATAAAGTTATAAAAAATAATATTTAAATTTCATAAACAAGCAATATATATACATATATCTTTTATAATCACTGGTTTTAAACACTGGAGACATGTGCCTTGTGTGTATGTGTGCGTTTGTGTGCGTGTGTGTATGTTAGTATGTGTATGCACATGTGTATTAATAATGATGAAAAAAAAAGGATTACCAAAATGTATATTTTTGTATACTTAATTTATACATGAAGTGTTACAAGAGTGAGGAAAAAAATGAATTCCATTACTGGTGAATACATATTACTGCCAATAATAATGTTTTAGGTACTAATTATATTCCAGGTACTACTAAAAATAGATAAGCCACAGAAAGCAAGACACTATATATGCCTGAATTCATTGTATCTATCTACTGCTGGGTTGATAGGGATGAAAAACCTGTAAAATATAATATACTTTTAGGTATGAGCATTAAATATATGGATAAGTACATTGATTGACAGTTGTGAATAGGGTCTTTGCATGTGGATTGCAAATGTGCTCTATATCACCATGCATAAAGAGATATTTAATACTTGTTTACAATATATTAGCAGTAAATATCACATTTTATTTGAAACTCAGTCTGGGCAACCTCATGGTAACTACTGCACTGCGTACAACACGAATATCATCATTACCCACAATAACAATAATATTTTTGGTAGCTACAAGGAGACTCTAAAGGATAAGGGATAAAGGATAAGGTAATTCATATGACACTGAAAGTGCTCGATGTGTATTATGCACTATAAATCTATTATCTTCTTGAATTTTCAAGAAAGCCTTACCAGTTATGTAACCTTATTATTCTTTATATATTAGAGTGAAGAAAACTAAAAAAGAAAGAAAGAAAGAAAATAACAAAATAACAAAATGGAGAAAACAGATTAAATTTTATAATTTACAGTTATGAATAAAATTTGTGAGGTGAATTTCTCACTTTCCTTATTTTTTCCATACAATGAATAATTAATAATGGCCACCCAGAGAAAATAAATCATTAAATATTTTCAGGTTGTGCCCATATTTCATTCATGTACTAGTTTTTTATAATACATTCTGACAGATTATTAATCCTATATAGGAAAAGATAGTATATTTTTCTCTTTAATTCCATTTAATAAACAGCATAAGTCCTGACATACTCAGGGACTCGTCGCAAGAGTCATTTTTCACTTTGGGCTTTCAGTCTGCTTCCACATTCAGCTCCACCCGTTTTCTTTCATCACATCTCTCATTTGGGGATTTCCAATCATGCATAGACTTGGTGGGCAGCAGTTCAATTTCTACCAGTAAAGAAACCAACAAAGCCACACACAGTGGCCCACACCTGTAATCCAGCTCAGGAGGCTAAGGCAGGAGGATCATAGGTTCAAAGCCAGCTCAGCAAAAGCAAAGCACTAAGCAACTCAGTGAGACTCTGTCTCTAAATACAAAATAGGGCTGGGGATGTGGCTCAGTGAGGGAGTGCCCCTGAGTTCAATCCCTGGTACCAAAATGAAACCCACAACATTAGATTTCCCTTCTCATTTCACTAAGACAACACATTTGCCTCTAGTTCCATCACACACACTGTTGCTAGAAACTATGGAGAGAGTAAGATAACCTTCATAGAGAAAGATTGAGAGCCTGACCTAGGAGAGGACATGAAGTCAGTCACTGTAGCAACAATGACAGCTTCCAGAGGGCAAGAACCTCTCAGGTGTGAACTGTGACCTGTTTCCTTCTGCCTGGGCCAATGGCCTAGGCTCCAATTTGAGGATAAGTAATTCAGATTAAATCTAGCTGACCCTGGGAATACATTTTTTTTGTCCCTAAGAAAGGAGACATTGATTAACTGATAATATGAAGGGTAACAGAATATGCTACCCCATAAAGAAGCCCTTTAGCCAAGGGTGCTTGTGAGTTAAAGGCATTTGAAAATCAGCAGGTGCAAGAAGGGCAAGCTGACCACTTCTCTTCTCTTTGAAAGCAGACCACTCCCCACCCCCAACCCAATATGGAAGTGTCCTTCCATCCCAGCAGGAAAAAGGAAAGCAACTTTCCCATCCAGAGACAGGAAGTTGAGGCTAAGAGAATTATAGAAACCAACCTATCCTACTCATTACATTTGTCTTGTATTTTTTTCACAATTTACTGCCATTTGTATTCTCAGCATTTATGTGTTAGCCTATTTTTCTTTGTGTTTTCATTTCCTTATCAGGGCCCTTGAGCCATGTAAAACTTGTGTTCAACAAATTTGTATGCCTTTTTCCTGATAGCCTGTCTTATGTCAATTTAATTTTTAGATCCAGGTGAATGACCTAAGAGGATAGAAGTAAAATTTTTCCCAATTCCAAACCATCAAAGGTTCATGGTTCACACAGTTATATACTGTATCAAATTTCCCTTTGCATTCAAAGTAGGGAATGTTTATGATCCAATATCTTCCCTTTTTAACATTGTTTAGAATAAAAAGAGTGTATTTATTCTCAAGTATTGTTGCCATTGGTATTTGTGTGTCTTCTCATCTTTGGGTGTGGAAACAGAAACCAGAAAAGTGATTCGAAAAACTTAATTCCTGCACATCTATTGTATTGATATTTATTTTATATGAGAATCCCTAAAGTCATTCTTTACTATGCACTTAGTTAAAAAAAAAATCAGAGTAAAGCAGACAAGCACTGCTATAAGCTAAAGAGAACAATACCCATCATTAATCTGTTCAAATTCTGTATCTGAGACATTTTCGATCAATATGTTAAGTTGCTTCCTAGTATTTCCTGTTACTCGTCTATGGCTCTTCCACTGCATTTCTTTGACTAATTTTGATTGCAGTTTGGTTTTGCTTTAATCTACTTTTCACATACTGTTTCAAATTTTTTGCATTTGAATTCAGATTAGTTGAGTGCTAAGGCCACATGAGAATCAATATCTAATATATTTCTGAATGCAGTCCTCAGCATTTTTATCTTGAATTAAAACAACTCGACGTGTTCACAGTACCACCTTTAATCAAGTGTAACCATAAACTACAAAGAATTGAAAATGAAATGAGTCTAAGACATTTCACACTCCAAGCAGTCAGATGATAATAAGTTTCCACCTGTTAACATATTAATAGCAGTGTTAAAGAGCACAATGTGCCGGAGGTATTACAAGCCTGTGCAATTTTACATGTGTCAAGAAACGGTTTGCTTGTTAGCAACTGGTTATAGTATCAAAGCAGAATGAATTCCATGGGGAATGCTGGTTGTGTGATTAAAAAAAAAATAAAAAAGGAAATCTCGGTTTCTTGGGTTATTTAAAATAACCCGTGGAAAGCCCTGGATAATACAGCAAGAAGGACATGACTCTGGAGGGTATTAGATGACCTACAGGAATAGATCGCTTCCATCCCTAATGTCTGTGATTAATATGTCATAATTTTGAAAGGTGCACTCAGGAAGAGATGCTGAGCAGTAATACAAAGAGACAAGGCATGGCACAGAGGAGGGGCATCCAGTACCCGTGACTGAGGTAATAAAGTCAGGTAAAGCATATGGTTAGACCTTCTCAGGAGCATCTGGGGCTTGTTCAAAAACTATGTTTATAAGGGTTACTTTCTTCTCATCAGTGATTTTTTTTTTATGTTGGGTAAATTAAAGAGTGTTTTAGTATAAAACTGAAAGTCTGAATATACAAGAAAATAAAGCAGGATAAACACATTTAGAAAGTGCCAGTATGCCCAGGAAGGGTTTTTATGTTTGGAGAAATGAAAACAAAACACCCACAAAAAGCTCCTCACTGGGTTCTCAATTAATACCTAACTTAATTCCTAGAATAATTGTTCCTGTTTGTTATCTGCTTTTCTAGACATAACATTAAGAAAACCAGGGCTGGTGTAGCTGAGTGGTAGAGCACTTGTCTAGCACGTTTGAGGCACTGAGTTCAATCCTCAGCACCACATGAAAATGAATTTTAAAAAGGTGTTGGGTCCAGCTACAACTAAATAAAAATAAAATTAAATTAAAAAAGGAAATCCTATTTTTCCATATGTAACTGGGTGGGAAAAAAGTTTCAGAAGTAAATCTTTTGAAGTCTTTTTAAGATCCAGTAGAGAAGATCCCAAAAAAGAAAAAATTTCCAAGAAGAGGAAAGCATTCATGAGGGGAAAATCAAGTTATTTAAAAAAAAAAAACTTACATAAAAATCCTGACAATTGAATTCAGCACTTTGTTTCAACGTTTTCTTTTACATAATCTCATGTTTGCCAGATAGTCTTACACACGTCTTCCCTCAGTGAACCCTAAGAATAATATCAATGCCAAACAGTTCACAATTCATAAATGCTAATCTATTTGCTGATCATCTTGTTGATTTTTCATTTGGTCTATCATGTAGTTTCTAATTAATATACAAGATGGCATTTCTTGGCCAAGGAGAAATGGAGCTGCTTATGTATTATGGCCATGGTTTTTTGTAGTTGTTTTATTTTTGTTATGTTTGGTCTTTCAAGATAATATAAAATTGCATAAAATCGTGGTATGAGTAAGATAATGCAAGTATAAATTTGCATAGTAAACAGTAAAGAAAATGTTATTAAAAGTAATCATGGCTTCCTTAAAAGCAGTAAGGTGCCCTTAACCAGCCTCCTGTTGTGATACAAGACGGAATCTAAACTCTTCTGAACCCATAGGAGGCAGTCCACAAAGCCCACAGGGAGAACCTTCCCAGCAGCCAGATAATCAAGGAGGCCTCAGAACACCATTATGCTCACCACACGCAGGGAAGATCCATATAGAAGCATTTTGATTATTTATTTAGCATACCAGGTTTCACATTTTAGATTGGGAAGAACTAATAGAAGCATGCTGATAGCATGCCTGCTACAGAATAGGAAAAATTTGTAGTTTGCGTCTCCTACTGAGCAAAAACAGAAAGCATGTTCTCCAATCAGTGGCAAACAGTTCACATAAAGCCACATGTACAAAATGGACACTAATATATATATTTTACAAACAAGATTACAAGTATAGCACAATACCTGTACAATTTTAAGAACAAAAGCTCAGTGATCATAAAGGTGACCATACCTAAATTAATTATTGAAATCATAAGCCTTCTCAAAATGTATTCCACTGGATATGTTTGGGTAGCTGATGTTTGAAAAGCAAAAATGGTCCCAAATGCAGGTTAAAAATGGGAAGTTTAGCTTGCTTTTATGAATGTACAATGAACTATGTTACCTCACTAAAGACTCAACTGATTTAAAATGAGAGAACATGGGGACCATACTATTAATACTTTTTGAAACAATATTTCCTCAAACAAATCTGAAGAGCTCTGTCTAATCAATTACAGAACAAAAGGTGTATCGGTTCAGACTTAGAATTGGTCTTTTTGTGTCACCAAGAGAAGAAAAGGGGAAACTTTAATATTTTTCAATATGTTTGAAAGTTTCTAAAATAAGTTAAAAAAACCTTACTATGCTTATATTTAAATTTATTTCATAAATCACTAATTCTTAGTGGTTATATGTATGTCTGAATGTGTGCATGTGCTTTCTCTGGGGATTGAATCCATAAATATACATTATAGGCAAGTCTTCTATCACTGAGCTACATCTCGAGCCCATAAATCAATTTTTCTAAAACAAGCTTAACAAATCTATACATGTCACCGATTTATCTCTTACTTTATTTTATCAACCTGAAAAACTAATGTCAAAACAATGGATATGACACAGATTAAACATATCATTCTAACTATTTGGAACTAAAAGAAAAAAAATATTCAAATTGATCTCTCTCCTGAGGAATTTTTCCTCCCACCAGATAAAGAGCCTCTGGCAAAGTTATTTATTTTTTTTAACAAAAAATCATAGCATTTGGAGTTATTGCAAATGCATTCTGTCCAAACCACTGTAATAATCTGTAATTGGTGTCTGTGATTCTTTTCCATACAAAACATGAGTGCATTTTAAATCTAACTTATGTCATCTGAATGCTTTCGTATTATTTTGTGAATACAATTCAAAATTGCTACATGTCCTAAAGGATTCTTTGCAAATTGGTCCATACTAACTTCTTAGGTTTTGTATTCTAACAGTCTCCTCTTAGAGTTTTTAGATTCAGAAACACTGGCCTCATGATGTGTCTTCAGAAACACCTGGCTTAGTAGGGTTTGCACACCTCTTATCCTGTTCCAGGAAAGCTCTTCTCCAGAACTTGGTGTAACTAGTTTCTTTTAGGACAGGGTTCTGCTCATGCAACCCTCTCATCTAGAAGAGGAACCTCTTAACCACAGCATCTAAAAAAGTTGACCTGTAGGCATACCATTATATAGGAATTTATCACAGTATTTGGCATTGTAAGAATAATCTTAGTTATTCACTTTTCCTCTTTCCACTAGAGTATGAACTCTATGAGAGATGACTTTCTGTCCTTTTTGCAACATTACCTCTAATATCGAGGAAAGCATCTGGCCCATAAAATAAACTAAAAAAGTACTTTCAAAATGAATAAACAATCAATTTATATATGATAAAATCAATTTATATTTGGACTAGTTTAATACCAGTTAACCCCAAAGAACAATTGTATTCTTTAAGTCACATAAATATTTCCAATAGAAGTTTATATAATTTGATGGTCCTAATAAAAATCCAATTTGTTTCTTAATCAGTTTTATTTGCAAGTATTGTTTCCTACTAATGGAATGCAATATAATTAATGAAGTATGCAATTTTTAAATTAGAACTATGATTTGGAAATCAAAATTTGTGTTGTTGGAGTAGATATATTACTATTCATATGTGTAATAGAAACATATATGTGTGTGTATATATATATGTAATATTATATTTATATTACATATATATGTGTATATATAGTGGATTTATCAATTGTATGGCAATAGGACACTGAACTTGCAGGATTCCTATAAAAGGTTGTGCTCATGGTGATCTAGCAAATCCTCATTGTATGGCATTGCCAATGAATGATACATTTTTATGTTAAATATTTAGCTCCTGGTTAAAAATTTAAAAATTACCCCTGTGTATCATGTTCTAATTATATAACACTCCTTTCTTAATATGGAATATGCTTATTTTATGTCAGTGCCAACCACTAATATTCTGTGGTTTAAACATCTGGTTTTCAAAGATAAAGCAATTGTGGATAGTGATATAAATAAACAAATGTAATAATAATAATAAGCCATTCACATTATTTATAATCATGTTAAAGTATAAGTTGCCATAAATAAAATTTTCAGAATATTGCAGACCTATTTATACAGCAATATCTTTCCTTTGAGATTCTTCCTGTGTTGGCTAACATGTACAATTTAAAATAACTGTTACCAAATGACTTTAAAGGAAGAAAATAATATTTTGCATGGATCCTCACACTTTAGAAAACTCCCTACTTTTTTTTCTGGGTGACTGAAATATCATGAATTTCAATAGATTTGTTCACTGCACTTCAAATAACTAAGGACTTTAGTACACCATAAATGATTCTGTTAATGGAACTTGAGCCACCTGAGAGTGGTAATCATAAAAAATGTTTTGAAGTTATCATCCATTACATTTTTTATAAGCTTATAATAGATCAAGTTAACTGGATGTGGCATCCTCTACCACATCTTGAAAAATGATACTTTATCTAGGAATTGGATATTGATCCTTCTTTCAATACAGACTAATGACTCTTATGAACCTAAAGTATAGTTATAGCACACATACCTCTCAAATCCAGGCAAAACTAAACCTGTATTTGCTATTTTTAAGCAAAACTATGCTTTTATTAATAATCCACTAGTGGAATTTTCATAATGGTATAGGAGCTGAAAGAATATTGTGAATTGCAAAATGCATAATCAATTAAGCATTGTTGTCTCTGTTTCCAAATTGATTTAAAACCCCTAAATTTACTTTAAAAATGATAGGTACAGCTACATATTTCAAATTTATCCCCCATTTTTTTTGTAGTTGCAGATGGACAGCATGCCTTTATTTATTTTTGTATGTAGTGATAAGGATTAAACCCAGTGCCTCACACATGGTAGGCAAGTGCTTTGCCACTGAGCCACAGTCACAGCACTTAAACTTGCTGATTTTTAAAACCAAACACTGTAGTCATAAAAATTCCTTGGAAGATAATACAGGTGCTTGTAACTAAATACAGACATTATGAAAATATATAAATTAAGTACAATCAAGTTTGAGATTTGTTTTTGCTTTTTCCCCGCAGACAACACAAATTTAACTCAAGCTCTCTTTCCTTAAGGTGCAAAAGTGTTTGTTTAAAAAAATCATTTTACTATGAATATTAAGAGTCTAAAAATAATAATTGAATGCTACTTGATCTTTTTCTATTGACACCTCAAGCAGAAAAACACAATTTTAAAAAAGAATCAAAGAAAGTAACTTTTTGTAGAACACCTTTCATACAATTAATTACCAAGCCCTTGGAAATGATTGGGAAAAAAATGGGATTTTTTTCTTTCTTTTATGGGCGGGGGATTTGCTTTTCTGGCTACCTTCACACCACTACCTTTCCAAACTTCCTGAAGTTCAAGCTATTTTTTAAAACTCTATATTATACAATCACATAGATAAAAAGAAGTTTCATAAATCAGAAATGATTAACATGACACATTATAAAGAGATCACCCTGAGATAATCACAGCCAAGATACCTGCTGTTCAGAGAATCCCCTCCTCTTTCCTACTCCATCTCTTCTCAGGCCTGATACTATATCTTCTTAAACAATATACTGCTTTGAATTTAATTTTCTTGATCCCCCTTTTATAATTCTGCTAGCTTAATCTAAAAATATACACGCTTTAAATGATATTATTTTTGTTCTGAACTCTAAAACATTTTTATCGGACTCCTATGTATGTCACATGGAGAGATAATTCATCAATATTTGCTACAATAGGGTATTCTATGTATATAGCATGTAATATTTCAACCAGAAAGGTTGCTGAAAATTTTATTAATTCTAAAAGAATACTTGTAAAATTTTTAATTTCTTAGAACACATGTATATCCTTGAAGAAATGAAGGTTGCTATATTTTCCGTAATGCTTATTCACAAATTGTAATTTTTATTTTAATATTTTGCTTGACTGAACTCTCCAGAACTTTCAGAAGACAATTAGGTGGCAGGAATTAATGCCAGTCCTCCTTTTAGCTTTATCTTGAATTATATTATATATATATATAATATATATTAATATATATTAATATTTATATTAAATATATAATAATTCAGTATGGAATAATACTATATATATATATGTATGCAGTATTATTCCATACTGAAATATTAAATATAGTGTGTTCTGATTTGTTTGTAGATATATATTTTTATTTTTAAATGATTAAGGAAATATCCTTTTTATATTTTATTGTTCTCTTCCCTTTTTATTGTGAACAGTCTATATTTAACCAGTGTTTTTTTTTTAGCTAATTTGAAGTTCCTTCTTTATCATGTGATATTACCATTTTGTCAAATGATAAATGAATCACTAATTCTCCAAGTGAGCACAAATGCCTGAAATGAGTATAATTTATTTTTTACAAATAAGACTTTCTCTATTTCACTTAATAGTTTTGTATGCAGGAATTTAATTGAAAATGACATAACAATAGTCATTTCTTATCCACTCCTTGCTATGTTGTAGTGTTTAGTCAAAGTTGCGGGAATTAAGTATTCCATCTTTATTTCTTTCATATGGAACAGTTTGTGAAGCACCACTGGTTTCTTGGCATCTATTTAGAGATAGATGGGTAATCATCAAAATTAGATTTGAATCTTTCATATGTGAAAATTGGAAAAACATTTAATTTCTGTAATAAGTATAATAACATTAAGGTATTTTATTTCTATTTTTGAGAATTCTGGAAAGTTGTTTATTTCTATAAACTTTGAAATAGTTTTCACTCAAATTCTCATTTTAGCATAAGTTTGCTTATAACTTATATATTGTTAATGACTATCCTAGTGTACTGTAGGTAATGTTTTCCATTTCACTTCTAAAATTTTTGTCATCTCTTATTTTGTTCATTTATAAATGACTTATTATGTCTATTAATATATTTGATGAATTTTAGAAAGGATATGAATAGATTTTGTTCCTTCTAGTTTGACTCTGTTTTAAGTTAGATAATCTATATAACTTATGGTACTATTGATATTTTATTTTATGTTGAGTTACATTTTACATTCTATTTTTCTTGCCTATTCTGCTCCTTTTATCTTTGGCTACTTACCTTTTTTGTAATCACCAAAAAATACAAAGAAAAAATGTTATTCAATTTTTTGCTTTGATATTTTAGAACAAGTGTACTCTTACTATTTTCTTTTAGTGGGTAATCAAAAGAATCATAATAGTCTTGGTTTTGTCTCATGGGCTCTTGAATCTTCCTGGTTTTTGCTCCCTGTGATCACATCCTAGTTTGCTAAATTTAAAAAGAAAATGACTGAAGAAATATTTTGAGATTAATTAATGTGTTACCTTTATCCAAAGGTGATTGTTTCTATTTGTTTTCTTGCTATTGCAAGATATTTGGGAAAATCAGAAACCCAGAATTCTTATTATTTTTGTAAGTGTTTGAGAATTTTCAAATTACCAACATGGCATGAAGCTAGAAAGCAATACTTTTGAGGGTGGGTGCTTTGCCTTTAAGCGTAAGGCCCTCTGTAGCTTCATTGCAAGATTTGTTCAACAGAGCTAGGGAAGTTTTCTGGAAGTTTTCAAAAAAAAAACTCAGCTCAGCTTTCAGCCACCTCTTATGCATTGGCAAATGTCTTTAGAAAATTTCTGGAATGTTGAAAAAATAATTTATGGTTTTGGTATTTTTAACAAGAAATTCTTGTGGCATTTTCATTATCTTCAATGAGAAGATAAACTACCTAATTCACCTTTACTGGAAGAGAGAGCTCTTGTGTCTGAGGTGTTCTTATGATATATATAATTTGAAAATATATTTTAGCATTAAGATTTTTCTGTTATTTCTTTCTAAATAATGTTTTTTTCCTTCTCCTCCTCCTAGTGTAACTTAGAATTAATTTGCATTAGTAAAATCCTGCAATTACTTTTTTATGAGCCTGGTTTAATATGCCATGATGCTTTTTTATACCACTCAAAATTCTCAGAAAATATAATGATTACATTTTGGCTGTAACTCCCTTATTCTCTCAGTCATTTACAGAGTTGGTAGTTGGGCAACTGGCAATCTGGGACTGTTCTTTGCACCAAGCAATAGCTCTTTGACAGAGGTACTCACAATTTTTAAAGCATTTATTTTATCTATTCAAAGAATCAGTAGATATCCAAAAATTATGGAAAACCACGTCCCTTAAATGTGTGGTACACATAGCAATTTTCTCTCCAGTGCCCAGTATAAGACAGTATGCTCTAAACCATTTTCTTTCTCTGATTAAAGTGTGGCTCACAAAGAAACTAAACATAACTTACAATTTTCCAAGCAGTCCGTTATGTAGCATTTGTAGTTGCTAAAAAATGTTCATATCAAAACATTTAACATTGTGATTTCTCATTTGATAATATGTATCTCCTATACTGAAAGCATATCCTAATGATTATAAAATTAAACCTCAGATAGTAAAAATAATTAACTTGACTTCTTCAATGAGATATATAAATATTTAACATAACTCTAATTTTTATTTTCAAATACATCAGAAACCTGAAGTATTATGGAGCATAATACCATGTTCCTACAACTAAGTACAAATAAATATTGTTATTAGACTATATATACTTTTTTAAACTTAAAAAAAGGAATAAAAATTTATAGGAAAGTTAGAGTTCAATTTCTTTCTTACCCATAATTTCATTAAAATTCACCTGTTCCCTAACCACAAGTAATGAATTTGCCATATGTTCTTCTAGTTTTGTTTTTTACAAATGTAAATGTTGTTATATTTATTATTGTTATGTTTTTATATTCATGATCTCATTTCACAACTTAGTTTTTCCACTTGTTTTTTGATACATTCTCCATGTAAACATATCAAATCACTGCCAAAAAAATAAGTTTTAGGGGCTTAGAAATAAATAGAAAAAATTCAACTTTTACCACTCCTCCTAATAAATGAATTTAATGTTGCTGTTAAAATCATGTTATAAAAATTTTAAAGACTTCATGTGTAGAGACAATAAAACATGCAAACACTGAAAAATGTGATCTTAGTGACAAGTAAGTGTTTAATAAATTTTATTCCCAGACCATTGCTTGATACATAGTCAACTTCTCAAAAACATACCTATTTAGACAATTTTTAAAGAATATCAGAGTTAAAAACAAAATAGACAGGAAAAGGTTGCCAAAAGGGAAATCCTGCATTCTTCCAAAACTCTGTTTAATTTTTTTTGGGGGAAATGAATAACTAAAGTAGACTCATAGATTTTTCAGTATAATGTAAAAGGCAAAATAAATATCGTACTCTAATACAAAATTTTCCAAGTGTTAGTAACAGACAACAGTAATTTCACAATAATTTATAGATAAATGATTTATTTAAACTATGAGGATAATCTACATTTGATTTTCTGGACTGAAATCCTTTCAGGTAAGCCCTATAAATATGTGTGTCTACATAGAGAGTGTTATTTGAGGAGTTTAGATAAAATCGCATTTACAGAAAATGCCAATGGAAAAATTAACTTACAGAGAAGTAGTACACGTTTGTTCAATGAGGTTTACAACTACATAGAGAAAGAACAGGAAGTAGTTTAGCAGGTTTTTCAAAATCTTCACATGGAAACATCATATTAGAGTTTCCAAAAAAAGTGTGATTTCTTGTATTTAATACTTTTGAACTTAGAACCCATACTCAGTGTAGTTTTAATTTGCTTTTCCCTAATTGCTAATGATGTGGAACATTTTCTTATATATTTCTTGGCCATTTATATTTCTTCTCATTTGAGTCTCAATGCCAGACATTGAGAATATAAACAATAATAAATGCTTAAAAGGATATGAGAAACAGGAACACATTTTCAGTATAGGAGGAATGGTCAATTAGTACAACTACTATGGAAATCAGTATGGAAATTCCTCAGAATATGAGGAAAGGAACTACCACATTATCCAGCTATACCACCCCTTGGTATTTATCCTAAGGAATTAAAGTCAGCATACTGTAATAATACAAACATACCCATGTTTATAGCAGCACAATTACTAATAGCCAAACCATGGAACCAACCTAGCTGTCTATCAGTAGATGAATGGATGAAATCAACAGATAAATGGATAAAGAAAAGACAAATTCAGCTATAAAGAAGAATTAAATAATATCATTTGCAGGAAAATGGATGGAAGTCAAGAATGTTAAGCAAAATAAGCCAAACTCAAGAAAATCTAGGTTGTATGTTTTTTCTCATATGTGGAAAGTAGAGAGGAAAAAGAGAAGTGGGTGTATATGTCTGGAGTTTGGGGAGCATCTCATGAAATTTAAATGGAGATCAATAGAGTAAAGGAAAAGGATCAGGGTGTGGGAGATATATTAAAATTATATGTATACATATTACATGCATATTACTGTTATGTGTAATTTAAATATGTGTGTACGTATATTTCTGATAGTAATAAAAGAAAACAAAGTGTAAGAATCATTCTAAGTATAGTTGATGCTGATATTTTCAAGTACAAAAAACCTCTTCAAATCAAAGAGTTGTAATCATAAATAAATAAAATATATATATATATATATATATATTCATGAAAATAAAGTAACTGGGTTTGAAATTGCATTGTACTTTAAATGACTTATTTTATTCACAAAGGAATATTTCTTTTAGTGCTGAAATCTGTTCTATATTATGAAGTGATAAATATTTTTATCTTTATCAATTCTGTATTAAAATAAATTATTTAACAAAATTATATGGTAGGTTAAAGTGTAGCTTAACTAATTTTCAGACCTACATACTAAGTTGATTTTACTTACAAATATGGAAATAAGCAGTGATATATTTCAAATTCATCCCAGAGGCTATTTTAAACTCATTTAAAATACAGTTTTTGTATTCCATGTCATGGTACAAACAAAATTACATTTAATATTATTGAAGATGCTTCTTGTTTAATGATGCTGTTATACAATAATATTCTATTATGCCATCAGTATAAAAGATTCCATTATGTTGGTATAATTGTCATCAATTATACATTGTAAAATGCAAATATGTTACTAATTGAAATTACTTAGTATAGCTAAAGCTTTACTAAGGTGTGTATTTTGTTGAAGATATGGAAAAAATAAAACATTTAGTTCCTTTAATGACGCATTTTATGATTTCTGGGCACATGTCAATAACCAATGTGCCAAGGAATAGTATGACACATTATTAGTTTTTTGATGTTCTTCATTCTTCAATTAGAGTCAACTAAAATTATTCATATCATTCAGTTATTTATTCTTCCCTCAAATTAATTTTAATATTTTTGATAAACTGGAAAAAAACATGTTTTGATTCAATAGTTGTAATTACAATGGAAACTCTTAATGTTCAGTTCAAGAAGATAACCAACATAATGTACTGCATGAGATGGGAATGGCAAAGTAAGCTTAGAAAAATCTCTTCTATGAATTTGCTCAGAGCAACAGGAAAATGCTCAAATTGAGTTTTCAAAATTCTGGAAACAAGCTTAAGAAGTACAAAAATCCTGGAGTCCTGACTCAAGAAATGAACTGAATATTGGCATTGACAGTGAGCTTTGTGGCATTTTAACTTGCCCTATTTCCATTCCCGTTTTGTTTATTGTAGGCTTGTAATCCAGTAGCCTGGAAGCTACTGATGGGGACACAGTGCAGGCTAAGAGTTCCTCCAATGCCTTCTTCTCAATGAATGGTCTTTATATAAGCTTTCTGGACTCCTTGGAAGGGCCCCCTTGCAAATACTTCCTTATTTGATCTAATTCAGATCAGCTACTGTGAGAGTGAGATCACTGGTCGCTTCCAGGGACTTTTGGCAAAAATCATCAAAGGCAGTTCATTGCTTAACACAGCAGTTGCTTAAGGTGCCTAGAATCGGATCAAAAATTAAACAAACAAACAAAAAATGTTTTTAAAAGCTGAAAACCAAGAGGTCAATAGGTTCATTAAAAATTTGTAAGGCATTTCATGCTTCTGCAAATGCCACACACAAGACTCTGCAAGCCTGAGTAGGAGAGCTCTTTCTAAAATAGACTTGGGAAGACCCTAAATTCTCACCTTCAGCTGTCCTTGAGACTGCACATGTAGGACTTGGAGAATAAGCAGAGTTTTAAAAGGTCTGCCTAAGCTCCTACGAGCATTGATAAACCATTAGCTACATTAAGCAGACAAAAAGAAAGACTGATGTATTAATATCAAAGATGACAGAAGAGAATTATTGTCAACTTGGCAGAAATAAAAAGATTATAGGGGAATCTCTCATATGAACAGTTTTTTGCCAACAAATAACCTACATAAAATGAATGTGATGAGATAGGGTATCTGAAAGGAACTATAACAAAGAAAGTGATTCAACAGTAATGAAAAAATTTCCACCTGGCTTCAATGTTGACTTCAATCAAATATTTATAGAAGAATTAACACTATTTTCCCACAAACACCTCAAAAAATTGAAGTGAACAATTCTCAGCTACTATGAGACAAGTATTACCTTGATACCAAAATCAGACAAAGTCATCCAAGAAGCAAAGAAAGAAACGACAGACAAATATCCTTTACTGCTTACAGACACAAATATTCTTAACAAAATACTAGTCCACCAAATCCAGCAATATATAAAGAATTACACTTATTGCCTTGTGGGATTTTTGTCAGTAATGTAGGCTTCTTCTATGTATCAAGGCAACACACCCTATTATTAGTATAAAGACAAAAACCACATAATAATCCCAGGAGATGCAAAAGAAACATTTTACAATATCCATCATCCTTTCATGTTAAACACTCAGCAAAGTTGAAATACAAAAGAACTTTATCAACTTAATAAAAAGATACGTACAAAATAATAAAAAAAAACTAGACCTAACATCATATTTAATGATAACAGACTAAAGCTTGTGCTTCAGGATTAGGACTGTTCATCCTCATATTGGAGGTTCCAGCCGGGACAACTGAAAACCATTCAGAAAAAGAAATAGAACTCTTCCAGAAAAAAAGAAAAAGAAATATATTGTCTGTATTTAGATGACTGCAGATGCAGCTCAGTGGTTAAGTGCCCCTTGGTTAAATTCCCAGTATCCCCCTCAAAAACCAAAAAACTCTTGGAGCTAATGGAAGAGGTAGGCCCCCTTAGAAAGACACAAAATTAATATAGAAAGATTATTTTTATCTCTAAAACTAGCAATAACCAGATATACAGGTATTTGAAAGAACAAAATAAAAATAGGAATAAAAATAACAAGAAGCAGATGAATATTAACTAAAAGAATCTAAATAGGTGAATGATCCCAAATTTCACATTTTAGAAATTTTAATATTGTGATGAAGATAATACTCCTTCTATCAGGCTGTGGATTCAATAAAATCCCTATCAAAATTCCAGCTATCCTTTTCTCTTTCAGAACTTGAAAAACTAAGCCTGAAAATTCATTGAAAATGTTTACCAGAGTCAAAACAATCTTGACAGAGTAAAACTGGAGTACTCAAAATTACCTATTTCAAAATTCACTGCAAAGCTATCGTAATCAAACTGCTGGTACTTATACAAGTGCACAACCATGAATCAATGAAATAGAATTAGGAATCCAGAAATCAGCCATTATGTGCATAGTCAATTGATTTTTTTCAACAAAGGGAGCCAAGACAATTCAATGTGGAAGGGATAGTCTCGTCAGCAAATGTTGCCAGGACAGAGACACCCATCCACAGAACAGTGACAGTGACCACCAGCTAACATACTATACAACAAGCACAATAGATTGCACCCATAAATGCAAGAGCTGTAACTACTTTTCTTAGCTCAAACCTTTGTGATTTTGTGCAACGGTTTTTAACACAAAAGCACAAATGACACAAGAAAACAGATAAATTGAACATCATAAATAAAACAAATGTATGCTGCAAAAGACAGCATCAGGAAAGAGAAAATGCAATCCATTGATAGAGTTTAGGATACAATACTCCCCAAATATTTCAAATGGAATAAGTTAGAGAACCCAGCCGCAGAAGGGAATGTCTCTAACCTTCCCATAATCCCTCAGCTGTGAACCAGTTCTTAAAATTTAGGAAGGATTTTCTGACCTTTCCCTAAAGAAGGTCAAATAACTCCCATGTGAGAGGTGCCTTCCAAATATCTGGAGGAAGGGAGCGCCCTTATCCCTAAAGATGAAGACAGTGAATGGATCTGAACAAACAGGCAAAATCAAACACCTCTGCTCATTACCCTCAGATCATCTATGTCCTGTCATATTTCTGAACTTGTCATCAAACCTACTATTAAAAACAAATAAAAAGGAAAAACAACAACATGTCTAACTCTCTGTGATCACATTTTCTTCTGAATACTCCTGGGGAAGGGACTTATAGAAATATGGTTGTTCAAATTTTAGGAACAGAAATCAGAACACAGGTAAGGAAGGATAACAAGAGAAAAAAGAAGAAGAAAAAATATTTTCATTTCCAGTAGGTCCTTTCTTTTATATTTTATTGATAATGTATTAGGTAACAGCATTTCATCCAATATTACCAATTAAGAAGTATCAGAATATATTTTAAAATATCATTCTAGGACCTCTCACATCCTTTAAATCAATGTAAATGATGGCATAGTATCAACCATTTTTTTAAATTCAAACCTTTGTTGAGCAACTAGTTAAGTATAAGATTCCATATTTGATTCTACCAGTAAACCACATTTAGTTAAAACTAAACTTTTATTTATTTTTTTAAATTAATTAAGCATTCACAAGCTGAAGTAAATTACTTTCCTTAATATTTTGTTCTTACACATATAAAACCTTTAAAAAAATAATTAAATACACTTAGAGAAGATTTCTATGTTCAAAACACTGTTCACTTTTCTAATGAAAAAAAAATGAAGACATAATTGATGTAATTAAAAAGAAACAGTGACCCGAATGAGGTGCTACACACCTGAAATCCTAGCTACTCAGGAGGTTGAGGCGAAAAGATCCCAAGTTCAAGGCCAACCTGTGCATCTTAGCAGGACCCTGTCTCAAAATCAAAAGGGCTGGGGGTATAGCTCAGTGAAAGAGCACTCTGTGTCAATCCCTAATACTGCAAAAAAAATTAATAATAATAATAATAATAATTAAAATAAACTGAATAAATCATATGCATTCTAATATGATCACAAACTATTTTACACGCACAAACACACATCTTCACAGCTAAATATGGAATCATGCCATCACTAGTGTGGTTAATTGTTAATCGTTAGATATTAACGGAGGAAAATGTAATAAGAAGAGAATGTCAGTGAGGAGGAATTTCATCCTTTTTTCTGTATATTTTTCCATGGTTTGAATTTTTGCAACAAGGATGATTGACTGATTAATTTAGAAGAGTACGACTTTCTCTTCTCTGTAATTACAAATCATGGAGAGTTAGTAGGGTAAAAAGCATCACAATTACAGCTGTGCTCCATTTTTCTCCTAGCGCTCTGTACAAGATGAATGGCAGGTGGGGGAGGAAAAGCTGCAAAGCAACCCAAGTAAATGCTCTTGATCCAAAGTGTGAATAGTGAGACTGAAAGAAAGTTGGATATACATGCACCAAAGATGGATTTTAATCAATCACTGTGACTAAAGGGATGTGTGAGGTGACAGGAAAAGGAAAACTGAATCTAAGTATGTTTTTAAACATGAATGATCAAGAAGACAATGATAATTTTAATTCATAAACAAAAAGGAAGATAGTGAAAAATAATTAGAAAGCTTTGTTATTAAAATTGTGTAAGAGTATGTAATGTTTGGAGGAGAGAGTTCAGAAAGGGTAGGAACTTTTTGATTTCTTTAAATTGAGTTATAAGATGTCAAGACAAAAAGACGAGAAATAAAAGAGAAAAAGGATAGTCATCCTTTGAGACAATGATGCCTACATATCATCTGTTAACGTCAGTTCTCTGTAGTACATTTAGAAGTGAAGATACAAAGAATTCACATGTAAATAGGTATATAGTTTCTGTGACAGCTCCTAGTTTTATGGGATACTTGCATTTATATGTTTCTTTTACACCTTGTGTTGCAATGGCAAATGAAAGAAATACAGGACACATTAACTTACACACTATACTCACATGCTCATGTAGCTGTGTGCAGAAAGAGCAGTTTGTAATAAAACTGACAGCTCTGAAGTCGTGAAGAGTTTTCTCTTTCTAACTGAATTTATATGCATAGAGTTGATATTTCAGATGTTATTTTTGTGGTGAGATCGTCTTTTGGGACTTCAACTACTGGGGATAAAAGGAATATGATGTTGATAGAATTCAAAATGCTGTTTGAAGAGGCAAGCAAAAGTGGATCTCTCTTATTACCTTCAGAAAAATTGTGGAAAATAGCAATCTTATGTCAATTATATTAAATATACTTATTTTTATATTTTCAGCACAGGGCTTTGAAATTTTAACAAGATTGATATGTAAATGATAAGTTATCATGATATGATTTTAATAGCACCAACACATCAGAAAAAGATAATTACCATCTTACACTTTCAACCATCCTTGGAAAACTTAAAATATGCAGTTGGGTTTAGGCATTTGGTAGTTGTCTAATACAGAACATATTTAAATACAAATGCTTTCTAAATACAAATCATTGACACAATGATTCACAAACAAATATTCTGATTTCCAAAATTCTACTATACATGCATGCAACAACATCTATACATAAAAATCGAGCAATTGATTTAAATTCACCTATCAAATAGCAACAATGAACTACTAAACATAATAATAAATATTCAGATCACACAATACCTGGGGTTAAAAAGAATGTGTATATCTAATTTTAACACAAATTTGCTACCCTCTTAGCAATGTATCCATAATAATCTGTCCCATGCTGGTTTCTACAGTAATGACATATCTGTATGTAAGTCCAGTTCATCTTAGTAGTAGTTAGTAAAGAAATGGCCATTATCTGTCAGACAAAATAAGCAAGATATTAGGAAAACATTAAGTAAGATATAAATGTTAAGCACTTCCTGGGGATCTAAGCATATGGTTCTGCACTTTGCCTTAGTAAAGGCTACATTCACTGAACAATTGTTTGTTGACTTTCTACTCTAAGTGGACATCAATCTACACCCTGGAGAGCAGACAAGGTACTCTGCACAAATGTGTCTCTAATATATCAGGTCATACAATTATTTAGACAAATAGTCAATTAATTTCATCTAATGATAGAGGTACCATGAAGAAAAGATTGTGTTGTAAGCACATGTTCAAGGGTGATGTGTAGGACAGAGGCAACATTTGAGCTTCCTTTAATGACAAGTAGCTGCCAGTCGTGTAAAAATAGAGTTGAGACAAGCAATTTGTAAACATCTTGAGATAGCAATGAGCTTAGCATGGTCATTAGAAAGAAAGGACTGTATTATGTAATACAATGAGAGAGAAAAAGTCGAAAGAGATGAGAGGTAGGTAGGTCAGGGCTCCTTTTTATAGTTTGAAATAATTAAGCTTTGGAAACTTCAATAAGTTCTAGTGTGAGGTACTATGATTACCACAGGAATATAATTAATATTCTCAGAAATATTTTAATAAAGTTTGGAGAATGTCAGAGCAAAGCTTTCAAATTTTCTCAAAGCTAGTAAATCCTTGAATTTCAAACACGTTTATATGAAACTAAGTAAATAATGTACATGTTGAAACATTAGCTAAAATATAGAGTTACTAAAACGCAACTTTTAGTACTGGCAGGCTTATGCTTCTAAGTTATTCCTTTACTTCATTACTGTCAATTATTGATAAAATTGCATTAACTCATCATGATCTTTTCCCTAACATGCTCAAATATTATTTTGCATTGTTATCTCTTATTATTCAAATCTCTTTGTTTCTTATTTGAAATTTTTGGTCAATTTTGCTAAATTATATAAGAGGGATGGCTGAAAAACATGATATGCTTTCTTCTTTTCCAGATCACTTTTCTATATCTCCTGTCAGATGATAGAGCCTGTCCCAGTTTCAGGAGGAAAAGACTCAAAGTGGAATTTTATCCTAACATTTTAAGCTTCAGGAAAGTAAAAGAAACTGTGAAGTCAACAGATGAAGCCTGGAGTGGGCTTGTAAGGTGTACAGATAACTCCAAAGGTGAAGCATTGTCCCTGTTGCATGAGATAACCATCTGCACCAATCAATGAAGCAAAGCCAAACCTCAACAGCTGAAGTATTCTGAAAAGCCTCAAAGGGAATCATTCTTCATTATCTCTCACACATTCTTCTTCCCCTCTCTGTGCACATACTTCCTAACTTACCTAAGATTTATGTGGCCCAATGTTACAGTTTAAAAATCACTAAGGCTGTTGCTTTTGCATACATGAAAGTTAACTCATTATGTACAAGTGTTATTTAAAGATGTGCTCAGTGTTGTCCTCAGATTCTCACCTTGAATGTGCTTGTGAAGTAGTGAGATCTCCATTCCATTAGAAAAACAACATATTTGACATTATAATTTATTATATATATATATATATATATACTATTTTTTCAAGTATTGAGCACTGAAAGGGAGCATTTAGAAAAATAATTTTATACACATACTGATATCAATTTTAAATTGATTTTTTTCCAGTTCGGTGGGGTACATAACAAAAGGATATGTAACAATTTGTAAGATATTTTAGAGATGATATATGAGTGTATATATAATTTTACTGATAGTATATAAACTATCAATACATATATAATATATATTATACTCAAATGCATTCTTAGATGTATTTATATATGAGCAAATTTAAATAGTTCAAGATATGTAACTTTACAGAATAGGTCTTTAATGACTATTATATTCAGATCTGAATAGGGTTGGGAATATAGCTCTGAAATATTTCCCCAAAGTGCACATGTTAGAGGTTTTCCTCCAAGAATGATGATATTAGGAGATTAGGTAGACATTTTAAGAGGTGGGACCTAACATATTGGCACAAGAATCAACTTCTCTAACAAGACTCCCAACATACAAGAAATAAACCCAAAGATCAATAAGTGGGATGACATTAAATTAAAAAGCTTCTGTACAGCAAAGGAAACAATTAAAAGCCTGAAGAGACAGTTTACTGAATACAAGAAAAGCTTTGCCACCAGCTCCTCAGATAGGGCATTAATATCCAGAACATGCAAAGAACTCAAAAACTTTAACACCACAACAACCAATAGCTCAATTAATAAATTGGCAGAAGAATTAAAATGACACTTCTCAAAAGAAAAAGACTTTAATGTCCAACAAATATATTTTGAAAATGTTCAACATCCCTTGCATTTGGGGAAATGAAAATAAAAAAAATATATTGATATTTCCTCTTGCTCTACTCAGAATGGCAATTATCAAGAATAAAAAAAATAAGTGTTGACCAGGATGTGCGGGAAAGGTACATTCATACATTGTCAGTAGGATGGTAAATTAGTGCAACCACTCTGGAAAAGAATATGAAGATTCCTCAAAAAACTCAGAATACAACCCTCTTCAGATCCAACTATCCCACTCCTGGGTATGTATTCCAAATATCAAAAGTCAGCCAACTACAGAGATAAACTTCAATGTTGATAGCAGCACAATTCACAAGAGGCAAGTTGTGTCACCAAACTAGGTCCCTTTCAACAGACAAATGAATAAGAAAATGCAGTATGAGAAATTTCATCAAAATAGAAAAAGATCAGTAGAGTAGAGCAAGGGGATTGAGAGGAGAAAGGAGGGATGGGATAAGAGAAGAACAGTAGAATGAATCTGACCTAAATTTCCTATATGCATATATATGAACATACCACAGTGAATCTCAAAATGTGTATTGAAATAGCACTAATTAAAATTTTTTAAAAAATCTATAATCAAATAGAAAGATTAGTAGAGGGAAGGGTACAGGGGAGGTTGGAGGAGAGGAAAAAAAGAAAATACTGGGAACTAAAGTGAAGAAACAAGCTGTATACGGGGTAAAATGGGAGTTCATAACCCACTTAAATCAAAATGTGAAATATGATATATCAAGAACTATGTAATGTTTTGAACAACCAACAAAAAAAATAAAAAAAATAATAAAAAAAGAAAATTATATATTATACTTTTATAATTATGTCAAACTGAATTCTAATGTAATGTATGACAGAAAAGAACAAAAAATAAGAAATCTAAAATAAATTCAAGAATAAACTGAAGAAATAAAAGTAGGTATCTCACCTCTTAGATACTAATGTTAAGACTCAAGTTGGATTAAACAGTTATTAAGCAACTTTCTTTGTGTAGGCTCACAAAGAAAAATCAGGCTAAGAGATAAATATAGATGATCTATATGGTTCAGTCCCCTGCATCTGAATATGTCTTACAACTGAAATATTTTTTACTTAATAATAAAATCATGCCTAAGGGGAAAGAAAAAAGAGGTAGGTCCTAGTGGAAGGTGGTTAAGTCATTGGAGATGTGCCCTTGAAGGGCGTATTGGGATGCAGAACATCTTCCTTTCATTCTGACCAAGATGTGTACAGACTGCCTCTGCTATACACTACCCCACCCTGGGATCTACTGCCTCAACACAGGCCCGTAAGCAATGGGGCCACCTGACCCTGACTGTAACCACCCCAACTGTAAGTGAAGTTGATTACCTCAGGTATTATGGCAACTGAACACTAACACAACATCTTCAAAATAGTGAAATCCATCATGAACACTAACGGCTTTCTGAAGTGTTTTAAGAGAAAAGGTCCAAGATAAAGTGGAAAGAGGAAGAGAAAGGGATTTTAGATGAAGAAGATAAAGCATGAAATATGTAACACAGAGCCCATTTGGCTGCAGCAATTTTCCAAAAACTGGTGGAAACTGTCCTGCCAAAGAGGAAGCCTTGTCCTCAGGCTGCCTTCTTGTGAGCAGCGGCTTCTTGAAGTTCTCCTCTCTTGGTACAGGGACCATGTACCTCCAAGGCCTCTCTTGTTCTTGCTGAGCATGCACCTCGTCACTCACAATCCCTGCTCTCTCCCTTGACACCTGCACAACTCTGTCTCTCTGTCTTCTACAGGCATTTATTTATTTCACTGGATTCTTGAAAAATCACTCATTATCCATCTTCCATTTTTCTATCCAGTCTCTTTGTCCAAGGTTGACTACAGTTTTCAACTCTCACCTTTAAATATTCATGTAGAAAAGTCTGCCATCTACAGTTACTGAAAGATCATAACTGAATCAATTTACTTCTTCAAACCTTAAGAGACTTCTTAATTCATATCAAGTAAAATGGCCAGGTCCTGTGGCACATGCCTATAATTCCAGTGACACAGGAGTCTGAGGCAAGAGGATTGAAAATTTGAGGTCAGCCTGGGCAACTTAGCTACATTTTTTTCTTAAAAAAAATAATAGCACCCCTGGCTTCAATCCCCAGTACCAAACAAAACAAGGCCATATTAAGTAAAACCAGCCACTACTCCAAACTACCATATCTACAGGCATTTTCTTAAATTTACTAAGTGCAAGAATTAGACATCATTTCTTAATTGTTTCCTATCACAGATCATATTTAATATTTGTTAATTTTATTTTGTAATGTTGCCCAGAACTTTTAGCTCTAACATACTCTTAATCCAGGCATTTATCACCTCATTGCAAATTATAATACTGACCTAGAAAGTAGATTTTTCCCATTTACTCTCTCTTCACTGTTCTGGAGATCAATTATTAATTTTCCAAAAAAATGTAGTCTTCTTATGAGCTGATAATGGTTGTAAGTATTCCCCAGTACCAAGTGCACCACCTTGAGAGTCTGAATGTGCAGTCATTATGGAAACAGATCATCGGGATCTGGGTAAGCCCAAGAGTTAGGGGTCTGAGATCAGTATAGTAACCTCAAACCTACTATTGATGGAAGAGTCCAACTCTTATGGTAGTTGCTTTGAATTCAAATACTCAAAGGTACTATGGGACATGGGAAAATCTGAAGGCTAATTTTAGGAATAGCAACAGATCCTTCTCACTGCTGTCTCCTTCACACATGCATGGGTTTGAACATACTCAATTTTTCTTGTGTAAATCTTTCCCTTTCTTATGATGTAATTGAACCTTTGAAAAGACAGATTCTATTTATATCTTTATTATGTACATACATAAATGTCTTTATTAAGAAAAAGGATTAAACTGATTTCTTTATTTACAGTAGTATAATTAATAATATTTTGATGAGTGAACCAGAAGCAGAGGGATAGAGATATAAGAGTGATAAAATTATTTATTAAATATTTCAAATTAGGTCAGTTACAGAGAACAGATGAGAATGTAAGGGAATGATAAATACTCAGTGGTAGTGAGTTTGTTTTCTTTTACTTTTTTTTTTAAATAGAATCGACCAATATCAAAACAATCTCTCTCATATGGGCTTGATTCCAAAACTCCACAAGATTTCCAGATGAATTTAACTACAATTAACAAATTGTGTTCCAAGTAGCTTTCTGGCCCTGCCAACTGGGGTGAGGATGAGAAGGAGCCCCAGATTCACCATCATATCTCCAAAATCACCTCTAATTTTCATTCCAAAAATGTTAATTAAGTTTCTTGCAAAACATTGCAATTGAAGAAAAAAAAATTTTTTTGAAAAGAAAAAAAAATGGTAGTACTTTTAATAACTGGGAACTTATAGACATGGTTTCTGAGTAATCTGGAAAACTGGACAAGAATTTTCTAAGGTTTAGTTAGGACTCTAGATCCTCAGGATTGATGTTGTTGCATTCTTATAACTCCAGAGAATTTACCCATCAATTTTTAAAAAAGTAATGGACTGTCAGGAGGTATTTGGAGAAAGCACTTGATCATTGCTACCAAATTCCTGATGCATGCTTGGTTCTGATCCCTATTTCAAGAATCAGTGACACATGAAAATGACCCTTAGACTAAAGGGAAAAAATGACCTCTGTGTAAAACAAGAATGCCTTTGAAAAGATTCCTCTCATTTACCTAATGACAAAACCAAAATATTCAATTTATATTATTTGACTCAGATGCATCCTTAAATCCAAATTTAAAGAAAACTGGATCATCAGACAAGGGCTGTCTTCAATACTCCAACCTGTGATTCTAGACAACTGTGATGGGTCTTTGGTGCATCTTAATGGCTTTGTGGTCCTCTCCTAACACATGTGCCACCTCTGTGACTAACATCAAACTCTGAATTCAGTCTTGTGTTTAGGTCAATATTTGCAATCAAGATTAAAGTGCCTCACTTCTCAGGAATACCTGCAATTTTAATAACAATTAAAGATTATACCATAGATGTTAAAAGACCAGAACAGAACCAAGCAAAACACTTCTAAAAAGCTGAGTAAAACATCATATAAAATAGTGGAGACTTTGGAAAATCAGAGTCCCTGATATTTTTAAGGTAGCAAGCCAAATCATATCTGAAGTTCAAGTATAGGGAACAGTTGTACCATTTGACTGCCACATGCCTCTCACTGGTTCCCAATAGTTGTGCTTTTCCCAATGAAAAGACTTTGCTCCTATTACCAAGTCTGTCAAAGTATTGCTAATTATATTATAGCCTAATTGTATGCTAATAACAATGAACAACAACACATTGATAAAGATTTCGTGAAGGACTTCTCATGCGCCAGACATGAGTCTAATGCTTTTTACACAATATCCCACTTAGTAATCATAAACGGTCCATGACACAATGTGTTTTCATTGTTCCCTTTCTAGACAAGTAAATGGGACCAGGGAAATCAGATACTTAGCCAATTATTTCAAGTTAATGTAGGAGAGCAAGAATTCAAACCTAGTCTGTTTGACTCCAAAATTCTCAGGAAAAAAAAAAAAAACAAGTTCTGTTAAAGCTCATCTCCACTCCGAAGATTTTTCTGATCACTTTGGATTATACAACTTTTCTGTATTCCTACACTATATTATGTTTCTATTTCGTAGTCACCTATCTGAATTTTAACATCTCTAAAATCTGTAGCTTGTCTTTCCACATGGATTTTTCTGCTTCCAAAATATAACATACTTGCATAGCCAGCAAAGCAAAATATATTAGTGTTTCACTTATCTTCTCTAAGGAATAATTCATGGCTTTTTATTTTAGTATATAAACCATACTTCTAAGGATTTATACTTAATACCATTTAATCCCATGTTTTGTAATATAATTATACTTTAAGATAAATATACATATATTTAATTCAATTATTAAAATGTTTGAATGTACATAAACAGGACTTCTATACTATAATTTTTCCATTCTGAAGTTCTTAATTTCATTAATCTATTGGTAGACTGTATAATGCCTGGAGGATAAGGATTTTTTAGTTATATATTTCATATTTTTTAAATTATATATTTCATATTGCTTTCCTTCCACTTATCCCAATTGCTCCTTCAGGAATATCAATAGCTTACAAGTTCATTGCAAGCGAAGTATGTTTCATTCATTCATGTATCGAAATGTCACAATGAAACCCATCAATTTGTCCAATCACTATGCACTAATAGTGAAAATAAAATAACTGATAAATTGGAATTTTGTTTCTTAGCCTCTTCCTTCCTTGCTTTGGACCTTCTATCAGAAATCTGAGACAGATTCTCAACTTTATCCCTCATAGACATTCTGATTAGACTTTGTATAGCCTGCCCTCCATCCCCAATTTAATAATATTTGGGTGGAAAATTCATTTCCTAATGTCCATTTTTTCAGTTTCATCTCATTAGTCAAGTATTTTTGTTAGCCAACTCCTTCTTTTTATTTTAATGTTTATAATGTTCATTTTTAAAAATGGTTTTGTTTCTTGAATGCTGCATTTTCTTTTTTGTTGAAAGAAAATAAGCATAATGTTGTCATTGTTTTCTGTTAAAAACTGTTTGTTAATCTTGAACAAGACATCTGATTTTTCTGCCAAAATAGGAGAGATGCTCCACTGTACCCAGAGATGAATGAATGCCACCACAGAGCTGTTGGATTGCAGATCTAGTACCAGTGATAGGGCCCAGGAGTAGTAGGACTTAGCAGAGTGAATGTGATTTTGACAAAATATCTGGTTTATTCTTTCTAGTTTCCTAATTGACCTGACATCAACTCCAAATCTGAGGTTGGGCTGTGAAGGACCCGCATTGTGGCAATACTGCTCAGTGGTCATAAACTAACCTTGTTACATCAAGGACAGGTTCCCAGCAGTTCCTGCTTTGAGTGTTCTTGGGGGCAGGTACTCTGCACAGTGATCTGAAGTCTTTAAAGGACTTCTAAGGAGGAGCAACATGAATCCCAGCTTGCTTTCTTTCTTTTTCTTTCTTTCTTTCTTTCTTTCTTTCTCTCTTTCTTTCTTTCTTTCTTTCTTTCTTTCTTTCTTTCTCTTTCTTTCTTTCTTTCTTTCTTTCTTTTTTTTCCTCTTCTTTCTATCTCTTCTTTTTTTTTCCTGTTTCCAAGATTTATACAACATTAGTGAATATTTACAAGGGCTCCTTCAAATGCTACTGAAAACCCATTCACCACAGTTTTTTTTTTTTTTTTTTGCCAAAGTTCTGCTTCGGTCTGTTCCTGTCAGCACCATGCATGATAAATATTTACATTCATTTTACACCATGCATGCTTCACAAAATTCTTTTTTTAACAATTTTTATTAATTACACATGACAATACAATAATCTTGACATAAAATTCTATATGCTAACAGATTTTTCTTCTTTATATTATTTAGATTATTTTAGTCATGACTTAGTAGGACGCTATTAGATTTTTATTTGACTTACAAATCTCATGGGTAAAATTGAGGGGTGTAGTAAAAGATCTGGAAATCTAGCTAAGACAGCTGGTATAACTTCCTAAAGAAAAATCTGATAATCTAATACAGAGGAAAAGGGTAACCTGATTGACACATGGAGCATGAAAAGGGAAAGTTCAAGAAACAATATTTGGAGATTCCTGCTGACAGGAAAGAAAATAAGCAGAAGATAGGAAAACATCAGGAATGTCTATAAGCAAGATCTGTGACTGAAACTAAAATAGAAAAACAGAATTTAGGACTCTAAAGTTGGAAGAAATACAGACTGATGATATCAAACAAAACTGACTTAAAATTAGGATCTAAGTACCACTTAGTCACCAGATACAGATCACAACAAATCAACTTTTCAGAATAGAACTAAAATGACTTATAGAATACCTGCAGTACAATGACACTGATCATTAAGGGAAAGAAGATAACTTAGTTTGAGTAGAGGAGAGATAAAGAGTCAGTTACTGATGTTTACTACAATATTAACTCCTGTGATACTGAAGTCCAAAGATTTATTATTAGTGTTGGTATTATACGAATTGAAATTATCCTTAAGTTATATTAAGAAAATATTATTTATCATATTAATGGAATTGGGTCTGTTATTCAATATTGGTTATTCATAATGGTCCTTAAAAAGTTCCATCAATATATAAATTTTATTCTTTTTCCTAAATGTGATATTTTTATTCATATAGTAAATACTTTGGGGTACCATTTGAATGCCCAATTCTATTTTAGTTATTATATATCAGATTAAAAAACCTACTTGGAAATATGATTTCTAGCCTCATAAAGGCAAGAAAATATTTAATAATGAAATATATGTATGAGCTAGAACATTGCGGGTACAGATTGAGGACTAGAAGTGTTTCAGATTTTAAAGTTTTTTCTTATTTCAGGATAACTATATAGATTTACAATTAGGATAATCATGATTAGCTATCCCTAATCATAACATAAAATATCTGAAATTTTCAGATTCTCTCATTAAATATGCTTTATAGACATATAAACTTGCTTATACATCAATGACCATACATTAAAAACAAAGCAACAAATTTTCAAAAACATTACTCATGGAAAATTTAAAAAGCTAAAAACTTCTCTGGAAATAAAAAATATATACCACATGGATTATCATAGAGAGAGACTTCAGCTGGATGCACAGATGTTCATTTTGGTGTGCTAACCCACCCTAATCTTGTCCTGCTGGGAGTCCTAGCTGAATCTCCCTGCCCTAATCTTGATTGGCTTGTCACAACAATGGTCATGACAACAGAAAAGAACCATAACAGGAGTAAAAAGAGGTCTGCCCAAATTCCTACAAAATCTCTACCTACTCCCAGAAAAGATATGAATATTCTTCTCCTTGATCAGCCTAATCTTACTCATCATATCTTTAACCCTCTATCTAAAAACCTCTGGATTCCCAAAAGGCAGAGAAGTGGATTTGCAAGTTCATGTTCCACTTCTGTTTTTTTTTTTTTTTAGCGAAGAATAAATTTTTCTTCTTTGCTCAGTCAGCACCTGGCCTCCTTACTGGTTCCTCAGTTTTTTTTTGTTTTTTTTTTTTTTTTTATTGTTGGTCGTTCAAAACATTACACAGTTCTTAATACATCATCTTTCACAGTTTGATTCAAGTGGGTTATGAACTCCCAACTTTACCCCATATACAGATTGCTGTATCACATCAGTTACCCTTCCATTGATTGACATATTGCTTTTCTAATGTCTGATGTATTCTGCTGTCAGTCCTATTCGCTACTATCCCCCCTCCGGTTCCTCAGTTTTGAGAGGGAAAAAGGACACAGTTTTGGGCCATAAACTGGTAACAAGTTTAACACAATTAATGAGTAAATAAAAGTAGAATCTCAAAAGTAAGGACAAGAAGAACTGTTGTGACTATTGCATATTAATTTCATTTTGGTCTATTCCTTAAAGTAAATCCTAATCTGATCAGCTACACTTATGACATTTTAATTCTCATAAAACTCATATTTTCATGCATTCTTTAATAATTAGGTGCATATATAGAATTAAAACAAGTGTTTTCTAAATCTCATATGATAGCAATCTAGACTACTCTAAGTATTATTTTTCAATGTGTACTAAATTAAGTGAAATCATTTTGAACTAATTTTCTCCTAACAAAGTTTATTTATCACTTTTCTGTACTTCTTAAAAAACAACTACTAGATCTAAGGCATTCTATATTTTTTATTGAGGTGAATGTACATTTCAGCAACAACAACAAAATTTTAAAACATGGTTTTCATCTAATCACTCTATTGACTCAAGTCACTTAATAGTTCCACCATTACCTATTAAGTAAAGCAGAACTCAAAACTGGACTTTTTTTTTTTTTTTTGTATTTTTATTTTATACTTATTTAATTACAAGCCCTCTTGGCAGGGCCCATTTTTTAAAATTTTTCTTAGTTGTTGATGGACCTTTATTTTATTCATTTATTTATATGTAGTGCTGAGAATTGAACCCAGTGCCTCACATAGGTGAGGCAAGTGCTCTACCATTGAGCCACAAATTGAGCCCCTGGACTTTTAGTATTGAAGTAACTTGAGCCTTAGATGTCATCTTGCCTGGAAAGCTATCTAAATACAAAGAGTGAAGTCAGGAGAGAATATGTGTGGAGGAAGTGAAGATGAGTCTTTCCACAAGTATGGCTCACTTTATATACAGCCAATTCTTTGTACTGAATGCAACCATCATACTAGAGCAGGAAGAATGTGGTGGATGCCGAATGAAACAGTACTCAATTCTATACTAGTGCCTTCCTGCAGGGGAACACAATTGTCCAAATTTTAAGCAAGTAATTATCACTTGTAGGAATGAGGGTGAAAAGGGATTTGGGGAAGAATAGTTCTTAGGCTTTCAGCTTTGAGGTATAGCACAGAGAAGGCAGGAATAGAACTGAATACCAATAGGAAACCCTGTACTGTATGATTTTTTCAATGAGATATAAAGAAATCATCTACAAACTGAGGATTTTTTTTTAAAATTTTTATTACAGTATTAGGGATTGAACCCAGGAGCAATCTACAATTTAGCTACATCCCTAGCCCTCTTTAGTTTTTATATTTTGAGCCAGAACTCCAGTGTCACAATCAATTAACATGCAGGACCTTTGACTTGCAATCCTCCTGCCTCAGCCTCTCCAGTGGATGGGACTATAGGCATGTCTCCATACCCAGAAAACTGAGGATTGTTAATAAAATATTTTATAGATGGTGGTTTCTTCTGAGTCACGAGAACCCAGCTAAATCAATAATCCAAAAATTTGACATTGCATGCTATTCTTTGAAGGTATATTTACTTCCAATATGTTCAACCTAATACTCCATGCAATAGTTTTAAGAGGTGAATCTTTTAGGCAAGTGATTAAATCACAGGACTTTGCCTCATGAATAGATCAGTATCCTTCCAGAAGAGACCAAATGACACACCCTATTGCCTTTTTTGTCCTGCGAGCTTCCAGCAAGCGTGTAGCATGTTGGAAACAGAGACAGCCTTCAACAGGCATTGAATTTGCTCGTGCCTTGTTCTTGACCTTGCTGATCTCCAGAACTGTGAGAGATGAGTTGCTGCTGCCTTGTACCCAATCAAGATATTTTGTTATCATAATAAGAACAGAATAACACATTGAGTGATGAAAGATCTTTTAGGAAAACAATGTTGGGAAGACAAGAATAGAAATGAGTTTAAACAAATCATTTGAATAATAAAAAAGGAGAAGCAAATATAAATGACATTTACATAATTAATAACAATGGAATCTGCTAGTTAATACATTGGGATATCGGCGGGAATGTTTGTAGAAGACTGTTCCCATCAACTGAGAAGGATTTGTTGCTTTTCTGAGACGTAAGTTCTATTTCTTTTTTCTATTCTCTTTGTATTATCACTTATGGCAGCAAGAATAAATTATTAGTAATTACTTATACCAATAGCTAAATGGAAACTAGGGTTTAGTTTAATGATCCTAGAGTATCGAGACGCTAAAATGACTACTGAGTCACCAAAGAAAAATGATTATGGCATGTGTGTGTGTGTGTATGGAATTTAGCTATAAATATATATAAATAAATATATATAACATTATATATATTAAATATTGATATAAATGATTTGCATAACACAAAATATTATACATCCTCACCAATCAACTTGCATCAGAAAGAACAATTAAATTCAGGAATTTAATTGAGAAATTTCAATTAAAATTCAATTTAAATTTTAGGAGCTATTTTCTTTAACAAGAGCCCCATTAAATAACATGCTATTGCAATCAGGCATTAAAGTAAATAATACTAAGAGCCACCAGAAACATTTTTTTAACAGCTTGCATTGTGTAGCATAGTTTTCTAAGTACTCTATTTGCATTAACTCTACAAATAATGTCTTAGTAATATTAATTATTATATTAATATTTTATAATATAACAACATCCATTATAATAAAATAAACCTACAATTATAAATGAAAAAGTAACAGAAAATTATTTTTTGGTTGAAGATTATGTACCATGAGTTATTTTGTAGCAAGTTGATAAGAATCATGGAACATTCTGATTTCACGCAAGTGGATTCTTCATTGTTCTGAATGATGTGCTGCATATATGTATTAAGGCAGTTTGTTAAATATTTTATCTCCATACTCTAAATAAATTAACAATTGATATTGACAGAGGATATTATTTATAATAAATAATAAACATTAAATACATTACAAACACCAGAGCTGAAAAGTGATTCTGTGCTATCATATTACTCAAATTTTCAATTTACAAATGCTTAAACAATTCAAATATGCTTAATGGCTATTAGAGACTATGGATATAAAACTGATTTTTATTTTAAACAGAAAGCTTTACCAAAAAATAATTTTAAGCAAAGAATAAGAATTTTGAAATTTTGTTCTACGTAGATTTCTATAGGGAAAGAGAATAACATGACATAAATTTTGCTATAAGAAAGCCTATATTTAAAGCCACCTTATTTTCTACATTATCTTTTTTGCATCTATAAGTACCTCTATGAAGTGTGCCCCTGCCACATAGCCAAGTGCTCCTAATGAACTTGTTCTAATAGTCCTCATCTGAAACCCTGATCATATACAACATCTTGCACAGACTATAAATAGCCAAACCACCTTTGTAGGTTCAGAGACAACAAATCAATGCATGATAAATAACAGTGCTCCACTTTTGACTAAAAAATGGGAGTTTAAAGTGTTTCCCATTATCACTAGCAAGAAAAAAAAGAAAATTTTCTGTCTTTGAAAATAGATGTTAGTTTGTCTTCTTGGCAGAATGTAAGTTCATCCATAGAAGTCACTGAATAGATTCTTAGTAAAATGTTTTTCATAATAATCTAACCAGGCCTTTCCAAAATCAATGTAAGAAAAATACTTTATTTATATGTTCTATCTACAATAAGCATTTAACTCATTTTAATATATGTACAGAGAATTATTTAAGTACTGAAGATATTAGGTGCAAAGAGACACTTTGTTCCCATTGTGTGGTTCTAGAAGACATAAGGGAAATATGCATGTGACTAAATGTATACAAAGTATTACATATTTGCAATAGTACAAACACACACAAAAAAAACAATTAGAGATTAATTATGATGGTGTTTCCATATTGATAAGTGGTAAGTAGAGGACCTGAGGAAGAATATAAATGAGAAGATATTATGAAAGCAATGGTATTCAAACTGGATCTTGATAAATTACTATATTACAGTAGATTTATGAGTAGCCTCAAAGCAATCCACATTGATGAACCATATATTCCAGTTTCTATAATTTAATTAGAGACTACAAAGATTGGAGCACTGAAGGGTCAAGAAAGGGAGTCAAATAATTAAATATTGGGTGTATGTATGGACAGCCTTGAGTGCCAAGTCACAACACTCATAATTGATTCATTAAGTAAGAAACATAATATAATGTTGTAGAATAGTAAACCTGACTAGTAAGAGAAGACAAGAAGTCTGCTGGAATTTGTAGGAATGATCTTGAAAGATAATTGTGACAGTCTACATAAATCAAAATGAAACCCTGAAATGAAGAAATTTATTTTAATATGCACTACACAGCTATTGTTATAATCTAATACTTTCTTAAAGCTGTTTTTTTTCCAAAGAAATATATCTTAAAAAAACAAACAAAAACATGCTAAGGAAAATTACTTGGGAAACTGGGTGCATTGGCATACACTTATAATCTCAGCAGCTCAGGAGGCTGAGTTAGGAAGATTGTGAGTTCAAAGCCAGGCTCAGCAAAAGCAAGGCACTATGCAACTCAGTGAGACCCTGTCTCTAAATAGAATACAAAATAGGGCTGGGTATTTGGCTAAGTGAGCGAGTGCCCCTGAGTTCAGTCCCTCATACTAAAAAGAAAAGAAAAACCAAAACAAGAATATCACACAGGGAAGGGTAAGTAGAGTAAATTATGTATCAATTTGTTCGGGCAATTTATTTATTTATTTTTTTGCTTTATTTTGTAGGCCACTTTTATCATAAGGTGATTATGAACTTCCATGCACCTTTAGATAAAGAGAAAAGTGGCTTATACTTACTACACACACACACACACACACACACACACACACACACACACACACACACCATAATGAGCAGTTTTGTGCGATGTTTCCCCTAGTAGCACGTCCAAAAGGCCACCCACCCTCTTGAGTATTTTCTTGGAAAAGACAGAAAAGAAAAAAAGTGCTCATCCAAAAAGCTTTTCTTTTTGTACAGCAACATTAATTATGTTGTCGGCTGAAGCCGAAGAATGCGATAGGCAGAGGCAATCTGATTCTCATCTTGTTTAAACTTGTCAGTTTCAAAATGAAGTAGAGAGTTAGTTGGGAAAATGGAGAAGGACTCCTTCCTCATTTGGAGATAAATAGCATATCTAACTCCTGCCTCCCAGCCCCCCACACCTTTTTTAGAAGGAGGCCAGCAGACACTCATCTCCTTGACTGAGCACTGCACCCCAGACCCTCCTCTGACAGCCAGAGGCTAAAGTTCCTGTGTGCATCAGAGGACACTCTCATCCCCTCTACAGCAGCCCAGCAGCCCTTCTGAAGGAATAAAAGGCCTTTTTTTGTTTCTCATTTCTGTAATAGAATTTTTATCCCAAAGAAAGTAAATAGATTGAAATAATCTCCAATTAAAATTAGCTAAGACAATGCTATGCATGAATGCTCTTATTTTTGAGATTAATGTAGTTCTCCAAATTCCATCTATGATTTCACATCCACCCTACTCTGCTTACTTACATGTATTTTCTGGATTAGGTATATTTTTAAAGTGTGTTCTTCAAAATTGGTTTAAGTGTCAATTTTTTTTTTTTAACAGAAGCTTAGAAGCACTAGTGAGCATTGGCTTCATGAGAAAAAATTATATGACTTGAAGCAAGATGTGTACTATGTTCTACTCACTAGTGCTCTGCGTATATACAGCTTCCCTGTGACACTCCAGTGTGACTCAGAGGCTTTATTCCTTCCTAAATTTGGGTTAGGGTACATGTGCTGGGAGATAACACTTTATCTTATCCTCTTCATGACCTCAGCCTTAAAGGTCAATTAATGATGGCAAACAGAACACAAAAACAACAATACAGCTTTCTTGTCAATTTTTATTTTTTTAAATAACTGGTCCTGATAAGTAACAAAGAATCTTGATTTTAAAAAAAGAAAGTGCATTTACCAATTTTTCTAATCTCTTTAAAGTTTTTCAATAGTTCTAAATTAAATCCTTTTCACCCCTATCTCTTTATCCATCAGAAAATCCGAAGGGTATTTGGATTCAGACATCCATTGCACCAAAGATCTTTCATTACACCGCACAAACAGGCACTTTTATTGAACAAGAACCCAATTACTTAACCCAGCTTCAGGTTTCATTGTACCCTGTAGCGTCTATCCTGACAGAGGCCTACTAATCTCTTCTGATGGACACTGCTACATATCAGTTCTGATACACAGAGATGATTCCTAACCTTCTTGTAGAGAACCACTGATTAAATAAACTGAGATGCCCATCTCGGCTTCCTTGGACCAATGAATAACAATGAGAAGGCATATATGGACCCTTCCCTCCTGTGTAGGGTATGCTCAGAGAGGAAAAAGGAGAAGGAATATATGCTGTGAGAAAATGACCAGCATTTACCCAAGCCTTGTATTGGCATTTTCTAAAGTTCTTTCTAGTTTGTTTCAGCGCTTTAAATTATCCTCACACTCCTTGTATTTTGATTGAAGAAAATCAGCATCTTAAAGCTCTAATATCTTTGTGATTAGATATTAGATTTTTCTTATTAGAAAAAACAGTTTTGATAACTAATGTGAATGATTTCACTTTTATGTAAGCAATTTTCAACACTAAAAGTGCAGTAGAATAATCTAGGAATTTCTAAAGGAAACTGCCACATTCCTAATGATTCTGACTTACTTCATCAGGCCTGGAACCTGGGTATTATTATGTTTTCAAGGTTTTTTAGGAGATTCTAATATATATATCTGAGAAGCATTTTTTGTGGATGTGCTGATTATTATATTAAAATAATTAAGGCATCTTAGAGATCATTTAATCTGCCTGTCTTCTAATGCAGGGATATCTTAAAGACAAACTTCTCAAAAGTAACACTGATAAACAAATCAATACTTAGCAAAGAGGTCTGTTTCTTAGTTTCTTTTAATATTACATCTATGGAAAAAGGTCTTCAAGAAAATCCAAAGTACTCATGTACAGAACTCTTTATGATAACACTGTTGATAAACTCAAAAATTCAATGCTCACCAATGCGGAACTGGAGCTTGCAATATATATAAAATAAATTACATATAATCTAGGAATTTCTAAAGGAAAATGCCACATTCCTAATGATTCTGACTTACTTCATCAGGCCTAGAACCTGGGTATTATTATGTTTTCAAGGTTTTTCAGGAGAAAATATATGTGTGTGTATGTGTGTTTGTGTCAATGTAAACACACACACACACACACACACACACACACACACATATATATATATACATATATATATATATATGGCAAGATTCAGTTCAGAAAATAAGGAGAATACTCTCAGTGTAAAATTTTTTAGGGTGGACTTTTGTTTACACACACACACACACACACATATATATATCACCTGTATGTATGTATGTATATGTATATGTATATATATATATATATACACACACACACACACACACACACACACACACATAAAGGAATAGTTAGATGCTATTTATGCTTTTATTATTTCATTTTCTAATATTTATAAGAATTACTTTCATATATTTCAAGTAGCACAGCTTATTTGGCTATTAGGATAAAGACTACTGTTATGTTTCCTTTGGAAAGTTTTTAGTGTCTTCCAAAAATTGATATGAAATCTGTTTCCCACAATTTTCCTTACAGGGGAACAGAAAGAATAGACCATTTTCTACATGATGGTTTTTAACCCACTGAAAGAACAAAACATTTTTCTTTGGTGAAAGAAACTATCCTTTCAATTTTTCTTACTCCTTCAAATACTGTGAATCATGTTATCAGTATTAATATTCTAGTATTGAAGGCTCTGGAAGGATCTAGGAAATCTTTCACAGGTTCTTGTCAAAAAGAAGTTTGTGTCCTGATTATCAAGATAAGAATAAAATTTAAAAATATCAATGATAGATATGAGAAATTTTAGTATGAGGTTATTTATGATCAGAGGAAATGAATGCTGGGAGGGTGGTTTATTCTTTTACACAGTTGGATAGTAAATGGGAGTAGAATGAAGTTGGTAGATGGGCACAGAACACTCTACCAATATTTACTTCTCACATTAACAACGTACTTACATGCTTTATTATATTTCAATCCTGGATCATTATCTTATGTCATTAATTCCCCTTTATAATCACAAACCTGGGTGTATATGATACTGTAGTTTTATGATTCTTCTCTGAACATGCTCCAGTTCATTAATGCTACTCTAAAGGAGCCATGTCATACTGAAGCCATTTCCTACATAGTGCGGTCAGAACAAGAGAAGTCATTAGATCTGTTGCACTAGCACCCTTAACAGCTGGGTCTTGAAGGATGATGCTAGCAATCCGTGTCACAGAAGTTGGGCACGTGGAAGAACAGGCAGTTGAGACTACCTAGCAGAGCTAAGAAGACTTTGGAGGAGATGCTGTTGGCTTAACTGAGCTGTGAAAGGCAAGGGATAATTTTCCAGAGGGACAAATAGGCATATCATTACTGGTAGATCATTACAGGTAGAAGAGGAAGCACAGCCTTAAATACTAGACACTTGTGCCTATTTGTCTGTGGCTCCAGCATCCATAGTCAACCAATAAAGCCATAGATAATAAAGCCATGGATAATAGAAAGTGTCTGATAACGTATGTGCTTTCTCTGGATATGTATAGACTTTTGTTGTCATTATTCACTAAAAATAGTAGAACTACTATTTACACAGGATTTACATTATATTGTGTATTATAAGTCATATCAAAATGAGTTCAAGTATACAGGAGGATGTGTATAATTCATATGCAAGCACTACAATACCTCACTTATACAAGGAAGTTGAGTATCCATAGATTGTGGTTTTCACAAGTCAGTCCCCCATGGATACTGAACAAGACTGAGGGCACTAAGGATGTTTTGATGTTGTATAGAGTCACAAGGAGAAGAACAAAGAGACAAATGGAAATAAAGTCAGAAAAGTAGAAAAAGACAAGCCTTCAGTGTCTTGGAAATTTGGATTTGCTCCTACTGGCAGTGGAAATAAAAAGAATGCCAGTGCTTTTTTTTTTTTTTTTTTTTTTCAGTCCTGGGAAATGTATATTTGCAAGAAGCTGAAAGGGACTGAAAGTACATTTAATAAGGAATCTCAGCTAAAATAAAATAAAATGTCCACATAAATAATAGTAGCTTTTAAGTTGAAATGACAATTTATTGCTTTTGTAATTTTTTACTCCCTAGTGGGAATAGTCATACACTTTTGTAAGAAATGATTGTCTTTTTCATTAAGTTATGCACAGTGTAAAAGAACCAACAGGTGCCTAATATGACTGCTTGTGGTTAGGATCACTTTCAAATTTGTTTTGATACAGTATTTCCATCAGAACATCCAAAGTCAGTTAATAAAAAATATGGCCTACTTCCATTAGATACCATTTACTGCAGGCTATTTATTATGATTTCTTTGCTTCAAACTTCTTGTTAAATCAAAGGCCATATCTCAGCTTCTGCTGAACAATTTTGAGCTTTCCACTTCTATAGTATGGATGTCTATTCATATTCTATAATTGAGATCCCCATCGGGAACAACATGAATCCCTGGTAGGGAAAGAAAAAACTCAGTGCTATATAGAAGAGATCTTTTTTTTTTCTCCCTCTCTTAATTTTAGTATTCTTTAACCAGCCTTCTGGTTTCCTCTGAGGTACAAATATTCCTCAAAAGATACAAATTTAGGATTTTAAACAGTATCCTATTCTCTGAAATGCTAATAAAATATTATTTTTTTAAGATTAAAAAGATTATAAGTTGATAAGTGATTCCAGAAAACGGGAAAAAAAAACTATTTATTTAATGATTATGTGACCAAAAAATAGTTTTGTGAAATGCACTGTTAGGAATTATACTGATTATTTTTAGTTGACAGAAGAATAATTCATAACTTCAGCATGTAGATTAATTATTATTGTTTCATGTTTTATTGTCAAATTTCCTCAGCTAATAAAGCCATAGATAATGAAGCTGGCAAATGAGATCATTTTCTGGTGTTTCAAGGTCAATATGTCAATTAAGATTGTGAGCTAATTTATTAGGGCTGAAAAAAAAATGAACAAGCTGAGCTACAGGAGATTGCAAGTCTGGGGCATCAAACATCTGTACTGACTTATGACAGCCTCAGGTTCTCTATTTTCTGAAATGATTTAGAGACAAATTGCCTTTTCACTAATTTGACAAAAAATGAGAAGTTTTTAAAACTGTAGAACATAACAGAGTTCAAAGATGGCTGGCTCATTGGAATCAGTGAACCACTACACATAATTTGAACTAATTCTCTAGATGCATTTTCATTCTATTTTACTCACAGGTAGCATAGACTTCTTTTTTTTTTTTTTTTAGTTCACTCATCTATTTGATAAGGATTTAGTAAATATGTACTCTGCACATGCTTCTGTGTTAGCCACTGTGGAGGCAAAACAAGAAAGGCAACTGGGTTCTGCACTGTCACAGAGTTTATGGAGACAGATTTTAAGTAAGTGCACAATTAGTGTTAACTGTAGTTGGCATAAGGCCTACAAGGGCAAGTACTATGTGTTTTCAGAGCACACCATCATAATTGCAGCATATCTTAAAAATGAAAAAGAAATCTGGTCTGAACATATGCACAGAATAACTGATAGGTAGTAATTACATCTAAGTCAACAAGTTGAGTAACTATTATATTTCACTCATTTTTCTGGTGCTAAAGATATTAGGAAATTGCAAGATATAATTGGTGAAACAGACAAATGCATAGACAAATGATCTTACAAAGCTATGGAAGCACAGAGAAGTAGAGTTGCTCAGAAAAAGGTTGAAAAAAAAAACTTTAGACAGGCAATTCATTCATTTATTTATTTGGAAATATTTATTGGACTTCTATTGTAGTCCCAAAATTGTGCTCATTATTGGTGATTTATGTCCTTAAAACCAAAACTTTGTCTGCAAAAGAACTCAGAATTTAGAGCAGCTGTCTCAAGCCCCATCAGTTTTGTTCTCCAGGGAAATTGAGCAATGTGTAGGGATCTTTTTCTTTGTCACATCTAGTGGAGCACTGTCATTGGTAGGTAGAGGCCAGAGATGTTGTTAAACATTCTCCAGAGCATAGACAGCCTTCCCACAGTGAATGCCCATCTTACCCAAGATGTTAACAGAGCCAATGCTTGGATACACCCTGGTGGACAGCTACAGAGAATTCATTAAATAATCAGTTAGCATGTAAAATTATTAGTTCAAATGGGGCTGTGTTTAAAAAGGCTAACAGAAAAGTGGAGGGAAGAATCTTTTGGGTAAGGAAGAGTAGGTAGGAAAATCACTAGGCTGATCTTCTCGTACTGCAAATTGTAGTGAGGTGCTGCAAAATCCTTGCTGTCAAAATGAAGACATAGTTTAATTTTTTAAAAAAAGACACAACAAAAAATTTCAGATGTAAAAACAAATTAAAAAATAAATAAATTGATCAATTATATGGTGAAAATTTGAGGAAGAAAGAGTTAAAACAGATGAGTCCATGACTTCCTTAAGAGTTGTTTGGTTTTGGTAATGAACCAGTGGTAAGACTAACCAGCAGTGGAACAAAGAAGCAACCAGTTTAAGGGAAATTAGTAATAATAATATTAATGATTTTTATGTGTTATTATGAGTCAGGAAGTGTGTTAAATCTCAGCAAACATTAGATGTGGCATCACCTGATAGTGGTTTTGAAGTCCTACTCTTACTCCCATTTTTAAGACAGAATTGAGAATTTAAACAAATATTCACGTTCACATTGCTTAAGAGAAACAATATGTGGTCCCCAACTGAAGTTTATCTTACTCCAAAGCCAAAGTCCTCAACACCTACATGCCACTAGGCAAGCTATACAGAGAATAGGAAATCCAAGTAGATTTTGAACATTCTGCTTCCCCCCAAACAAAAATCCTGTTGTAAAAGTGTGTATGCTACAGGCTATCAGAGAGTGCATCCCAGGGAAGCAGAAATGAGGAAAAATGAGAATGAGTCATGGAAGAAGAGAGAAAATGTTCAATATTAAGACAAGCACACCCAATTGCTTGGTCTTTCAGCAGAGTCTTGCAAGAGACTGCACTGACAACTGTATTTCAGGACAGCGCCTGTCAGGAAGAAAGGGCGATGTGCCCATCTCTCAACACCTTTAGACATTTCCCCAGAGTTCTAACTCATTCACCCTTTGTTTATTCCGATGGGCTTCAGTGGCAGTAAATATACCCTGAGGCATGAGGAAAGAGCCACAACATGGGCAGGGAGATAAGGTGTTGCTAAGTTGTGCCCTTAAGAAATAATCACAAGGAAAATGGTGCAAAACTAGTGCCCAAGTCCCCTGGGCAAAGAGCAGTTAAAATGTTGTAAGAAAGTAGCAGATAGACTTAATATCCGCAAGTTACCACCTTTTTTACAATGTAAGTAATTTACTCTCCCTCTGAAGAACGGAGAAAATCATAGTCACTACCTGTCAACATTGTGGTAGTCAAAAGATTTTATAGGGCTGCCGTTTGGCTCAGTGATGGAGCACTTGCTCATGTGAGGCACTGGGTTCAATCCTCAGTACCACATAAAAAATTAATAAACAAAATAAAAATATTGTGTCTGTCTACAACTCAAAATATTTTTTTTTAAAAAAAAGCTTTTTTAAACATCAGTCATTTAAAATGGAACCTGGCACAACATGAGTACCAGATGAAATATCTGTTTTGAGCATCACCAGCATAATCATGGTTGAGAGAGTATAAAGCCCCTTGAATATAGTATGTGGATCCTCCATCAGCAAGGCCTTGATGAGCCTGGCACTCACAGAAACGGAATGATATGCTCTTACTGAATCTATCTAACCTTTCAGAACATAGAATATGATAAGGTTGCTTTGTGATCATTATTAATTGAGACAAAAACAGAAACAAGTTCAATTCATAATCATGTACAGACAGACAGACAAAAACAGTTTCATGGTAAAACCATAAAATTCCAACTGTATCCCCATCTTTGGTAATATAAAGGACTGTTCTCTTTTACCTAGGAGAGTTTTAACTTTAGCCTGTTATTCTTCCCCAATAGTTAATATTTATAAATAAATCAAATCAAGATTTGAACCTGCTTCCTTATAGCTTCCAATCCAGACGCAGGTCCTGTTTTCTTGAATCCTCCCACAAATTCCATAACCCAAGCTTATACCTGTAAGTCCTTTTGAATACCCTTATACTCAGGTGCCCTTGCACTTCATGTGTGTTCCCCCTGACTGAAAAAGCAATAAATTCACCTTGCTTATTAGAAGGTTCTACCTGGTGTGATATGGCAGAATGGCAAAGACATTATTTTATCATCATCATCATCATATTCTTATTCTGCTGAAGACATTATAATAAGCACATTTTGGTGAAATTTTAGCGCTCAGGTTGTAATTGAAATCATATTACTGAAAGAAACTGCATAAGAGAATGTCAAATGGGAAGTAAGTTACAAGGACTGAACCAGAGAACACTAGTGCTAAATAAAAAGAATTAATTACTTTGTCAAATGAATGAAGGAATCATCAAGAAAGGGATGAAAGGAGAGTTCAGTTAATGCAAAGAAGAGAGCTTTCATAACATCCTGGTGCCTGATTCAGGGATGGTGAGGCAAATAAAGACTTGAGAAGCCTATCAGATTGGACACCTAGGAGGTCTGACGGTCAATACTGCAAGGTGTTGGAACAAGTAAAAGACCTCTTCGTGCAAAATGGTAACTGGGAGATGGGAAATTGTTCTTCTTCACAATAGAAATGGGAGTGGGACAGGTGGGATTTTGTTCGGAGGAAACAGAATTTTAAAAGGGATTCCTCATGCCCTGGGGGAAGTAAACATTATAGTGCACTTTTAGAAAGTGTCTATAGAAGGGATAGTTTGCAGCTCCAAGAATGAGGGGAAATTTGATTAATCAAATACTTATCGTGTCAAGGAGGAAGAGGAAATTAAGACCCTAAAAAAGAGTAAGACATTCCCTTCTCAGAAACCAGAGGAGTGAAAGACAGATGAACACTAGTGTCACTACATGTGAAGGTTCTGCATTAGAGTGTGAGGAGAGGGATGCCATCATGGTTGACTTCTGTTTCTTCTGTCAGAAAATAGGCCAAAGACATCTGTTGAGGGTGAGGTGCTAAAAACAGCTACAACAGAAAATGAAACTACAGTAAAGAAAAGAAAGAAGGAAGAAGAAAAAGAGGCATCATTCAGACTGAATTAAGACAGGAGATTCTTTTATCATGACAGTTACAGAGGTAACCAGTGTGACCAGGGAATGTTTCTCTTGTGGTCCAACATGTTGAGATCAGAACAAGACCCATCAATTGCCAGGACTGGTACCTGAAGACAAGGGTAGGTTTTCTCTGGTGGAATGATAGGAGAACAAAGGTGGGAAAAAAAAAAATCTGCTGAGAGCACAGTTGAAATGAGTGAAGAGTGGGCCCAGGCCTAGTAACCAGGGTCATGAAGGTGGCCAGGGACTAACGAAGCCAGGTCAGACTCCCATGGATGGCAGAAGTTGAAAAAGGCAAGTGGAGTATGTGGGGCACTGCTGAAAGCCAGGCTCAGCAGAAGTGTCACCGAGGAAATTTGAATTTCACAGGGAAAACAGGATTCACATTACAATATGAAAAAATAAAAAGACAACCAACTCCTTTAGTGTTTCCCATTATAATTCAGAAAGTGTTCAATACTGTGTGGTAACAATATTATTAAGCTGAAGTGAAAAGTGTTTTCACATATTTCTCAGATGCTACATACAGACATTACCTTCTGAGGAAAATACCAAAAAGATGTGTTCGTGCCTAGAGAGGTCATGCGTAGTATAAGAAAAAGACCTACATGTGGAATGTGTATTCTAGAAAAAAACATATTGCTGATATCTGCTAATAGAATTTGAAACAAATTCAAAAGTCTTAAGAAACTGATCCTGTCAAAGGATATTATTTATCATCATTGCGTTGTTTTTCTATGTAAAGAACCTTAATAGGAATGGAGACAATATAAATTGGACTACACAAAGCCTTCAGTATTCTCACTCTTGGCGAGACTTTAAAGAATAATTCATCACACCTATTTTTTTCCCTCTAGAATGTCTGACTTTTAGAGGGAATTTACTAGGCCAAAATAAAAAAAAAATACACATATTTCCCCTTGAAGAAAAATAAGACTAGCTGCTACATCTTTATCATGAACCAAGAAATCGTATTTCCAGAGAGATAAGTTATCTGATTTTATCTCTGAGAAAACATGTGTCTATTAATTCTTAATATCTTTTCTGCTACTTTTGGTAAGACCTTATTTTTAGGTTTAGAGAAACTGATCATAGGGGGACACAGAAAAAATAATCAGAACCACTAAAATCAGATGGCAAAGAGATGAGATGGGGAAAATACTTAAATGCAAATATACTTGAGAGGCTGGTTATTTTCATAGTCTTATTGTGACATGCTGAATATTTTTAATGAAGTGATTTAAGAGTTATGTGAAACTAAAATATAGGAAAAGTCAACATTTTTATATACTTTTTTTTCTTCTGAACTCCCCAGGCCACATTATAACTGACTTATCTGACACATCTCAATGAGTTTTTAATAAGGAATCAAAAGGTAGACCAATTTTCTCTAGTTACTCCAGAGAACGGGAGATAATTAAATGATGGTACAATCCCGACGAACTCCTAAGGATATTTTTTGGTTAACTTATGAGACTTTTTATTTCTAACTAATTTTCCTTGGACCAATGTGCCATTCTGACCGCCTCTCTACTCTCCATGGGTGGTTAAGATCTTTGCTTACTTATTTTGCTATCAAATACGGATAACTTTATTTTAAGCTTTGAATTACCTGTGGGGCTGAGAGCCTTGTCAGCTATTATCTAGGATTGTACTCTGTTTTACCCTTGAAAATTTTCACTCTGAGTTTACATATAAATGATGAAGTTGAATTCTATATGCCTTTCCTTTTGTTTGAATGTGATATAAATTTTAAACACATGATCCTTACCCTTGTCTTTACATTTGCATGTATCTACTGACATAACAGGAATTTTTAATTATGATGTTAGTTTTAAATATGTACTTTTAACTTTGCATGTAATATAGGAGCCATGAGTCATATTCATCTTTGAAATGTATGTCTAGTCTGAATTGAAATGTTCCATAAATAGTAAATAAAAGACTAGTGATGATATGCTAGTATGAAAAAATAATGTCCAATACTGAATAATTTATATGTTAATTTGATTTTTTGTTATTTCTTAAAAGAAGACATTATTAAAATAATTTTACCTGCTTTAATTTGTTTTTAAGTGTGGTGGTGAAAATTTAAAAACTATACATATGGTTGTGTTAGTCAGCTTTTCATCACTGTGACCAAATACCTGACAAATCCAACTTAGAAGAGGAAAAGCTTATGTTGGGATAACAGTTTCAGAGATTTAGTCCATTATCAACCAGCTCCATTGCTCTGGGATTGAGATGAGGCTGAACATCATGGAGGAAGAGCTTGGTAGAGAAAAGCTCCTCAGATCATGGCAGCCAGGAAGTCAGACAATATAGAGTACAGGCCACATCCCCCACAGACCGGACTTTCTCCAATCATGGCCCAGCTTTCTGCAGTTACTGCCCATTAGTCCCTTCAAATGTAATCCATCAAATGAATTAATCCATTGGTGAGTCTACAGCTCTCATAACCTAATCATTTCAGGAGAGAACATTTATGCATTGCCTAATACATAAGTTTTGCTGGGTCTTAGAGATCAAAACCCACCCAGTGGTTCATGTTTGTGTGTCCATTTTAATTCTACTAGACAGTACAGGTCTAGAAATTCTAAATTAGTCCTCTCAGCATATATTGTATTTCACAAAAATGGGAAGACATGAAAAATGTTATAAAATTAATTTTTTAAACTATAAAATTGCACAAAACAGCTTTATTAATGCCATGGCTAAAGTATTAGACAATGTAGAAAAGATCACAGATTGACATAATGCTTTCTTGATTCTTTCTTCTTAGGTATCTACTCTGGATCATTATTAACCTCAGAGAAGAGGAGAAAGAAGGAAACCCTATTATCTGCCCCATCATTTCTCATGAGTTTTGCTTAGTTTTCCTCTCCGACAGTATCAAGATTTTAAAATCAGCTGCTTTAATGCATGGAATGGTAAGAATCAAATTTAAAAGTTTTTCAGAGTCTAACTCAATAGTTAATGTAGTCTTCCAATTGTTTCCAACATAATGTATTATTTTGCTGGGATAATATATTCAAAATGTCTGATGAATTATTAAGTTAAATGGAACCCCTGCCTCTTGCATCTCAAGTGTTCTTTAGACATTATGATAGTTAATCAAAGGCCACAAAATTTTTTAAAAAAATACTATTATGTATTTATTTTTCTTTTCACAGATATCCAAATAATTCCAAATGTGGCACTTTGGAAGTACCCTAGTGCTGAATACAGTAAGTGATTCAGTACTTCTCTGGTCATGAATAATTCATAGAGACCTGACAAGTACCAAATTTGTTGAGCTCTGTGATTCCTACAGAGCCTTTTAAAACTTGATCTACAGACTTATTCCTATTACTCTATTTTTACCATATCTTTGTGGGAGGACAATTACTATGATGGACATAAAATCTAAAACTAGTTAAATGATACTACAAAATGCTCCATAAAGTTTAAGTGCAACATAGAATGATTTCTCCATTTCTCTAACTGTGATGCGCAACCTTGGGACTCATGGAAACAGTAAACCTCTGTTTTAAACAGGGATGTTTGAAAAGCATATGAATATTAAATTTGTAACCACAGATAGCACGTTATGATTTAAAAGGCTATTGACTTTCTCAACTCTCCTCCTTATATCTGCCTCTTATACTACTTCTTAATCATCTTTGTTATTATTCTAAAATAAAGAATTCAGGTCTACTATAATGGATTATACTTCATACATATAATTTTGTATGTAATATACTTCATGTTATCTATAATATATAATTCACATGTATAATTCATGTATGTACTATATATATAATGCATTTATAATTCATATAATCTATGTAATTTATCTCTGTACCTATATAACCATATATGTAATTCATTAATTCAGTAAAAACATTTATTTTTTTCTTACATAATGGATTATTGATATTAGATCTGGAAAAAGACCTTCAAAGTTCAAAACACTCCAGTTTTCTAGCCTTTAATCAACCTAATATATAAATGAAAAATATCACCTCCAAGTCAATGTCCTACTCCTAGAGCCATACAGGCCTAAAGTTCTCATCTATGTTTGTATGAAACTATATGCCATTTATACCTACTGATACTAGCTTACATTGAAACCATGAAAAATTAATATAACCCATCTTCCATGTGAATTGAAATGCATTTTTTTAGTCATTCTGTCACCTCTCGGTGACCTCACTCACACACATTTATATCTGCAACCTAGAATATTTCTCTGTGTGCTCTAGTCCACATATTTGATCTTTCAATATCCAACAATTTGTCATCTTAAGGATACCTCAAATTTTGTGTATTTAAAATTAAATGTATGACCTCCATACCCAAATCTGATGATCAAGGCACTCAGAAAGAAATCATTCTCAATATTGGCTTCTCCTTCCATCCTCAGGTTCCAATCATCAGCATGTTTGAACAGTGTCCTCTCCTAAATATTCCCTAACATCACTCATTTATCTCCAATAACACCTCCAACTCTCTATGCTCATTTCTGCCATCTCTTATGAATTTGAAATGTTATTGATTCTTTTTTTTTATGAAGATGAAACCCAATATCTGGTATCTGCTAGACACATCAGAGCCCAAAATGTTGATGTAAATATACAAATGAGATCAAGCAACTTCCTGATTTAATTTGTATAGATCTTCCCTACTATTTTTAAAAAGTTTAAAGGATTTAACAATGGCCTACCATTTACCACAAATCCTGGTTTCTGCTTCCTATTTTCTTGCTTTATTAACTACACAAAGTTCTGATATCAAATGGTGATATTTTGTCCAATAATATCTTCCCTGACCTCACTATCTATCATTCTTTCCTGCATTACATTTGCTCATAACATCTTGTCTCTTAATTTCATAGCATATAATGTTACCACTTCATATTAATTTTGAAAGAAGAAATAAAATAATAACTTAAAATTAACTTTGGAAATATTTAAGGAAAATGTTTCTATTAAGAGTTAATTATAACCTCTACTATGCATTCACATTTAATGCAACCCAGACAAGCAATAATTCTTATTTAGAATTCAAAGATGCTAAATACACACCCAATCTATCTCACAAAAGTACATAGGCATATTAAACTACTTTAGCTCCAGGCAGCATAGAAAACAGACTAAAAAACACTATAATCAAGCCGAGCACTGTGGCACCCACCTATAATTCCAGCTACTTGGAAGGCTGAGCCAATAGGATTGCAAGTTCCTTAGCAACTTAATGTGACCCTAAGAAGCTTAGCAAGACCCTGTATCAAAATATAAATAAATAAATAAATAAAAAGGGCTGGGGATGTGGCTCAGTGGTTAAGTGCCTCTGGGTTCAATTCCTGGTACAAAAAAAAATGCTATAATCTGTATGGAGGAAAGGGATAATCATTTTGAAGATGAGCATTCAGATACAGTCATAGACAAAGGAAAGGGGAATATAATCCTGAGGAAAATCAAAGATAAAATATATCATATAATATTTGCTGAGTTAGAAACTCTATTGGGCCACCAGATCAGTTTCTGCTGGTAATGTGGCCAAGAAATAATGATTAAATTATCTTCAAGATAATTAAAATTTCCCCCATAGTTTTTTTTTATGACTACATGTTTTATCTGGATGGGAATTATAATACAAGGATGAAAAATATTAATGTTTCTGAGCACTTTCTCAGATGGTCACTTCTAAACCCTTTGTAAAAAAGCATTATGTGAAAAACCATCAAAATAACCATCTTTTAGAATAATGTTAGAAGGGTGCACTTTCTATCAGCAAAACTTCTGAAGTGACCCAACAGAATCTTAGAAGGAGATGGGCAGATGGCTCCTGAAGTCTACATTATAAATAATTTCTTCCTAACCTGTGGAGATATAAGAAACTATACATACACAAAGAAACAAACTGCCATTTGTCACATTTATTTTGATACAATAAAGAAATGCAGTAATTCTTAAAGACTCCTGATATAAGCTTATATACAATATGGATTTTAAAATAAAGCACGTGCTTGTATCAGAGATTGGGCCCCTGCATGGTACTGTTCTCAAAGGTCAAACAAAAACACCATACTTTCTGTCCTTTGAGGTTAGGAACAATGCTCAGTTTAAGTGTGAATGGAGGAAAACAGGTTTGTTTACTGATCTGTTTCAATTATTGGGATGTTGATTGGTACTTGACACTTTAGAAATTTTGCTTCTTACCAATCCAATGAATAACTCAGAATTTCTTCTTTTTTTTTTTTTTTGTATACTAAGGTCTTAGCAAAAACTTTAAATATCTGTGATGGTCTAACTGTGACCCCCTGCTTGACTTAGAGGACTGCAGGAAGTTATTAAGGCTAAGTGAGGCCAGGCAGGTAGAATCCTTATCTGATGGGACTAGTAAGAGAAAGAGATCCCCAAAAAACTTTCTTACTGTACCTATATGGCCTGAAAGCCAGGAAGAGAGGTCTTGCCACAATTCATTCTCCTCAGCAGGTTGATCTTCAGTTTCAAGCCTCCACAGTCATTTTTTGTTACTGAAACCTAAGCTGACTGACACTGAATCCTCAGACAGTCTCAATTTCTTTATTTTTTTTTCCATAAAAATTTGGACAAATCTATATAGCATTCAGGACTGTCTATGAAAATCATTAGGTAAACTACTTGAAAGGACAAAATTATTTGGATGCTGAAAAAAGTTTTTGCACAATCTCAGTTACTTGTTGAACCTGAGCTTGATGTATTAGAAAAAGTCACTAACAAATTTGAAATTGTAGAAAATGTGGCCATAGAAAGTAAGTTCAACTTACACTGCTTATCTCATACTGTCTCCTCAATGATTAATGATAATGTCTCTAGTATCGCCAATGACAATCTCACACTACATAGTTTAGACAACGTCAGGTTTTGAAAATTATGTCCTTACCCAAAAGATTAAAGTGACTACTAACATATGAATTAGATATGAATGCTGTTTACTTTTTTTTTAAATTGTAGTTGCTATATTTTCATAAAATCTTAACGTCCTAGTCAGTATTCGTATTGAGTATGAATACTGAAATAAAATCAAATGATAAAAAGTTATGGGAAGTAGAAAACATTTACAAATGCGCAATTAAGAAAATAAGTCAAAATAAATAATATAGTTTTGAAAAAAGTTTTAATTTGCTATAGATGAAAATTAAAATGTGACAAGATTTTTGCCTATTCAGTTAGCATTTTTTAAATTGCTTTTATATTCAATTATGAAGTTATATTTTTTTAAGAAGAATACATTGCTAGGCTTGGTGGTGCACACTTGTAATCGCAGCAGCGTACAAAATCAGCTTCAGCAAAAAGCAAGGCATAAGCCACTCATTGAGACCCTGTCTAAAAAAAATACAAAATAGGGTTGGAGATGTGGCTCAGTGATCAAGTGCCTCTGAATTCAATCCCTGGTACAAAAAAAAAAAAAAGAAGAAGAAGAACAACAACAACTCACTACCTCCCTATAGAAACCCAAATTTATAAAAATTCTAAAAATACATAATTGTCCAAAATATTAGGTATGTTTAGACAGACATACTGAATTTTTAAAGATTAAAATATACATACGCTTAGATTTTATTTGAAAATAAAAAGATGAAACATATACAAAATCTATAGACATTTTAAATAGATTGTACTAAAATCAAGGATGGAAATATCATATATTTATTTTGATGAGCTTATAGAGTAATAGTCAATGATATGGAAAATTTAATATCCATGATAAATATTTAAGCAAAATTATATGAATACATTTTAGTTAAATATTATATATCCACACAAAGGTTATATATTAATAACAAATATAAAATATTTTCTCTAACAAAATTATGGTGTTTTCTATATTATTTTCTATATTCTGCTTTCAAGTTTTCCAAATTTTAAACATTTTTAATCTCATTAATAGGTTCATTTATTACAATCTTTAAACAAGGGCCAATGATATTATTGAAGTATAAACTTTAAGTCATTTCCTAATATTATCAAAATTTGTTTTTAGAGAGAAGACAACTTCAAAAGTCTAACTATGTTAAGCATTTGGTCAATGCAGACACATTAATTTCCTGAAACTTTTTCCAAGTAATACTTTATTTTAGAAATACATGCAATACCTTTAACATATAACCAGAAGCATAAAACAATTTTTTTTTCAATATTCACTAAGATGGGCAAACCTAAGTTTCTAGGATCTGTTGTAAAGGGTATATTTCTTGGCTGACCACCTCCTGAGAGTGGGTATGAATGTCTGATGTTTTCTCATTTTCTTGAATTTAAAAATTTGTCCTCAATGAAAGAGCAGATCTTCAAGCAATACCTCTTATGTAGGGAATAACTATTATGGGTCTGCTCAATCTAAAAGCTTATCAACAAAATTACTTCCACTTAAAAAAAAAAGAAAGCAATTGCACACATATATAATACAACCTGTGGTTCTTTAGAAATCACTTTCTTAAATTAGACTTAGACATTTTTAATGAATTATATATTATTTTGAAATTCAAATTATATAGTCCCAAACTGATCATAGAACATAGATTAAAATAAACCAATCCTTTCTCTTTTATTCATATATTTTATTTTCTACAGTTTTTTGGCAACAAATGATCAAAATAATAAATTTTTTTTTTCATTCAATATTGTCAGGGTGCCCAATATAACACTTATACAATCAAGTAGAGACTCATTCAATTCCCCTTTAAGAATACTAGATGATCTCAAGCATTTCTACATAGTTGAGGCTCCTCAGATCTGATTCCTTTGCTTTTAATTTTAACCAGAGTCAATGTTGCCCTGTCTTCCTTTACATTTGTTGTGAAATCTTCTGCCACTTTCCTTTTCCCTTTCTTGTTGAAGTTGTCAGATTCTATATTTTCCCTTCAGAATTTCACTCAGGCTTAATGAAAATTAACCTCACAGTCAAAATAAAATGAAGCTAATGGAAGAAAAGCAGGAGGTAATAACTTTATAAGAAAACTGATACCATACCTAGGAAAATCAGTGTCAAAAGCTGTGATGATGTTATAGCTTGATGATACAACATCATTAACACAGCCGATGTAAAGTTATCCTGAGCCTAAGTAAGTGTGTCTGAGAGAAATGCAGGTGTGGGGTGTTAAAACCACCCAGGATTCTGCTCAGACCTGTGAAGGTCAGATGTTGTCATCACATTTCAGGATCTGATACCAAAATAGCAGCATCTTTGATGATAAAAGATAAGGCTGAGGCATGAATGGAAAGCCAATTGCCTTCTTTATAATGCAGAAAGCTCCCACTGAAAGACATTTCCATTCTAAAAGAAATACACTTCACACATTCTACAGATCAAGAAATATGTGAATCTCTCATATCTGGTCTATGAGGATATTTTGTTTGATGTTCCAGACTATTTTCCTTTCTCACTCCTCTTCTCCTTTTTGTTCCCTGCTCTCTTCTCCTTGACCCCAGACCACAACCAACAGTTTTAATTTTGTTTTGTGCCAATACACATAAACCAATGCACCCGATTAAAGGTCTGTGCACAGAAATTTTATTACAGGCTCAGTAGAAAATAAAACTCTGGATGCAACATGCACAGTAAAGCTCACATTTTCAAGGTGGCAGCCTTTCTGACTATCGACCTTTTGTTCACTCTACAACTTTTATAAACATAAAGCTCAGGAAACCCAAAATACCCACAGGACAACCTCAAGCCACAATAAATATCTTACGTCTAAAACATAGCTTTTCTTAAACCATTAAGAGAAAATACAAACGTACATACAAAATATATTCTAAAATAAAAACATCTGTGTCTTTCTCTTTTATTTACTATGCACTCAGAAATAAGTACTTTGTGGAATAGAGTAGTTTGTGATTATTTAGCATGGTTATGATATCACAAAAGTCTTTACTAGTTTGCATTTAATATGATCTTCTTAGTTCTTAAAAGTGATATCTTCAATGACAATAGCTATTTACTATCATGACAGACAAGTCTGAATCCTTTCTGAGTTTCTATTTCCTTAGTCAAGGGGATACTTTTAAGGGTCTAACTATTCCAGGCTCATTTATAAACTTCCCAAGTTATTGTAGATCTATCACATAGTGCACAATATATGGTTGTGGTTTCTCATTTGTGAAAACATTCCTATGTGATTCCCATGAAAGGGGTTCCATTCTGCATGTCCAAATGTGGCAAGTGACTCAACCCTGACCACTATAACCTTATACAAGCCTAGCTCCAGGGGTCAGCTGTGGTTTGTGCACATGACCCCCAGGAGAACCAATGAAACATTCTGTAACTTCTGCTGAGATTTCTCATGCATTGATGGTCTATTTTGCCCGTAGTGTGCAGAATGGTGGTAGCTGCCATGAAAATCCATGAAAAGTTTGTCTGAGAATGGAGCTAATGTGAATGAGAAGCAAGATTTGTAGAGATTAATTGGATCCAGGGCTGTTGATTGACTTAGGAACAAGCAGTTACTAATCAGTTCATTCATGTCATTGGAAGATTCTGTACCTGAAAAAATGATTAATTTTTTTAATCATATTTGTTGAATTTTGTCTATACTTTGCAACCAAAATATACTTGATGGATAAAGCAATGATCAGCCTCACTTCATATTATCTACATAAATTAAAACTGCATAAAAAGGCATTTAATAATATATAGGTCTACATCATTTTGCATATTTTAAAGAATATGTGATTTCATCCCCTTGACAGGATCTGATTTTCCACAAGGAAAATTACATGTTCTAATTAGCTCTGTTCTCCTGTATATATATTCTCCAAAGCTTTAAGTGTAAGTATAATGTGTAATAACCAAAACATAGCTTAGCAAAACACAATTCTGTTTGAGACACCTCTAACGTGACTTTCTCAGTTGAGCTGTAATAGTAACAGAAAAGGGAGAAGGTTCACCTTGTTCAGATTTTTTTTTTTGCTTAAATTTTGAATGGCTTTTTTAGAAGTGAATTTATAACAACACAATTCCTTCAAAATAACAGGAGTAGATGAAAAGGCATTTCCATACCTCAGGCATGGAGATCCTTACGTAAGTCTCTCTAAGCATTGTTTCTGGCATGATTTATCAGGGCCCAAACCTCTTTTATATCACCTGCTTTATGCTATTCGGTTATTCTGGATGTCATAATTGTCATCTGTGCTAGTCTGTGATGAGGTGTCACTTCTACACATATGGTCTACACTATTTACCACATAAATACCTATCTGTAACTATAACTTACAGAGCTCACAATTTAAGTAGAGCCTCTTCATCAGTGTTTTATTTTAATTTTTTTAATGCTTCCTAATAAATATCTATTATATCACCAGGATTTATTTTTTTATTTTTATTTTTGATGTAAATCTCTTACTCCAAGTTCTCTGACTGCATAAGATATTTTTCTTACTTTCACTTCAGTTGCTTCAGGAATGTGATTTATATCAATTGAAAGAAAACTTCCCCCCCCAGATAAGTTTTAATTTTATTTTAAGTAAAAGAAAAACAAGAAAAACTAGATATTACATAATTTTCGATTAATTAAACTTTTCCTGGCTGAAAGTTACAAGGATTTTATTTTCTTTTTCTTCTCTTTTCTTTTTTTTTTAATTTAAATGCCATGACAACTGTATTCACTGGGAGTCTTGCATTTAAGATGAAGTCAATTATTATATGTTGCCTGATAAAAGAGAATAGACTCCATTCATATTCTCTTTCTGTTTTTCTATGAAAAAGGTGGCATTCAATGTAAGTCCTATTATAGGAAGTGTGCTGAGTTTAAATCTATTAGCTGAAATAAGAGTTGATAGCCTGATGATCAGGAACTCAGTAAATTACTAAATTCAACTGAATGCATGTGTTAACACCTAATTAAGAAGGTCATCAACTCAACAAGAATTATGCTACCATCTTCAGCGCATTATTAACAACCTCTCAAGGAACTGCTCTCGAGTCTACAGGTTCAGTTCTGAATCCATTCTTTGAGAATAGCACCTAATCCAAGATTAATTTATTCAAACTTCGTCTTTGTGTAAAACCTATTGACTTCAAACAGGCTTAGTGGGACTACTGGAACTTAGAATATCCACAATGCCGAAGTGGGACAGAATTTTAATACAAGAATCTTTATTTGGCCATGTGAACATCATCTTTATATTTTGATTTGTCAGATTAATGAAACTATTTTCTCAGTTTGCCACAACTTTTATTATAAACCTTTTATACCTTTTATATGTAGCACAATATATTAGGTAATAAGCATTTTAAGTTATGATGATTTCTTACTTTGAGGAATTTCCAACATCACTTATGAATATTTAGAATTCCACAAGAGAATGCTATGAAATGTAACAACTTTATTTGGTTGAGTCCCTCTTTGCTATAATGGGCAGAATGAAAAATTGTGATGAAGTTAAAAGAAATGTTTCACAGAGATAGAATCTGAACTTATCAGATTGGGAAATGAGGGCTGGGGTTTTGGCTCAGTGGTGGAAATCTTGCCTCATATTTATGAGGTATTGGGTTGGATCCTCAGCATCACATAATAAAAAATAAATAAAATTAAGGTATTGTGTCCACTGACAACTAAAAATATATTTTTCAAAAAAAAAATAGATTGGTAAATGGCACTTTGTAAGGGATTAGAATGAAAGTCAATGAAAAACTCAAAAAGGAAGATTTCACTGCCCTGGCACAAAGCAACAAGGAGATTAACCTTATAAACTAAGGCATGTGCTGATGACCTTGGACAGCACAGCAGTGCACTGGATAATATAGGAAATTATAATCCAGACCAATATTTTCAAAGATAACTTTGTAGGGAGTAGAGTCACAGGAACCAAATACTACGTTTGTGGAAATTTCTTTAGACACTCTAAAGTGTGGTCTGATTATCTGTTGTTACTACCATCACTCCTCTTCTGTGATAAAGTCAAGACAAAATGTGCTATTATGTGTCAAGGATTTGTAGAAAAAAAAATAACACAAAAATGTTTGAACCTTAGGTAAGGACCGGAGCTAAACAAGAACAAAATGCAAAGCAGCAAAGAAAGAGCAGGTTGAGAGGAAGAAACTCCTAGATGCAGGACTCTGATGAAAACAAGGTGAGGCACTCTGCTTCTTCTCCTGCTTTGCTTCTTGCAAGTGAACACACACATATGGTTTTGTCATCTGTTACTTTTATTTCACAGGTCTTAATAGAGAAGCTAACCTATAATTACTAAAGAAGGAATAGCATAGATCTTCAGATAGCAGGACACTGAAAACACATTTACACTTAACAGGAGGTGATTAGTTGGTTGAATGTGTTAGAAAAGCTGCAAATCCCATACCTAAAATATCAATCCCTTCATCCAGGGTTGTTTTCCATCACTGAGTGAAAAACACAGTGAATTCATTTTACTACTTTTCATATTTTACAATTGTTCCAGGAGCATTATGAGGGGACTTTCCATAATGTCACCACATGTGGATTAGTGGAGACACAAAACAGTAGCCAGATGTAACTGAATGAACTGAAGTCTCCAGGAAGCATTTAGTTTCAAACAGTACACTCTTAATATAAATGGTACGGTCTTTGGCATCAATACTCTATTAAAGAAACTTTGTTTTGAGTCTAGTATGTGCGAAACATTGAGGCAGATACAAAGACCTCAAAAATAAGACAGATTTGCTCTCAGCTCATCCATCAGTGAGAAAAATAGTGAACAATAACACAAATAATAAGTACCAATGAGATGCTATGATTAGTAAAACATCTGAGAAACATGGAAGGAAAAATTACTATTTTAAAAGATGAAAAAACGAAGTGGATAACTGAGATATTGAACAAGAAAATTTGCTTTAGTTTTTGTTTTGCTTATTCTTTATTTATTTGATTTTCTGACTGGTAAAAAAAAAAAAAGAAAGAAAAACATGTGACAGGCAATAGTGGAAAGGTATGGCAAAGTGAAACTATCCCAGTACATTCTAAGAGGCCGTAGTTTACTCAAAACAGTAAGACTGGGCTGGGGCTATAGCTCATTGGTGGAGCACTTGTCTGTCAGGTGTGAGGCACTTAATTCAATACTTAGCACCACATAACAGGAAAAGGGGAGGGAAGAGAAGGGAAGAGAAAGGGGACATAGGGGCAGGAAAGATGGTGGAATGTGATGGTAATCATTACCCTGAGTACATGTATGAAGGCTATAACTCTACTTTATGTACAACCAGAGATTTGAAAAATTGTGCTCTATTATGTGTGATATGAATTGTAATGCATTCTGTTGTCATATATAACAAATTAAAATTTTAAAAAAATAAGATAAAGGCATGCTGTCCATCTATGACTACAAAAACAAACAACAACAACAACAACGATTATATGGCTGATCCTCTTGAAATCATCATCATCAGACCCTAGAGTTGTCAAAAAGACCACATGTGTCTTGTCTTTTAGGCCCTACTTTATATATTATAATCTCAGTGAGCTCTTCCCTGGAAACAAGACCCCCCACCTTCTCTAATCCTATCCTATCACCTTATTTCACTTTTACCACAGTTTTCTTTTACCATAAAACTTAGGACTGCCTGATGGATTTTGCCATTATTTTATATATCTAAAATAAACAAATGTACTTATTGTAAGTATATATCTTTTTCTACCAATATAATTTCCCTAAGACAAGAGTCCATATCATGGTACTCAGTGAAATATTCTGAGGACCAACCAAGACTTTTATTTTATATGTATATAAAAGCAACAGATAAGCATACAAAGTTTCATTCATCATTCCAGTCTCACTTAGGACAATGACTACATTTAAACTAAACAAACAAATAATCCTAAAATCAATGCCAAAAGCCCAAAGAACAAAAGGAATACAGGGCTTCAAAGATCAGTCTCATTCAGTAAGGGTTGATTTCCTATAAAAAATCATGTCTATGTTATTTACTCAAACAACATAATACTGATGCATTTAGTTTTAGAACTCATCAGAGAGATAAGACAACTTGAAGTAAAAGTTAACATTAAAAGCAAGACAGATATGATGCTGAAAAATTAACATCTAAATCCTCCTTTAAAGATTCTAGAAAATTGGGTATTCACTAATTTCTTAATGGACCATATCCCCAAGGAGAGAAAGAGCTTTCAGCCTTGTTTCTACCCACTAATAGTAACACAAATCACATATTATCCATATTAGGCTACCAGAAAACCAGCTGTCTTATTAGTATCTACTTTTATAAATATATAACTGTGTTTCAAGACAGATTCTGCATAGAAATTTCTCCCCCAATGTGTTATAGCTGTAAAAAGTGTGAAAAATTTTGACATTGTTTTCATCAAGAGGTAGAATCTATGTTCCCCCTCCTGTTGAATTTCAGCAGACTTGTAATTTGCTTCTAAAATAAAATGACATGAAAGTAACATCATAAAATTTCTCAGGTTTCCTTATAAAAATTAAAGCAGCTTCTATCTTGATAACCACTAACATGTGGATCCCTCAATTACTATTGAAGGATGTAACCATTCCAAGGAAGACATATTGAAGGAAGATCTACATAAAATACCATTCACAAGTCCAAGTTAAGGTTCAAGCTGACTGCAGAATATACTGCAAGATTTGTAAATGATGTACCTCTGGGTTTTGTTTTTGTTTTTATTTTTGTTTATTACCCAGGATTGAGCTCAGGGACACTCAACCACTGAGCCACATCCATAGGGCTTTTTTGTATTTTATTCAGAGACAGGGTCTCACTGAGTTGTTTAGTGTTTCACTAAGTTGCTGAGGGTGGCTTTGAACTCACAATCCTCCTGCCTCAGTCTCCAAACTGCTGGGATTACAGGTGTGCACTACTGTTCCCAGGAAGATACCTCTTGATACTAATAATAATTCACCCTCAAATGTTAAGTCCTCTCCACTGAGGCCCAAATTTTCAATAAACAGAGCAAATCACTTTTTGCTGTGACCTTTCCAAATTGTTAACCAGCCGAACTAGCAATTATAACAAAATAATTTTAAGCCACGTATTAATTATTATGCAGTAATGATAATTATGCAAAAATTACAAAGATGTTATATCAGCATGAACAAACGATTTATATGAGCATGGATTAAAAAATACATAAACCTTCAAGATATACCTCCAATACAAAAGCTATTAACCACATAACCAAAGTTGTGTTGTGAAAAAGTATGCTATCATTTGAATCAAGATTCTCATTGGAAATTCTAAAAAATATTTGCTATAGTGGTGTTCCAGTATTCTGTCAAGCCAAGTCTTCTTAGGGACTAACCACTTATGAAATTAAAACCAGATTTGCCTTTTATTTTTTGACTATACTGGGGATTATGAACTGGTATTCCCATCACACATTTAAAGTTTTACTTCTCTGTATTTCTGTTTAAAATACAACTGGTGCTGGGAATGTAGCTCAGTAGTAGAATACTGGCTCAGCAAATATGTGGCCCTGGGTTCAATACTCAGAATTTAAAAAAAAAATGCAGGAAAGTGCTGTTCAAAACAAACAAACAGAAACAATAGCAAAAGATAACTTGGTTTTCAGCAGAACCCTTAAAGAATGCTTTTTGGGATAATTCCTGTGACTGGTTGATGAACATAGTTCAAGCTCTCTCAGTAAAGGTTTTGGCATCAGAACCAAAATATCACTGGGATTTCTGGTTATCATAATTTCAGTCATAAAAAATAAAACTTGTTTTTGCTGGAGTAGTCTCTGAAGAAAGATGAGTTTCAGCTTAGGTTCTACATGGGAGTGAAGAATAAAAAATTACCCATTCAACCTAGTGTAGTTATTCTCAATATTTCAAGTCTTCCAAGAAATGCCTTTTTCCTAACAGAATGCAAATATTACTGCATTTCAATGATTATTCTGTCTTAGAGATCATTCCCAAAATAGTAATGGGTAAAAGCCATAACCAATATTATTTTGTCTGAAACTCTATTAGAATTTTGTCATATAAATTTTAAAATATGTCACCTTCCATGAGCATTTAATTCATTTAAATAACTAGGTTGTAAATTCTTGGAAATAGGCTAAAGAGAACTTTGGCAACTCTATAGATCAGTGCCAACCAAGAGAAATGCAATATGAACCCCAAACAAAACTCGCATGTAGAATTTCTAGTAGCCACGTTTTTTTCTTTTCCAGTGCTGGGAATGAAACCAGCATGTTAGGCAGGCCTCTGCCTCTGAGTTATGCCCCACCCTGTGTATTAGTCACATTTAAAAAACAATGAAAAGAGGGCTGGGGATGTGGCTCAAGTGGTAGTGCATCTCCTAGCATGTGTGAGGCACTGGGTTCGATTCTCAGCACCACGTAAAAATAAAATATTGTGTCCACCTAAAATTAAAAAATAAATATTTTTAAAAAATAATGAAAAGAAATGGGAAGATGTATTTAATAATATTTAATGAACCCTAATATATCCAAATATTTTCATTTCAACTTATAATCAATAAAAATGAATATTTTACTTTCATTTTTCTAAGCCTTTGAAATACAGTCTCTATTTTACACTTATAGTTCCATGTGAACTAGTTGTAAGGGCTCAAAAGCCATAGGTGACCAGTGTCATCAATGCTAGAAATGAACAATACAGATAGAGCTATAAAATACAACCTAGTTATGTGAAGGAAATCCCAGATTTGTGCATTTTTATCTGCTTCATTTTCCTTCCTGATGGCAAATCACAATTTTTTTAAGTCAAAAAATAAATGTTTAGTTTTTACCTTTGATGAAAAGTAAAAGTAATATTTATTATTTGAAAAAACTTTTTTTCTCCATATGCTTGAATAATATGCCTATATGCTACTTAAAATTAACATGCAGATTTATTCCAAGTTTACCACAGCCAGACAAAAGACAAAGATTAACAAACTAACCATCCTCATTAAATAGGAGAGACTAGGACAAACTTTTTGTGGTCCCAACTCAGCATATCAATTACTGTATCATGATGTTCTGCTAAATTTTAATCATGTTTCATGTAACTCTTAAAAATGTACAAAGGCTGAGCTTGTAACTCAGTGGTAGTGCGTTTGCTTAGCACGCGTGAGGCACTGGGTTTGATCCCCAGCCCTGCATAAAAATAAATAAATAAAAGAAAGATACCTCGTCCATCTACATCTAAGAGATAATTTTTAAAAATTAAAGATGTGCTATTTGCTTAGTAACAATTTCGTCTCTGGCCCTGTATTACCAGCTCTGGGAGAACATCTTCTAAAAACTGATGTGATTCATTGACTGAATGTTGTTCATTTATTGCTCAGTAAATATGAGTTCACTGAATTATTTTTATTGCATTTTAATGACTCAGTTACTCCTCCATACAATTTGCACTACGAAAATCAACTGAAATACTGTTTAGAAAGTTTCTCCTAAGACTCACTTGTCTTCTCAGATTTTGTTAGGGGAGCATGGTCACTTTCATGGTGCTTTTTATGGTAGCATGCCCATCCCTTGAATTGCAAGAAACTCAGATGGAGAACTTTACCTTGATGAGGCTCAGAGAATGAAACTACTTGTTATCCCTCTCCCTAAAATACCATCTCTATAGTCTGGCTAATACAATGTTATTCATTCAACATAAAAACATGTTTCTTTCTTGTTGTTCAAAAAGCCTCTCAACTTTAATTAAAGTCAATAAAGAAATTAAAAGCTTAATGAGAACAAGAATCCTCTGAGTGTGTTCATGCTGCTATCAGCCTGTGATGTCGTAAAAGATAGGATTATGATTTTGTTGCCTGGACGAGCAAGAGAGGAGCAAGGATAAAGAGGAGAACTGTGAAAAGCCTCCTGGTGAGGGAAACCTCCAAGTGAAAACTGTTGCCTTAATCAACTCAGCAGAGAAATTAAGCACAAAAGGTATGACTTGGGAGCATCACGGCCTATTATTTAAAGCAAAGGGTGGGGGGACATCGTTTGAGAGGGACTTACTGAGATTCCTATGCAACACAAAACTTAGCAGGATTCTCTGGGATAGTGTCTGTTATCTTCTCCCAAAGAATCTCTAAACAATGAAAATTGCATTGAGTCAGATCATTAGAAATACTTGTTTTTATTTCACTTAAAAACTTCTTTTTTTTTTTAAGCATAAGACCCATTTGCATGGGATACTGAAAATCTAAGAGGTCAAGAGAGAGAGATGCATGAGTGCAAAAGTCAATCATCACTGCCTTCCACAGCTTCTTTAGAAGGAATAAAGAGGATCCCCAGACACCCACAGGTCTCACCACTCTTATCTTCTTTCTGTGAGACCACCAAACCTCCAATCCTTTGCTCTTGTTTATTTCAGCTCAAGGGTAGATGCTGCTGAACTCATCTCTCATCTCCCACACTGGTTCACCACCGGGCTGCACATCTCTTATTACTATGCTTCTTCCAGCCCCAAAAAGTTGCTGGGAATTTTCCACTGGCCTCCAGATCATGGTATCCTTGAATTCTCCTCTAATGTTCCCTATGTCATTTTTCTTAAAGGAAGTCTTGGTCTTCTCAGACGACCAAGTGTTCTCTGTAGAACATAAATCATTTTCTTTTCTGTGTCACCAGGCCTGGCGGTTGGGTCAGTTTCCTTCTTACACTTCATCTCCAGTTCCACATTCACAACTCTTCCTCCTCCCTCAAGCGCTCTACTGGTGACATCACCGCACACCAGCCCTTCTTGCACTCAGCTACTGCCCACCCGCTCCAGGTTTACTACTACTCCCACTCGTTTCTTAAAGATTTTACTTTCCATTTCCCTGTCCCTCTCTCCAAGACCACTTCAGCCATAAATCTTGTTGATATTGATTTGTAAGAGATGATTCTCTCAACATCCCCACCTCCCAGTACTTAGATATCATCACTCCAAGGATGCAGCCCTTCATGCCTTCTCAGCCATGCACCTCATAGAACCCTCTCCAAGTCATGGTGCCTGGCAGCTCAATTCTCCTCCTCCTGCTTCTCTCCTTGTGCCCCAGGCCCCTCAGGACTCACTGTCAACAATCCTGTCTACACATCTAATTCCACCGACTCCACTATTCATTTTATTAACTTCACTTGGTGCTTCCCAATTTAAATTCCATGGTTAATTATTCTACCCTTCTCCCAGCACACTCCCTCAAATCTCATTTGTCTCTTGATACATTATATTTTATTTGAACAAAGACACAAATCTAATGAAATTAAATTTTCCATCAACACTGAGTTTGTATCCATTTAGGTGAAATGGCAAGAAGAAAAATAAAACAGAAATAGACTTTGACTGCTCCTATGTTCAACTCTTGAACCGAAAACTCAGGTGATTCCTCAATACTCCCATGTTTATATTAAGCTTTCTATGCTCAATTGTGTATGCCTTTGCTCTCTAAGCAATATCTCCAATATCTCCTCCCTCAGTTTCATAGTTAGTTGACAACCTCATTTCTCATTTACTTAAAAAAAATTAAACATACTAGAAAGTAGCTTTCAAAACTCCCAAATGTCTACCAACCTCTGCACCCGATAACTCTGTTTTGCATCCCCATGATGGAAAGTCCTGTGGGAGCTACATCCCATGGCTTCCCACCAACTCAGGGCATCACTCTCTACCTTCATATTTACCCACTCCACCAGGTTATTTTCATTCCTACTTCATTTCTGCTACCATCTCTTTCCTCTACACAAAATACATTTTAATCTCCTATATTCACTGTTTTACATTTTCTTCTCATTTTCTATTAAGCCCACTTTTGTCAACTTTCATTCTCACCAGTGACCAGTACTGTGACTTCAAAGGATTTAACCCAAGGGCAACAGGTGACAAAGTTGACCATACATTTTTTTTTTTTTTGATGCACTTTCTTTATTCAATGCTTGGATTACTTTCCCACCTCTTTCACCAACAAAGATGGGTTGTAGTCCTTTTCAATCTTCGAAGTCCTGCCTTTAGAAAACATCAGTGTAATCATTATGCTTTACTTAGTTAAATTAATAAGATCCTAAAGCCTCAGATACCTGACTGTGTGGCTTATCTCAAATAAGCCCCTATAAGCATCTCATTGGCTCACTCCTAAACTATTTGCTCAAACAGAAATCCTTAGTCATCTTAACTGTATCAAAATTTTTCCCTCTTTGTATGCAGATCCAATTGGCACTTGTAGTTTTTGTATTCTTCTACCTGATCATTTCATTCATTCTCCAGTTTATATCATTTTCTTTCCTGCCATATTTTTCTTCATTGTTCATTTAGTCGATAATATCAAGGTGGTGGGGTGCTATCTGACCAGTGCTACCTGGCAGGACTCTGACTCCAGAAAGGGAGGATCCACGCCATTAACCTTCAACATGACAGAGCTAAATGATCACATTGATGTTTTCTAAAGGCAGAACTTCCAAGATTGAAAACGTCTACAACCCATCTTTCAGAAACCTCCTCTGCTTCCTTTACACCTTGGGTTCTTGCATTTGCTCTCCCCTCTGTCACATCCCACTTCTGTGTTAGCATTGCTGGTTTTAGCTTGGCATTTATGTCTATGCTGTTATGCATGATCCCTCTTCAGGAAGGTTCTATGACCATTCTATTCATCACAGCCTTCATCAGGCTCCCATTACTTTTTAAGCCTGGCACCGTATTTCATTTTCTTCATAGCGATGCATTTGAAAATTTCACATTCATTTATTTACATTTACATGGTTACTTCCCCCAAGCAGAATCTGATCTCTATTAACAAGGACTTTGTTTTCTTTCATTCTGGGCCACCTGAAACAGAGACTTCCCAAAGGAAATGATCACTAACTATTTTGAATGCATGATTACACCATTATTTTTTTTAAAAAAAAAAATGTATGGGTGAAAAAACAGCAACATATATGGGAACTTCTGAATTTTCTCTGCATTTCAGGTTTCAGCAAAGGAATGTTTAATTTTTCTCTACTATAGGGATATGTGTATACTGCGGTGTGTTCCAATTTATCTTAGGGAAACATAAATAAGCTGTACAATTTTAGTGACTAACAACTATTCAACAAATAGTCTTTATTTTAATCTCTTAGTCTTCAACTTCAATAATATGAATTTTGTAAGACAAGACAGTAACACATATAGCTTATGCCATGCATACATACACATAGTCATTCACACACATACCACATACACACACACACCCATTCACACACATATATGTACTTGTGTGGACCCACAGTGGTCCCTCAGAACCTGAAAAACATTTGTGTGTGTTACAGAACCCTGTATAGACACCAAAATCCACAGATGTCAAGATGCTCATATAAAATGGTGGAGAATTTGCATTTGTATGTCACCTACGCACCTCCTCCAGTATCCTTTACATAATCTGTAGATTTCTTATAATACCTAATATAATTTAAGTTCTATGAATATAGTTGTTCAATTATATTTATATAATTATATTTATATATAAACAATTATATTGTTTAGGGGACAATGACCATAAAAACAGGTCTATACTGTTCAGTACAGTTGCACACACAATAGACCTAACTACATTTTCAGTTGGTTGAATACAGATGTAGAACACATGGATTCAGAGGCCAACTCTATGCATGCGTAGACTATAAATACATATAAACACACATACATGTGTGTATGTGTGTGTGTGTGTGTGTGTGTGTGAGAGAGAGAGAGAGAGAGAGAGAGAGAGAGAGAGAGAGAGAGAGAGAGAGAGAGAGAGTTAGTTAGTTATAGTATGGTTTGGCATTACTTAGAAGACTCTCACACAGTCCTTTCTATATGCATATTTGACAGAATTTTGTTTGTTTTCTTCAAGTTCACATGAGAAAAGCCAAGATACCAAGCCAGAAAACATACCCCAAGAGAATAATATAGATTATTCATGAATGCTATGAAACATTCTGACACTCTGGTCTGTTATGCTATAGCAATTAGAAGAGGCTCCTTAGTTCTTAAAGAAAATATTGTGACCCCAATCCTTTGTGAATTGATCTATGAATAAAAACCTGGCATTCAATTCAATATTTATGAGTGACAAAATAATTCAATGGTTGATGCTTAGCATCATAAATAAATTCAAAGGAAGAGAATATGATGAAACTGCAAATTTCTCAGATTTAAAAAAAAAAGTATTGGTTTTAGAGCTGTGCCATCCATTACAACACTAATAAGGACACTTAGATAAATCAACAGAAACAACTCTAAAATATTAGTTCAATTTATTCATGTATCATTCTTCTTGTGCTAACTTTATCTGATCTTGTGCTGTGCAGACTCAAATTTAAGTAATAATTTTAAAACTCATTGTTCTTTTAGATTTAGAAAAATATAGCAGGGATTACCAAAAAAAAAAGAGAGAAGGAAGAAAACTTATGATCACACAAAAAACTTTACATAAATGTTCGTAGCAGTTAAAGTCTGATGGCAAACTAAATGTCCCTTAGTTAGTAAACTGTGGTATGTCCATATTGTAGAGGTCTAATTTTGTGACAAAGAGGAATGACTGATTCATATATAAAGTGATTTGTATTCAGGGAATCATGCTGAATGATAAAAGCCAATCCTGTCAGGGCATATGATATTGTTGCATTTCTATAGAATTCTTGAAATGACATGATTTTAGAAATCCAGTACAGATAAGATGCCAGTATGAGTTGAGGTTTTGCAGCTAGAGAGGTGAGCCAAGATTGACAGAAAAGATTCCTGAGGTGATGGAATTTTTCTTTATAGTAAGCACATCAATGTCAATTCCTGTCTGTGATTTTTGTATTAGAATTTTTCAAAATGTTGCTTTGGAAGAGATTTGAATGAGCACAGGCCGTTCCCCTGCATCAACTCTTAAACAACTGCATATGAATCTATAGTTATCTCAAAATAAGAAATGTAATGAAAAAGTAATGTGATTAGTTCATAACCATAGCTAATATCTCCAATTACAATATGAAAACCTAAAAATTAATCAACTCTTTAGAATTAAAATGTATGCTCTTTTTAAGCTTTGCACTGTCCAACCAAAGTTTCTGACATTTACAAGACAAATATTCACTCACAAGTGTTGGTAAGTAGCTACATAATTAAGACTATTTCATATTTAGTTTCTAACATTGTATTTCTTTTGTTAGAGAAGTGTCAAATACACGTGAGTAAGTTGAAATGAAAAAAATCAGTCATTCTGCCTCATGTTCAGCAGGCCCAAGAGTAGAGTGGTTTTATGAAAATGGAAATTTTGTGTTTAAACACTGCTTCTGACCTTTTCATAGGTTTCCTGTTCATTTTGTCTTTCACATCATTCTAACATTCTGAAGTGCAAAGTACTTGCTCCAAAGAAAAAGCTTCGTAGTTGGAATTGTTAAACAAGAGTTCAAGTTCCAGCACCATCTTAATAATTACATAATACATAGCCAGCCATTTTTCTACTTTGAACAGATTTCCTTAGCCATGAGGAAACATACCTACTTCTGTAAGTACCTTTTAGGTTTATTAGGAAAACACATGGAAATACTGCAAATAAAACAACTGAGCTCAGTTGATAAGTGGTCATTTTATCAATCATTAATACAGCCATTCAACAGATAGTCCATATTTGATATATGGGCTAGCCATATATCAAAAGACAAACATTTTAGCTCCCCTGTAAGTTACCTCATAGTGGGAAAGATTGGTAATAAAAGTATAAAATAGGTAAATAAATTAATTAATATCTGGTATGTATTTTTTTTTAACAAGTTAATGGGAAAAAAGGAATTGTGTTAGCTAGCGATGTCAATGGAATCTCTGGTTTCAGTTCTCTTCCTCTAGTCCTTTAAATTCTCTTTCATTTGCTCATCCATTAAAGGTCAGTATCATTACTCATTCTTAAACAAGTAGCATTTCAATCTATTATCAGACATTCACATCTCACTGACAATAAATAACAGATATTTAATGGCTCCTTTTCAGTGTCTGTTTGAGTTGCAGAATAAATATAAAATGATGCATGTTTTCTCAGCTATTTATATACTGAAAATTCTATTTGAAAACATAAATGCCATGGGTTAAATATGCTAGGATCATTTTTATAGATGTTTCTTTTATTTGACATCCTTACCAGAAGTTCTTCAGAAGATTAAGATCCCCAAAGATGATTTTCCTGGTGGGAGAAAAACACAAAAAGCAGAGAAAATGAGCATTAGATCAGATGATATTTAGGAGGTTTCAGTTTTCAAAATTAGATTCCTTTGTTTTTCCTAAGCTAAAATATATGTATTCAGTATTTAATAGAATACTTTAACATCTATTGCAACACTATTACAATAGGCTTATTACAAAGTTAAGAGGGGGAAAAAAGAATAGCACATGGGGTGAAAATCCTCAGAGAATTTTTACTCCTCTAACACAAATTATTTAATTTTATTGGTCTCAGATTTTCTTTTATAAAACCATGGAATCTGCCTAAATAGAGCTAAATCATATCTATAATTCTAATTCTACTTAAGGTAAATTTTAAGCAGTAAGTTTAACCAGTAATTTTAACAAGTTTCTAAAAAAATGTAAACATGTTAATTTTGTGATGCCAACTAAATACACACGCAAAAAGTATCATGTTGTGTTTCATGTAACTTGCATTTAAATTTGAATTTGAAGCTATCAAGCAATTTTCAACTATTTAATTTCAATAAAGAGAAGAATATATTTTCCTTACGCTTATTATTCTGAACAATGCAAACCTGAGACAAAACAGCAGAATGGAAACTTTAATTTGTCCTAGAGTGATTTAAATACCTTTAAAAGAATCTTTTGCTCATAGAAAATATTTCTCCAAAATTACTTTTTTCTAGCCTTACCATGTTTTTTTCTACTAGCGTAGTTTAATTTAAATTTGGATTACCAACTTAGAATTGTGCAAAAGCCATAGATTTCCAAAATCAGAAAGCTGCTGCGAATGACTTTCAATAAGAGAAGAAAAACAAATGAATTACAGCCAGCATTAGACTCTGGAATTGGAATCACAAGCACTCTGAGAAATATTTATGGTATGTGGCCCAATGTCCTGCTGCTCGGGTCCATTAACATTGCAGACCCTGCTGAATTATGAAAATGCTCCTAAGGTCTAACATTTTCACAAAAAAGATGCTTGAAACCAAATCCTCCAAATACTCCCTTGATAAATAAAAGGTTATATAAGACTCAATATTTATATTGTAGTCTTAAGAAAACTCTCAGATATGCAGATATATTTCACATGTTAAATGCAGTGAAATGTCTGGTATTAAAATGAATGAGCAGAGTAACTGAAAACTCCATCACATGGATCTGATTTTAAATTCCATCACCAACAGAAAATGACTCGGGTATTCCCAAAATAATAAAGTCCAGAGTTCTTGTGTGAGGCTCAAGAATGCAGAACTGGGGCCGCTGAAAGTTATAGGAAGGTTGATTCCTGCCGAAGTCTGGCTGGGTGCGAATCACGAGGCAGTCAAGAGGAACAAACTTTATTTCTGAACTCCACCAGCACACTCCACACACGCTCCCCAGGAACTCTCCCGAATGCCATGCGGCTCCTCCCGGAACCACCAACCGGAAAATCCCTCCTCTGGCACTTCCCCAACCAATGGGAACTCTTCAGGAATTCCCCCGAGAGCTCAACTCAAGGGGATCTCTGCGAGAACCCAAAGTCATCATCTTAATGGCTCGCTGGTGTCACCTCTCAACCGCTACTTCTGGCAAAAATGTCATGCGTCATCCCGATTCAGCTGTGGCCCTCAACAGATTCCATTTTAATATAGAAGAAACACTACATCATGAGATAGTGCCCAGTAACTAAAGATATTTAAAGAGACACTAGATGGCCTCTCTCAGACCATTCCGGAAAAGGATTATGGGACTACAGGGTCTCTCTGCTTCCTTCTAATACCCCAAGTTGTATAAATTTGTTTCAGTAAAGCTCTTAGTGCCCCTGCAAGAAAATCTGAAATGCAAACAAGTTTGTGCTACCCTTTAAATATCAAGTCTGGGATACTCTTGGCTACCCTCTTTCCCAAGAGCTTATGAGTACCCTATAGATCCTGGCTTACTTATTTCCCTCTCTAAAATTTTCCCAACTTTTTCCTTACCCCAAGGCTGGGTTCAGTTGGGTCTCTGTAACATAGGCCTTTACCCTATGGAGCCACAGTTCATACCATATTGAAACTATTGCCCATGCCTACAAGCTCCCATAGGCAGTAATTACTAATTTTATTTTTTCAAAGTTACAATTTTGAAGATAACAATTTTTCACAATGTAAAGTCAAAAATATGAAAGGATGGATAACTTCATTTTTTTAAATGACACACGAATACCTATAAGTTTGACATATTAGGTATACCATGTAATGTACAATAATACAATTCATTGCATGTTTAAATTTGGTTAAACATATTTCTATCTTCAAACGTTTATAATTTCTTTATAAAAACTTTCAAAATCATTTCTTTAAGCTTTGTGAAATGTAGAGTATGCAATTTTTATCTGTAGTCACCATGATGTGCCCCAGATCTTCTTATTCATACCAACTATAACTTTCTACCCAATGATTGACCATTCCCTATTCCTCCCCTCCCCTACCTACTGTCTCTGGCCTCTGTCAATCACCATTCCTCACTTAATTTCTTTGAGATCAATTTGGTAGATTCCATATATGAATGAGATGTTCTGTACTTGCCATTTTGTTCTTGTCTTATTTAATGTACGATCTCCATTTCCAACCATTTTGTCACCAAGGACAGGATTTCAATCTTTTTTAAATCTAAAGAGTATTCCACTGTGTATATTACATTTTTTTAAATCTATTCAACAATTGTTGGACACTTAGTTTATTTCCATATCCTGGCTACTTTGCATAGTGCCATGCTAAGCAGAGCAGCACAGCTTTCAACAGCCTCATTTCATTTCCTGTGGGACTATACCTCACAGTGGGATTACTGGGTCATGTGCTAGCTCTACTTCTAATTTTCTGAGAAACCAAAATACTGTTTGTTCTCCATAGTGCATGCACTAACTTATATTCCCATCAATAGCATTCTTCACATCCTTATCAGAGTATTTATCTTTAGCCTTTTTGATAGTAGCCATTCTTTTTGAGGTTAGATGATATCTCTTTATGATTTGGGTTCACATTTTTCTGATGGCTAGTCCTGTTGAGAATTTTTTCACATATCTGTCCATGGTCATTCGGGGACTTTCTTTTGAAAACTATCTAATTAAAACTAATGTCCTTTTTAAATGGAGTTATGTGGGCATTTTTTTTCCCTATTGAATTTTTGGATTTTTCTATATATTCTGAGATCAAACGATTATCAAATCCCATTTTGTTGGTGGTCTTTGCATTTTATTGTTTCCCTTAATTTGCAGAAGCTCTCTAAGTTTTTATGTTTTATACCCCATTTGTCTATTTTTGACTTGTTTTCTGTGTTTTGAGGTCTTATCCAAAAACAATGTACAGAAAAAATCCCCCATTTTTACTTTAGTTTCAGTTTTAAATCTTATATTTAAGTTTTAATCTCTTTTGAGTAGTCCTTTGGGAAGGGGAGAGATGAGGGCTGAGTTTTATTCTTCTGTGTGTGCACATTCAGTTTTCCCAGCATCATTTATGGAAAAGACTCCTCTATCTCCAGTGTGTTATCAGCACTTTTGTCATAAATCTGGTGGATGTGGAAATGTGGGTTTACCTCTAGGTCCTCTATTCTGTTCCAATGGTCTGTGTGTCTGTATTTCTGCCAAGACTGTGCTGTATTGACTATTATAGCTTTGTAGTATGTTTACAAATCAGGCAGCATATGCCTCATACTTTATTCTTTTTACTCAAAATGGCTCTGTATATTTGGGTGATTTTGTCTTATGAATTTTGAATTTTTTTTTCTAGTTCTGGGAAGGATAACATTGGTACTTTGATAGTTATTGCATTGGATCTGTAAATTGCTTCGGGTAGTGTGGACATTTTAAAAATATTGATTCTTCCAATACATGAACAAAGATCTCTTTCCAACTTTATGTCTTTTTTTTTCAATTACTTCACTCAATGTTTTATTGTTTTCTTTGCAGAGATCTTTTACCTCTTTGGTGAAGTTTATTCCCAGGTGTATTTTGGTGCTTTTTGTAGTTACAATAAATAGGATTGTTTTCTTGATTTCTTTTTTAGATAATTTATTTTTGCAAGTTGATTTTGTATGCTACAACTTTGCAGGCTCCAATTACAGAATACAGATAAGATACTGCGGTGGGTGGAGGGGGTGTTGAATGTAATTTAGAAAACACTTTGATTCAAAGGTTAAGCAAATTTTATTTATGAAGAACATCACAGAGCTATGAAAGTATTTTATAATCTGTGTGCTACTATCATTAAGAGGCTAAGAGGATGTCCAATTTCTTAACACTTTTTGACCTTATATTCATTTTTTTTGAAGCATCATAGAAGACTTGAGTTCCTTGCTAATTTCTTTAGAAAACACTTGTTTATTTTATTTAGATGTTCTCTGGATAGTTCCTGGCAAAGAATAAGCATTCAAGAAAAATTAATTACATTAGTTATTAAAGTTTAAACTAAGTGGTCTTCAATTTTTTTAACAAATGTTGCTATATCCCACACCAAATTTTTATTTAGATTACAAAAATTTAAATCATCTTTTTAAAATTTTTATTACTAGCATACTTTTAGTGATATATTTGGTCATTTAAATTCTGTGAGAATAATTTAAGGCTGGAGAAATCATAGAAACATGATATATTATGTTCTGTTATACAACATAAGCTTTTTAAAAATTAATTTAATTTATAGCTGAATGCTTCTAATTACTGTGTAATGATTGAAGCTCTTCCTTTCCACACAGCCAGAAAGAGCTTACATCTTATTCTACCCAATACTTCACAGACATTAGCTTTGGATTTATCCTCTCTGGGCTAAACCTCTTAGTTTCCTTGTTCTTGTTGCTGTGTGGTTTCCAGATTTCCAGGTTGACAGCAATCTTGTTTCATAGTCTCAGTTTCTTGATTGTAGTGTTCCCTCCCTGAGCACATTGAAATCCAGGTAAGAAAGAATCTTAATATTTTAGAGAGATGCTAGAGTTCCATCCTGTGATCTTTATTCTACTCAGGTTACTCCTGTTGCCCAGAATGCTATTCTCCTTCCTCCTATCCAAACATGAAACGAAGCTCAACCCCACTGCATGTGCTTCAACTTTCAATGTCTCTTCTTGCTCTCTGACAAATCATTTTAAGGTTTTTGGTCTATAATGACAACTCAACCTCCCAATTTTCTGTATCACTAACTGATGTTCATGTATATTGTTTTCTTCATTCAATCAGAAGTTCTAAGAATCATGAGGGCCACTATTTTGCTATTTTGTTATGCAGTATTCTTACTGAACTTTCATGCTTTTTCCTTTTTTGAGGGGCAAACTGGAGGAGAGCGGTGGCAAGTTGAAACCCTGAAAATGGTCCCACTAGATTGTGTTTCCTTGATTGATGGCTGTTCCTACTAAGGGAAGGCACTAGTAGGAGACACTCTGTGTGTGATTCTCAAATCTGCAGAAATGCAGTCACTGGGAAAGTGTGGACTCCAGCATCTTTAGGTTCTCCAGGTCCAAGTGGGAGTAGTGGCAGCCTGAACAACAACAGCAACAGCTGAGCTAAGGAGATGTTCCAAGTCTAGGCAAGGACAACTTCTTGATTTAGAGCAATACACAAGATTCCCTTTTCCTACCCCTTTATCACCTTAGTCAACATGTCTCTATACTAATAACCTCTCATTGAGGCTATCCAAACAAACAAAAAGCATCAGGGAAATGCAAATTATAACATGATACAGTACCTGGATAATCTCTCTTCAAAGGCTAAAAAGAAAGGCAGAAAAAAGACCTAAAATTCTCAAACAGCAGGTGGAAGTATAAAATTGGTACAATCTCTTTTGGTAGCTATATAACTATTCGATTGAAGGTGAAAATTAATAATCTCTATCCTCTATACTTTCCTTTGTTTCCTAGTACTTTCCCATACCTCCTTTTTCAGCCACCTTCCACTACTCTAATGTTTTCCCTTTTATTTTTTCAAGATACCTTTTTATAACTCCTTTTTTTATACCAAGCTTCTACATATGAAAGAAAGATTGACCCTTTTCTCTCTGAATCCATCTAATTTCACTTATATGACATTCTTCAGTTCCATCCATAATTTCACTTTGGGGGGATGAGTAAGACTCATAAACCACATTTCTTTGTCCATTTTTCTGTTGATAGACATCTAAGCTGGTTATATTACCTGGCTATTATGAATTACACTGCTATAAACATTGGCATGCATGTATCACTAGGGTATGCTGATTTTAGTTCTTTTAGATATACCAAGGAAAATGATGCAGGACTATATAATATCATGGTGAGATTGTAATTAATCACTGAGTCCATCTTAAAACAGGAGACAGAAACTTTATTCACTAGTTAGTGATCCAGATCCACCAGCTCCCAGGCCAAAGAGTAGGATGCAAGTCTCCACGATTCAACTCTCTCCCAGGGTTTCAGTACACCTTTTATAGTCCAAAACCACATTAATCATAAGTAGCTGTTGCTATGATTCAAAATAAATGTAAGCAGTAAAGGGAATGGGCTAAAATGTCCCTAGTTGAGTACAAGTTAAAGAATGGTTGCTAGCGTCTAGACAATCAATCTCTGACAGGGTACATTGTCCAAGAAAAATGGGGATCAATGAGACAACAGTTTTACATTGTATAAGAATTGCCATTTTGTGTTGCCAAACATACTATGCTAAGCAATTATTTATGGGCACAAAAGCAGGGCTTTCCCATGGAATATGCATTTCTTACATGATGTGGGGTCTCAGGCAAAATGGAGTCTGTTTTTTCATTGCCCATATATCCTGGCCAATAAGAATTTCAGTCCTAGTTTTTTGAGGAATATCCCTACCAGTAGTTATTGTTATTTGTAATTTTATTTTAGGAACTGAACACACATGTGCTTAACCACTGAGCCACATCCCTAGTGCTTGTTATATTTTTATTTAATATAGGGCTCACTAAGTTGCTGAGGATAGGCTTGAACTTCTGATCCTCCCACCTTAGCCTCCAAAATCAATGGGATTACAGGTGTGCACCACTGCAGAGAGCCTGTAATTTGCATTCTTGACAACTGCTATTCTAATTAGAGTGAACTTTAAGTGTAGTTTTGATTTTCATTCCTGTGATTACTAAGGATATTGAACATTTTTTTTTTTCAAACAATTTGTTGGACACTTGTATTTCTCCTTTTAAGAAATTTCTGTTCAGATCATTTGTCCATTTATTGACTGAGCTAGTTAGCTGTTGTGGTGGTGTTTTTGAGTTATTTATATATTCTGGATCTTAATTCTATGTTAAAAGAGTAGCTGGAAAAGACTTTTCTCCCATTTTGTCAGCTTTCTCTTCACTTTCTGAAAAGTTTTCTTTGCTATGCAGGAGCTGCTTAATTTGATCTACCCAATTTGTGGTGGAATAAAAGACTCAAAATAACCAAAGCAATACTAAGCAATAAGAGCAATGCTGGAGGTGCACAATGCCCTCAAATTATACTTCCCTGCTATAGCAAAAACAATATGGTATTAGCATAAAAACAGACATGAAGACCAGTGGAACAGAATAAAAGACACAAAAATCCATCCAGACATGGTCATCTGATCCTTGACAAAGGTGCCATTAATATAAGCTGGAGAAAAGACAGCCTTTTAAACAAATGGGGCTGAGAAAACTGGATATCCATGTATATAGAGGATGAAACTAGATCCCTGTCTCTCATTGTGTACAAAAATCAACTCAACTCAAATCTAATTGAAGACCTAGGAATTTTACCAGAAACATTTACTGCTAGAAGAAAACAGGGTGAACACTCCAAAATATTGGTGCAAGCACCAACCTTCTCAATAAGACTCCTGAATTTAATAAATTAAAATTAAGAGTCTTGTGAAATTTAAAAGTATTTCTACTGTCTTTGCTCAAGAAATTCATATAGTTTTGATATAAAGTGTGGTTCATCTCAAATTTCAATGGAATTTAATGTTATAGAGGAGAATTCTGATGCTAAAATTCTTTTGTACTTTTATGTAAGTCTGTATTCTCTCCAGATATTACAGACCTTTTTTGTACTTCTTCCCCATAATTAAATAAAAAAAATTACGGGAGCTTGACTGGTTCTTATATTCTGTGCTCCCTGGTTTGTATTGTGAGCAGTTTTGTCCCACCATATACACTCATTGTGATGTAGCACCTGACCACAGTCCCAAAAGTAAGAAAGTCAATCAATCATGAAGGTCAATCAATCATGAAGTGTAACACCAAAGCTACGAGTCAAACTAAACATTTTACTACTGTAAGTTAATTACTTCTGATATTTTTTTATAGTAACCAAAAGCTAACACATTCCCTGTCCCCTACCCTACTGTGACAACCAAGACTGTCTCCAGACATGGCTATCTATACCATGTGAGGCAGTATCATCCCCTATGAGAACTACTGAACTACGTTATTGTTAGTTATCTTTCTAAAATATTAATTAACTCATTAAATTATGCTATTCTGCTGTTCAATAGGATAAATCTGTTATTTTACTTCATTATATTTTATTCACTTTTATTTTTGCATTGCTTGGGATTGAATCAGGGCCTTACACATGCTAGTCCAGTGCTATACTACTGATTTACACCTAAAGACCTATCCTAATATTTAAATAATTAATGTTAATGAATATCTTCATCTCTTGGATATGCATGTTATCCAGACATTTATAATAATTCGTATTTATAATAAATATATGAACCAGCTAGTCCCCCATAATCATATATATATATATTTTTTTTTTACTATGAGGAAGAAGGACCTAAAACATCCATAATTTCTGGAGAGAATACAGACTTACATAAAAATGCAAAAGAACTTTAGTATCAGAATTCTCCTTGATAACATTAAATTCCATTGAAATTTGAGATTAAGTACTTATTTATAAAATTATTCTTATTTGAGATTAAGCACTCATTTATAAAATTAAATCATGTCATTCACCTTTAGCTTCTATCACACATAACTATTTTTTTCCTCAATAAACATACTTGTTTATTCTTTTGTGTTTAGAATATGTTGATTACTTTGCAAATCAATGTCTTTTTCCTCCATTTCTACTTGAAAAATTATAACTAATCTATTAAAAAAATAAAATACCACCTCTGTGAAGTTTTCTTTTTGCAGATACATATGCTTATTAAATAGTATACATAAGTTGGAAATATTTTCTCCATCATTAATTCACCGAAAATCATTTTTGTTAATTTGAGCCATAAGAAACTTTTGTATTTTAAGGAATACTACATAATGACCTGACATTATGCCATCAGTTGCTAACCAGAAAAACATAATCCATTATACTGTAAGGCAAAATCATTTCCACCTAACTTTAGCACAACGTACTTGCTTAGAGAGACGCTCACTGGATGCATGTCTGCCCCTCATAAAGCCTTCAGGCACAGTTTTTCAATTTGGCACTTTCACTCCCAGAAGAGCTAAGTTTCATCTGCACACTTGAAGATTTCACTGGTTTCTGTCTCCAGCAACTCATTTAATAAGCCCATTAGTAGCACCAATCCCGAGTGGACTCAGGTAACTAAAGTTCTGTAAAAAGTAGGAAACACTTTATCTGAAAATAAAAGTGAGGTCACTAGTTTGTATATTTGTTCTGAGTAGTCACCACATTCTTTGAGTAGGCGCTCTCCAACTGATTTTTCTAGGCGTATGAAAATGTTGTATATTTGTACCATTCAGTATGGTAACCACATGTGATGGAGCACTTAAGAGATGGCTAAAGTGATTGAATTAAAATTAAATGAAATAGAAAATGTATTTAATCAAACAGTGACATCCAACTGAAGAGCACAGACTTCAGCCATCTCTAAGGACTGTTTTCCAGGATTTTCATAAAAAAAAGGTAATAGAGATTTTTCATGAACTATCCCTCATATTTCTACTAAAAATTCAAAGAGAAAAAAAATGTTTCCTTTTCTTTTGTGGTACTATGGATTGAACCAATGGGTACTCTAATATCTTCAACCTATCTTCTATTTTGAGACAGGGACTCACTAATTTTCTAAGGCTGAACTCAAACTTGCAATCCTCACGCACAGACTCCCAAGCCTCTTGAATTACAGGCATGTGACACCATGACCAACCCAAAGAGAAAAGTTTTAAACTATGTCATTCTACCTCTTATTTTGTATTTTCACACATCTTTGGAAATATGAAAAATAAGAAAATGAAATTTAAGAAGATAAATTATTCAATTCCAAACTAACGCAAGAAAGAATTACATTTTTAGTTACTTGAGAGAAGTTGAGAAAATAAGCAAAAAAAAAAAAAAAAGTTTGACCAAACTCAACTAAGAGTTGAGCACAGAACCAAAAGCAAAAAATAGTTAGGATCACACAGAATTTTTTAAAAATGTATTTTGTACAGCAATAGAAAGATCAGTAGTATAATGGTCACTTTCAGAAGAGCAGAATATACATCTGACAAGGGGTTAAGATCCAAAGTGCATAAGGATCTGAAATAATTCAACAGCAAAACAGCAAACAGTCTGATTTGAAATGAGCACTAAACAACATAGTGGCTCATGTGGTAGAAACAATATCTGCATTTGAAAACAAATCTTTTGAAACATCCTAATCAGACAAAAATAAATTAAAATTTAAGTGTAAATAAAGAAAATAAGAAAAAAATAAATAAAAGAAAACAAAGAAGACATTCAAGTTCTTTGTGATTCCACTGAAATGATTACATATCAATACTTTTGGAATATATGAAGGTGATGAGAATACAATAAAGACACAGAAAATGTATTCAATGAAATAATAGCAGGAAACTTCTGCGAAATTGGGAAAGGTGTGAACATCCATGTACAGGAGGCATTTAGGAAAATAGACAAGAAAAAACTCTTCATCATTGCATAGTATAGTCAAACTGTCAAGTTGCAAGAAAAAGAAAGAATTCTGAACTTTTTAAGAGCAAACAACCAGATCACATTTAAGGGTATCCTTATTAGACCAACAGAAGATTTCTCAGCAGAAACTCTATAGGTCAAGAGTGAATGCAATGATGTATTTCCTTTTTTTGACATAAAATATAACAAAAATTATTATACTCAGTGAAGCTAACTTCAGAAATGAATGAAAAAACAAGCCTTTCCAAGACAGGCAAAAACAGCAAATTAATGTAACCCAGACCAATCTTACAAAAGATGCTTAAAAGAATCCCACTACCAGGAAAAAAAAAAAAAAGATAATTGTCATCATGCAAACATGTGAAAGTAAAAATCTCATTAGAAAAGTAGACACATGAGAGAAATAGAAAAGAAACATACCTGATAGAGTAAACCATCAAACCATCGTGACCCACAAGAAAAAATGGAAAGGCCAAAGAACATTAAAAACAACCCGAAAAAAAAATGTCAGGAGTCTTTACTTATCAATAATAACTCTCAATGTGTCGACACAGACTAAATTCTCCAATAAAAGATAGAGATGGACTGAATGAATAGAATAAGCAAGACACAACTTTATTCTGCCAACAATAAACTCATTTGGCAGTAAAGACACACATAGATTCAATGTGAGAGTATGGAAATGATATTCCAAACAATGGAAAGTGAATGCAAGCAAGAATAGCTATACAAACACCTGACAAAACCAACTTTAAGACAAAAACTGGAAGAAGGCAAAGAAGGTCACTACATAATCATCAAGAGACTGATTCAGCAAGAATCTATAACAATTTTAAATGTATATGCACCTAAATCCAAAGAACCAATTTCATGAAACAGATACTATTATGTATAAAGGAAGAGAGAGTTCCCAGACAATAATATAGTGTGGAATTTGTACAGCACATTTCCATGAATGGACAGATCATCCAGAACAACAATAACAAAAAAATAAATAAATAAACAAAGAACACCACAGTTAACCTATATCGTAAGATCAAATGGACACAACAGTCATTTACAGAATATTTCACACAAGAGCTGTCAAATACATTATTTTTTAAATCAGTTCACAGAATTTTCTCTAGGGAAAAGCAGGTACTAGGCCATAAACAAAGTCTTATGTTTTACAAAATTCAAACATTTTTTCTGATCACAATGGAAGAAAACTAGAAGTTGAAAACAAAAGAATTTGGGAATTATATAGAAGCAGGAACACTATACACTTTTGTATATATATTGGTACACTGAGAAAGTGAAAGGCAAATTTGAAAATTCATTAAAACAAATAAAATGGAAATATACTGGGAGACATCAAAATCAATGCTGAGAGAGAAATTTTCAGCAATGTGTTCCTATTAAAAAGTAATAAAATAAAACTAGAAAGATCTCAAATAAATAGCTAATGTTACATTTATAGAACTTAAGTTAGTAAAATTTTTAAAAAGTGTGAGAGAAATAAAATAAAGATAAAAATAAAACTAATTAATGAAACAAAGAGTTGGTTCTTTGAAATTATAAGCAAAATTGACAAACTTTTAGATGTGATAATCAAAAACAAAAGATCCAAATGAATAAAAACATAGATGAAAAAGTAGTTAGAATTGATACTACAGAAACACAAAAGATCATTAGGAGTTATTGTGAAAAAATATATTTTTCCAACAAATTGGAAAATCTAAAGAAATTAACAAATTTCTGGACACATATTATTTACCAAAATCAAACAATGATGATGTAAAAGAATTGAATAGACCAATAACAAGTAATAAGAAAAAATCAGTTATAAAATAGTCTTCTAACAATGAAGAATTTAGGACCAAATTAATTTTACCAACTACTGAATTTTACCAAACTTTTAAAGAACCAATTCCAAATCTTCTCAAACTGCAATAGAATTGTAAGTGAGTGAACTCTTAGAAACTCATCCTATGAGGTCCCCATTATCCTGTTATCAACAGCAGAAAAGAATGCAAGAACGCATAATGCTAAAGACCAAATTTCTGGGGAATACAGATGCAAAAATTCTTACCAAAATAATAGAAAATCAAATTCAATAACCCATGAAAACTATCATCAGATACAGTGGTGCACACCTGTAATCCCAGAGGCTAGGGAGGCTGAGAAAGGAAGATTGCCAGTTCAGAACCAGCCTCACCCACTCAGCAAGGCTCTAAGCAACTCAGTGAGACCCTGTTTCTAAATAAAATACAAAATAGGGTTGGGGATGTGGCTCAATGGTTGAGGGTCCCTGAGTTCAACCCCTGGTCACCCCTTCCCCCAAAAACACATGTTGAATTTGGTTCTATTATAAAAGATGTAAGAATGACCCAACATATTTCAATCAATAATCATATGAACATCTCTTCATACTTGGAGAAGTCATTTGATAAAATTCAACATTTTTTTATGATAGAAACCCTGAACAAATCACATATGGAAGGACTGAACCTCAATACAAAAAAAAAGTACACATGACACAACACCAGCCCAACAACAAAGTAATGGGTAAAAGCTCAAAGTGTTTCCTCTGAGACCAGAAACAAGACCAAGGTCTGGACTCTCGCCTCTCTTACTCAAAATAATGGTAGAAGTTTTTTCCAGAGAAATTAACAATAAAGAGAAATAATGCACATAGGAATGGAGAAAGTAAAGTATTGGTGTTTACAAATGATAGGATTTTATGCGTAAAAAAAACCAAAAACCCAAAACTAATTCACCAAATGATTATAGGCACTGACCAAAAAATTCAGTAAAATAGTGAGATACAAAATTAACGTGCAAAAATCATTAAATTTTTATAGCCAATAATAAAACTGCCAAGATAAAAATCATAAAGTATTCCCCATTCATAATAATTACAGAATGTAATAAAATACTCAGGAACACACACAACCAAGGAAGTGAGAACTCTCCAATGAAAATTACAAAATACTGATGGAAAAAAAATTTAAGAAGATGTAAAAAGATGAAAAATACATCTTATGTTGAAGGCTTGGAAGAATTAATATTGCCAAAATTTCCACACTACCCAAAGCAATCTACAAGTCTAAAGCAATGCCCATCAAAATGCCAAGATATTCTTTATAAATCTAAAAAAATAAAACTCCTAAAATTATAAGATTTCTAAATAGGAAAAGGTACCTTGAGTAAAATGAACAAAGTTGAAGGCATCACAATACCAGATTTGACGACTTATTACACAGGGATAGTAACCAAGAGAGCCTGGTATTGATATAAAAAGATATGCATAGACCAATAAAACAATATAGAGGTCTTGGAAATAAACCTACATCTGTGACCAACTGATTTTCAGCAAAGGCAAAAACAACATATAGCGGAAGAAAAGCAGCTTCTTCAATAAATGAGGATTGAAACTTGACACCCATTATCTCACCCTATTAAAAAAAATCAATCAATATGGGTCAAAGATATTAATATAAGATTTAAAACTCCTAAGATACTAGAAGAAAATATAAATAAGACCCTTCAGAACATTGGTAAAAGCAATGATTTTCTGGCGAGGCCTCCAAATGCACAACAAACAAAAGCAAATTCTGACAAGTGTGATTATATCAAACTAAAAAGCTGCTACCTATCAAAGGGAATAATGAACAGAGTGAATACTATCTACAGATGGGGAGAAAACAGTTGTCAACTATTCACCTGACAGTGGTTATTATCCACAATGTATAAGGAATTGAAAAAAACTTAACAAGTAATCCAACTAAGAAATGGGCAAATGTTGTGTGCACTTCTCAAAAGGATAAATAAAAATGGCCAACAAATACATTTTAAAAACCCATTCAATATAATTATCTATCAGGAAAATGGAAGAAGGAATTGTTGAGAAAAAGAAACTGTTGTACACTGTCAGTAGGGACGCCAATCAGCATAAACATTATGTAGAATTGAAATTCCTAAGAGAACTGAAAATAGGCAAGCATGGTGGCATGTACCTACAGTCCCAGCTACTGGTGGCTGAGGCTAGAAGAGCTCAAGTTCAAGCCCAGTTTATGAAACACATTGAAATCCTGTCTAAAAAATAAATAAAATACAAAAAAAAATTAGATTTGCCATATGATCCAACCATGCCACTTCTGGGTATATATCCAAAGCAAATAAAGTCAGCAAATGAGATACCTGCATGATCATGTTTACTGTGACACTATTCACCAAATCTAAGCATCCCTAGATGCCATCAGCAGATGAATGGATAAATAAAATGTGATGTACATATACAATGGAGTATTATTTACCCCTAAAGAAGAGATGAAATCCTGCCATTTACTGTACAATGAACAGAATTGGAAGACATTAGGTTAAGTGAGTGAAATAAACCAGACAGAAAGATGAGTATCACATGTTCATTCTCATATTCGTAAATTAATAAATGTCAACCAGAAAGTAGAACAATGAGTAGCAATAATTGGGAAGGGTAGACATGGAGAAAGGAAACCTGAATTGGATCAGTGTTTGTTGTATGCATGTATGAGAATATCAGGCTGAACCTCATTAATATGTACAATTAATGTGTGCTCATTAAAAAATGAGCTAAAGATCTGATATTTCTCAAAAGGGAGATGCTAATGGACAACTGTTGTATGAAAACATGTTCAACATCACTGATCATCAGAGCATTAGTGGAATGCCAATCATAACCACAGTGATAATATCACCTCATGCCAGTTAAAATGCCCATTAACTAAAAAGAGAAAATATAACAAGTGTTGGTGAGGAGGTGGAGAAAGTGAACCCTTCTAGACTAATAAAGGGAATATAAATTTACGCCACCATTATGAAAAACAACCTGTATTTTTTTCTCCAAAATAGTAAAATGATGATCACTATGTGGTTCACCTATCTCGTTACTCGATATGATGTCATTAATAGCAGTGCCATCAGTATGTTAAGGAGACATCTGCACTCCTCTGTTCACTGTAGCATTTTTCACAATCACCAAGATATGGAATCAACCTAAGTGTCCATCAACAGATGGATGAATAAAGAAAATGCAGTGTGTATACACAATAAAATACTATTTGGCCACAAAAATAAATGAGATCCTGCCATTTGAGACAACAAGGATGGACCTGGAGGTCACTATGTTAAATGAAATCGACCAGACTTAGGCAGACAAACATCACATGACCTTACTTCTGTACGAAATCTAAACACTGACTCCTCATCAGAAGAGAATAGAAATGTAGCCACCAGAGGGTTGGTGTCAATGCAGAGTTGAGGAAATAGGGGGTAGAAGTCAAGGCATATCTAATGACTGTTAGGTAGGAAGAATAAATTTCAAGAGACCTACTGTACAGCAATGTGAGAAGAAAATATATTGCATTCTTGCAAAATATAGAGAGAATAGATGTTACATACTTTTAGAGCAAAAACACTATGAAGTATGCATTTGTTAATTAGCTAGATTTCAAGTACTCCAACAATCATGTCATACATGATATAATGTTATTAATCAATTTAAAAATTTAAAAAATATATTTAAATATAATAAAAACGGGATAGAAAAATCACAAGACTTCTAGAAACTTTTTGATAGCCATAAAAACCTGTGCTTTAACATGACTAGAGACTGCCATCATAAGCTTCAACAGGGGAAGAAAACTGGTCAAAATGGAACTTAACTAAGACAATTCCTTTATTTTTGCTTAAGAGTAGAACACAGAAGACTATTGCAGAAAGAATGTTTCTGTGGTGCAGAGTCAAGAGAAAGGGCAAAAAGACAAAACAGAAAAAGAAGTTAAAAATTACAGTACTTTAGAAATCAATTATTTCTCACAGCATATTTATACCTTTTAAGACCATATACCTGGTAAGTGCACCATGATGAATTCTAATTTATCTCACTTCTACAATGTAATTTCTCTAGCTATAATTTACAATTTAATTATGTTCTTAATTAGCCATCTCTGTTCAAGGAATGATATGCCCCTAGAGTGCCAGAATACAATTATTCATCCACCAACTTTATAGCGAACATCTTACATGGACGACCAGCACTCCTTGACTAGAAAGAGGACTTCTGGCTGGGAGATGCCAAGGACCTCAGAGAGGAGGTGGTGTGAAAACTGACCTTAATAGACGGGTAGGAAATTAGGTAAAATGACAGAGGTGTGTCTCATCAGTGCTATCCTGCAAAATTGTTCAACAAACCCATCCAAGAATTATTCATTATTTAATTTCCTCAGAGGTCAATCTTTGACATATTATCTACTATTATTTACACTACAGCATGAGAAGTTGCAAGTTAATTTGCAGGTGTTTATGCTAGAAGGCAAGTTCCAGGTTTGAATCCCAGCTAGTAATGTTATTCTACCATTTTCCCCATCTATTCCTATATACATTTGTTTCTTCAAATGTTCTTTCAATTAAGCTTCACCACACCTTGTTAGGCCCTCCTTAATATGTTAAATAAATCATTTTAGATTAGTAAGAGGGTCACACATACAGCTTAATAAAAATTACATTTTGAAAACAGATTGTAATTAAAAAAAGGACAAGAACTATCAAAGTACAGAGAAACGAGTGATAAAAAAACAAAATTTGTATATATAAGAACCAGCAAAGAAAATCCTCTTTACTTCAACAAATTGGGACTAAGGTTTGTTGCAAGAGGATACCAAAAACACTTTTCATGCATGAATGAGACTGGATGATCTTTAATCAAAAGAAGCAAACTTTCAAAAGCATAATGCAAAATAAACTGAATAAAAAGTATTTTCATTAATATTAATGACTGACCAGTAATCAATTTCTTCAATGCCATTGTTGAGCTCAATGACCTATCTGTACCTTTGGGTACAGATGCCTATATTACATGTTATTTAAAATTCTGTTTTTATTCTGACAATAAAATTTCATTTTTCTGTGAAGGTTATTAGTTCAGGTGCTTTTTACCACCTCCCAGATATGTCAGTATCAATTACTTTTGTAAGGATTTGCTCTATTCAAGTACAAAATAATTGTTTTCTGAATTTATTAAAACAGTGGAATTACTATGACAAATGGAGAATGGTGAAGAAAATTTGGAAAAAAAAAATACAGGCCTACTTTTCTAATGGTTACAGAGATGCTTTGACCACAATTAGGCAAGTAAAATTTCAGGTAGAATTAGAAAGGTTGAATGTGCTTTAATGCCCAATAACAGTGAGCAATGAAGGTTGAGGATTCAAGTTTGGAACCAGTCCATCAGCACCCAGTGGCAGAAGGCCCTGCTTTGTTTACCCCTTATAAAGCTGTCTAGAGCAGAAGAATACATAGGCAAAATGTCCCACATGGGTCTCGGCTGATATAGGGGTGCTCCCTATTGAATTTAAGATTGTTTGCATTTCATTACTAATGTTTGCATAACCAGCCTATTAAACGCTTTTGAGTTATTCCTCTGCTCTGATGACTTTTTATCCCCAAACCAAATGTGACATTTCCAAAGGACCTAATCTTAGTTCATTACAAAAATAGATGGAGAACTGATTTACTTTGAAACTAGTGACTGCTGGAGTGGAGAAAAGAAGGCTCTGGGTAGGAACCACTGTTCTTAAAGCTTTCACCTAAGAGGATATATGAGTCTGTAAAAGTCAGAACATGGCAATGTTATTTTCCTTTCTCTTTTGGATAACAAGATTTGGCTGGTCCTTAACAGTGAGTGTGACTCTCTCCTGAGCTGTCAGGGTTTTGCTGCCCTATATCACGCATCCCCAGAGCCCTATTTTGTAAACAGAAGCCACTAATAAAAGTGACCTTAATGGCTGATTTGGGTGCTTCTTAAAATGCGCCTGCATCCTCCATGGACCAGACAGGAGCAGCAGCAAGCGGAGGCGGCCTCTGTTGTGAGCCTTCAGGTGGCATTAAGGTGTCATTGAGTCAACAGATCATGACAGCTCCTTTGCAAAACTCCAGCTCCAGGTCACCACACTCTGCCCAGGGAGTTCGAGGGAGATTTTAACAGCCCGAAGTGTGACTTAATGAAATTCAAGGGGAAGAAGGGATGTGCTTCAGTCTTGTGAAAAGAATAGAATATCCAGGGGAGTGAACAACAGTCAAAGAAAGGTGGGCTACAGGGGAATGGAAAGATGGAAAGACATTCTGGGGGTTATGGTGACCTTAAAACATCAATATTTACCCTTACAAGTTAAAGAGTTAGTTTTCTCCTAAATGCTCAGACTTCCCTAAACATACCCACCCTCCCACAAACAATTGGCTTAGTTTTAATTTAGTTCTGTTTTTTAAATGTCCTTTTCTAAGCCACCAAAACAGACATACCTGAACTATTTTGACCTACGGTCATTAGTAGATGTTTTTGTTAATATTTTTATCAAATCAGGTATATGTATATTTTTAATTCCTATATGAGTCTGTGATGTACTATCTTAAGGAGAAATAACATGGGGAAACTACATTATTCAATAAATCAATCACTTGCCAAGCCCATGGCTTTCCTGGATGGAAACCTTCCACCTTCCACTTTTGTGTATTAAACAGAATTTCCACAACTGAGGTTTGAACACAGGTGCAAGAAAGAAAATAAGAGTTGAGAACCTGACTTGAACCTCAGGAAAAGTTGACTAACTGGCCCTAATGGTAGAATATATTCATTTTCTTAACCAGGAATATTACCAGCTTAATAGTAGCTACCATTTATAACAGCTTTCATTGAATGACACCATACTAAGTTTATATATATGTAAAATTTCTGCAATACTGTGGGTTGAACCCAGGACCTTATGGATGGTAGGCAAGATCTCTCTCAAGTTATGTTTCTGGATTTTTTTCAGTTTGACACAGGTGCCCAGACTTGAGATATTCCTGCGTTAGCCTCCATAGTAGCAGGGATTACAGGCACATAACACCAGTACCTGTTGTACATATTATTTTTATACCTGAAATCACTCTTCAAAAAAGATATGGTGTTTCTTCCATTTTATAAAGAGAAAAGAGAAGAATCCTACCAAATATCAATCTTTTAAGAAATCTGAACCAAGATTTCCATGGCTAGATCATGGCTTCGAAGTTTGTACTTCTGAATCAGGATTTCCAGCACAGTTTAGTATTATCCTGTTGTCCCTGATGTTGCTTTAAAGCAGTGGTTCTTATTTTCCTTTTCAAAAAAAAAAAAAAAGCTAAAGCTAAAGCAGTGGTTCTTAAATCTGCCTCAGACTCACCTGTAGGGCTTCTTAAACCACAGATTGCTGGACTGCACCCCTTCTGACTAAGGAATTTCCTGGTGGTACTTGAGAATCTGCATCTATGATTCCGGCACCCCATGCAGGTAGGAGCCTGCTACCCAGGCCACTGTGGTAGTTGAGGCAGGAGGATTACTGGAACCCAGGATTTCACTAGCCTGGGCAATATAAGGAGATCCCGCCTCAAAAAAAAAAGTATCTTTAACAAGCTCCCAGGTGGTGTTGGTGATGCATGCCCACACTTTAGGAATAATCACTCAAAGCTGTGAGTGAATTTTACTAAGTTTCTCTATCACCTGTTCAGAATAAACAAGTATGCCCTTTACCAAAGCAAAGGGCTTCACACCTTTGTCTCTTATCGGGAGGTGATGCTGCTATTACTTGGCATAAAAAAGCATGCTGGATCTATGATTCCAGGTTAAAGAAATTCCTGTATATGTTTAATGAAAATCTTTGCAAAACATTCTGATGGGTTAAGTTGGAAATTTGACAGTTGAGAATAAAGAAGTCTGTGTTTTTCATTTTGTTCTGTTTTCTGTGATAAAGGGGATTCAACTCAGGATGGTTTTAACACTGAGCTACATCCTCACTTCTTCTTTTTTTTTTCTTTTAATTTTTTTATTAATTTTTTATTTTTTTATTGGTTGTTCACAACATTACAAAGCTCTTGACATATCATATTTCATACATTAGATTGAAGTGGGTTATGAACTCCCAATTTTACCCCAAATGCAGATTGCAGAATCACGTCGGTTACACATCCACAATTTTACATAATGCCCAATTAGTAATTGTTGTATTCTGCTACCTTTCCTATCCCCTACTATCCCCTCTCCCCTCCCCTCCCATCTTCTCTCTCTACCCCATCTACTGTAATTCATTACTCTCCTTATTTATTATCCCATTCTCCTCACAACCTCTTATATGTAATTTTGTATAGCAATGAGTGTCTCCCTCCATTTCCATGCAATTTCCCTTTACTCTTCCTTTCCCTCCCATCTCATGACTCTGTTTAATGTTAGTCTTTTCTTCCTGCTCTTCCTCCTTGCTCTGTTCATAGTTGCTCTCATTATATCAAAGAAGACATTTGGTATTTGTTTTTTAGGGATTGACTAGCTTCACTAAGCATAATCTGCTCTAGTGCCATCCATTTCCCTGCAAATTCTATGATTTTGTCATTTTTTATTGCTGCATAGTACTCCATTGTGTATAGATGCCACATTTTTTTATCCATTCATCTATTGAAGGGCATCTGGGTTGGTTCCACAGTCTAGCTATTGTGAATTGTGCTGCTATGAACATTGATATGGCAGCATCCCTGTAGCATGCTCTTTTAAGGTCTTCAGGGAATAGTCCGAGAAGGGCAATAGCAGGGTCAAATGGTGGTTCCATTCCCAGCTTTCCCAGGAATCTCCAAACTGCTTTCCAAATTGGCCGCACCAATTTGCAGTCCCACCAGCAATGTACAAGAGTACCCTTTTCTCCACATCCTCACCAGCACTTGTTGTTGTTTGACTTCATAGTGGCTGCCAATCTTACTGGAGTGAGATGGTATCTTAGGGTGGTTTTGATTTGAATTTCTCTGACTACTAGAGATGGTGAACATTTTTTCACGTACTTGTTGATTAATTGTATGTCCTCCTCTGAGAAGTGTCTGTTCAGATCCTTGGCCCATTTGTTGATTGGGTTATTTGTTATCTTATTGTCTAATTTTTTGAGTTCTTTGTATACTCTGGATATTAGGGCTCTATCTGAATTGTGAGGAGTAAAAATTTGTTCCCAGGATGTAGGCTCCCTATTTACCTCTCTTATTGTTTCTCTTGCTGAGAAAAAACTTTTTAGTTTAAGTAAGTCCCATTTGTTGATTCTTGTAATTAACTCTTGTGCTATGGGTGTCCTATTAAGGAATTTGGAGCCCAACCCCACAATATGTAGATCGGAGCCAACTTTTTCTTCTATCAGACGCAGAGTCTCTGATTTGATATCAAGCTCCTTGATCCATTTAGAGTTAACTTTTGTGCATGGCGAGAGGAAGGGATTCACTTTCATTTTTTTGCATATGGATTTCCAGTTTTCCCAGCACCATTTGTTGAAGATGCTATCCTTCCTCCATTGCATGCTTTTAGCCCCTTTATCAAATATAAGATAGTTGTAACTTTGTGGATTAGTCTCTGTGTCCTCTATTCTATACCATTGGTCCACTCGCCTGTTTTGGTACCAGTACCATGCTGTTTTTGTCACTATTGCTCTGTAATATAGTTTGAAATCTGGTATCGCTATACCGCCTGATTCACACTTCCTGCTTAAAATTGCTTTTGCTATTCTGGGTCTTTTATTTTTCCATATGGATTTCATGATTGCTTTATCTATTTCTACAAGAAATGCCATTGGGATTTTGATTGGCATTGCATTAAACCTACAGAGAACTTTTGGTAATACCGCCATTTTGATAATGTTAGTTCTGCCTATCCATGAACAGGGTATATTTTTCCATCTTCTAAGATCTTCTTCTACTTCTCTTTTTAGGGTTCTGTAGTTTTCATTGTATAAATCTTTCACCTCTTTTGTTAGGTTGATTCCCAAGTATTTTATTTTTTGGAGGATATTGTGAATGGAGTGTTTTTCCTTATTTCCGTTTCAGAAGTTTTGTCGCTGATATACAGAAATGCCTTTGATTTATGCGTGTTGATTTTATATCCTGCCACTTTGCTGAATTCATTTATTAGTTCTAGTAGTTTCTTTGTAGACCCTTTTGGTCACCCGGCAAAGGGAAAAAACTGTCGCCATTTGCAAGAGATACCACCATGGCAGACAACTGACGTCATCAGACTGCGGCGGAGGAGATAACTTCATTGAAACCTGCGGCTACAGGTGTGTAATTCGCTAGCCTTCCCTCTCCACACATCGGGGAAACCTTAAGGGCCAATCCCAGCTCTCCTGTAAGGGCCTCTCCCAGCTCTCCCGTGAGCATGGTAGCCAGACCTAGGGAATTAGAGGTGGCGCGGGACCCGCGGCGCAGGACTACTGCTCCCACCAGTGCAGACAGCTGAGGTCTCTTGCACCAGCTACTGGGGGTGTGGCTACCGGAGGGGCAGTAAAATTCGCTGAGGATTCTCAGCCCCAAGCTCTACAAACTTAGGGTCTGAGGGATTGGCAAACTGGAAGAGTGTGCCCAGTCATTCATGACAACAAGGCTCCTGGGAGCAGCAGACCTGGCGTGTACCCAGTATTGTGGTGAGCGGCACCCGTGAGAGGGGCCTGGCTAGAGGAAAAGTGGGGAAGTGACTAGACACAAGAGGACACCCTAGGCACCCAGGATTGGAGACTCGCCCAGTCTGGGAGGAGGAGCTGCTGCACAGTGATTGGTTTCCTCGTATTGATAGGAGAAACTTGGCCTGGTGGTCACAGCGCCACCTACTGGAAGAGAAGTTAATCAAACTCTAAGACTGCATTTATTAGTTTTTTTTTTCTTTTTTTTTTTTTAATTTTGATTTCAGGTTTTCTTTCATTTTCATTTTTCTTTCTTGTTTTTTTAATTTTTTTTTTACAATTTTTTTCTTCCAATTTTAATTTTAATTTTTTTTTATTAATTAAATTTTTTTTTTCTTTTTTTATTTCCTATTTTTTTCTTCTTTTGTCTTTTCATTTCTTTTCAATTATCTTACCCCCCCCTTCCTTGAATTCTACCTGCTTACTCTCATTCTCTTTAGTGACTTTTTCCCTTCCCTTCTAATACCTTTCCTCCCAAGCATCAAATAAATTTATAGGAGTAAACAGTAACTCAGCAGTCAAACAGAACAAGAAGTAACATGAGCAGCTTCAAAAAGCAAGGAAGAAAAGGAGTACAAACAATGCAGGACAGCCTAAATATTCAGGAGGACCTAGAGTCATCAGAAAAATGGTCATATAAAGAACTCAAGGAACACCTTAGACAGATGGAATGGAATCTTAAAGAGGATAAGAGACAGCAAATTCAAGCAGCGAAAGAACACATTGAGAATGTATTACACAAACAGATAAAAGAAGAAGTTAAGCACCTTTATCAGGAGATAGAGATTATAAAAAAGAATCAAACCATAATCTTAGAAATGAAGAAAACTATAAACCAAATTTTTCTTTTAATTTTAAGTCAGGGTCTTGCTATGTTGCTAAAGCTGACCTGAAATTCAAGATCCTCCTTCCTTAGCCTCGTGAGTAACTGGGATTACAGGCATGCAGTACTTGTGCTTTCTTTTTAATAGATAGTATTTTTATTTTTTTATAAGAGAAATAATAGAGCTGATAAGTAGCATTTCAACTTAAAATATGTCAAAAAATAAAGTCCTTTTAAAATTTTTACAAATATGACATACATCAAGGTCTCAGGACATGTATCTGTGTGTGCACAGATGCAAGTAAGCCATAGTGTGATGAGTCCTGAAGGAAATTATAATTAGGCCCAAATCTACACTTGGAAGTAAGTAGTCTTGTCAGAAGTATTATACCACACGTATCCCTTTCCCATAATATTAGACAGATTATTAAGTGAGGACCATGGATACATTTGAAAGAAATGTTTTTGGAAAAGTAGCCATTAAATCTGACACTTTGCTGTTAATGTTTAATAATCTAATAATCTTTATAGAGATATGTCATGGTAAAATTGTCAAGGAAATAGTTTTGAATCATTTTCTCTAGAATGGTTAGTAATTCTTGCTTAACATGAAAATTGAAGACAAATTGATATACTTTTTGTAATAATACTGTATGATATACTGTTTTATAGATGGTTGTTCTTTGCAACATAAATAGTAATAAGTGCTGTTTTGACAAGTGACACACTGAATCTTTTTTTTGTAGTGAGTATACTATAGTATATAATATTGTTTTTACTTTATATTTGCACTAGGGGGTAACTTAAGACTTTGGATTTTCTTATGATATTAATTTCAACAATCTGAGTTTAGTTTTACAGTTAGTTAATGAGTTTTCTCTCTTTTATTTCTACTTGTTGAGAATTTACTGGTTTGAGTTTTTGTGTTCAAATTACTTTCATGAAATAATTAATTGTATGAATCTATAATATCATCCAGTGGGATAAAATGTTTTATGTTCTTGCTTGTTTTTACTTTTAAACTGATAATTTAAATGTTATAAAACAATTCTTTCAACTCTCAAGAGCTGAATAATAGTAAAGGAAAATTTGCATTTTGGTTGTTTGATTTCATTTCATTTTGTTTTCCTTAGAATCTGCCTCATTCATTCTCAAGTTAATGAGAAAAAAATGTGTAAGAATAATTTTTCAAACTGTTCCTTTTCCTGGTATTTTACTCCCCATCTTCTTACACCTATTAACACAATTTCAAATAAAAAAAAATTTGAGATTTTGACAGATAATGGGCATAACATGTTATGTGCTTCTCATGGCTGAGTTAGTTTATTTTTGCAGGAATATTTTGTCATGACTTTATAAAAGCAACCTATGTGTTTAGTTTATCATGTGCTGTGTGTTCAGTAATGTAGACTGGACACAGCTCATGCTCTTCCTTTAATTGCATCTATTCTTTGAGCTCTCATCTTAATAATCCTTTGTTTAATGGTATAGTAAAAAATCTTCACAAGATTAATTATAGAGAACACATTGTAATTTCTAGAAAGATGTCATAGAGTCTAATATTAAAGGAAATATCACTGCAGAAAGTAATTTTAAATCTTACTTCTTGCATTTCTGTCCTTCCATGATCATTCACTGGATTAGACAAAGTTTGTTATAACCAAAAAAAAAAAGAAAAAGTGCAAAAGTTGAGAAAATTTTGTCACATTAGTGGTGATCAGAGTATATCAAATTATCAAGTCTAGCTTTTACCTGTGTGAATTAACTGTGTATGGTATAGTATATAAGGGTCCTGGCATTTGTAGGGAATCCAACAAAAACTACAGAGGGTGTGCACCATGTCTCTTATTATTACAAATGAATGATAGACAAAAGCAGGGTTTGTAGTGAACCCAGGAAAAGCATGTTCTGGTTGGAGCTCAGGCAAAAGCCTAGCAATTTCTATAGTGTAGACAGGAAAAAGACAGAGGTCACATTTCCAGGATGGTCATGTGAACTGGAAACACATGAGAGAACACTGGCTATTCCAACATTCAGAGCCGCAATGGATAAGCCTCAAAGCTATACTCCTAATGTTCACTTAATGGTGAGTCTTGAGACATGAATTGTTCTCACCAAAGTACTCCATATACAATAATGAATTAAAAATATCAAATAACTAAATGTAAGAGTTAAAGACATAAAACTCTTAGAAAAAAAAAACTAGTAAAGTTTGTGAACTTGTATTAGGTGATGTCTTCTTATATAGGACACAAAAAGCATGTGTCAAAAAAAATAATTAAGTTGTATGATACCAAAATTAACATTTTGACTTCAAAGGATATTGTCAATAGATAACTGTAGAATGGAATAATTTTGCAAATCATATATCTGACAGAGGACTGAAATAAAAATATACATAGGATCCTTAAAACTGAATAAAAAGACAAATAACAAATGGGCAAATAATCTAAGAAAAAAACTTTTTAAAATACGTTAATGCCAAGAAGCATATGAAAACATGTTGAGCTGAGTGCAGTGGTGCACACCTACAGGAGACTGAGGCAGGAGGATTGAAAGCCTAAAGCTAAACAGCAACTTAGTGAGGCCTTGAGCAACTTAACAAGATCCTGTCTTAAAAAAGATTAATAATTTTTTAAAATAGGCTGAGCATGTAGTTCAGTGATTGAAGAACCCTGGGTTCAATCCTTGGGACCAAAAAATAAACATACAAGTAAAACAAAACAAAACAAAAACATGCTCAACATTAGCTATCAATGAAATGAAAATCAAAACCACAATGAGATACCATTTTACTACAATTATACCTTTCATTGAAATGACAGATAATCACAATTATTGGAATGGTTTTAGAAAAACCTGAATCCTCATATACACTTATGGGAATATAAAATGGTGCTACCACTTTGTAAAACTATCTGTAAATTCTTCAGAAGTATTAATACAGAGCTATCTCATGATTTATATATCCAATTCCTAGGCATATTCACAATAAAAAATAACATATGTCTACTTTTATGTAGATGATCATTCTCACATGTACATGAGAACCCTGAATGGAGGAAGACTTGTGTGCAGCAACCCCTCTCACATACACAAACACACAGTACTCACCTTGGTGATGCAGTTTGAACTAGTTTGAATGAAATATTTTCAACATAATAAGCTTCCCATGAACTGGTACTTTTGCCCCCTTTTATTTTCTTTACATGTGAATCGTGCACTAATGTTTATAGCAACAATATTTACTAAGGTTAAAAGCTGAAAACAAACCAAATGTCCACTACATGAAAAAATGAATAAATAAAATATGGTATATTCACACAATGAAAATTATTGAACCATAACCATTTTGAAGTACTGGTAATTCCTACAAAATGGATTAAACTTGAAAATAATATGCTAAATGAAAGCAACCCATCACAAAGATAATACAATATGATTTTCTTCTGTGGAATCAGACAAATCTTTTGAAAAATAAAAGAGTCGTAGTTTTCTAGAGCTAAGGAAATTGGGGGCAAGTGAATAACTGATGATGGCCCTAGTGATTGTTTTTGGCCTTTTTAAAGAAGGATGACAATGTTCTAGTATTCATTGGGATGTTTGTATAATTATTAATATAATAAAAACCATTGTATTATTAAAAAGACTTCAGAGCTATACCAAACAATTTCTTGTAATGGATGAACCTTGTGATTATCACCATGATTTGAACAAAATATAAATAGGTCAAGGAAAAAAGTAACAGTTTAGAAGGTAAGTAGGATATTGACACCAATGCCTTCAAATTAGTTGCAAGGGAAGCACCAAGATTAGCTCTCTTGGTCTGTGCATGTGAGAGGATTTTCTGCAGTCAGCTTTCTTTACCCATTCATGTTTTCCAAAGGCTCTGGAATCCATCACAGGGATCTGAATGTATCTGCTTGGAATTGGTCCACAGGCCATAAAGAAGACACATTTGGCCATCTTGCTGAAATGCTTTTTGAACTGGGGACAGACTACTGAGTGCTTTCTGACTCTATTGGTGCAGAACGTAGACAGTTTTATGCAGAGGAAGGACTGGGGCATAGCCCAGTAGAGCCCAGTATTCACATGTGAAAGAGTGGCCAGATACTTTGTCCTTCTGCCTTGATTGATGAGTGCACAAGCTGTCTGCTCTGAAAGGAGCCTAATGCATTCAGTAGGAAGCACCCCACACAATGGGTGCTTTTACAAGATGCATTTATTCAAGCATATATTGATGCCAGAACATAAATGGTAATCTGTGGTCAGGGATTGGGCATTATCTTTGGCACAGCCATGGATGATGTATTTCTCTGTCCTATCTTGACTGCCTGAACAAAACCTCACCATTCTTCCCTCAGGACATGTTCAAGTTAATGCAGCAAAGGTGTTCTGGGTTGGGTATTGTAGAAGAATCTACATCTGTGCTGCACCTGATTGCAAGTAATCAGAAATGTGCCTTGGCTTGGGTCTGTTCATGGTGTTTCAGAATAAAGACACAGGTCCATTATGAATTTCATGAATAACCTTAGGTATCCATCAATGTGCAATGGATGTTCAATAGACATTTGTTTTTCAAAGATGGTTCTGCTAACTATAGAATTCTAGATTTTTTTTTCTATTAGTACATTAAAGATGTTCCTGCCATCCACATCTTAATTTCTCTGCAACTTCTTCCCTCCAACCCCAGCTCTCAGTTGCTGGCAAGATGTTCTCTTCACAACTAGTTTGGATCAATTTGATTCTATCATGCTTTCACAGAGTCATCTTCATGTTCCTTTTACATGGTGGGCCATTCAAACTTGTCCCTCAGATCAGCGATGCATTTACTGATTTTCAGAATGTTTTCTTTTTTCTCTGATTTATTTTATTTATTTCTCAAGCTCACTACACTTCTGTTTCTATTTCCAATGTCTAATCTGCCATTACTCATTGCATTTTTCAGCTAGATATTTTAGTCTTCCTCTCTGAAAGTTCGATTTGTTTATATCTTCCACATCTCTTAACTTTTTTGGTGTATGAAATATAATTATAAAATTATATTATAATTATAATTTATATTATAAATTATTATAATTAATTTATATTATAAATTATAATCATAAGATATAAATTATTATTATAAATTATATAAATATAATTATAACCACTGTTGGTAAAGACTTGGCCTGCTAGTTAACATTTTTGTCAGTTCTGGGATGGTTTCATTTTACTGACTTTTTTTTTCATCATAGTTTATATTTTAATCTTTCACTAGGTGCCAGACATTGCAAATGATTTTTTTTGTGTGTGTGTGAATAATTTCTTTTATGCCTGAAAATATTTTTGAGTTTCATCTGAAACTCAAGTTACTTGAAATCTCAGTTTGCCTGAAGTTACTCGGGTAAATTCACATTTTGGGAACTTGCCTTGAAGATTCAGTTGGTAGGTCCAGAGCATTTTTGGCCTAGTACTAGTTATTCCTGCTACTCAGACAAGACCCTTATGATTATCTCTATTCAGTGATTTGCATGGAGTTTTTAGAATCAGAGGGCAACAGGCAATATTCTCTGCCCCATATGAATGGCACTACTCCTTTCAGATAGTTCAATCCCATGTCTTGGGTGGTTTCCTCACAACCAGGTGCTGATTGGCACTTGGCCAAAGATTGGAAAGCAGGTTCTGCAGGTCTCTCTGCACTTATTATTATTCCAGTTTCTCTGGACTCCCTCAAGTGAGGACCTCCAATCAGGATTAGTCTCTCATCTATGCCTTGCACTGTCTGATATCCAGTGTCTTTCAAAACAGCTTTCAGATATTTTACCTGTTGGGTATTTTTGTTGTTCTTTCTTTTTCTTTTCTTTTTTTTTCATTTATATTGGCAAAAAGATAGTTCTTAAATCTACTACTCCATTTTTGTTGTTGTTGTTCAGAAATAGAAGTCCCTCAGCAATTAATTTTTAATGTGAATTAATAAAATCATTTATGTTGAGTTCTGATTGTGATTGGTTTATATTCCTAATCTAATCTATATTATGCTTTGACCATTAACTTAATGTGTGTAACCTCTAAATTTATTAGAGGAATGGATTAAATGTTATCTAAACACGGCACTGTTTAATTTGAAGTATTTTCTAGAGATTGGAAGATCATGACTACAAACTCTTAAGAAATGTCAATTTTTCATGGCCCTTTTTTTCCCTTTTTTATAACTCAGGAAATAGATTATTTTATTCTGACATTGATGCATGCTTAATATGAAGGAAATCCTAACCATAGAGTTAAATTTTTAAGAAATTGACGAGTTATCTGGAAAATACTATTGATTAAATAATAACTCAACATAATATATTTTTTCCAAATTTTAGCTATGGTCCTATGTGCATTTAATTAAAAAGATTAGTTTTATCAGTGTTTTAGAGACAGTAATTTAAATACATCTTTTCTTGTAAGGTTTCCCTATTTGCACTGATTATAATTTGTAGAAGCCAATTTCATACTGAAAATCAAGGAACGTCACATACCATGGTTAATTGTGAAAGCTGAACTTCTAACACATTTTATCCAAACTGATTAGGAACTCTATCTCTTAAAATCAGACATACATTTTCATTGCTGGGAACTGGTGATGATTGACAGGGTATGGACCTACTGTCTTTGCCCTCCTTTTGCTTCACCTGAAAATCATTAGCATTAGCAAGAATTGGCTATTTTCCAGAGACTTCCAATCTGGAAAGAAAGAGAAATTGAGCAGATATCCAGAATATGGAATGATGAGAGGTGTAAAGAAAGTCAGATGCAGTGAGCATGTTGAAGACCGAAGTGTGCACAGAGAGAATTGGTAGAAAAAACCTGGACTTCGATTTCCAGAGGAGAGTATTCTCAGAAGTGAAAACCTGTCTAGGAGGGAGAATCATTAGGTTTCTCAACTTCTAACTTTTTCTTTTCTTTGGTACAGGTGTAAAGAGAAAGAATAATACAGAAGGAGCCATGAAAATTCTTCTTAGAAACTAGATATGGAGGAAATATGCACCACTAGACTTAGAGTGGTCAAGAATAAGAATTCAAATACCTCTGGCTTAAGAGGCATTTATTGGTATGACTGTCACTTTACACACATAGGATATTTTTCTTTTTATTAAAGTTGTGGTAAAATGTATGATATAAAAGTTGGCATCTTATCCATTTTTACTTGCACAGATCAGTAACATTAAGTACATTTATATAGTTGTGCAACCATTATCACTAAACATCTCCAGAACTCTTTCTTTTTGCAAAACTAAAAATTTAGGCCCATAAAACAGTTGTTTGTTCTTGTCTTCCCAACATCAGGCAGCCACTGTGCAACTTTCTGCCTTTATGAACTTGACTATTCTCAGACATCTAAGTGGAATCAGAGTATTTGTAATTTTGTACCTGGCTTATTTTATTAAGTGTAATAACTACAGGTTGTAGGTGTCAGAATTTCTTTACTTTTAAAGACTGAATAATATTCCATTCTGTTTATATACTGCACTTTGCTTATTCAGTCATCATCAATTATACTTGCTTTCTTTTACATCTTGGCTATTGTGAATTATGCTACTTTGAAAAAGATTACATGAATATTTCTTCAAAGCCCTGTTTTTAATTATTCTGGATATGTACCCAGGAGTAAAATAGCTGAATCACATATTAATTCTATCTCTGATTTTTGGGGAACCACCCTATTGCTTTCCAAAATGGCTACACCACTTCATGCTGTCATTAACAGGGCACAAAGCTTCCAGTTTCTCTATCTTCACTAATATATATGTGTGTGTGTGTGTGTGTGTGTGTGTGTGTGTATGTATGTATATGTATATTTCTTATTCTAGTGTGGATCATTTTATTTTTAAATGAAACATCAAACCCATCTACATTTCTGGATCCTGTTGGGGACCGCAAATCAAGTCAAGACGGCGCCTGGCAGTTTGCCAGGAGGAGTGGTTTGTGAGGAAACGCCACTGAGCCTTTAAGATGGTGAGGATTCCTTATTGGCTAACTGCTGTATCTAGATGATGCTAATTGAGTTAAGCTGTGTGTAATCAGTTAGGTATATATACCTCTGCTGTTCTGCAAAAGCAGCTCCTGCTACCTTGGGTGCCCGCTACCTTGAGTTCCAGCTCAGTTCGAGCTGAGTTTCCCTGAAATAAAGCAGTTCCCCGCTTCAACCTTCAAGTTGCTTGTCACCTCCTGGTTATTTTGCCCAGCCGGACTGTGGCAGGATCCTATTGTTCAAACAATATTTCATGAATTTTTTTTTAAAGGACCAAATCAATACTCCTAAGTACATCCACAATTCCTTTGTAAAACTTAGAAAGAAATCAAGTTGTACAGAAAAATTTGTATCATCAAAAGTCATACTATGATGATAGAGAGGGTAGACTCCACTTTGTTTTGCAGGCCTCCTTGTTTTTCTGTGTTTCTATACCTCTAATGTTTTTGAAAACAAAAAAATTTCCAAAAGTGATTCACAATTAAGCATACAAACAATCAAAGAAAAATAAAAAAAGAATTCATTCCATTCCATTCCCTACTCTTTTCTTACAAATGCTGGTGTGAAGTCCCATCAGAATCAAGGAATACATAATTTCTATCTATTTGAATGTTTCAGAACACAGGAAAGTCCCAAATATCCTAAATTCACTGCTTAAAGCTAGTCGCTTAAAGCTAGTAGAAATCTAAACAAGAACTGGACGTAGATACTATAATTAAAAGGCAATGAAAAGAATGTATTAGCAAAATAAAATAATATATTTAAGTAATAATTTACTGTTCAATTATTTGAAGAAGTCTAGTCTATAAATGAAGTATATTATACCAATGGAAGGAAAAAATATCACCCTGAAAGACAAACTGAAAGAACAAAACCAGACTGAAAGACATAATAAAATTTCTAGACAACACAAATTATAAATATTTGGAAACTGGGCTAATGATATCCATCAGAAACATTTTCTTTTCTTTTTTAATTTTTAATTTGTGAACACAATTGTGACTATCTTTGGGGTCATGATGATGTTTTGATCCACCCATACATTGCAGAAATTTTCTGTAAAGCCAATTAATGGATTTATCATCTACTCATCTTTTTTTTTAAGTTGTCAATGGACCTTTATTTGATTTGTTTATATGCAGTGCTGAGAATCGAACCCTAGCACTAGGCAAGTGCTCTACCACTAAGCCACCACCCCAGTCCCTGGTCAAGTTATTTTTGTGGTAAATTATTTAAGAAATTTTGCAATGTGCACTATTGCTAATTGTCATCACCAAGCGTGCAAGAGATCACTAGAAGTTACCCTTCCCGTCTAACTGAAATTGTGTGCCCTTGTTCATCATGTCCATCTTCCCCACCCAGTCTCCACTGCTCAGAGTCTAGTGCCACTTTTCAATCTGTTTTTGACATTGACTTTTAAAAAATCCACATATAAGTGCCATCATAAAGTATTTGTTATTCAGTGTCTGGCTTATTTTATTCAACATAGTGTTTCCAGTTTTATCCCTGTTCTCAAAAATGACAGGATTTTTCCATTTTTAAGTTGTAGAGTATTCCAACCTGTAGTATATTTTCTTTATCAATTCATCTACTGTTGGACACTTAGATCACTCCATATCTTGGCTACTGTGAACAGTTCTACACTGAACATAGGACTGTAGATGTCCCTTTGATTTTATTTCCTTTAATGTATACAGACATATATGTCATATATATAATATATATGTATATTATATATAATATATATGCACATACATGTATACCCTGTACATACATGTGTAGTGTACATATTTGAAAATTTTATTTTTTGATCTTTGAGGAATGTCCAAATGATTTTCCAAAATGACTGCATTATTTTTTTTTACTCCTACAAAGTCTATGAGATGTGTTTTTCTTCACATTCTCAGCAACATTTGTCATTGAACTTTTTTATAATTGCATTTCAAACAGGTATAAGTTGATATATTATTGTGGTTTTAATTCATATTTTCCTAATAATTAGTAATATTGAACATGTTTTCATATTCCTGTTAATCATGTGTGTCTATTTTTCTGAGAAATATCTGTTTAGATCCTATGCTTATTTTTAAATTGGTTATTTGCTTTCTTGATACTGAATTTCACATTTCCAAATATTTTACATATTAGCCCTAATCAGATGTGAATTATTTCTATATTCACATAGAATAAAGCTTTCCATAGAGTCTATAAAACCAGTAAAGATATCATTATAAATATCAGAACACTAAGTATTTATTCACATTTATGTGTAAGAATAGGGCCACACCCTTTACTTCCATTACTTCATTTAATCCTTATAATCATTCCAGAAGCTAGGTCCTCTCATAGGTCTCAGTTTTACAGGTAAGGAAAGCTATATTCAGAGAGATTTTAAAAAGCATGCCAGAATTCCAGAGGTAGTCTAGTATTTCTCCAAATAGAAGCCCCCTCCTCAGAATTAAGCCATCTAGAAAAGACATTTAATATGCTATCAGTTTTAATACTGTACTGCTAACTGTTACAGAGAAAATTGTCAATGGATTTTGTAGCCAGTTTTCTACTGGCACTCGAATTATAAAAGCCTGAGATGAGTGTCCCTGTAAAATTGAGTTCCTCTTACTCTTTGATACCATCTGTGATCATATCAGCAGGTGTTAATTGTTCTTTTGATAATACCCAAACTAATCCTATTAAGGCTAACAGTGGGAGTGTGGCCTACTGCATCTTAGTACCAAGGTCCAAAACATGAAAGGGGATCTTATATCCATTTACACCTCCAGATAATATACTTTTTAACTGCAATGAAGTGGTCAATTCCCTAAAGATATTCTAAGCATCTGCCTGTAGTGTTAAATGAGTTCCTCTATCAGACTGATTAGGATAGACAAATTAATTGGAAAGGAAATTCATTGTACAATGTTGTGTACAATTTATGGGATTAAAAAAAAAAAACTTGTAAGATAAAGGAGACTTTTCTAATGTAGGAAGATGGAATTTCTGTTGATAAAAATGGAACCAATTAAAAAAATAGAATGGTTAATGGTTAATCATTTAATGCTCTATATGTAGGTCATTGTAAAATTTGTAAGCCATAAACAGTAAAATATTTTTCTCTATATTTTCTTGGAAGCCAAAAGAAAATCCAAAGATAAGATTTTGTAGAATTTTTTTCCTTTTAAGAGGGCAAAAATACTGTTTTGCCTTTGTTAGAAAGGTAAAAGGAAAGTTAAGAAATCAAATATGGAATTTGGCAATTTAATTTGAAATGCAAAGTGATGATTTTACAGTCTTTATGCAATTAAATATAATATATACCTATGTATATGAATGAATGCTTATATGAACAGAGTGTATGACTACACATTACAACATATGTTGCCTGGATTCATCCTTGGTGGTTAGAAAAAAGTATTTCCCAAATAAATGGTAAATTACATTAATTAGAAATGCATTGTTAAACTAACATTGTAGCCTAGTGTTTTGACCAGAGAGCTAATCAATGGTTTTGCACATCCCTTTTCTGGTGTGCTAAGAAGCCCTGATAGTTAAAGCATTGAATTGAGAACTGAAGTGTGAAAACTAACATTAGTTGATGTGTATATTTTGTCCTTAAGGTTTTGAAAGGAACTTTCATATCTACATAGTGTGAGATCCCACATGGGATCTCATGTCCACATGTCCCAATAAAATGGAAATGAAAGGTAGAGAAGTACACTAGCATAAAATTTATCAACATTGTTAGGCTAAACTTTTTTTTTTTAATTTCTACTTAAGTTACAGAGGCTGCAGCTGATTTCATAAGGATGTTGCCTTGGTTAAAATCTAGGAAAGAAATCCAAATGCTCCCCAATAAACTAAAACACTACATTACCTAGAAAGAAGGAACATTGGGAATGTTTTAGCATACATGTAAACAGATATTTTTCCCCTCTCCCAAATGTATTATAAGACACAATTAAGTAAAATTTTATACTCTAGTTTTTAAATCTACTTTTATCTTATAATTAAATTCACAGTTTTGTTCTGATGCATTCTGAGACAAGCAACATGTATATTTACACATGCACTCAAACACACATTGCCCATGTTCATAGAACACACTGAACCTCAACTCCAGATAAGTGTCTATACTTATCCCACACATTCTCTGCTCTTCTCCACATCAATTTCATCTACATACTAAGAATAATAACACATTCATGCATTTGTGCTATTTTAACACTGACTTATACATAGGTTAGGATGATAATTTTACTTTCTACAAAACTATATTTTAACCTTACATAAAAATATGGTATTATTTTCACTGTACTGTCTTGTAAACGGAGGTAATCAATTTATTTAACTCCAGTGAATATTTCTCTCAGTGAATAGTTGATAATAGCCTGCTTCTTATCTAAGTTTTACTATAAGCTAAAGGAAAATCTTATATTAGACCTAAATGACTCTCATAAGTAAGTAGATTTGTTTGGAAAACCATCATTGAGTTCCATACTTTTGATTTTCTATGGTATGTTCAAAATATTCAATATCAGCATTTTGCTTGATATGAAGAATCATATCAGAATTTTGATTCATATGAAGAATACTTTCCAGTTTTAAGAGAATTGTAAGACCCATAAAGTGAAGGAGACTAGCTTATAAATGTCATTTACTATATTGGAAGTATAATATATACATTAAGGGGTATAGGAATGTAGATGAGCTGTAGTACAGCTCTAAAAGAAGCTGGTTGAATAGCTTCTGAAGAGCACAGTCAAATGTATATAGGATCACCATATTAGAAAAGCTGAAGACATTGCTCAAATATGTAGTTCAACCTAGATTCCAGAGCCCTGGGCAATTGTGCATGATAGATCAAACTAGATACTGAGGTGGGGACTCTAGCTCATAATAAAGCAAGCTCAAATGCACACGTGGTTCAGTGTGAGTTTATGATTATCTAGATAGTGCCTGTAATTTTTCAGTTGTTATGATGAAAACAATGCTGTATGTGAAATTAAAGTGTAATTGAGAAATTAAAACATATAAGCATTGTACATGTATAAATATATGACTTTATAAATTATAAAGTATTGAAGCACGTTTTGAATCAGTGGACAACTTCTTTTTACTTCACTTGGATCTAATGTGAAATTCAAGAAGCCAGAAAGCATCTAACTTAGGCCTCATTGTGTGATAATCCTGTGTAGCTGGTGGTAACTACAGCCTTGGCTCTGAGAAGAAGACAACAAGGAAGGGAAACAGAGTGTAATTATCTGATTGGATAGAAAGAATATGACACAATGCAAATTTGGGGACTACTTGTATTCGTTTAATGAAAGTGGATCATCATTTTTAAACATTAGTTTTTTGACAGTCTTTTAATACATACTAAATTATCACAATTTAGTGCATATAAGAATTTTATGGTGCAAAATAGATGCTCAAAAATATAATATGAGGGCTGGAGTTGTGGCTCAGTGATAGAGCACTCACCTAGCTTGTGTGAAGTCCTGGGTTCAAGCCTCAGCACCACATAAAGATAAATAAATAAAGTTATTGTGTCCATCTACAACTAATTTTTTTTTAAATTTATAAAAACATAATATGAATATTTTCCCAAACAAGTGATTATGACTGGCTTTCCCCAACTCCAGTGCCTCCACAGAATGACCACTGTGATACCAGCAGAATCTCTAAACTGAAGAGATAATGTCTCTTTACTGTCTCCCTCCCTACGCAGATAACTTTAAAACTCCCCTCCAGGAAGTGTTCAAGCTACAATATTTTTGATCTAATATGCATGTCTTTTATTTTGTTATTATTGGATTTTGTTGATGAGGATAATATGATAGCTCTGTGTGGGTATAATTTTATGCAATTTTAAGAATATTGACTCTGATTTGTTCATTGTAATAACAGGTGTGCATTTACTAACTCCCCTTAACGTTCTCTTTACCTAAACCTTTAGCTATTTTCCTTCCTCTTTTAAGAAGAAAGAAAAAGAACATTCAGTTTTTTTTCTAGTTGTAGATGAACAAAATGCCTTTATTTTGTTTATTTATTTTTACAGAGTGCTGAGGATTGAACTCAGTGACTCACACATGATAGGCAAGCATTCTACCACTGAACCACAACCCCAGCTCGAGCATTCAGTTCCTTTTACATAAATATTTATGTAGCTCTTATTCTTTAAGGATCTCTTTTATGTTTTTTCATCAACTATTTGTTTTATATTTGTTTCTCACAAAACTGGCATCATAAAGGCACTTAGCAAGGGCTTAAATTACTCTGAATCTACATAGCATGAAGATTTGTTAATGTCATAAAGTGTTTTTCTAAATTATGATTTTAAATAGCCATGCTCTATTTCAGCATAATAATATAATCTAATTTATTCATTCAATCATTTAAGGTCAGATTTTATTTAAATTTCCTTCTGGGATATAATGAAATAACAAGAATTCTTTGGCACAAATTTCATTGCATATAGCTAATCATGAATTTAAAAGAAAGAGCTATATCCAAAGGCTTTCACATTTTGATAGCATTGATTATTCTTGACAAATCTGTCTCCTAGCATGGCGTTACTAGTGCTAATATAATTGCACATCATAAATATCATACTTTCACTAACATTGGGTATTAAACTTATAATTATCAATGTGATAATCTAAATGTCCAATTTTTAAATTGTAAATTTTATCTACTACTATAAGTTTATAATTACTATGTTTTATGTACTTTGGGGGAGTAGTACTGGAGAGGGTCACTTAACCACTGAACCACATCCCCAGTCTTTTTTGTATTTTATTTAGAGACAGGGTCTTACTAAGTTGCTTAGCATCTCACTAAGTTGCCCAGGCTGGCTCTGAACCCCTGATCTTCCTGCCTCAGCTTCCCAAGCCACTGGGAGTACAGATATGTGCCACCACGCCTGACTTTATGCCTTCTTTTATAAACTAGCATTGTCATTTAGAGATATCATAAATGTCTTCATAATTTTCTTTAATTTTCAGACACTGAATAACAAGATAGAGAAAATGAGATACTTAAAAAGTGAGATGCATATATTCTTTCCAATTCCATTGTGTATAAATTTGGACACATTGCAGGTATTCTGCAAATCACTGTTGATTTTCTAGCTAACTATAAAAACTTTGTGACACCTTCGTCAAGTGATAATTAATAAGTCAGTAGCAGGTCCAAACCTAATATAGTCAAATGTCAATCAAAGAGCAAGCAATAAACACCAGATTAATCTAAATGCAATCGTTAGCACATATGCATAAATATTTTTAAAAGATATTATTATATATAGCACAAGTAAACATATAGAATTAAGTTACGATATTAAAAGTGTAACAAGTTTCCATTTTAGCAACCATTTAGTTTCTTTCTTTCTTTTATTCTTTCTTTTGAGACTAGAAGTGACCATTTGTGTACACTGCATGAAAAGAAAGGAGTCTATACTGAAGCAGAAAATGATTATTGGATGACAAATTATATGGACTATTTTAAGGAAGTTGTCACTTTATGTGTTTTTCCCAGTATAATGCAAGGCCAGTGCATGACATTGATAGAAAAGAGAATTAACCAATGGGATGTCAAAAGACATCATACTCATTTGTGAGGAGAGCAATCTGTTGGAAGCCAGGAATGCTTTAGAGGTGGCAGCCAGAGTCCACAGGAAGGAGCACCTGCTGGCAGTAGGTCGGAAGCACTAGAAGAGAAGGACATACTTTGGTGCTAATCAACTACATAGATTGAATGCAGCAGATGAAGGGGGAAACTTGCTAAATTTGGGGTTTAAACACTATATGATACCATTTCTGGAGACAAGGAAGGCTAGAGTAGCCGAAAATTGTTAATAGTAGATTCAGATTTTTTTTTCCTAAAAAGGAGGAAGAACAAGAAAAGTAGAGGGGAGGGAAGGCTATTGCGTTATTTTGAGTGAATATTCAGACACTTAATTTTTTTTTCCAATAACTATATCAGGTCCTAGAACCTGAAAGGGAAACAGGGTCCTTGTGGATGTGATCAAGAATCTTGTGATGGTTGATCATTCTGGATTACCCAGGTGGGCCCTAAATTTGATCACATGCATCTGCGTAAGAGGGGATATGGTAGAAGATCATAGACACACAGAAAGCAGGTGATGTGTAGATGGAACATAGAAAGATTTGAGGATGCTCACCTTGGAGAATGGAATCACAAGACCACAAGAGGGGAATGTGAGCTGTGATCGGAAGCTGGAAGAGGCAAAGAACAGATTCTCTCTTAGAGCCTTTTGAGAGAATGAGGCCCTTCTGACCCCAGGATTTTGGCCCCAGGATATCAATTTTAGACTTCCATCCTTAAGATTTGTGAGACAATTTCTGTTTGCTAGGTTTGAGGTTTTTGTTGTTGTTGTTGGTTGGTTGTTGTTTTTTATTAAGCCATTGAGTTTGTGGTAATTTCTTACAGCAGTCACAGAAATCTAAATCAGATTTTGATACTGAGATCGATGTGTGACTGATATAAATTCCTACAAGTGTAGAAGTACCTTTAAGATTGATCAAAGTGCAGAAAGTGGAATGATATTGGGGTACATGACTCTCACTGGCCCCCAAAAGGGCTCAGATTGCCTTTAACCAACTGTTAGTAAAATTATGGATGCTCAACAATATATGGTAAAGGCTCTGAAGGAAAGAAGGGCTATAGGAAATTGGAGGGGAGCTAATCCTTTATGGGAGCAAACGCCCAGCAGAAAAGTAATCTTGTAAGAGGTGAACTTGGATACTTAGCTGAGGAGATTTCCAAAAGAGGTGTTCCAGGAGTCGTCTGACTTGTTCTTATTGTTAATAGTTAAATGGGAAAAAAAAGAAAGAAAAATTGAGGAAAGAACTGTTAAGCCAAAATAAAGAAAGATTTGGCAACTTAGAAAATTTACTGCCCATCTGGATTACAAAATGTGCAAAAACTATAGGACAGTGGGATCTGAATCAAAACTCAAGAGTGTAGCTGCATAAACACTGGATGGTGACTGAACAGGTCCGAATATTCCTTCACAGAGAGGACTCATGTAAGATTTTTTTTTTGTATGGATGGGTATTCAACTGTCTTAGCTCAAAAAATATTGGGATGACTCAGAAGTGATATATAAGAACTCATTATCTAACAGTGTGAATCCCTGTAACATACACAGGAGACCCCCAAGGAGTAAAGAAGCCTCATAACCAAGAAACACTAACAGTCTGGCCTGATAGAGACAAAACTGAGAGAAATAGAGCAAATCTAACCCAAAGTGAAGAACCTTGGTTTCAGAGAGCAGAGCCGTGGAGGAGGAAGAAACCAGTGGTGCATGGAGGCTTGAGCCACAGAGGATTATTCTTAGGCCATGACATCTAATGAAGAATGTCAGTTTGGATTTGGAAATTGCTTGGGGGCTGGTGACTCTTATTTTCCTTCCATCTCACCACTTTCAGTTGGAAACATATGTGACTCTTTGCCTGTGCCTCTCTCCATTGTATTTCAAAGGCAGAACACATATCTCCTGGTTTCACAGACCCAGAGATGAGATAAGTTTGGGCACAAGGTGGCTCATTCTCAAATTCCTACTCACGCTTAAGATAGACTATGGATAATGAGATCTTGAACTCTTGAACTTTCAACATGAGATAAGATTTTAGACTTGAGTCAATGTTGCCCTCAGTTGAGACTTTTGATATTATTGGGAAGGATGAACATATTTTGTTTGTGGGACAGACGTAAATCTTTGTGGGTCATATGGTGAATAGTGGCAGGTTAAATGATGCCCTCTTTCTAAAGAGTTTCACATCCTAATCCACACTGAGAATTTTACCTTTTAGAGCAACAAGTGACTTTATAGTTGTGATTCAGTAAGAGATCTTTTTTCCTTTTTAAATTTATTTTTTTTCCACAAATGAAGCACAATTTTTGTTTCTCTAGTTGTACATGATGTAGAATCACACTATTCGTGCAATCATACCAATAAATAGGGTAAAAAATGTCCATCTCATTGCACCATCTTTTCCCACACACACATTCCCTGCCCTTCCCTCTGTCCTGTCTGTGCATTCCAAAGTTTGACCATTCTTCCCTTGCCATGCTCCCCCCCCATTATGGATTAGCATCAACTTATTAGAGAAAGCATTTGGCCTTTGGTTTTTTGGGGCTTGGCTTACTTTACTTAGCATGATATTCTCCAGTTCCATCCATTTACCTGTAAATGCCATAATTCCATTCTTCTTTAAGGCTGAGTAATATTCTATTGCATATGTATATCACAGTCTCTTTATCCACTCATCTATTGAAGGGCATCTAGATTGGTTCCATAGTTTAGCTATTATGAATGGAGCTGCTGTAAACATTGAGGTGGCTGCCTCACTGTTGTATGCTGATTTTAAGTCCTTTGGGTATATACCGAGGAGTGGGATAGCTGGGTCAAATGATGTTTCCATTTCAAGTTTTCTAAGGAATCCATACTGCTTTGCAAAGTGGTTTTACCGTTTTTCAATCCCACCAGCAATGAATCAGTATACCTTCCCCACCACGTCCTCACCAAAACTTATTATTGTTTGAATTCTTGATAATTGCCATTCTGACTGGAGTGAGATGAAATCTTAGAATAGTTTTGATTTGCATTTCTCTAATTGCTAGAGGTGTTGAATATTTTTTCATATATTTGTTGATCGATTGTATATCTTATTCTGTGAAGTATCTGCTCATGTCTTTTGCCCATGTATTTATTGGGTTATTTTGTTTTTTGGTGTTTAGTTTTTTGAATTCTTTATATTTCCAGAAGAATAGTTCTCTATCTGAGGTGTGTGTGGTAAAGATTTTCTCCCATTCTGTTGGCTCTCTTTTCACATTATTGATTATTATTTTTGCTGCAAACAAGCTTTTTATTTTGAATCCATCGTATTTATTGATTCTTGATTTTACTTTTTGTGCTTTAGGAGTCTCGTCAAGAAAGTCAGGTCCTAAGCTGACATAATGAAATTTAGGCCTCCTTTTTCTTCTATTAGATACAGAGTCTCTGGTCTAATTCTTAGATACTTGCTCCACATTGAGTTGAGTTTTTCGTTTGGTGAGAGATAGAGGTTTAATTTCATTTTACTGAATATGGATTTCCAGTATTCCTTCCACCATTTGATTATCTTTTCTCTAGTGTTATGTTTTGGGCACCTTTGTCTAGTACGAGGTCACTGTATTTATGTGGATTTGTCTCTGTGACCTCTATTCTGTATGATTGGCACTCATGTCTATTTTGGTGCCAATACCATGCCATTTTTGTTACTATAGCTCTGTAGTATAGCTTAAGGTCTGGTATTACGATGCTACCTGCTTCACTCTTCTTGCTAAAGATTTCTTTGGTTATTATGAGTCTCTTATTTTTTCCAAATGAATTTAATGATTGCTTTTTCTACTTCTATGATGAATGTCATTGGGATTTTGGTAGGAATTGCATTAAATCTGTAAAATGCTTTTGTTAGTATGCCCATTTTGAAAATATTAATTCTGCCTATCCAAGAATAAGGAAGATCTTTTCATCTTTTAAGGTCTTCTTCAATTTCTATCTTTAGTGTTCTGTAGTTTTCAATATAGAGGTCTTTCACCTCTTTTTTCAGGTTGATTCCCAAGTATATTTTTTGAGGCTATTGTAAATAGAGTAGTTTTCCTAATTTCTCTTTGAGAGTTATCACTGATCTAAAGAAAGGCATTTGATTTATGGGTGTTCATTTTATATCCTGCTACTTTGCTGAATTTATTTAGTGAGATGGAAATTTTATCTTGGATTATGCAGTGGGACCTAAATGTCATGACAAGTGTTCTCATTAAACAGAGGCAAAAAGAAATGTGAGATAGAAGAAAGTTATGTAAACATGGAGGCAGATCTTGAAGTAATGTAGCCATTCTACAAGGAATAAAAATCAGATTGTCTCATGAAGCTTCTAGAGGGAAGGATCCCTGCCAATATCTTCATTTCAGTCCAGTGACATTTATTTTAAATTTCTCACCTCCAGAATTATGAGAGAATAGGTGTATGTTGTTTTAGTTACTCACACTTTTTGATATTTTTTTATAGCAACCACAAGAAACAAACACACAATGAAGGAAACAAATAAATTCTTTAATTAACTTTATAGTCAACTAAAATATCTGACCTGACTTGTACCTTATTTGTTTGGGTATGAGATTTTGACAGAACTGTTGAACACAGGTATTTTAAGCCAACTGCATAATGTACACCAACCAGTTACTCCAATGTATGGCAGAGAACACAGTTTTGTCTAGGTGGTAGAATTTTAGGTTTTCATGTCTTAAAACTGGTGAAGTTACATAAAGATCTGTCTGATGGGCAATGATAAGGTTCTCACACTTCTTACAAGATAGGAAGAGGGGAGTGTTGGGGATAGAATAGACATATATTCAGCACTTCAAATCAACAAAATTAAGTTACATCATAAATGTTGTTAGCAAATGTGGTTATGTGTTCTGTTCTGTTTAAAGGAAGATGTGTGGAAATTTCAAGTGCATGCCTCATTATCATCTGTAGTGAACTGTCAATGTTTTGTGCATTTTTTAAATAGCCCATAATATTTGATTCTTGTGCATTTTTTACTCTAGCTATTTAGTTAGCATAAGTCTTCCATTCATTTTAAGTGTTTTTTTACTGGATATCCTTCACTTTTTCAAGATAAAGTAATTGAAATTTTTCTTAACCACTGTGATGTCCTGTCTGTAGTTTCATAGGGTGAGTATATAATCACATTGCATGTGATAATCTTATAAAATTAAATGCATATGTTGTAAGACTTTTCACAAATTTTTGAGTGCTTGTTGTATGCCAGATGCTTATATAGTAACTACAGAAATATCCCTAAGAATTCCTTGCCCTCCTCAAGTTGACTCTGCACTGATGGCAAACCATCAATAAAAAAAGAAAAAGTAAACAAATACCAGGCATGGTGGTGCAAGTCTAACCCCAGCAGTTTAAGACACTGAGGCAGGAGGATTATAAATTCAAAGCCAGCCTCAGCAGTTTAGTGAGGCCCTAAGCAACTTAGAGAGACCCCATTTCATAATAAAAATATGAAAAGAGCTGGGGATGTTGCTCAGTGGTTAAGTATCCCTGTATGGTTCAAATTCTACTACCCTCCACCCCCCAAAAAAAATAAACAAATAATGATAGCTGGTTCTGAGGAAAGGGGAAATAGTGTCAAGTAAAAGGATCACTGATAAATTAACATTTGAACATTTTTTTTTTTTTACATTTTTGTTACCCTTTATACATCCTAATTCCAATCAGGGTTTTGGTGGAAAACATCTGGGATATCTCACACAGTGATCATTCCTGATTTTATTTGCCACACTAAAGGGCAACGTTTATCATTTATTTCTAAAACACCAATATAAACTCTGTCATATAGTGATTCCTCCTCCCAAGAAAATCTTTGTTTTCTATATAAAGGGAAGGGAATACACTTAATCAGGGGAACTTTGTTCAATGAGATATGCCCAGTTCACCATAGTAGCCAAAGTGATACTCTTAAGCCTGGCACACTTATCCACTGGCAGAGGGAAAAAGTCTCAAACTTGGTTAAATCATCAGTTAAAGTCATTTGGATAACAGGCTAGACCCAAATTCCAGTAAACACAACCTTGGACTCCATGCAGAAGGCTTGAGAACTTCTGCTCCTGCTGGGATAGCTGCAGGTCATTACCACATAAAACTGCCTCTGTTGCTATATATTTCAAATTAGTATCCTTTCTTCTCTCCCCTCCATCCCTTTCCAGACTACTGGTGCCCTTCCCACTGTGCATAAAATTAAGCATTAGACGCCTGTTTAGTAATCATGATGTGGTTTGTTTGTTTATTTTTGGAAATGTATATGGGGGGTGTTTTTACAATTATCTTTATTCCCTGTAATTAATTTCCAAAGCATTAAATGTAAATTAGCCCTCTGCATGAAGTGTCAAGGCTTCCACCTAGGCAAGGAGAGAAAGAGGTTCAACTTTCTAAACTAGGAGAGAATTCTCTTTCATTCTGGTAACTCATTGCAGAGGGAAGAGCTAATGTTTTAAAAGAGAAAAGAAAAATTTTAGTAGGCTTAATCTTTCTTAGACTTCACCTCTTTCCAAGAGCATAGTTACTTTCTGTAGCTTGTGGTTTGTACTTGGAGGACCAGAACTGGATGTTATCATATGAAGTAAACTAAGATGTAAATTTCCAATAGGTCAGACACTCCTGGCTTGATAACCATTAACCCCAGTGGCTGGTTTGTTCAGGACTGAGCATGGAGCAATTCCAAATGCACAATGAGCTCTCATGCCTGAATGTGTTTAGAATTCCATTGCTATTTCCAGGGAGATTTGAAAATTTTTCTCTGGAAAACAACACAGTGAAATGTAACTGGAAAAGCAATGTGAAAATGTTTAATAATCGTTTCCCTTTCCTTTAAAATGGGCTGATCCAAATGACACAAATTGAATAATGTATCGTGCCATGTTACACAAAAGTCTCTATGGTCGCCCTTTCAGTTTCTCCATTATGATTTGGGATTTCTTAAATGTGACTGTCCATAAGAAGTGTCTATATTAGGTAATTTCTCGCCATTCTTTCTCACCACAGTGTCCCCTAAATAAAGTTAAAAATGTATATCTAGAAGAGGAGTCAGTCAAAGATAAAGTAAATATTTAAACCCCACATTTCTTACATCCCATCCCATGACTGATGTGACTCTGTTCTGGTGGTTAACTAGAATGTCATTCTTACATCCATGGGGCCAGTGTCACAATCAAAGGCTGTGCTTGTTTCAGATAGATTTCAACATGTACTCTTGGTGCTCTGGAACATTGCACAAGTTAATTGTGGAGTTGTGAAAAAAACATGTGGAACAACTGAAGTCAATTGTCTACCTTCTTCTTTTCTCTGACGTTGATAAAAACAAATTTCAGTTGTCTAAATCACACCTGGTACTGAGATGAAACTAGCACTGCAAAGCAAAATGTGATCTCCTCTTTGTTTTCACAAATGTGTCTTTAAAATTGTGATATATGAAGAAAGTACACAGACAACTATAGGATGAAGATACAATCTCTCTAGGTTTGGAATTTGAGCAAGTTAAGAACTTGACTGAAGTCACAGACCTTTGCTGACCATGTGACTTCAGGAAGATAACGTAACTTCTACGAACCTTGGTTTGTTCATTTATTGGCAAAAGAGCAATGTTAGATGTCTACCTCCTGAGGTGATTGATTGTGAGGTTGGATTACAAAATATTCACTGTTTGGTTTGTATGAAGAACTCCAATTGGGCATGGTGGAATACCCCTGTAATTCCAATGATTTGGGACGTTCCCAAGTTCAAAGCTAGCCTCAACAACTGAGGGAGGCCCTAAGCAACTTAGCAAAACTCTGTCTCAAAATTAAAAATAAAAATAACTGGGCATGTGGCTCAGTGACTAAACTCCCCTAGGATAAATTCCTGATACAGAAAAGAAAAGAAAAAAAAAGCAAAAGAACTCAACAAAGATTAATCATTAGTATGTTAATTTTGATATTGCAACAAACTTAAACAACTCTGAAATATATTAAGTCTCATGTCATCTTAGAAAACATTCAGAACAGAAGGGAAAAAAATGTCTTCAAAGCCCACATTGGCAATAAAAATAGTGTGGATAGGAACTCACGGTGATTCAGAGACTGATGGTGACCAGGGCCTTGTATAGACTGCCTACCGAATATAAAAGCTTAAAAACACTCTGCTTTAGTTCCACATGGGAGAGAAAGCATTCAAACCTTGATTTTTTTAATCTAGCTTATTTCATTTAGCATGATTTTCTCCATTTCCATTCATTTACTGGCAACTGCCATTATTTCATTTTTCTTTATGGCTGAGTAAAACACCATTGTGTGTGTGTGTGTATATATACCACATTTTCTTGATCCAAGAGGAAAGAGAAGGCGGCAGTGGTGGAGGGGATCTCATGTCATAAAGATACAGAGAAGATCAGTGGAGTAGAAGAAAGAAAAGGAAGGAAGGGACAGAGAACTAAATATGGAACAAATCTAACAGAATCTCATTATATCCATGTATAAATGAGCAGGAAATATCTCCTTTATGTATGTGTAAAAAGGATCAATCAAATATAACTAAACAAAGGTGCTAAAGGAGGATCAGTAGAATAGAAAATGGGGAGGGAGGAGGGAAGAAAGGAGGCAATGAATGGGGATTAGAATCACGTTCCTTGATGTACAATTATGTCAAAAGGAATCCAGGCACTAGGTATAAACATAATTATCTAAATAAATAAATAAAATGGACAGTCTCCTTCCTCTTCTGCTTCCTTCTTCTTCTCTTCCTCCTTCTCTCATCCTTCCATTTTCTCTGCACATAATATGTACAAATTAAACAGAATGCACTAAAATGTCACAGAGTGGCCCACAGCAGCTGGTGTGTAGCCCCAGATTTAATTTCAACCCCTCATTAAACAGCATGAAATGAAGACCTAAAAAGGGGATCTTGACCAGATGTGTATAGTTAGTTAGTGGCAAGAATTTATCTCTCTTTGCTCAACAGAGTTATATTTTTCACTATGAGTAATCTTACTTGATAAAAAAAAAACAATTTTTATTTTTAATATTTAAGAACATTACTGCTTCCCATGCTGCATCGTTCTGTAAAGCCCCTAAAAGCACACAGAATCATGCTTATGATTTTCAGAGTCAATTCACCTCTAACAGTGATTTAGGCAGCATCCCAAGTAAACCTGAAGGAGGAAGGTGACCTTATCCTAAGATATTGTTCAATGGATTCCTACCCTCAGCATCTTGAATGCATTTAATGCATGGTTATCACCCTCACAAAAGATCGAAGTTGAAATATCTGTACAATGTGACTCTTTGTGTCTGCTTTAATCATTGAGGTCCTCCTTCTTGCTCGTAATCACTTTGCCACTAGGTGGAAACCTTTAAAAGATGATAGCTGTTTCTTTTTCTGCTGCACCAGATTTAACTCTAACATATGGACAATGTAAGAAGTTTAAAAGCTCTATTTCCTCCAAATTAAAAAAAAAAAAAATAAGACTATGAAAAGTCTCTGAAACCACTGGAAATTTTTATTCAATTTCAGTTTAGATTATCTTTGAACACATTTTTCTTTTCTTTTTCTTTTTTCTTTTTTAAGGCATTCAGCACATACGCATACTGAATATTTGAACTGAAGTTCAGTCCAAAAGCATTTGGAAAATTCGTTCTTTTGGTTTTGTCAATTTTCCATTTCTTGTATTATGCTTTAATATGATTTTATTTTGTACTCTTTACCTAATAATCTTATATAATAGTTAGCATATTGAAACTGTCCACATCTGCTTGAAAGGTTCATTAAGCACTTAACTAGATCTTTATTTGATTTAGGCCTCGGAGCACTTGGCACTCCATCTCCCATGAAGTTGCCTGTTCATGCTCTGAGCTAGTTTCAACCATAGAGAAGCCAAAACAAGCACCCTTGGCAGGGGGTATTGGGTCTACTGCCATAATTTTAGCAAAACCCTTGCTTTAATCAATATTAAATGAAAATAACATTTTAAAGCTTCTTTATTTTTATTTTATTTTTTAAAGAACACATGCATTTAAACTCACCCCTCCAAACCTGAATTTACTTGGATTCTTTTCCTAGACCAATCATCAAAATCTCTAGTTTTTTAAACGTGGAAATCATTAAAGCACGACAGTTCCAGAAGGAAGAAATAAACTGGCATAGATTCCAGAGTAATTTCTTGGGGTTATTTAGAACACACTGGAACATTTCTCTGTTATTGAAACAGGCAAAACAACTATGTGCTGAGTTTTTACAACTTCTTCGGGGAGAACTTAGGGTAGCTGATCCTTACTCACATAGCCACACTACTAAAAACATAATTAAAGCTAACAGTTCATAATGTCTGAGCGGTATCTGGAGGAACAAGGGAGAATAGATTCACACAGCTGAGTTCTGCACAGTTAACTGGTGGCATTCAGGAATGTTCCAGCCTGCCTCCCAAGCATCTGGCACTAACTTCCGCTGACAGCAGGCGAACAGATTTGATGGATCAGTATTGAATCTGGAATGGAAATGTTATTTTCCCTAATGTACCCGGATCCCTTTCAGGATGTCTGATAAATCTTTACTTTAGGGATGGGATATATAAACTATCTCCAACCATCCATTAATCTAATACTCCTTCAGGGGGGAATCTGTCATATTAAGTCTATGTGCAAATGTTGATGTAAGTAGCCAAAGGAAAGAGAAATGTAAAATGGCTTTGTTATTTAGGACCATGCTACTTTAGAATCATAAGGATTGTTAGAGTTAATTCTGATAGGCTTATTTTATTTTCCTAATGAGAAGAAGGAAATCTAGAAAAGTCAAGTTTTTTCCACAAAGTTTAGATTTGGAAACTCAATCTGACTCTCAATCCAGAGAGCATTCCAATATATCTGAATATGGTCTCACAGTCAGTTCTGGGGTTTAAATACAGGAACATTTTAAATGTTGTTCCTTGTAAAAATCACAGGCCAGAATGGAAAGGTTAAAGAACAGGCTGAAAAATATTGTTATGTAGGCTGTACCAGAGACCAGTTACAGCAGATTAAAATATGTAGTGTGAGGCCTCCACATGAGTGTGTATGCATGTGTGTATATGTGTGTGCATTTCATTCTCAACATGATTCTAAAATGACTATCCTGTAATGTGTACATTTATGGAAACATCACACTGCATTCCATAAATCAGTAAAATTATGTGTTGATAAAAAAAATCAAATTTAAAAATGCAGGCAGGATGGGGATACTGTGGGTCACATTTTCATCATATTTGTTAGAAAATGAACAAATATCTGTATCCTGGCCTATTCTCTGCTTCGTTTAGCCAGTTTCTCACCTTCACGATTTTCCAATCAAAACTTCTTTTCCTGAGAAATTCTCCAAAATCACAAACATCTTTTCTCAAATGATAATTCATTGTTTATAGACAATATCTTGATAAAACACTGTAATATCATTAGTGGCATCTAATCATTACATTATTTTAATACTATTATCTAAGTTAATGACTATTTTGTCAAGGAGTATTTTCATTTTTAGCAGGGAAAAAGTAATAGAGAAAGAAGTTAACAACAGAAGAATTTAAATGCATGAAAGTTTACAGAAAAATTTGGGGATGAAAGACCTTACTAGATCCCCTAAAATGAGGCCATACGGATAAATATCTAATTCACCTTCGTATTGACTTTATCCTTTTGTACATCTGTAAACTGACATTCCTAATGTGATTAGATTTTCACTTCATGCAAGTTAATTGGGAGAGAGGTACCAGTCACCAAATGCTTCATGTGCCAAGGACCACATTTAAATTAGGATCCTCCTTCCTAGTTAGGAGAGGCCATTATTCCCATGTTAAGGATGGAGAAACTGATCAAAGAAGGTGAGTGGCTACATTCAATCGTCTATCATAGAAGTAAGGCTCAAAATGATTTCTGCCTTCAGTATATACACTTTATAAAACATGCTTTAAAATGTCTAGAATGGTCAGGATAAAATAAAATAAACAAAACAGAACACTTGCATGGAGCTAGAAAACTGATCTGCTTGACATGCCCACCTTTGGCAGAATGAAACCTATGCTTTCAGAAGGTTTCTATCAAAAGTTTAAATTCTTAATTGGCAGCAAGCTCACAATAGTCAATTAGTACCTTGGATAAAGAGCACTATAATTTTCATGCTATATAAAAACTGAAACTTCTGCATGCTATTTTTAGAAGAGAACCTTGATTTTCATCTTTAATGCTGTTGACATTAAGTTCTTTTTTGTAATAGAAATTTTCAAGGGAAAAATGCATTCACACGAAAAGTTCACATGAAGAGAATGCAGTGCTTACCACATACACATATTTTGTTCTTCAAAGTTATATTTGTTCTATAGGATTTATATAACAAAAATTTATAAAATGATAATGAAAGAATTCACTGAAAAGGAAATACCATGTTCATGTATGAGAAAATAACTGTGATGATACTGACTCTACCAAATTGACATACAGATTTAATGGCAAACATTTTTGATAGATATCGACAAACTTATTCTAGAATTTATCCAGAAAAGCACACAACCTAAACTAGAAGAATAATGTAAAAAGACTCACAGCACCCAATGTTTGATTCTTTGCTGCGACATATTGGTGGAGGGTTAGATACATGCAACAATGGAATGGTACAGAGAACAGAAGGGAACCCAAACAAGCAGTCTCATGATTTTAGACAGAAGAGCAAAAGCAAATCAACAGAAGAAGAATAGCGTTTTTGTCCCAAAGTACTAGAACAAGTCTCAAATCTTGAGTAAAAAATGACCTCAAAATGGATGGCTGCTTCAAAATGTAAAAATATGAACTGTAGAATTTTCAGAAAAATAGGAGAAAATCTTTGAGATCTAAGGCTTGGCAAATATTCATAGATTTAACATTCAAAGCATGATGCATAAAAAGATACAATGAGGCCATTTCAAAATTAAAAAGCTTTTACTATGCAACAAGCTCTACTTAAAGGGTAAACACACAAGGAACTCCCCACTCGCCCTACACAGAGAAGACGTAAGCTGAAACAGGAGAAAATATTTGAATAGAATTTATCCAACAGAGGGCCAGTATCAAACATACATACAAAATTCTCACTCTACTATAGGAAACAATAAGAAAAAAACATAAAAAATAAGAAAATTATATGAACAGATATGTCCTGATAATTGAAAATAAAATACATAAAAATATTCAACATCTTTAGCTACCAGAGAAGCATAAATTAAAACTAAAATACTTCATATTAGAAAGTCTAAAATAGAGAATAGACACCAAATGCTGGTGACGCCGTAGAAAAATGGTACCACTCCTATGTTGCTCGTCAGAATACAAAATGATGTGGCCATTTTGGCAAAACTATAACTCAGAATATACTTTGGAGTATACTTTGATAATTTCTTTAAAAACTAAACATACAAGTACCGTATGGTCCAGCATTAGCACTCTTGAGATTTTATTCCAGAGAAATGGACGTTTGTGTTGACCCAAAATCCTGAAAAGAAGTGTTCTTGGCTACATCATTCACAATAGCCCAAAAGGGAAGTAATACAGATGTATTTTGAATGGTAAATGACTAAATAGACTACTATATTCATTTTATTAGCTACCACTCTGCAATAAGAAAGAGTCAACTACCTCATACACAAAAAGGTTTAGATTCCCCATGGGATTATGGTGAGTGGGAAACAAAAAGACAATTCCCAAAGGCCATATACTTCATAATTCCATTCATGCATTATTAGTTAAATGATAAACTTACAGAATTGAATAACAGATTAGTGGGTGTCAGAAGTTGGGCATGAGGTGGGGTGATTGGGCAGAGAACTAGGTGTGGCCATAAAGGGACTATTATAGGGATTTTAGATGGTGATGAAACTTTTCTACAGTTTGACTCCACCAATGTAAATATCCTGGACATGACATTTTATTCCAATTTGCCATGGTGAAAACTTGGTAAAGATTACAAAGGGTCTTTCCACGTTACTTCTTACAACTGCATGTGATAGACAATTTCAAAACAAAAAGTTGACTCAAAATGTATTTTTCAATCCAAATATCTTCTTGGTTAAAATTATAAAACTAAACAATGTGAACTAGAGATGAAATACCTCTTTTATCCTACTTATGACTTACATAAGTCTTAAAATATTTTTAGCACTTTTGAAATTGAAGGGGCATGATTTTTAGGAAGGTAAAAAATTGAGAACTCAGGAGAAATAGACTTGGCATTGTAACTTTTTATTTTTCTTATATCTTAGTTGAGTGGTGGTACAAAACAAACTTCAAATCATTGAGGTTGGAATGAGAGAAATATACTGGTGGTGGTGATGGTTATGGTGATCATGGTGGTAGCTGGTGGTTGGAAGTGGTTATGGTGACCACACTGGTAGTTGTTGGTGGTAATGGTGATAGTTGTGTGATTATGGTACTGGTGGTAATGGTTATGTGATAGTGATTATGGTGGTGGTCATGGTTGGTGGTGATGATGGTTCTAGTGAGTATGGTGATGTTTGGTGGTGAAGATGATTTTGGTTATCATGGTGGTGGTAGTTGTCAGTAGTGATGGTTTTGTGACCATGGTGGTAGTTGTTAGTGGTGATGTTTTTCGTGATTATGGTAGTGGTAATGAAATTAAGCTTTGGTATTTGTGGTATAGGCATACTCATAAACCAAAGCTTTTCCTGTATATGGAAACGAGGTGACCAAAAGCTAGAATAAGATTATCATATCCAAGGTGTTTCATTCTTGCAGGTGGCCTTCACTTTGAAATTCACTTCATGATTTTTTCTTATGTTAGATGTGCTTTGTGGTGGTTGAAGTGCATTTTGTTTTTGTGTTGTTTGTTTTCCTTAGGTATCTTGTAAAACTAATCTCACCTCTGACTATTTATTAACACAGCTTCTGCCTCAATCACTTAGTGGTATTTCCACTACACCCTCTTTTCCTAACTCTATTTTAAATATCATGCAGCTATACTGAGGCCTCTTTAAAATACCAACAATTTTTAGAAATTAAAATTTTAAGCCAGCAACAGGAGGTGATTTAACCCTTACACTTAGAGTCTCTGCATAATGAATTTTCATGTACCTAAGTCTATTAACATGCACTCTCAATCTTCATCAAAGGGTCCAATTTCTCCTTGAGGTAAAGAAAACACAATTATAAACTTGTACAAGCTTGACATGCTCTGATTTAAAGTATAAAACAAACTTTGTGTATTTGGAAATAATGATTTTTTTTTCTTCAACTAGAATGAGAGTATAATTTTTTTTTCTTTCACAAAATCATTACCATAAAATCTTCCAGTAGCAATTCATATATTGTGTTGTATGCTAATCGAGAATTAGCAGCATATCGAAAATAGTGACAGAAATGTTCCCAGAGTTCATGCTAATTACAACGAAATTACACCTAAAGGTAAACTTATCTTTTTTTGCTGTTGTCTGATTTTCACCTACTGTATTGTCCTGATATCTAAGTCAAGAAATAACACATAATGTGACGTGAATTTGGTTTGCAAATATGCATTTAAGGTGGGAAACCCAGGAAGGTTTGATAAAGGGACCATTCTCTGTCTAAGAGTGTAGATTTTATGTTGCTATTTAGAACAATGTGAAATGTCTACGAGGTGCCCTTGGGCAGGAACTCTTTGTTAACAAGCTATCAAGCTTAACTGGAATAACACATAGGGAATCTTTACTAAACAAACAGAAGCCAGTCAATTCTTGGGAGATGCTTGTATGTATCAGCATGGTACAGCCACAGTCATCTTGTTTTTTAATATTTTCATTAGTTGTTGATAAATCTTTATTTATTCATTTATTTACATGCAATGCTGAGACTCGAACCCAGTGCCTCATACATGCTAGGCAAGCACTCTACCACAAAGCCACAACCCCAGCCCCACAGTCATCTTTGAACACTAATCCCTAAGCTGTTGCTAGTTGTACTCTGATTGTTGTGAGTCAATTCAAATTTTATAAAACATCTACTTTCTTCGTAGTCTAAATCCCATTTTCTTACATCTGTTCAGCTATTTTTATGCAAAAACTACTCTACCTTGAATTTAATTTAAAAGCTGTGTGCTCCCCAAGTTCACTAGTTTGAAATGGTACAAAAAAAAGTGCAGTAATTTTCAGCTTTCAATACACTCTGAATGATAGAAGCATGTCAAGTCAAAGCTACATGAAACAAGACAAGAATATTGATTATGTAATTGCTTACCTGCTGGCTGGGATCCCCAACATAGCTTGGGAAATGAATCCCTAGGGTCAAACCTGGAGTGGAATTAGGACACCCTCTTTGTGTGTGGGGATTGAGTGAATTAGTGAAGTGCTGACATTTCTTCTCATCTCTAAACATTAACGTGTTCCCAGGTATGGAGTTTTCACACTTTTGGATTTGCCTTGAGATTGTACTGTTAGAAGGATGACAGTGCTCTACAAAAATCACCAGCAAATGCTATAAACATTACTACAGTTCCCGACCCATTGCTCACCTGAGATGTACCTGGGTTTCTAATTAACATGTGCTACTGTTCTGCAGGATGCTCTCTTTTTTGAGGTTCCCCCTTAGGATCTCACAATGTGATTTTTCATGTACTGCACACTGACCACAATTCAATTCCAACTATCCCAACTACCTTCTGGTTTAGCATCTCCTTAGTACTATATAGTACTGTATAATTCTTTGCAGCAAGGACTATTCAGTATTCAACTAGAAAAAAATGTAGGAAAATCAAATATCCATTAACATTTTTATTTAGTGGCATATTTTCTTGTAGAAAATTAAAGAAACTAAACTCATATCTTTAATTTCATTTTCTTCTTGAAAGAAACAGAAATGTGATTGTTAAGTCACTTTTTATTTTAATTAAATGATATCATTCTTTTGTTAGAATAGTTTTAACAGACACCTACATAATATTTAAGTTGTTTTCATGCTGTTGTAAGTAATCACACTCATCATAATATAAATGTGGATGATCTCAAATCTTATTCCAAAGTATCTTCGAAATATAAAAATATCTAAAAGGTAAAATATGCTTATACATAGAACAGGCTCTTGATGAAAATGCATATTACATGTCCCAATGGAAATGTCCCTAATCATTTGAACTTCCTGGAATAGTGTAAGGCCACATTAAATCTATATTCTGAGAATGTGACCCAAGTATTTATAATTTATTTGGAGTCATTTAGAAATAGGTTTGTGTTTATTATATTAAGTAAGTATAACTATATTTCAAATAAGCTTTTAGTTTACAAGATTCCCAAGTATCAAGTATCTAAGTTAGTACCTAAACTTTCTGGTTTTAATGACTACATGTACTAAGTGGTCTGGCAAAGGACCTTGTACTCATAGCGACCCACGATAAAGTTTCCCAAGGCAACTTTTAAATATAAACAGATTTTTAGGGTGAAAATATTAAATAAAGTATTTGATATCAATATTAATTTCTTAATTCAGCAAAAATGTGAATAGTAACAAACCAAAACTTTAATAATGCTAGATATTTTAGAAAACTAATTGAATACTGTGCTGATATATATACTGACGCTATGTTAGTTAAGTATTTTATTCATAGATTCTGATACTTGTATCAAGTCATATTGCATTTTTAAAATTTACAGAAAGTTAAGGTATTTTGTTACTCAAATAAAATGATCAATATCTTTTATTTATTTATTTGTTTCATAACTTTTTATAACCTTTATTGAGGTAGAGTTGATAATAAGAAATTAAATATTTTAAGGTATACAATTAATTATTTCATGCATGTATATACTAAAATATTTACCACAATTCAGCTAATTGACACATGTGTGTTGAGAATACTTTTAAGATGTACCCCCCATAGTAAATTTTATTACATAGTATTGTCAGCTATACTCTATAATTGTACATTTGGTCCCTGGGGCTTATTTATCTTGCATGACTTAGATATTGACCCTTCCTGCATCTTCTCCCCACTTCCTCATTTCCCCTGTCCCTGTAACCATGACTTCCCTCTGTTTCAGTCAGCTTGACTATTTTAAATACCACATACAAGCGAGATCATGTGATCTGTATCTGGCTTTCTGCATCATGATTTTTGCACAGAGTATTCCAAGATTACTTCTCCTCCTCGGGTTCACATTGTCTCACAGGGAAGGATTCTAAAATCAATGCCTTTCTCACTTTCAATCTATTATTCAGGTAAAATATGGGCAGTAGTCTTTGTTACAGCGACATCTTACAAAATCTGTTTTATACCCTTCATTTTTGGAAAAACTCAAATGATATTAGTTTTACAATGACTCAACTATAGCTTCAATGCTCCAAATAAGAGAAGGTGAAAATGAGATCCCAATGGGACTTATATAATTTTTAGACTGGGATTTGTAGTAGATCTTGGTGGTCCACATACTTAGAATTTATTTTTTGAGGATTGTAAAAGAAATATTGGTCAAATCATAATACTAATTATCTTGGCATCATCCATGAATTACATTTATAAACAATTATTTCTGAACTGTAGAGTACAATTTTATTCAGTTAATTAATTTAACCACTTGTTTACCCTTGACCTTCTCTGACTTTAATTTTATATTAAATCAAAAGATTGCTTCACAGTGAAACTTTCAGAGATTTCTTATAAGCTAGCCTGGCAAGTATTGATGGGTACAATAAAATTGTATTAAACCTTTTCTTTATGACTGGTGCTGGGCTAGTCACTAAATACATCATTGAGAAGAATTTCATTTCCTTGTGGAGTTTCTAGTCTAATGGTGATGTCATCCTTTTAAAAAAATACTCATTTGAATAACACTGATCATATTTCATAATTGCATTTGTCAGCAACATTAGAGGATATACTAGAGAGTATAACCAAATGCTGATGTGGATATACAATCTGAGGAGTTAAATCAGAGTAGGCTTGCAGTGTCCAGGACTGATAGAGTTTAGCAAACCTTATTTCAAGCAGAGGGAATTTCACGTGTGTTTCAGGAGGCAGAAAAGAGCTATGCACACAGTGAAATCCCAATAGAACAGCAGGGTTTCTGGTAACATGAGAGAGAGAGAGAGAGAGATGGCATCTCCAGCAGAACTGGAGACATGACAGATAGAGGTAGCCCCTGTGCAGGAGCCACATCATGTCTGCTCTATCCCAAGGGTACTGAAGAACACCAGAGCAGAGGCTCAATGACGACTGACTGACAGTCTACACTTCTTCCCTATCCAATGAAATCAGCTTTAGTAAGTGTTTGCCAACCATTCTGAGTCTCACATGGGGGGAAATCTAAAGATGCACAGGCAAAAGGCAGGCAAATACAGGCACAAAAGTACTTTGAGTTTGTTTGTCTTTAGGAAGGAGTTGGTGAACATCCATTTCAGACTTAGGGTAGGAGAAGAAATTACGCATTTCACATACAAATTTTTAAGTAATGGTATTTTTTGCAGAATAATTTATTATATTTGTATAATGACATGGCACCCTACTGCTCCAGTCTCAGTAACTGAGATGTATGTCTTCACAAAAAAACTGAGTCTACAATCTGATATCTTAGACTATAATTCTTAAGGTTAGAGGAAAGCGAATTTTTCAATAAATTCCTAGTTGCCATGGGAAAACATTGCAATATTATAAATAAACAACAACCTGGGAGCTCCTTCTTCTAAACAGATTGAAAACAGATGCTAACATGTCAGTGAAAGCTGAGTACAAATCCAACATCCTTCTGTACATCAAATGTTTACACAGATATTTAAGTGGCATGCTTCTTATATATGTGAGTGGATAATGGAAATCAAATCTATGGAAATCAATGGAACTCTATTATTTTGTATTAAAAATGTTACTCTATTATTTTTTATTAAACATGTTTCATCCTGAATGAAATTATGGTCTTTGGATTCTCTGATGTTCATAGGAGCACTTGTCCAGAAAGCTTAGTTTCTGCAAGATTAAATTTGCTATAAAATTTGAAGTTCCAAGTTTTAATGCAAAGAGAATCATATCTCAGTTACTTCAAAAAGTCTATTAGTATCATTTTAGTAAACTTCTGACGTTAGATATAACAGCTTATATATAGAGACATTATTTTTATTAAAAATACTCATTCTTTTCTCTAAGATTAACATGATTCTTTATAAATTGCACCTTGATCTTTATATTTCATAGGTATTTGATGGGGATTGGACTTTTTTTTCACCTCACAAATTAGCCATCAGCAGTTTAAAAACTAATCTTAACAGAGAAAAATTCATCTCAACAAATTAATTGCTGTCATTTTTCGGGGCTTGGTTCCTGTCTGTGAACTTATGTAATTTTCAACTTATAATTATGGCATGGAAACATTTAGTCTCTCTTATCTTTCCTGTGGGTTAATGAAGTAGCTTTGGTTTTGAATTCAGACTGAAGTTGAAACCCTGACACTCTCCTTAACTATGTATGTGGTCATCAATAAGTTATTAAATCACTCTGAGGCTGAAATGTTGTTTTATCATTAAGTTGGTAATAATAACCTCCCTCAAAGTGTTGCTGTGGGAACTAAATAGCCTAGAGCCAACCTGGCCCATTATAGACACAATAAACTACAGCTATTATCATTAATAATAATCAGGACATCTGCATCTTAAACTCCCCAAGTGATTTTATGCATACTAAAACTGTTTAAGGATCACTGTTCTAGAACAATTATGTGATTTATATGATAGTAAAAAAAAAGCACTTAACTGATATTGGGAAAGCAAAGAAACAATCTCACAAACCTTGTTGGTAAGGGTACAAAATAGAAAAAAACATTGTTACAGTTTCTTTGAAAGCTTACATGTACTTACAGACACCCTGAAGACCTATTCCTAAGTAGTCATTCCAGGGAAATGAACAAATGTAAAATAATAATAATAAAAAGACTGTGTATGCAAATGTTCAAAGCAAATGTCCTTTGACATGGAAATGGATAAACAAACTATGGTACATCCATATAATGAGATACTATTCTGCGATGAAAAATTATTAATGCTTCAATTAACTTGAAGAGATATGAAAGACATAATTATGAGTGGAAAAAAGCCAACATCCAAAGACATTACATATAGAATTATTTCATTTACACAACACTCTCTAAGTTACAGTGGTAGAGACAGATCAGTGATTAACAAGAGCTAAGGTTGTCAGAGGTAACATCAAGAGTTCCTTTATGGTGATGGAACAGCACTGTTGCAGATTACTGAGATGGTTACTGAAATCAACTCTGTGCTACTATGTATCAAAGTACACACACACACCCATATATACACAGAGCACAGGTAAGAACTAGAGAAATATGAACAATGTCTCTATCATCACAGCATACTCATTTCCTGGTTTTGACAGTGTGCTCCAGAAATTTAAGATATGATCACTGGGGGATGCTGTTTGAAGTGTTTGGGAATATACGTAGTAACTTCATGATTTTTTGCCAACCCTTTATAAAGTCTTAGGATATTTTTAAAGCATTTAACTAGCTTATCCCAGTGTCCAGACTTTTAGTTTTATTTGATTCAATTTTTGCAGTATGGGAAATAAACTAACCATTTTAATGGTGGAAACATTAATTTGAAATAAGACTATAGACAGGATGTAATAAAAATGGAGGAAAAAATTATTTAAAATGCTTTGAAGTGTATAAAAAAGATACTCCTCTACCAAAAATGTTTTATCAACACAGAATTAGTATTTCTGGACTCATTTTTTTGTTCCCTAATATAATACACTTTTCTGTGTCATAACCCCCATTTTATTTAATGAAAGTTACCAGTGGGCTTCAAACACAAAAAGATGCTGATTATAAACTGTGGTCTTGATATGTACAATGAATTATTTTTGAATTGCAATTCCAAACAGGTACAGCACCTATAGTGCTTTAAAACACATCACAAATAGTCTACATAAAATATTCTTATAGTCCCTCTTTATAAAATAAGAAATACTTTACCCCTAAAGTAATTAACTAAACAAAATTAAAATGGACAGTTTCTCCATTTTTATTTTGAAAAATACTATTTAGACCAATTCTAGTAATCTTTTGATTTTTCAAAAAATTTCATGTTGCACATTGTGTTATTATTAAGATGTTAATATCTGAATTTGATGTAAGTGCAGAGAGGAATGTACTTTTTAAAACATTAATTTTGAAATAATGTTTTATAAATTCACATTATGAATTTTGTTACATTATAAAGTTGAAATTTTTATAAAGTTTAATTTTATGAAGTTGGAAACTTTATGACATTACAAGCTTATTAAAATGTGCAAATTTATCAGCATAGGGGAAAACTTTGGAGGACACACTTATGGGTTTTTTTTTTTTTTCAGATCTGCCTCTTTTACAGTGTGGGTGGTTCACATTGTTTCAGCTCTCAGAGACTCAGAAATGGAAGACACTTCTCCTGTGATGTATCCGTTTATATTTTTATGGTATTATAGTTCCTGGTTGAGGTGGTGGTGGTTAGACCTCAGAAACAGAATTGATTAACTACATTCTCCAGTTACTAACACTTAATCATCCAATGATTAAGTACATTGCTTCACCAGAATATGAGATGATAATATTGGCAATGTTTATTTTTTTTCAATTAAAGCAATCCTATATCAAAATTTAGTTTTTGCTATTTCTTTCGCAAATTTTTTCCTTCTCTATATCTCATTTTTATCTTTTTTTCTCCAATAACATTTTTATGAGAGCATATAGCTAATCAGAAAAATCCTCATGATATGATTTAAATGTTTGAACCATAGCTATGTAAATTTTCTGTCACTCAAAGTTGAATGAGCTTCAGAAAATTACTTTTCTGTTTATTGATTTTCTTATCTGTAAAATAAAAAGAGAACAGTAATTATCTCAGGATCATCATGAGAATTTCACACAACTTAATTCACAGGAACCTCTTGCCTGATTTCTTGGCAGTAACATTGTAGTGTTCTTGTGGCATTGGTGGTGTTGATGTCGAGGATGTTGCCAAAGGTGATGATGATGATGATGTTGATGTGACTATGATGAAGGTCATGATGATAATACTTAAATATCTACCTCTATTTATATATGTGGGTCTTGATATCATTGCTATGGAAAGTCATTCTAGCAATTAACACTAAAGAAGCATAAGCAAGATAGGGAAGAGAGCCACTAGAGTGTACTTTTTATGCAGCCTACTGTCATAGATAAATGGAACTGAGCCTGCTGGACAAATCTGGGACACTGAATAAAACATGTACCTTAGAGTTGTCCCACCTGAGGTTTGAGGAGATGAGTATTTATAGACTCACTTGTCCCCCATCACTTTGTGGTTATAATATACTTCTTGGAATATAGTGGTTTGGCTTCTGATACAGATTATAAAGTAGTCAACTGTCCAGAAAAAGAGCTCAGACAAAGAACACAGGTATTGACAGCCAATAGTTGGCAAATAGATTGTAAAATGACCAAGGTGAGTAGATTCTGGTGGATTCCCTACATCTGCTGCATATACCCTATATTTTTCTGTGTATGTTGGGAATTTAACAACACCTTTTGAGTTGAAATATATACAGCCAGGCACAGAGGCACACACCTGTAATCCCAGCAGCTCAGGAGGCTGAGTCAGGAGGATTGGGAGTTCAAAGCCAGCCTCAGTAACGGTGAGGTATTTAGCAACTCAATGAGACCCTGTCTCCAAGTAAAACACAAAATAGGGCTGGGGTCTGGCTCAATGGTTGAGTGCCTCTGAGTTCAATCCCCAGTACTCCCAACAACAATATATATATTGTAGATAGGCTTCTTTATTTACAGTTGTTTTAATGTATTTTGGCACAACCTGTATTTTTAGATTATATTATTTTTGTAAATACAGTCATGTATCACTTAACAATTGAGGTATTTTGTGGAAGATGTATCACCGGGCAATTATTTTATGGTGTTAATATTATAGAGTGTACTTACAGAAACCAAGATGAGGTAGGTCAATCACTCAATGTGGCTTATTGATGCAATGAAGAGATACATTAAACACAAGATACATGAGGCTGGTTCCTTGCATGATGGCATATTCTCTTAGAGCAAACTTTATGTTTTATAAATAGATGGAGTACACTCCACAGTTACAATTAAAAGTATAGTATAGTACACATGAAACCAGTAAGATGGTCATTCATGACCTTTATCAATTATTATCTTTATTATCTTATTTATGTGTCACAATTTTATGTGACTGACAATGCAGTGAGGTTTCTTAGACCAGCATCGCCACAAACACATGATTAATGCATTGCACTATATACATTATGATGGCTACAATGTCACTGGGTGGTAAGAATTTTTTAACTTCATTATAATCCTATGGGACCACCATTGTATATGCCATCTGTCATCGATCAAAATGTTATTATGCGATGCAAGACGGTCCTCTATAAATTCCATCTGTATCTGTTGCTACAGTGAATCAACAAATGATTTCTCATTGCTTGATGTCACAGAAAACATGGTTGAGGATTGTGCTTTCCATTAACAAGTAGCATTTTAAACATTCAGAAGGAAATAGGTAAACCAATTCAAATTAACAGGTCTCACATATCCAAATCTGTACAGAGCCTAAATAATGTAATACTCCATGGTGAACCTTAATGAATTTTAACCCATCTATTAGACTGAATGGCTTAAGGACCTACCAAGGTTACAGTATTCCAGAACCAGGGGTAGTATTTCTCACTGAAAATCAGTCTGCATAAGTCTTTCTTGAAAAATAATCAATAATCAACAATATGAAATGTAATGTCAACAGCATTTGAAAAGCAAAATTTTATAATTAATGCACTTATTTGAAAGACTAAAGACATCATCATAATTTTTTAAAAAATCATAAATTTAAAGTTAGGCTATTCTAATTTTTTAGTAAAGAAATGTTATTTCAAAGATAGATCAGAATCTAATATGGAAGTATGAGAAATTATCATTTTTCCTTTTATCACATATATCTAATTAAGTACGTATTATATAATAAAAACACAGAGAGGCAGAATGAATATTTTTGTTCTATGGAAACCTTATAGGAGAAGGCTAATGTGCTTGAATCATAATTCTAGGAATGAGGAAGAGCAAGGGGAGTAAAAGATTCATGCAAAGTGTGTCTCTCCATTTCTTGCACTTCTTTTACTTACATGCCCACCTTAAAATGAGACACACAGGAGTAAACTCCAAATTAATTGACACAGAATAGAATGGTATTATTTCAAATATCCATTATTTTTCCCTAAGAAAATGAGTTAAAACAATCTTTGATAATCTAAAGAGTACAATCAGGTACAATAAAAAATAAAATAAAATGAAAACCACACTAATTTGAAAATTAAGAAAACCGAAGTGTCTTCGGTTTCTATGTGGGAATTTGTTAATTACATCCATGTCTTTTGTCATATTTGTTAAATGTTCAGTTTGGCACTGCATGTGAAAAAGTGAAAAGGGACTTTCGATAAATTACTGCAGAACATGTAATAGATCATATTTTGATTTAACTAGAATTTACCGTGCCTTTGATGATAATCTGGTATTCATATTTTAATTTGTGGGTATGATCAGGACATACATTGTTTTAAGCCTTTCATTTTCTGTGAAAGAAAAGACAAGACATAAAATTTAAAGAAGACTTATTATTCCTGGGATGGTTGGCCTGAGAAGATGAATAGAATGTGCCTTTTGATTTTGCAGCAGTGTTATTCTAAAATGCTCATGGAGGTCATTACTTATTCCAGAGTAGGATCAATCAAAGGGAGGTGAATCAGCAAGGCGCAAAAGAGGAAGCCACCTTGAAATGGATTAAGTGAAATAATTGTGTGAACATATGGCCTGGAAATTAAATTGATTCAGCTAAACAAGTTATATTAAATAGATCAGGTAATTTTCAGGCATATGGTCAGGTGATCACACTTTGAAGCAATTATGTAATTTGAGACTTTGAGAGAGAATGGACTATAAATCTATGGTTTACAGACACTGAGACAGAATGCAAAATGAAATTCAAGTTGTTAGTGATCTTTTAAGAATTTGCCCTTTTTAAAATGTGCATGTAAAGATAAGGTGCTTCAGGAAAGATGTGATAGAGGTTTTCAAATTGTAATCTGTTAAACATCTAAGTTATTAATTTATTCATTTATTTGCTCTTTTAGAAAACAAAAACAAAGTTGGTTTTCACCAACTTTTGAGGGGTTTATTAACAAATTTCACACTTTTCAAATTTCCTACTCTAGAATGATGAATGAAAATATCATGTGAAATTATGATATATTTAGAGCAAAAAAAATCTTTGCTTTTATTTTGGGTGGTGGTGGTACCAGGGATTTAACTCAGGGGCACTAGACCACTGAGCCACATCCCCAGTCCTATTGTGTATTTTACTTAGAGACGTGGTCTCAATGAGTTGTTTAGAGTGCCTCTCTTTTGCTGAGGCTGACTTTAAACTCATTATCCTCCTGCCTTAGCTTCTAGAGTGGCTAGGATTATATGTAAGTGTGTGCCACTGTTCCCAGCAACTGATTGCTTTTCCATGGATAAACTGTGTAAGCAACATGAACATCTTTAACATGAAGATATTTTTTCTTGGCCATTGTCCTGGTCTTTGAGCTCAAAGTAAAACAGAAATTTAGATATCACCTCTCTTTATTTTACTATCTCAAATATTCAGATATTTTTAAAAAATCACAAATTTGTATTTGTTGACACTGGTTTTTTCTAAGTTTATGATATCATGAAGACATTTCAACATAGAGTATCAAAACAAGTAACTTAAATATTTTATCAAACTATTAAAAACCTTAAAAATAATCTTTTGCATGCTGACTCATGAATCACTATTATTATATATTTTTTATATTTTAAGGTTTTTAAATATTGAGATTATTAACTATGGTAGAAGAACTGCTTTCATCTCTCAATCAAAAGCTGTTTGAGTGGATGGACATAGTTTCTCCAACATGGAAGACATATAGTCATGTAAACTTCTTTCAAAGTTTCAGTTTCTTTATTACAGAATACCCAAGTACTTCTTGGCAATAAAATATCTCTGTCCATCACAATAGTAATGAACTTCAAAGAAATAAATTCTTGTAATGGTAATAAGGTTGTTCTTCTGGTTTGGTGAGAAAATTAATTCATAGATAAGACATGAAAGAATTTAACCATAGTAGGTACTGTTTTGTACAAGCATTTTTTTAAACATCATATTTCACAAACTGTCCTCTCATACATATTCTCATTAAGCCTCACAACAACCAGATAATAAACTCTGATATTCAGCACATAGATGAAAAGCTGGAGGCTCACGAATCTTTGATTTTCTGGTGTATGCACAAATAAATAAAACAGGTAGCCAGGACAAAAATCAAGATGACTTTTCAATTATTTTTTGGCTGTCAACAATACCATGCTACCAAAGAACTGCAAAATTACTCATTTAAAAATTGGGAGCTGGTCAATTGAGAAACTTACCTTTGTGAGCAAGAGGAAAAATAGATATTGGATAAAATCTGTAAATCAGTAGTAGACTTAAGATTTATCTCAACCTATCGTGACAGTTCTGCTATATCATTTCTCTAGAAAATATTCATACCTTCAGTGGAGTCATCAGGAAGACTGAGTGATACGAAGGACAGGAGTTGAGAAAGAAGAGAGGTGCACATGGAGGGAGATGAGGGTGAAGATAAAAAGTAAACTGAGGTGATCACTCATGGTCTTATTGGAGGGAAAGTCATTGGATTTTACTAAAGGTATTGGAGAAAAACGGAAGTATTTAACCAATAGTGGTAGTATGAACAAATTTTTATGTTGGCTCCATGAGGGAAACTAGACAAAGACCAGTTGAGACACCAGGTTGTGGCAGTTATCATCCAACCATTATAGAGTTGATGAGTTGATGATCCAGGGAGAAATAGTGGTCATGAGTTGAAGAGGACTGGAACATTTTAGATACTTATGAGAATTTAGAATAAATATATTATGTAGAATTACATGAAATTGTCTATTTCACTACTTTTGACCAAAAAAGAGACAATACAATATGAATACAATTAAAAGTTCCTTTAACCTCATAGAAGCTAAGCATGAAAGAATTATCATTCAAAATATTCAAATTTCTGCTTTGAGTATCTGAGTAGTTGTTGGATTTATTCATTATCATAACAAATTCAGGAAGAAAAACATATGTCTTTTCAAAGAGCAACAGATATTTAAATGCCTTTCAGAAATTAAGCCCCACTGATCAGTCAGAATAATTAGATATATAGATACCAATTTTATAATAAGGATGGTATCAGAAGTAAAGAGCATTTAGTTATAAATCAAAAATTACGTGAATTGAGTTAGGACAAAGAAAAAAAGGAGGAGAAATGAATGTTTCTAAGGAGAGAGGAAAGAAACCTAAAAGGAGGTAGAAATTTTTTCACTAGAAAGTAATATCAGAGGAGCCAAGAAAAGAGTATTACAAACAGGAGTAGTTCTGCTATTCATTATCTTACTAGAGGACATATATAATGCAATAAAGCTAGAAAAAAATAATAAAAGGTAAACAGACTGGAAAGAAAAAAATGCAGATCTTTCTTTGTTGATTGTGTAATCATGCACATAAAACAATTGCAAATAATCTTCAGAAAACTTGTGGACATTATGAGTTGAATATGATAGCAGGTAAAATGTTGATATTTTTTAAAAGTAATCATATTGTTATATAATAATAATAAAGAGTTGTAACCTATGATTATAAAACAATGATTCTTCATATTAACACAAAAATTAGGTATATATATATATATATATATATATATATATATATATATATATATACACAAACAACCAAAAGAGTATATTCAACATCTACTAAAAATTGCAAAATACTAATTGACAATACAAATCAAAGAAATGAAAAGATGCACTGTGTTTATTGGTTAGTACACTTACTATTGCCAACATTAACAAGATGTTAGTTCTTCCCAAATTGATTTGTTTACTGAAATTTCAATCAAAATACCAGCAGGGTTATGTTTCAAAGCAAGTTGATGCTAAAATATATGTGAGAACACAAGAAGCTAAAATAATCAAAATATTTTTGACAAAGAAAAACAAGTTTGATTTCAAGACAAACAACAGAGCTGCCATAATCAAGATGGCAGGAGAATGTGATATTATCAAATATCAGAAGGGATAGAGATTAATGAAAAAGGAAAATCCAGAAATCCACAAAAATATAGTTACCTCCATGTTTACTTTTTATTTTTTGTTTATTCTTTATTTTTATTTTTTCACCAAAGTCACAAAGGCTAAAAGTATTGATTAGTCTCTTCAACAAATAGTACTTGAAAAATAAATTTTTTGATCTATCTTCACTTTGTATCAAAATGTACACCAAAAAAACCCTCAAAATTGTTATAGATATAAATGTAAAACCTAAAATAGGTAACTTTTTCTAAGTTATGACACCAAAAAACACAGTCTCTATATAAAAATAAATTATGATATGTGGGGTCTGATTAAAATGAGACACTTATACTCTTAGAAATACTGTTAAAATCATAAAAATGTGGGAAGACAATATTTCCAAATTCATATTTAATAATATGATTATTGATAAGGAACTCCCAAAACACTAACAAGGAAAACAAAACCCAATTTCAATATTTAACAAAATATTTGAAGAGATACTTCATTATGGAAGACATTCAAATGGTAAACAAACTTAAAACAATGTGTTAAAACACATCACTCTTTAGGGAAATGCAAATTTAAACTAAGAAATTTGTACCACTTTATGCCTTTTAAACTGACCAAGAAAAAGGAAAAGGAACAAAATTAATAAAACCACATATTAGCTGGGATACAAAAGAACCAAAACTCCTACTATAATAGTGGAAATTAAAAATATTTGAAGTCACAATGTTAAAAACAATATGACAGTTTCTTATGAAGTTCTAGAATTAGCATATGACGTGGCTATCCTACCAAGTCTAGGTATTTATATCCTACATATGAAAAATTATCTTCACAAAAATATCTCTACTCCAAAGTTCATGTAGGATTTATTCTTAGTTACCAAAAATTAGAATCCTCCCAAATATCCTGAAATCAGTGAAGGGTTAAACAAACTGAGGTAAATCCATATAGTGGAATACTACTTGGCGATAAAAGGAAAGAACTACTTATACAAACCACAATATCATGATGAAAATGTGTAACAAAATGCATTATATTCATGAAATAAGTTAGGCTGAAAAGGTTACATACACTATGACTTCACATACAAGCCTTTCTATAAAGGGCAAAATTATAGGGGTATAAAAAGAGATTGATGGTGGTGTGAGGCTTGAGTAGATAAGAGAGGTTTGTTAATAAGGAACACAGGGGGAATTGCTGGGGAGGTGATGGAACTATTTTGTGTCTTGATTTTATTAGTACTAATATTGCATGCATTTGTCAAAGCTCTCAGTACTACACAATCAAAGGTTCATTTTACTCTATGTAAATCATACCTTAATAACAACTGAAAAGAATCAAGCCACTTTTAGTACTTCAAAGATCATGCATGAGTACTGACTATTGTCACTAAAGAGCAAGACTCTCCTGGTTGAGAAAAGCTTTAAATTGCTACAGAATGTATGAACATGTGTAAAGTCAGTTTGCAGTGCATGCACTAGAGGAGCAACTGAGTGACAAGTCCCTCAGGAAACCTAAACAGAAATACAAACCAATAGAGAGTGAAGGTGTTAATTTAATTGTAAGTATACAAGTGAATAAAAATAGCTTAAAAAAATTAAAGGAGATTTGAGCATTTTCCTACATACGGGGGAAAGGACTAGGGAAAAGAAGTCACCAGAGAAAGGTTTACAGTGTGAAGGCCATTCAAAGAGACAGTGGTGGAGAGCTTGGAATCCAGAGCTGGGTAAAGAAAAAACACCATTTCCCATTCATATTGGAAAAGGAGAGAGATGAGTGTGTGAACATGTAAAATCTGGATGTTGGTTTCTAATCTATGCTTGCTGTTTCATTCTGTGAAGGAGAATGGAATCTAAACATTATCTGTGGCTTTGCAGGATCACTTGAAGCTGGGGAGAGTAAACTTGATAACACCCAAACTCTGTGTGTGTGTGCGCAAGTGTGTGTCCTCCATGCAGTTGCAGACAAGGACACTGAAGTCATCCAAGGTCCCCCCCCCCCGCCTTTTTTTTTCTTTCAGGATGGTGAACTGGAAAAATAAATAAGTCATGAGAACTGAGGTTATTCTCCAAACAAGTGCATTTTAGATTAAGCTGTTTAAGGAGGCTAGCAAAAAAGCCTGGCGGGGAAGAAGAGTTAAGGGGCTGGTATTCTTAATGAAGTTGAATCACTGAGGCACGTATAACAAGGCGAAAATCCTGAGTAACCACAAAAATTAACATGGAGGCAATTATCAAAGAGTGGGATTGGGGGGCTGGTACACTTCAGAAGTGGAATGAATGAGAATATGATTAATTGTATGACACCAGAATGGAAATCTGAAGTAGAAAAGTGATGATATCGCATGATCCCAAATGCAAACATACTAAACAGAGCCTGCAGGGTCGTATTTACACCATTGAGAATGCTGCAGGGGCTAGGGAAGAACAGAGTTACTTTACGTTACAAAGAGGGGAGTGAAGGGAGGGGACAGGGTAAGGAGGTAGGAAGGATAGTAGAATGAGTCAGACATTATTACCCTATGTACTTACATAACTATACGACCGGTGGGATCCTACATCACATACAACCAGAAGAATGAGAAACTGTACTTCATTACATATGATGTATCAAAGTGCATTCTACTGTCATGTATAACTAATTAAAACAAATTTAAAAAACTAAAATTAAAAACAAAATGAAGGCTGGAGCACTTTTTTTAAAAAAAAAGGAAAACTAAATTGTAGAAAATGTGCCAGAATATTCAGTGAGTAAACAAAAACCTGAATATAGAATTCATAGATGAAAAATGGTGCGGAGAGAAGCAACTGCTGGTGTCAAAGCTCTGAAAGGCTTGGGTATTGCCGAGAGGATACAGGAGTGAAGGTCTTAAAGAGGCTCCTGGGAGTGAGCTGGGGGAGTTGAAGTAGTGCCTCCCCTCAGCCACGCAGGGAAGCAAGTTTCTCTCAAGAACGTGATGGCAAATATGTGTGAGGGGAGGCAGGATTGAGGCGAGGCAAGGAGGATATACTCTCCAGATAAACAGAATTAATTCCCAGGGGAAAAAGTGATTCCAAGTGACTAGAAGAAAGAGGTTGGTGTAGAGTGCATCTGCTGGGACTTCAGCAGAGGTGAATGAAAAATAAAGTGAGAGGTAAGAAAATAGATCTCTTAGAGAAGACTTATTACCTTTGTGTGCAAACAACAAGAATCATAATAATGGGAGGAATCTTTATATTATTTTAGAAGAATCCTGCTGACACTGTGCAAGGAAGAACAGTTGTGAGCTGAGATTTCACAGAAAATTAAACAGGATTAGATTAGGCCATACTATATTCAACCATGGCAGATACAGGGCCTGTATTCTGCTTCCACTCACAGCAGAGTCCAGGGCAGGCATGATGATTGATTATGTGTTCTTTCCTGCTAACACCAGCTTCAGCTCTGGAGACCTCAGTGTACCTGTCTAGGTAGGCATTTCCAGTTGGTCAAATAGAGCACAGTAATTAAATCTACTTTTAAAAATCCTTATCATATTTTCTATAAATTTTCTTTCTGATTTAACCTTTCTTGTGGAAGACCTAAACCTTACATTCCATAGAGGAGGAAAATCAACCATTTATTCTTCAGTGTTCTTATTTGAAAGAAAGAAAGAAAGAAAGAAAGAAAGAAAGAAAGAAAGAAAGAAAGAAAGAAAGAAAGAAAGAAAGAGGGGGAGGAAGGAAGGAAGGAAGGAAGGAAGGAAGGAAGGAAGGAAGGAAGGAAGGAAGGAAGGGAGAAAGAAAGAAAGAGTTCTCTGTTTTCACTTACTTCTCTCACAAATGTGGAACCTGTCAGATTTGAAGGTGGCTCTTCAAGTTCCTCTGGAATTCAAAGGGGAATATATTAAGCTTTAAAGAACTGTAGGTACTTTGTTCCCCAAATTAATATTCTTGATTGTGTTATAGATGAAGAATAAATTTATATTATTTCTTAATCTCCATTCAAGTGTTCAGAACAAAGAAAAGTGCTTTGCTTTGGTGAAAGCATGTCTGTAGTACAGTTTTTATTTAATTACAATCTTCAAGGAACATTAATAAAATCCAGTCCATCTACATTACTGCAGTGCCTCATTGTTCAGGGGATGGAGGCCAAATGCCAATTTTCACCTGGTTCTGGCTATGTAATTTAGGCCCAGTTCCTAAACACTCTTTGCGTTGTTTTCATGTCTAAAATACCACGTGGTGAGGAAGATGACAAGGGCAGAGGTTTTTCATGATCATTAAATATGAGAATAACAGCTTAGGGGCTCAGTAGCAGTCACAGAAACCTCAATGGAAAGAAGATGCAAATTTTTCTCCTTATAAGGGACAAAGAGGCTCTTGAGCGCAGAGAAGAGATGATTGAGAGAAGGAGTGATTTAGTATTTGTATGAAATGTGGGCTGAATCAAGTTACACAGAGCTGTGTATTGGCTCTCTTTAGGTAAAAATGGCAAATAATTAGAGCTATCCAACATAGGATCCCTCTCTCTGTATTGATGAGTTGCCTCTTGATGAACCATGAGAAGCAAAGGCTTCGTGCACAACCATCATAAAAGCTGTGCATTGAGTTTCTGTCTCTCATAAGAGCTTCAACTGGAGGCTATGAGGGTCTTTATTACTCTAATTTTGTGTTTATTTTGCCAATAAGACTTACTCTCAAATTGTTGCGCTGTAATGAGGCTGCTTAGAAAGAAAAAAAAAAAACAAGGATTTCAGGGATAATAGGTTATTTGGTTAGGACACAATTGAGGAGTCAAAATTTAAAGATTGTATTAAGTGAAAAGTATGTTTTTTTTTAAATTTTAGCACAGTTATTAAAAGCACACACTGGAGATCTGAGAAATAGATGAACACTAACTTTTAAGCCTTCAATTTGTGATATGCATTTCATACAACTTGGAATCATCATGAAAATATTATGCAACTGGCATTTTAAATGGTGAAATTGAATTTCAAAAATGTATATTTAAGGATGACAAGAGATAAATAGGAAACAGACCCAGATCTCTGTCAAAGATCGTGCTTCTTACTGCTATTGCATGCTTCTGTGCATGAACACACAAAACCACCATTAATTTTGCTATATGTAATATGATGGAGAAGTAGTTTACAAAGACTATTATTCGCTCTTGCTGATTATTAAAAAAAAATCACTGACTGTTTGAAGGAGTTTCGTTTTATTTCATGTCTAAGAATAGTAGAAATTTTGATAGCTGCATGAAAATTATTGAGAAAATATAACTGAAGACATCCACATCTTGGAAATGAATTGGAAGATATGTTTTCAAAATAAAACCATTTTTCTTGAACTCTAAGAATATTAATACTTTGTATATAAGAAAATACATAAATGCATAAATTCAATTTTATTTTCTATCACCCTTTTTACTCTCTTCCTGCCAAAACAAACATTTTCTTTAAATCTCTCTCAAATGGATTTGTAGAATGAGAAAAAAAAGTGAGCTAGAGATTCAATAAGGAAATCTATTAAAATAGGTGTGAGACTGAAAACTAAGGTGAGGAGAACAACTTCTGTATAATATTTTGTCAAATAGGAGCTAAAAAAATTCTAGCTAATTCACCCTTGAAAACCTATTTTCTAAGCCATATTAAAAAAGGGTACAAAAAAAGCATAATAAGTTCAGTATTTCTATAAATATTTAATCTATTCCTTATGAATTATATTTGAATATGAAATATGAAAAGAGTACAGCCATTTCTGTATTTATAGGGTAATAATTTCCAGAAAACACAAATAGCATTGCCTTTGGACCAAAACTTGATAACTTTTAGTTAGAAATTCAAATCGCAATTTTGGTCATATGTAGCATAAGTTTTGGGCTTCTTTGTCTTTACACACAGCAATATGTAAGTGAGAAGTCCTGCTGTCTGTCTATCGATAGAGATATAAGATGTGCATTTTAATATGTTCACATATTAATATAATGTGTACATATACCTACATACATATATATTCTCTATATTTAATTTAGTGTGACTATATGTGTATGTTTTTATGTGCTTAATTGGTGTGTATGTATGTGCATATATATGTGGTTATATATTTATACAAACCCATATATACATACATACACACATAGTCATGACCTACATAATGATGTTTTACTCAACTGATGAACATAAATGTACTGATCCTGTATGTTTTTAAAGAAAGAAAGAAATTCTTATTGGTTGGCATTTTTACTGTATTTTTTCTATGTTGATATATGTTCATACATGCAATTAGGACCATGTTACAATTGAATTCAGTACAGAAACATGCTGTGCATGTTTGTATCCTAGGAGCAAAAGGCTACATAATAATGCTTAGGTGTGTAGGAGGCTATACCATTAAGGTCTACATAAGCCCAGTCTGTGAGGTTTGCACTATGGTAAAATTGCCTAATGAAACATTTCTCAGTATGCATCCCCACTGGTAAGTGATGTGGGGCCTGCACAGCACATAAGCATGAGCATGTGCAAACACACACACACACACACACACACACACACACACACACACACACACACACTAGTGGACAGCCAATTTGAATTAAATTAGAAATCTTGAGGAGAAACTAAAAGGATTGTGAGCTTTATAGTCTTGGCTTGAGGATTTAATTTGATGATGGTTTTAGTCAGCTTGGCAAGAGCTTTATAATTGTTAATGGAAAGTCTGCCAATTCATTGAAGAATGAACAATAATTTTATCTTGTGTAGTTCCAACCTAAACATAATTTTTTTATCATTTCATGCAGGTATGACTCTGCAAAGCTCAAACTAAGTTTTCTTTTTCAAATGTATTCACCAAGGTTAACTTTCTGAACAACCTTCAAATAAATTGCCTTATGTGAATTACCTACTCATCCTCATACAGAATGCAATAGAATAAGCCGTGTTTATTAATTTATCACTTCAATATGATCATATGCAGATAGAACTTTCCTCTGAAGTGTATGACAACAACTAAATGGTTATAAAAGTTCAGAAACAAAAAAAATCTCTTAATTATCTTTAATTAGCTTATTTATTCTTAACACTATCCTGGCTTGTTTTTGAGCTGTAGTGGCAGAGATTTCTATATTACACTGTGACTTCTCAGTTTCTTTTATCCTTGACCTGTCTATATCACTGAAGATTTTCTTCTTCTACTCTCATCAGGGTAATAATAATAAGGACAATGAGGACACATTCTTTTCTTTTGGTGGCCCTTATGTGGTATTTTTGTTTGATAAATGTTCTCAAAAAACAAGTCTTTCCATAGTAGCTGGCAGACATTTGAGAGAGAAGTTTTGTTTCATTTTATGATTCCAACAGCTCATCTTTACATATAGAAAGGAGTATCTTGGGGGTCTCAGAGTAAACCATTTAAACCTGGGGTCGGCAAATCTTTTTCTGTGAAGATCAAATAGTAAACATTTACCCTTTTCCAGTTACACTTCATCAGAAACAATCAGTGATTGTTAGGGTTTGTTAAAGAGCTACACATAATTCCTCTATGAATGCATATGACTGTGTTCCTGTAAAACTTCAATTATGGACTCCCAAACCTTGAAATGTATATGCTTCTTGTGTGAAAGTTTTTATTTTATCTTTCTGACCATCTTAAAATGTATAAATCGATCTTAACTTGAGGATGTTACAAAAATGGGCAATGGCTGGATTTCACCCATGGACCAGAGTTTACAGATTTATATTGTAAATCTTGGAGAAGAAAAGCTTCTGGACTGTAGTCATCCACATTCTAGCCCTCTGGGAAAATTCAAAGTGCAAAGAGGTCAGCCTCAGTGGCAAAATTATTGTAATAAAAGTCCAATAAATTTCAAAAGATTTGTGAGAGCAAAAGGGATTATACTTTAGGCTGCTCAGGATATAGAAAGGGAAACCCAAACCTTGAAGAAATCTCCATGTCTTAACTGTTGGAAAAACTTTACACCACCACAAAAAGTGCACACAAGTGGTTGAGAGAAAGACAACAGACCCAGGAATCTATAGGAAAAACAAGGCAAAAAGTACAGTGTACAGACCCTGGGGTTGGGGTCCCTCCATGAATGCCAACTTGCATTGGGGAGGGCCAAGGAGAAGTGAAATCCACCTCTGCAGAGGTTTGAAAAGCAAAAGACTCAGAAGGTGACCCACCCATTTCTAGCTTGAAGCTAGATGAAACAGCCAGCCTTTAGAAGGGATAATAGGGAAGTCTGAAAAGATTTACTGTGAGTCATCAGTTACCTAAGAGGGACTATGAATCAAAACATGGACATGAAAGAAATGAATTTAGTGATAAGAAAATGAACAAAGCTTCCTGTCTTTTTCCAACTATATTTGAGCTTAGCTGAGGCCTGTATAGGGTAAGGCCAAGAACTTTTAAGCTTATGTTGATTAAGCAAAGCAATACACTGTAATATTTAATGCTGAATATGGGTAATCTTGATTATGCTAATCATTATGTGTATTGACTTAAATGGGAAGCATTAACTTCTCAAAAAACTTTCCCGAAAAAAAAAATGCCAAAATTATACTGATAATTTGAACAAATCTAAAAATAACTTTGCTTTCTAAAATGTTGGCTGGAACAGTTAAAACAGATATGATCAAATCAACAGTTTCAAATTGATGGCACCTGTGCTAGACTGAATTACATTCCCATCCAAACTCTCTCTTCACCCTCTCCCAAGGAGTTGGTGAATGCTATTTCTTATTAAAGAAGAACTTTGTGGATGCCATTCATTAAGGATCTTGAGACGGCGATGCTTTTGTGGATTATTCACCCAGGCTCTAAATGCCATAGTAAATGTTTCTATTTGAGAGAGGCAGAAGGACACAGGATAATACCAAAGAAGCAATGAGACTCAGGAGGCAGGACTGGAGTCATGTGTCCTTGACCCAGGGAAAGCCAGTAGCCACCACCAGTGTTTCTGGAGGGGCCATTTCAATACCTCAACTTTAGCCCTGTGGAGTTGTGAGAATTTTGTGAGAATACATATTCCTTCTAAGCCCCCAAGCATGTGGTTTTATGTTGTACAGGACAGTGCCTACAAACTTGAAGAATTCACAGTCTTGTGTGAAGAAACAGTATTCTGCTAATTTTTCACATCTTTACTTTTTTTTTTTTTGGATTATTTCTTGTTAAATGAGAAAATAGATTTGGGGTGACTGATGACCCAGGATTGGGTTCTGCATTCAAGATATCCCACCTTTTTTGTAATGTTTTAGCCACAAAACATGTTGTTTCATAGAGTAAACCACTGTGAATTTTTTATTCTGGTTTTGTCTTCATGTGCTCTCCTTCCAGTGGTCGTAGTTTTGCTCTCTTAAGCAGCCCCCAAAGGGTGTATGTGTGGAAACAGTCCTTTTACAAAATAATTTTATAAAAAGAATAAAAATAAAATAGTCATGTCTGTCTTAAAACTCCTCCCTATTTCACAATATTCCACCCTATCCTAGAAATAATTTGTAAGCAAAATGTATCTTTCATGTGACAGTGATCTCTGTAAACCTCGTTCTCTGAAATCCAAAAAAATAAAAAGAAAGAAAGAAAAAGGAAAGAAAGAAAACTATAAAACTGATGACAATAAACACTTCTTACTGGTTTATCTCCAGCTCAGTAGGTGTAATGGTGGTATTCCCAAAGTCTGTATTCCTATTATATAAAGGAGGAAATAGAGATAAAGATAATTTGTCTGATTATATTTAGTAAATAGTTGGACTCAATGTTGGCATTCACATGCTTAAATAGTTAAAATTTTCATTGAGATCATGGTAGAGGGTTGTGGGGATGGGGGAAGACCCTTAGAAAAGAGGAATGCTGAAATTCTTCATTTTTACAGAATTTATTTTTACCTTTTACATAGCTATGTTATATGACTACCTCATGTGGAATTAACAGTGTATTAAAGCTTATTTTTGTTTTTAGTGGAAGTACTTATTAAATCCAGCATTCTGTGTTTGTGAAAATGTTTTCTTATCTATAACTATATATAATTTAACTTTGGATCCTATTAATTTTTAAATGTGTTGGTTCGCAGATTAGATTAACTACACACTTTCTCATTATTAGTTAATTATTTAGCTACTAAAAATGATGTAATATGTACTGAAAAAACAATTTATTACACAAAATCTCATGTTGTAATCTCCTAGTCTGCTCTTTGATACAGTTTCATTGTATTTTTATGTATTCCTTAAGTCTTCTGATTTGAATTTTATTTCAATGTTTTACCTTATATAAAGGAATCATGCTATACCTAGTTTTTAAAAATTGTTATTAGTTATTGATGGACCTTTATTCATTTATTTCTTTATATATGGTGCTGAGAATCGAATCCAGTGCCTCACACATGCAAGCGCACTACCACTGAGCCCCAGTCTCAGCCCCTAAACCTAGTTTGTGGGACTTTCCCACTTAATATGAAGTTGCTAAGATTCATCTATTGTTGTTCTATGTTATGGGTTACTTTTCCTCTGGAGATGTCTCATAGTATAACGATTACCATGTATTCAGCTATTCTCCCATTACTGTTTGTGTAAACTAAAGAGGAGCTTACATTTTTTGTTGTGATTTTTAGGGTGCCTGAAGAACAAAACTTCTTGATTGTAATTAAACCTTCTTCTTTTAAAAACATTCTTCCTATTCAAGTTCCATATGATATTTATCTAATGTTCTACAATGAGCTTGACCTGTTTTACATTCAACATTCTTGATGTATAGTTACTTCATTTGCTATGACATAGGGATTTGATTTCGTCTTCTCTCACCTACACCAAATGGTGTTTCCTTTTTCCAGCAGGTAAGAGCTGCCATTGTGGGATATTGGATTTCCAATGTACAGAGAATTTGTTTTGAATCTTTATTCTGTATCATTGGCCTATCTGTCAATATCATATCATTTTAATTACTACTGCTTCAAATATCATGAAATTTCATATTGTAGAAATTACCAGAATCCCCCAATGTCCTCCTTTACCTTCTCTGTGCAAACAGAATATTTGATTTCACAGCTCTTTGCTGTTGATCAGATACATGGGATGAATTCTAGCAAATGAGATTTTGTTTGAAGTCATATGAGTCACTTCCAGAGGCAAGAAAATGTCTCTGCTCCATCCTCTCATTTCCTTTGCATGATATCCATTGACTGTGTTTCAGACAGATATTGTGACAGAGGCCTAAACAACCTGGATCCATGAGCGAATCTAAGGATCACCTATAGGACATATATCGCAAAAGAAAAGTACACTTTAAATAAACAAGATGTTTATATTTTGGAGTTGTTTGTCATTGCATTTTGCAACATGTGGATTTTATGAATTCATATCCTTATGGCATTTTACTACATATTGAAAAACAGCTCTCTCTCTTTCTTCTCTCTCTCTCTCTCTTGTTTTTGTTTTATTTTTGTAAGTATCAAAACATTGATGCTAGCATGAACTAGTATACAAGGATTCTTTCTTCCTGTGGTGTGTATTTCTATACCAAAGACTTAAATTGAGGGTTGTTCATTTTTATAGGGAAGGCTTGGTATAGCAAGGGAGCACAGGGCAGCAGATGGGAGAATCGAGAATCTGATTGTCTCTGCATAAACCATCTATAAGTCTTTCACTGGTTGAACTTACCTCCCCCAAAATATACAGTTGAATATGCAAAGAAATCCCAAAACATATGAAAATAGGGCAAAAAGTGGTAGATTGTAATGTGTCACATAGAAAAGACTATAGATTAATAAAGGTACGATTTGCACCCTACACAGATGTTAAGGTATTTCTTTTATCTTTCTTTCTGTATACTAAATCATTTCTGCATACAAAACATTTGTAAAATCTCTTGTAAAAACTAGAGACTTGAAGGTATATTTTGTGTACTGAAGATCTGGAAAGAATAAAAACAGTCAAACTTCGGGCTGTGCCATATAATAAAAAGAAAATGTACATGAATGACATAGTTTAAATGAATCTCTTAGCAACCAAATGGGGACAATGTAGGTTTCGACTGTGTATTTTGGCTTTCCTGATTGAATCCTTACGGACTTATGAATAACTATGATGCTATCACTGACAAAATTCACTTTTGTGAGAAAACTATTCTAATTTCATAATAAGAAAAAAATGTTTTGAATGAATTGAAACTTTTCTGCACTCCAGGATTTATGCTATAAAAATCCTGTTGCCATAATACTTGCCTACAGCTAGATATTTAAGTTATCATACTTAAGATTGATTTAAATTGAGTATAATTATATGGCTAGACTCTAAAAAATTTTACCCTTACTTAACCCTTAATTTTCAAAACCATAATTATCCACAATAAATTTAGTTGGTGATCTGAATTATTGTCTATAAAAATAAAATTTATATTGATTAATCTGATTAGAAGAGAATCACTTGCACAGTTATTAACATAGGGAACAATTTTGTGAATTTGAAATAGGATCTTTGAATTTTTAGAGCCATTAAGGTGTGCTAGAGTCACCTACTTTAAGTTGTTGCCCAAGTTCTCATATTTACAATAGCCTGGCACTTTAAAAAATATAAATGGGATTCTCCTTTTCACATATCAGAATGACAAAGGTGAAGTTTGAAAAATTTGAAAATAGAATGCTAGCAAATGTGTAAAAAAAAAATCGTGTGCTTTCATACATATTGGGACAAACAGTAAATGAGGCAATTTTAAGGACTATTAAATAATACATTTAAAATTTTGAAATCATCAAACCATTGAATAGTAATTTCTTTTCCTGAAAATAATCTAACATATTTTCTTCTCTTAGTGTTCATAGGTATGTGCAAGATTTATTCTGGCAGTGTGTAAATAATAAATGTCTTTAAGGGCACAGCGAAATTGCAGCAAATCTTACTCTTTAGTCATGGGGGAAAAGAGTCAGATACCCATATGTATTGATATACAAGATCTCTACAAAAAAATTAAAATAAGTAGGGTGCATACTCTGATTTGATCTGTGTATTTTGAAGAGTTGTTTTGTGTATACATAATATACACACATATTTATGTGTTTTGCATATGTAGACCGTGTCCAAATATCCAGAAATGATTTGTAACACCAGTTGCCATTGGTAATGGAGATTCAGAATCCAGAGGAAAAGGACTTAACAGAAAAATTTTAACACTTTATGTGTTGTTTTTCATTTCAAACATCTTTATGAAATCAAAATAAAGGGAAGGCGCTTTTAGGTTTTAGACCCTGCAGCACTAAAATACAACAATGAATATACAGATTGTCTTACACATCTTTCTGAGTGATACAAAGATCCTCTCCCCTATCATACCAGTCCCATCTAGTTTTCAGTGATGTTCACCTACCTCAATTCTAGAATGACCATCAGAGCAAATTCTACTGAAGAAGAGTACCAGTTATCTAAATATAGTTATTTTTTATGGATATAATTTTCTAAGTTATTCTAGGCAGTCAAATTAATTTTTATTTTTCCAACAATTAGATTAATATGTATACCTGAGAGATATTCACACCTCCCCCCACTCTTCCCAGGTGTCTGATCTTCTACCTTTGATCCTCCATGTTTTATTTCTTTTTTATTCTGAAAAACAATATGAATGACTTTTTCCAAGCAATCTTACAGCCAGAACCAATGCTGTGAGACTGGAAGCCTGCCCCATGCAGTAAAAATAAGATTGTATCATTAAATCGGGCTCTCAGGTATTTGCCAACCTGGGTAATGATGTCTCTCTGGGACACCTGCCCTTTTGGCAGCCTCCCACCCAGGCACGAGTCAGCAATCACAATTAGTGTGAAGTGGAATAAGAGTGCCAAGTCTGCAAAAGCAAATGCAGAAGAAATACAGGGAGGTCTGAAATGCAACTCGGTGAGCAGTCACAATCCTCAAGGCAAAAACTGTTCCAGTACTAAAAGGGAAAAAAAGCAATGGAAGATTGACTGCTAAGCTAGATTCTCTGTGTGGGTATGCTTGATGGCTCTGTCATTCTTTCAACCATTTCAGAGTGTGCCTGATGTCATTCTCTCCTCCTGAGCCGCGTCATGAGCCTTTCCCCAGGTGCTCATGGCAGGGAAAAATGACACAGAGTTAAAGACTCCTGTTGAGGATAACCAGAATAGGGTTCATCCTTTACTGAAAAGTATGAAGAAACAACATAATATAAAGGAGAACATAAAATGGCTAGAGCTATTTGACTGAATGTATACCATGAAATTTTCAGGTAACAGATACCTGCAAGTGGAGTTGGAAGGTAGGTCTGCAAAATTTCAAATCCATATATCCCTTCCTTTAATCATACTATCCATGCAGGCTAGGCATCTTGAAGTTATCCCTCTTGGGTTGCATCCCTTCTAACTCAACTTCCTGTTTGTCATGCTGCATAAGCTTTCATGGGTCTCTTGTAGCTCCATCTCACTGTAGCCAGCATCAGGCCTGGACTGTGATAGATGGAAGCTGAGTTTTGGGTGACCAAGTTTATCATTACTTGTTGACAGGAGAACAGTATTTGTACTTAAGTGGTAGTTTAGAGCCATCTGGAACTGTGAAAAGATATGGTTGTTTTATGATTTATATCTAGGAATTAGTTGGTCCACATTCCTATTTGGCAGTGCCATCTAACCAATGTGTCTACTGCAAAGGCAGACACCAAACTGTGGAGTGTCCACCTTGCTCTTTCTGTGGCTCTTTGATAATTTCAGATGGATCATATAGAAGCACCACAGATGCAACAGCCTTGTCTATTAACACTTTAGATTTAAACTTTCTCTTCCTCCTTCCTGATTGAAACACATAGAATGCTGCTACCCCAATCATACATGCTTTTAAGTTGTGGTTAAATTAGTTCCCAATTGAATGTTAACATCTTTTGTTTTTTACCACATAAGTGCCATTATTGAAACTCCTTAAATTTATAGACACCATAACTATCAATGAAAAAAAAATCTTGTCAAAATGGGCTTACAGGTGGACATTCTACTTACTCTCTCATGCATTTAATTGAATTCTGTGCAATTTCATGTGCATTATAATAGACTTCTTTTACACCATCAGGAAACAAGTTTTAAAACATGTGCCGTGCATTAAACATCACATAAATATTCAGCAAGGGAAAGAAAAACAGTTCTAAAGAAGTATAGTAATTTTACACTCTCTGGTTTCTAATAAATTTTTACAGCAATCCTAAACTGCATTAGCAAGTCCCAGTTTATTGTCAGGCTTCTGCAAAACATCCCTCAATGGCATGTCAAATCTTTACCACAGCAGCTGAACCCTTAAAGCTGTCCTCATTGGCAAGAATCTTGTCAGATTAAATTGCCAGCTCTTGTCAAAGTAAAGATATAGGATCTGATCATACTCTCCTGATGAGGGCATATGCTGTCCTTTCACTATGGCTGCACTGTAAATTCCTGGGACATCCCAGTCATCTCAGTCTTTGAGCATATAAAGGGAATTTATTGACCTTTCAAAAGCACGATCCTCCCCTGAATGAAATATCTAATCATATTAACAATATGACCCTTATATCTGTGTTCTTATTGTATATCATTTATCAACACCTTTGCCAGGTAACAGACTATTGCACATGCTTTGTTTTCTACCCCTGTGTAGAAAACAAATTAAATGTCATGAATGTGTGTCTCTCAAGAAATTATTTTCTATGTCATCTATATAGAATATTGTATGTATAGAAGAATTTCTGTTTTCCCTTTGGTGCTTACTATTTTTGTTTTGACAGTAATACACACACACATATGCACAAGACAAGATGACAACCTATTGTCAGGAATGGCACTCAGAGTGCCAAACTTCCAAAGACCCAACATAAAATGGATTGTAATTTTTCCTGAAGTATGTCATTTCTTCACTTCAGGAAATATTGCACATGTCATAAGACAGGATGTGATATGGTACTATGCCTTTCCACTTAAATTCGGGGCATCCCATTTTCTTTAAAACAAATAAATTGAACATGTTCCACAATTGTAAAGAATAGCTCCACTCTGAAAAATCCAAGATTCCAACTAGCACATTTTACATGCCTCATCGAATGTTCAAAGATTGGTTCTATTTCAACAGCTGAAACAGTTTTTGCATTATGGCAGCAAACTTTAACTTCCACATTTACCAGGCATCTAGGATTGCACTGTCCGTGGTAATTTGAATAGGCAGAAAGAGCATTGCTGTATTAAGAGAGAGTGAGGTTATGTTGTAAAGTATATATTATCTCTCTTAAAATTGTACTGAGTCACAAATATTTCATTAATACAATGCATTCTGCTCAAATCAAGATAAATTGATGTCACCCATCAATTAAAGTTCAGCATAGTCTTAATTACTAAAATAGTGCCCTAATATTTTCTTCAAAATGAATCTGGGAATATTTTGTGTCAGTATTTTCCATATTATCAAATATTAAAGGTTTTAATTATTAGCATACGTTTTAAAATTATTTCTATGTAAATTTATTTCATAAAGGAGATTTTGCATGCATCATTAATGAGTCCAAAAGAGTAAAACTCACTGGTTGGAATTTGGATTTATCCATAAACTTAGGGAATTGGGGGCTTGTTTTCATTCTATTCCATTATAGTGTTAGCGTTTAACTCAAATATCTATCAATTTCCTATACAAATGTTATCATGTTTAGATCCCTAAAGGCTTATTGCGCATTTGGAAACTGACTCTGTAGTGTATTAACTTTGCCACAATATAGAATTTATATTCTTTTAGATCTGACATTGTCTTGATTGATCAAACCACAAAAGTAAAATAACATATATTTCTGCTCCCTAGTTACATGAGTATAAATCTGATCTTTTAACAAAATATACTTTAAACATATTAAAATCATATTTTCACTATTTTCAAGTGGGAAAACACTAGAACCAATTTGCTTCCCAAGATTCTTTCTAATCCAGGTCACAAAACAACACAATTTTATTATGGTGGTGATATGGGTGATTTTATATTCTCAGTTAAATGTATTTCAATATTAGATTATAAGATATATAAAATATAGTATAACATTTCAGTTAATCATATAATTTGAAACAAAGTTAAAACTTATTATGTGGATAATTTAATATTTAGTAATATTAATTTGTTTAAAAATACCAAAATGGTATCATCCCATATTCTGTCTCCTTTAGTATAATGTTAATATAATTCTGAGCAAACTAAAGACATGAATTTCTTCTATTAAAGTTCATCTATTAACATATTAGATATTGTTATTTCTATTCTCAAAAGCTTATTGCTTTGAACACTAAACTGGGACATATTTTTATATTCAGTGCCTAAAAATAGATAAAATGTTAAAATATAATAAAGTAAAATCTTTTTAATAAAAATAGTACTTAAATATTAACTTCTAAAATTCAAAAAGGTATGTACATTCACTTGTAATAGCATTCTCAAGTTAAGTACAAAAATTGAGGAATTTTTCTCTGATCTTTTTTTTTAATCTATCCAATTCATAGCTATTTAACTGAAATTAAACTTAAGCTTTATTTCTTACACTGATATTATGCTGTTTCTCATTTGTATTTATTTTTATTTTCCTAAGTTTGAGCAACAGAACAAGATTTAGATAAATCCTTATTTTCTGAGTGGAACTGATATTCTATTTGAACATATGTGTCAAAGATTTAAATAAGTCATTGCTCTTTATTCTTCTTAAAATGACTTTTGAGCAGTTAAAATTACCTATATTAATCTCATCTAAAAAGAGGGTAAAGTGATATATCAGTAAAACCCTTGCAACAACAGATTAATGTTACTGTATTAAAATCCTATTTACATAAAATTAACATAAATATGAGTTAGTGTGCCATATGCTACAGCATCTGCTCCTCACTGTATTAATAACAAGACTGTCCCCTATAGGGATTTTAAAATTAATACATATTTAAATGGTATTTATATATATATTTGAAATTTTGACAATATGAGATGTATAAAATTTTGCCAATTACAACTAGTCTAGTTCCCACTGAAATAATATTGTCATCAGCAGGACAATGATCATGGCCTTTGAGATATTTTACATTTCTCCTTGGAAGAGTAATTAATTTTAAGTTAAATAAAACCTTTGCTTCATATAATTACTTCTTCTGCTTCCCGCTGACTCCCTACATCCTCTTCATTGGAGGTCCAGAACAAATCATTAAAGAAAAATAACTTATCACCTGAAAAGATGCATCCAAACAGTCTCATGCTTTCCTTTCTGTTGCTGATTTTGTTTTGCTTTCTCAAAACACACATCTAAGTTCCTTTCATAGCCATTTCTTCTAGCTTCTAGGGCAACTAAATAATATAACTTTTTTACAGAAAATTTTGTAGGAATATCAACCATACTGAAGTAGAAATGCTGTACTTTTTTCAGTACATGAAATTTTATATAGTTTGATTTCTTTTTATTTCTATTTTTATGACTAAATTCAATTTCTGAATGGTATTCTTCTATATTTTCATCATGTAATTTTTTTCACAAAGGAAATTGAAATATAGTAATTATTTTAAAAAGTCAAATAATTTATACTTATTATGGTTATAATTCAAGATCAATGTGAACAAGAGTGTAGACATAGATATTTCCTGTTTTAGATGCACTGAAATCAAGAAATAAATCATTTATTGTTCAAAATGAGCTCAACTACTATTTTACCTATTCCACTTAAAAAACAATAAATGATTTCCTTTAAGAATATCAGTTAACTATAAAATAGTATGTTTTGTGAATATATCTATATATTAATATATAAGTATCTACAAATATATTATATCTCTGTGTGTACATATTTATATAGACAGATATAAAGATATGCAACTTCTTTCTTTCCTGAAGTTGATAACTAAGGAATCAAGATTCAGATTCTTTTCAGACTTCTTCTCTTAAAGCAATTGACACCTAGAATCTGGAGCCCCCTCTTCTAAAATCACATATGGTTGAAATGCAATTCTTCAAATATTGCTGAGGGGGTTATAAACACTTTGAAATAGAGTATATTTAGAAGCTAGATTAGCAACAAATCAAATCAAATGCAGGTGCTCAATCCTTTACCTTGCAAACACTCTACAAACATTTGTCTTCTGTCTTTATTCTGTATAAATATTGACTTGCCATTCATGGCATATTGTGTAATATTTACAGGAATAGCATTTTTTGTCTACCATATTCTATGTATTTTGATTCTTATACCAAAATTTGACTTAAATTTATGAGATTACAAAAATAAAGAATTTTGCTCTCAGGTTGTGCTCCAATCCTTTATTGCTCAAAGTGTTTTGAACAACACAGAATCAACAAGGGGTTGCTAGAATCTCAAGCTTCACCCCACACTGTGTTACTGTAACAAAATACCTGAGAAAAGGCTCACAGTTTTAGCAGTTCCAGTCCACAATTAATTGACCCAGTTGCTTTCAGCCTGTGACAAATCTGCACATCATGGAGGGAGTATTGAAACCACTCACCCCAACAGCCAAAAAGAAAAGGAAGTGAAGAAAAGGCTGGTTCCACAATCCACTTTGAGGACATGCTTCCATTGCATAAAGACCTCCTGGTAGGCACCACCTCCTAAAAATTTCACTCTCTCAACAACTCCACCCTGGGAACAAAGTCTTCAACATCTGGGTCTTTGGGGAATAATCAAGATCCAAACTACAGCATATATCAATTGAATAAGAATCTTCATCTTAACAAGATACCCAGGGAATTTGAATTTACATTAAATTTTTAAAAGTGCTGAATAAATAAATGCTTTAAAATGACAAATATTAAAATGTGTAAATAAGTGTTCTTGGCTTTATACATGACTTCTATTTTTATCATTATCATAATTTCCCTCTACATTACCTAATTATTTCCATTGAGTCATATTTTCAATTTCATTTTTGAGACACTTTTTAATAAATATCTACTCTCTTGTCTCACATAGTATTGACACATTTGGACTAAAATAAAATCAACACTAGCAATGCTTATAATTGTGCTTATTTCCCTCTACTGGAAGATGACAAATGTGTCAGAAAAAGACAATAAATTTTGACTCACGCATTCAAAAGAAAAATCTTATTTGGGGGACAATTCCTATGTAATAGAATTAAAAATATGCATTCAAAACTATGGTATGTCTATATTTACTGTCAGGCTGTGGCCATATTCTTGCAATTCATTTGGATATCATCACAAAAGTATGTCCAAATTTTCAATAATACTACAGAATAGAATTGGTATTCATTGTTTTTTATACCCCAAAACTTTGACAATCAATGGTTTATATTCTTGCTATAGATTTAATGGTTGTCTAGAAGATAATCTCGATATATTTGTAGATATATCTACATATATACTATATGTACTAGTGCAAGATATATCTATAATATTTATTTCTTATAACAGCACCATGGTCTAAGAAAGAGAAACTTTATAAATATAGGTGTTAGAAGACACAGAAGCCACTAAAATATTTTAAAATAAAATGTAGAACTGATTGAGGGCTCTCAGTACCACTATATCTAATAAATGTACACATCACTTCTTATTCCAGTTAAGAAGCAGATAATATGAAAATCTACACATTTTCAACTTATATATTATATGTTCATGTTTTATAAGCAAGAGAGTCAAAATTTGTTTTCTATTCATTTCAAACTCTCTGATTGAAGATGGAAAAGAAGTACATTACAAAGGGCAAAAAATAATCACACAGAAGTTCTTTATAACAGAAAAGAAAGACTTGTTTTATTTTAGTCAAAATGTTGTCATTGAAATCTTGAAGTAATTGAAAAAATTAGAGAGTTTCTCTTGGTTCTTCAGCCTCAGGGTAAACTCAGACCTGCCCTGACAATGCCAAAAATATATCTACATTATCTCTATAACATTCAGGATGAATTTTTAAATGACCAATTGTATTTCCAAAATATTGTCAATCTTTTTTGTTCGCTTTTTTTTTCTTTTAGTAAAGATTCTCTTTTACCTTAGGACTAAGGGGCTATAATCTGATTATATTTCTGAAAAAGATTCTCCAAAGGCAATATCAGATAATATTAAAATTCTTTACTTACTTGCAATATTTGCATAGATAAACCGAATGCAAAAGATGATTTAAAACACATGTACAGTTGATAAAATTATTGTTTTCATTTATTTGAGTTTTTTTCTTTGGAAATGTTGCTGAAAATCAGTAAGGGAAATCTGCAATTGTTCCATCAAAAATAATAAAAAGCAAAACAGGATGCCATCTGGAATCCCCTGTCATCATGAATGTCAACATGAGCAACTACAAATTTGACTCTTCTTTTTACATAAAGCTAGAAGAATTGTCATCATTTTGGTGAGCAAGTAAATGTCCTAATGACAACAATCCACTCACAATATTAAAAATTAATTTATTTAATTGCAACTTGTTGAATATCACTATGTGCATAGGAGAAAAGTATTACTCAGAATCACCATTTCAAACTCTTCTCCTCTACTTCTCCCTTTTCCAAGGGAAAATGTTTCTGAGACTGGGAGGATGCCAGGTCTTTGGGGCTTGCAGTATCTTTGACCTAGGAGGGATTGAAAGAGGGTACCAAATAGAATAGAAAGAAGATAGGATAAATAGTAGAAGTGCTACAACTTGAGAAATTGGTATTTCCTAAGAAAATCATGCCATCATGTCTGCTACAAATATGCTCTTTTTTTTTCTTGCAAAAATTCTCCTTCTTATTAATGCCAGACACACATTCACTTTTCAAGGACAACCTTCCTCCAAAGAAAACTAGATCTTAATTGATGTCAACCATCAGTTCCTTAATTTTCTACCTGTTTATCTCATCAAGTCACCAATAAACACCTGGCTACTCATGTCTTTCTTCCAAATAGCTTCTACTATTTAATAGGATACCAAAAATTTGCTTGAGTTCAACGTAGATAGAGGTAACTAATTTACCATTCTTTAGGTCTAGCAGGATTTGTCATGAATGAAATTTGTATAAATGTTTCTGTATCTATTTTGGTAACACAGTGAATCCTACTGGAATTCAAAATCTGCAATAATCACACCTGTGGGATGTAGCATTGATGTCATGTTTCACTCAAAGAATCTCATTGAACTTACCTGGCACAGAAATCTTGGACTCACATCTGTTTAGTCTAAATAGAGGTTAATCTCACTAAATAGATGTTACTTAGAACCCCACCCCCAGTCTCCACAGAGAAGCTATAGTCTCCTATACTGATGTCCAGTTCCTTGGACAACCATCCCCACCACACTCCACCCCTCTCACCTTTGCCTAGGGGTTTTACTCTTCAGGAGAGATCTCTTCTCCCTTTTCATGCTATGATCCTTTTATGTGATACTTATTTTTTTTTAATCTGGAATCTTTAGTAATCAATAAGTCATTAAGTCATGTCAATTCATTCTTGTTTTTCTGGTTTTATCATTTTTTTTAAAAAAAATTATTGTTGCCTAGTTGCTGGCCATCCTTAAAATGATCACAGTTCTCAAAACTGAGCAGCTGCTTCTTATGTGGAATGTTAAAAAGCATATCAAATTCTCCTTATGCACCGACCTCAACTATCTTTATTAGTATTTTTAAAATTAAAGACTCACCTAATAACAAGGATTTATTACCAGGTCCCAATTTCATATTGGGGATTCACTAGAACTGAAATAGACCAGAGAAACCCACATTTGGCAATTCTAGGAGAGAAGCCAGATTCATAAGGTTGTGAACATGATGAATATATAAAGTATTCTAAGTGTAGGCATAAGAGAAAGATTTTATAAGCCAAGGTAATTTTCCCCAATTATGCTTCATAAACTACTAGAATATAAGGACATGCTAATGCAGTGAAAAGGAAAAAGCCTCTGTAGGCAAATACATTTGGGCTTAGACCACACACTACTTAGAATATTACTTGAAGACTTTAACATGGTAATTTCTACTGTGATTCTTCAAGAAGAGCATTGAGTATAGATAATTTGCCAAACAAATTTTATGTAAATACATACTTTAAAAATTCTTGACTATCTGCATACTTTTGAGTACTATAAAATAGAATGAAATATTAAAGAACAACTTATAACTGACATTAAACTGAACTTCTGAGGATATTTGACAAACTAATACTGATGTTATCATGTATGCTAAACATTGAAGGTTGCTTATTATTATTATTATTATTACCATTAACTAGGCAAATGCTGTGGCAGACACCTTAAGGAGAAACGAACCTGATAGGAAACATGGAACAGATGATTTTTGTGGGTTTTTTAATATCTGGTTTTATAAATAGTTATATATTAGACAATAACTTAAAGAACTTATCCAATTATTATATCTATCCAGAGGAATGAAAAATCCAGTGACAGCAATGTCATCCCACATTCCTCCTTAATATCTCAGAGTCTACAATAGTCAGAGAAAAATACACGTGGCCAATTCAGCATTTTTACAGTGATCTAGTGCTATTGTGGGAATGATTTCCAATGGACTAATCCTAGAGGGGTCTGTATTGTAAAACTCTAAATGTGTTTTCATTCATTTATTAGGAAGTCAAAAAACCATAACCTTTGCAGCCTGTGAAGGTATAGGAACATGTGTATTTTAACAATATCTGTTTTGGCTGAAATCTGTTCCTTGTGGATGCTGCTATGTCCTCTGCATGAAGAAGTAAATTCCTATCTGTGATGGACTTGTAGCAACTATGACCATCTGGTGAAGGTTTCATGAAAACTCCAGCCATGCTTTCAAAATGTGCTTCTTTCTCATGCAGCCCTGTTTGAACAATTTAATGATTGGATTTGTTTGTTTCATGGCACATGGCTTTGCTGCTTGCCTTGGTAATAATGCCTCTAACCTCTTATACTAAAACGTGTTAAATTAGGATTTCCAATTTATGTGCCACTGACCCTTTATTTAAACGTGATCTGGATCCAATTAATATAAACATGGCTTAACAAACCATATGCTCACTCATCTGTTCTTTATTGTATTAATGTGTCCCCTAAAGAACTCTAAAATTAATATATAGCAGACATATGTGTCCTAATAGCTGGTAGATAACCAGTCTTCTTGACTTATTTTTGAGGCAAATACAATAAAGTAAAAAATAATAATAACAAAAATATAATGACCAAAAATATTTTGATGACTTTAGCATGTTTAAGAAATAATTGCAAAAATAAACTATAAGCACCCAAGCCTCTTATAATTGTAGACACAATCCTGGTTACTTTTTTTAGCATGGGAAAAACATGAAGAACAAAGCAGCAAAAGCATCACCTACTCCAAGTCAGTGTGTAGAAATAACTATAAAGTGCTGTATGTGCTCTTGAATAGGTTTGCAACTTGACGAGAATCCACCAGCTTGTGAAACACCACAGCAAAAGGCAAAGACTTTAAGTGATCCTTGCCAGAGCCAGATTCAATATAGACTTTGAAAAAAAAAAGTGACTTTGAGATGACTGCAAAATGACTCTAAACCCAGAGCACTTTTGTGAAGACTAAATGTAACTTAATTTACTGTTATTATATCACTTAACTACCAGATGGCCTTGATATATTTTATGTATAGGTTTTACATATTTTTCTACTTATTCTTTTGTATTCAAGTCTTTTTAAATTTCTATTTAATCCACTGGTACTTTCTTTTGACGGTTCTTTCCTGAACTGAAATCCTTGTGTCTTAAGTCACACTTAAGGTACATGTGGAAATAAGACAGGGTCCTCATTAGTAGCTCGTTAAAAATAAAATAAAACAAACATAATTCCACCTGACTCCTGGAAAGTTTTCTGACAGTGATTGACTCAGAAAGAAGACTACATTAATTCGGATGTTTTTAAACAAGCATTTTTATCCAGAAGGTAATGAAAATTATAAAATCTTTGTACTTTTAAAATCTGTATTTTCTTTCATTCTTCAGTCTCAGGTTATTAACCTTAACATGATAGCAGGTGGCCAACATGAAAGAATGAACAGATTCTTCATTTTCCAATATCCTAACACACTGCCTACTACAGTGGATTACACTTCTTGTAATGTACTGTATCATCTCATGGCTTTGTGATAACCTAATGATACGAAACAGACAAGGACAAAAATAGGAAGCTTTATGTGCTTAACCTCCGCCTGAACATTTTTGTTTGTTTTCAAAAATAATGGAATGAAAAATTTTCAATAGATTCCATTATAAAGAGGTAATTAATTTTATCATACTCCTAATACGATTTTATTCTATCATCATTTTCTTTGCTGTGAGTATTCATATAGCACATATGGAGAATAATTTCAAGCCATTCCAAGAAAAAGCAAGGTAACAGCATTAGACAACAGTAGACTTCAGATCACCCAGATCTTAATTCACTCAAATCCGACTGAAAGCAAAATGTTCCATAGGACACATGAACCATATTCTGGAGAGAGCACAGGCAGAAACACCAGTATCCTCGTTACCCAGAGGAATACCTGAAACCATCATGCATGTTGAGCAGCAAGTTAACAGATTTCTGCCTGATATTTATTTAAGTTGAATTCTGCTCTATCATTTCTATTAGGATAATATATAGTGGGGAAAGCATGGTCAATTTTCACATTAGATTTGTACTCTATGGTAGATAGCAGAGTTGTTAACTCTCAGAATTTACTATCACCTATCTTATATCTTGTCTTTTGCCACCAAGATTTGACCTTAAACTATTTCAGCTTCTCCTTTTCCTAGAAGTTAGGTGAAGGCATTTGACATGGTTCATAGTCAGTGACATTCAAACTATAATTACTGGGCAGATAGGCTCTTTCCTGAATAAAATGGTGAAGGTTGAACAGAAAAATATCTTTCCAATTTCTCCTCTTGTTTCATTTAAAACATGGTGTCTACAGGTAAAGCAGTGATTTTATGGCCGCGGGGCAGCAAGCAAAAGACTATGCAAGGGATGATAGGCACCATAATATAATAAACCAGGATTCTCTGAGACCTGCCCTGGGAAATGCCTGCATATTCCACTTAGATATGTGAGAAAAGCAAACCCCTTTTATTTAAGCCATTGGTAGTCATATTTTCTGCTTTTTTGCTGCTGAATACATTTCGAGGGAGCATACAAAGACATTGAGGGATGGTTTTGTACTTCAGCTTCTGTTCATATCATTTCTCTTTTCTGACATGGGAAGTGTATACATATGTATTCATATTATGAGAATGTATTCATGTGTACCATATATGCTTAGTCTTTAGGTGATCTCCTCTACTTTAGGTCAGATCATCTACATCTTATGCTTTTTGTTCACCAACAGATTCCAAATTACATATAATTTCATCTAGATGTTTCCACAAAATGCACATTATGTATCAGACCACCTATTTTACATCTTCAGTTTGGTTTCCAATACGTATCTCAAACTCGACACACCCAAAACTGAGCTTCTGACTTCAACTCCACCAATATTATCCTTGTAATTAATACTACATCTATTCTTTCAGGCTTAAAATGTCAGTGTTGTCCTTAACTCTCTCTTTCTCACATATTACATACAATCTATTAAAAAGTACAATTCAAAGGATATGTAACCTATATGTTGAAGAGACACATTGCAGATATTATTCACAATAGCAAACATATGGAATCTATCTAAGAATACATGAATGGATAAAGAAAGTGCTGTCTTTGTGCCAGATGGAATATTATTCAGCCATATAAAAGAAAGCCATTTTATTTGGGATAGTGTGGATGAACCTGGAGGATGTTATGCTAAGGGAATTAAGACAGGCACAGAAAGACAAATACCATATGATCTCACCTACATCTGAAATCTTCAAAAGTTCTACTTGTAGAACTAGAGAGTAGAATGGTGGTTAACAAAGGCTATGGTGGTGGAAGTGGTGAGAGTCAAAAGAGTCAAAACTTAAGTTAGGAGAAATGATTTTGAGAGATCTATTGCACAGCGTGGTGACTACAGTTAATAATAACATAGTGTAGCATTCAAACATGCTGAGATTTCACATCCCAGCATTAATCCTGTGAGGTAATAGGAATGTCAATTAGTTCACTTTAGCCATCCCACAAGATAAATACATTTTTAAAAATTCTGTTTTCAGTACAATTTTATTTGTAAATTTAAAAACTAAAATGTAACATCAAAGAAAATACATGTAAAGTAGGAGGGAAGGAGAAATGTGAAAAAATAAGTTGGTGTGTACTAAGTTGCAGTGAGATAGGAGAAATAAGTTCCAGTGTTCTGTTCTGTTGCTACCAGGGGGATTAGATAACAAAATGTATCATATATTTTAAAAAAAAAACTAGAAGAAAGGATTTTGACTATTTTCACCACAAGTGATATTTACTCTGATTTGATATATATGCAGTGTACACATGTATTGAAACAGCAGATAATACCCCACCCAGCATTTAACTTTTAATTGTCAATAAACTAACTACATAAGTGAAAGGTCTATTTGACCTTTCCTTCTATATAACTTGACCTCTAATTACCACTCATTCCTCCTCTCTGCTGCCCAAGCCACCATGGTCTTTGCCTTAAGGATTGCTGTAGCTTTCTGTAACTGGCTTTCCTCCTCTTCCCCTTGAACTTCCGTAGTAGACACTTAACAGAACAGAGTGGTTCTGGTAAAATATCCATCTGCTGCTCCAGATGCTTTCAGTCTCTAGGTGTCGCTTCCAAGACCCCCTGGTCCTCTTCTCTCCCTATTTCCCCTGTGACTTCAGATCCTTCTATTTATCCTCTAGTTTATTATGTCCCAGTGACAGGAGGCTCATTTCTGGTCCTTGACCTGGCTCCCCACGCAGGATCTTTGTACTTGCTGTCCTACTGGCTGGCATGCCTTCCCCAAGATGTTCTCAAAGCTAGCCCCTTTGGTTCCCTTAGAGGCTTACTCAGAAATCACATCCCCAGGGTCTGCTCACTCTGCCTGGGTTCACCTGTCTCCCATAGGAACACATTCATACACACACACACAGTGACATTAGTGACATTCTATATAACTCTCCATTACTTTACCTTTTTGTCTGAGCACTTCTTTCTATTTCATGTTAAAAACATCATGGTGCAATAATAAATAAATAAATAAATAAATAAATAAGAAAACCAATGCCAAAACACACACACACACACACACACACACACACACACCAAAAAAAAAGTAAAAAGAAAAAAAAACATCATGGTGTGTATTTTATTCATTGTCTCCATGCTAACTTGGAAGTTCTGTGAGGACAGAGATGTTATTCAGTGGGATCATTATTATTGTTCCAAGGCCTTGACTATGACTTCCATGCATATCTGTTAAATGAAAGTTGAACAGGTTAAAAGAAGTGAGTTCATGCTACCTATACCTGTCAATATGTCAATGAGTGGCTCAAACAATGTGCATGTGTTAATCAAAGCAAAAAAACCTAAATAACAACTATCTCAAAACATGTTTATCAGAATATTCCTTTAGTTCTTTTGTTACACGATCTGATATGGTAAAGGCAAGTTATATTAAAAATATAGTTTTTATGTATTTTGTAATTAACTAAATCATGATCAGCTTTTTTTTAAGTAGCCCAGAGATTTAAAATATGGTATATAAACAGAAATTTTGACATGTTCTAAGGCTGACAGATCAGAAGACCATTGTCATTGCAAAGCCAGCATTTTTACTCATAATTATTGAAAGAGGAGGGCATGGCACCCCTTTGGGAACACACGGGGAAGCAGCAAGGTTAAAAAATGAGGCACAGAGAAAGAGAAGAACTCTGGACCAGAAACTTAATTGAGATTCCTGTGGAAATGATGGAAAGTTTTGTGCGGTAGGCAGGATTAGCATCAACTGGTTTAAATAATTTCAGCAAGTTGTGCAGCAAGAGGCTCAGCCACCAGAGAACTGAACTTGCAGTGAGCAGAGCATATTGAAAACACTGGCCTGAGTGGGGGCTTATAAGTGGGGTTGTTGGGATGTGAACACTGGACTGGTTGATTTTTATTTTAAAAATGCACATGTCGGGGAGCACATCTGGAAAAGACAGAGCAAAGCAGATAGCTGGCTGGTACAAGGTGACTGAGACCTTGACACTGTGGTTTGTCCAGAGAAGGTCTGCTACTACAGGAAGGGCTGATGAAAACATATTGTGTTTATAGAACTAAAACTATGGTAAGTATACCCAAGTGAATTACTCACTTAGCATGATATTATAAATGAGTTACAAATTCTCTATGGTTTGGCTCAAACTGTCAACTAATTCCATTTCATGGAATCATCCAGGTGGTTGACAAAATTTATATATGCTGACCATAAGATACTGATAAAAATGTTAGACACTAAATTAAGACTTTAGATCACTTCCATATACTGCATATCTTTTAACCAATTGTCTGGACCTAAAAAAAAAAAAAGCTCTTTTTTTTTTAAATCTCCATTTTCATAAAAGAGTAAACTAAGGCACAGAAAACTTTTCTGTTAGCTGAATGCACCAGAGCACACCTGTAATCCCAGTGACTTGGAGGCTGAGACAGGAGGATTGCAAGCATGAGGCCAGCCTCAGAAACTTGGTAAGAACCTCAACAACTTAGTGAGAACCTATCTGAAAATTAAAAAGTTAAAAAAAAAGTGGGTCAGGAATGTGTCTTAATACAGGATCCCCAATATCATAAAAACAAACAAAGAAAAAAAGTTTTCTCTGTTGGACAGGTTTAAAGACTAAATATTATCTTTGTGATCTGTGTCAAGAACTCCTTTAATAATAAATTCTCAGAAGTTAGTCCTTAAAAAAAAATAAAAATAAACATGGAACTGTTTCCTCTTGCAAACTTGGCTAACTTTAATTAACTATTGATGTCATTAATTATCAAAAAACATGTTTCAGTCTTTGTCTTTCTACTTAAAAGTGAAAAGCTCCTAAGGATAGAGAATGTTCAATAATCAAAAGTTAGAAACTAACCCATGATCTCAATTTTCTGATATTTTTCAATGCAGAATCAGAGACATTATTTAAGCTCCCTGAAAATTTGCCTTCCAAAAGACAAGCTGATAGAAGCTTTGCCCATCCTTTTACATATCATCTTCTTGTGTCCTCATTTCCACAGTACAAATGCATTCATAATCGCCTGTACTTTGTTGTCATTCTTGTTAAAATTAACCGAACATTAAGAGGGATGTGTCATTCTTACACCTCATTTTGTGAACTGCTGCATAGTTCTCTGATCCGTTCTTTCTACACCATTTTCATGCTCATCAGTGGAAACAATATGGAAATTTGGGTTTGGGGTTGTGCCAATGTAATTTTGGGATTAAAAAAATGCCCATACACTATATCTTTGTTAAATATTACCAAAACATAATGTTCCCCTAATCAAATAATGCTGACTACCTGGTAAGTGTCATCTTAAGCATGAATTAAAGTTCCTTTTCTTTACCCATAACAAACATTTTAAATTCCAAGAAAGACACACCAGAGCTTAAATATTCTGATCTGTACACTTCCAGCAAGTTAAATATCTGCACTAGGCTGAGCTCGCTGATGGAAACGTCTTGTCTCTATTGCTGGTCCCTCTGTTGTGCTTCCTCCAGATGACAGAAGGAAACTTCTCTTCCTGACAAGAGACAGAGCATTCCTGCCAGCTGAGGTGACATTGTGTTCACTCAATAATGATACAAGGCCCTGAGGTCCTTCAGCACGGAAGATAACAAAGAAATCCTCATTAGCTAACTGAAGAAGAATGAAGGTCATCCCACAGAGAGAATGTCATGCTTCCACGTCACCTAGAACATTTGTTCTTCATTAATTCTGCAAACCCAAGCTGGGTTATCATCGAGGAGCATTTTAATATTCTGTCCTCTGTCAGAAATAATGGTTAGGGTGTTTGTTTCCTTGATAATGTACTTAAGAGGACATTTTCTGATCATTTGCCTTCACATCAATGAATTCAAATAATGTTTTAGGACATAATATGATTAGATTTAATATTGGTAATAACAGCTTAGATTTCTCAGATGAAATAAATGAGGACCATAGTCATGTATTCTAAAGAGCTCATTATACAAATTCATAATAACACTATCATTCTTAGTGATGAAATTGTGCAAAGCCCCAGTTTAGTTATGGTCTTGGATTTAAAAAGTGCTTATTTACAGGAAGAGACCTTGTAGTCATTCCATCTACAAAAGATTCCCTCATGGCAGAATTTAATGCAATCAGTGCATCAGTTATATGGAAAACATCTTTTCTACTTGCTACTACTTACATCTATAATTTTCTTATTATGGTCAGAAAACAGCAAAAGTAAACTTATAATCTAGAATGTTGCAAAAATAACCTTTGGAAAGACAGATGTTTTTGTTTCTTATGTCAGGGTTGTTTGGTAGTTTGATTATGCACCCATGATTTTATAAATTGATACAGTGTTGTCTTTCACAATGATAAAGCATCCTGAAGTCTTTAATAGAAAATAAAGAACCACTTTTCTAATAAAAATTAAAAAAAATAAATAGGTATTTCTCTTCATTGAAACTTACACTTTCATCAATTTCAAGATGATGTTGAGTATTAAATATGCTAAATAGGCCTACAGTATGTGTCATGTTTCTGTGCAATTATACTCTAAAGATTAATACTGTAAAAGTCACAGACAAGTGCAAAATAACTGTTATGATTTGGATATGAGAAGTCACACAAAAAGATCATGTTAAGCCATGACATAATATTTAGGAGTGAAATGATTAGATGATGAGAGCTTTAACCTCATCAGTGGATTAATCCATTTGATAAAATAATAAGAGTAATGGACCACCAAGTTGTACCTGTATGCTGGTGAAGCATGACTGGAAGAAGTAGTACTGTTCACCGTTCAATATTATATTTTTTATCTTGTTCTTCCCATTCTCTCTGGCTCTCTGCTTATGTGCTACCATGAGCTTTCCTCTCTCACACCCTTTCACCATGACATTCTGCCTCACCTCTTCCCCAGAGCAATGGAATCAGTCAACCATAGACCCAATCTTTGAAACACTGAACCCCAAATAAACTCTTCCTCCTGTAAGTTGTTCTTGTCAGATATTTTAATCACAGGGATACAAAGCTGACTAAAATAATAACTATGGTAACATCATGTACGGTCAAACTGTGCATGACCATTCAAATAACATAAAAATTTTAAAGCCATTCATCTAACTTTTAATGATACAAGACAGAAGATAAGCAACATTTCTAATAAAATTTTATATGCAAGTACAATTTTAAGGTCAGTATCCTATTATCATCTCACATAAGCACTTCATTAACTTCTTTGAGAATCTCAAGAGGGTCAACAAATAGAAAAGAACATAACTGAATCAGTTGAGGTATTAAATTAGGCAAAGATGTGGAAATAAAGTATTTAACAATCTAATTTCCAACTGTGTTTTTAAAATTTTTGTGTACATTAATTCGAATTACGTTAAAATAAAATCATGTAAAATAAAAATAAAATAGCATAGTATAAAATTTATATGAAATAGATTTTAGGTACGAAATCTGAAATAATGTGAAGTATAAAAGGAATTGAATCATTTCAAGTTAAAAATGATGTAGATATTAATAACAATAACCAGAGATCCACTAGCAAGTGTCTGTTGTCAATGTTTTTGGAGTTTTCTGGAAGATTTGAATTATAAAAGTCCTCCAAGAACATATCTTCTAATAAAATATCAGTGTCCTGCCAGGCGTGGTGGCACATGCCTGTAATCCCAGTGGCTGGGGTGGCCAAGACCGGAGGATTGTGAGTTTAAAGCCAGCCTCAGCAAAAGCAAGGTACTAAGCAATTCAGTGAAACCCTGTCTCTAAATAAAGTACAAAATAGGGGTTTGGATGTGACTCAATGGCTGAGGGCCCTGAGTGCTCTTAAATTCAATCCCCAATTCAAAAAAAAAAAAGTCAGTGTCCAGAATTAAAAGGCAGATAATACATACTACAGAAAAATAACATATATATATAGTATATATTTACGTGTGCACATATAGAGATATATGTGTGTATACATATATACCTATTTTATATCTATGTGTACAAATATATATAGATATATTTGTACACATAGATATAGTATAGTATATTTTATAGTACTAGTATAGTACTAGTCATTTTCAAGAAGATAGCTTTGAAAAGTTCCTATCCTTCCCTTATTTATTCTACTCATTTTGGAAATGAGTCAGAAAAAAGTTAACCCTATTCACTTTTATGCATTCCACTTATGTGAAACCACTCAATTCCCCTTTTCCTGCTGCAGAAAGTCAAGGTCAAACCCTGAGGCACAGTCCTTACTCATATATCAAGTTGCATGTCTAATGAAAGTCAACAAAAACATCCACCTGCTGTAGTTTTCCATTGAATTTTGCTTGACTCTGATCCTATTTGCAAGTCAATAGCAAAGCCAGATTCATTTCCTTTTTCTATGTCAAATGCTGGAATATATTGGTTGATAGATGAGTAAAGACAAGATATACCATATATGGTAAAACTGTTGCTTTGCATTTCCACAACTTTGTTTTCATGCCTGTTATTGTTATTTGAGAATTCACTTAAAAATTATAAGTCAACTTATTATGCAATTGCCTAATCTTTTAATTTTATGGGGAAAAAATTAGAAGTAATAAGAGAACCCAAAATCAAACCAAAACTTTAGTCCACCATTATTATCATCCATCTTATTATAGAGTATTTTAGACTAAGAAAAGTTTTAATCAAAATTACATGTCTATATGTGTTTATATATTCCTAAGTATTATATTTTTATCACTTAAAAGAGGAACATAAGCTTTCTAATAAAATTTCACTTTGCAGTTTGAATTCTGATCTACATCTCAGAAGAGATTTCAGGGCAAAATCTTTGTAATATTAAGTTAGCAATATTTATCCACTTTTTTTGCATTCTCTCCCTGAAAATTTAATTTGTATAGATTACAAGGTGTTAATGTCTGAATGTTTTTTTATCAAATTACATTTTTAGTCTCATTCTTTTCTCTATTTTGCCTATTTTTATATTAGCAACCCTCTTCTTCCAAAAGCTTGAAGATAGTGACTCAAATGGCTTTAAGTATGAAAATATCCTTCTCTACTCCTTCTTTAGCCAACAGAGAAAAATCAAAAGTTTCTTCTTCCCCAACACTGAATTTATATGCATATTATTCATCTTTTTCTTCCCACCTGCCCAACTCCCTTTCCATTTCTCTTCTTACACACACACACACACACACACACACACACACACACACACACACTCAGGGTACACTAGTATAGTCACACCAATTGTCACCTTGTCTTAGTAATACCTCCTGTCACAGGCCCAAATAAGTTACATGGCTTGGCTTACCTACATTTTATCTGACTGGAATGTATATTGCCTTAACTAGAATGTTCTTTTTTCTCTGGGTGGGGATGGGAGGAAGCACAGAGTGGGACATTTTTCATCCTTTAACAGGAGGTCAAATATCTTCTCTTTGTTACCCTTCCTATCAATGTTACCAACCAGTTGATTAGAGATTTCCTATTTTAATTCCAAAATTCTGCTTCATATGTCTTTTTCCAGGGGAGAGGGGATTGAACTCAGGGACACTTGACCACTGAGTCACATCCTCACCCCTAATTGTATTTCATTTAGAGACAAGGTCTCACTGAGTTGCTTAGTGCCTCCCCTTAGCTGAGACTGGCTTTGAATTTGCAGTCTTCCTTCCTCAGCCTCCTGAGCCACTGGGATTAAAGGAGTGCAGTGGTGCACCCAGCTCATATGTCTTTTATAGTACAATTTATTGCAATTTTTCATTTACATGGAAGACCATCCAAAGAAAAATGTATATTTAATGTATTACTTAATACTAATATATTACTTAATTATATTACTTAATGCCATATTCAACTTTGCCATAAACTTATTAAAACACCTGCCATATCATAATTCCTTAATATAACTTAACAAGTGAATTTAGATATGTGAATCCTTTACACATATTCTTTCCTTGATTTTCTTCTGTATATCATATTACTACAAAATATTCTTTCTCATTCTTTTCAGAGTGCATCAATCTCTCTTATTTCATTATAACTTTGGTATCTTGGAATTACTTTTCTGAGAACCTGCTTTATCTTGCCAGCTTTCTCCACTTGTTTTTAATTTTTAATTTCATTCCTACTATTTTGAAGTTTATCATTTGACACAGGGGTTTTCAATTGGATCCAGTGCTCTAAAAGCACTGCTTCCTTAGATCATCTGGTCACTAAATTCTCAATATTTATGAAAAGTGTTGGCCTGTGCCATAGAGTACATACTTTGGTAGTTTTGTTCTCAATCTTTTCCTCTTCTAGGTGCAAAGATTCTACATAAATATGTCACCAAGTGAAGTTTGCTGTCTTTCCTGGCACGTAATTAGATGTCTCTTTTTCCTCTTCCTCCTCTTCCTTGTCTTCGTTGTTCGACATTTGTATATCTTTATCTTGAGGCAATAACTACAGATGTTAACACAGCAAATGACAGTTTTCTTTAAAATAATCCTCCTCAAAGTGTGGGCCATGGAAAATCAGCATTGTAATGACTGAGAACTTGTTAGAGAATTTCAGAGCCCATCCCAGAGCTATAATATCATTATCTTGATTTTAAGAGTTTCCCTATCATATTTTCATGCCCATTAAAGGTTAAGTAATACCAAGATTAAATTAATTCATTTTAGAGTACTATATACTTACAATAGTGGGAAAATATAATGCTATTTTTAAATGTGTCTATGCTTCCAGAAAAACTGATAAACATAAATTTTTCTAAATGCCAAATGAAGGCATACATAGAATGGGTGTCTTTGTTCAGAAGAGATTAATGACATTGCAGAATAAGTAAGTGTCAACCATGAGACAAGCATTATCCTAGGTACTAGGCAGAAATGTGCAGCATGTACAGTTTATCATTGCTGAGCTATGAGCTTTAGTGAGGAAAAATGCAATTGATTAATTGACAGACAGTATAGCATTGTACCAGTTATCCCTGTGAGCAGGGGATAAGACACGATAGAAGGACAGAGGAATGAAAAAACATCTGCATTTCCAGATTCAGGGAAGGCTTCCTGGAGGAGGTGGTGACTAAGCAGACACCTGAAAAAGGAAGAGGAAGTGAGCCCAGTAAGGGGAAATGTTCCTGGCACAGGAAACAGCATATGCTCATAGGTTACAGAACACATGTCTCAAGCTTCAGTGATTGTAGCTACCATAGGTACAGAACTGAAACACCAAGTCAGATTAGTTTTACTGAATTAGAGCCAATCTACCTAGTCATACCCATACTTTGCAAATCTTTATCTTTAAAACTATATCTCTAAACTTCTTCAAAGGTGGGCACAAGAACAGCATGGGTGCAATGACAAGTCAAAGACTTTTGTGTCTACGCAGGATGACAGATACATCTGGGGAGATTGTACCTCATTAGGGAGGTTAAGATGCACTATAGGAAGTAAGTTTTATGTAGGTTAAATTTTAAACCCTTCTTTAAAAATCTCCCTTTTTTGCATAACCACAATGTTGATTAAACAAAAAAGGAATGGTGTAGATAAAATTACATCTGTACCAGTAACATCAGGCATGGAATTTGAAGTATACAACAAGTTTGCTCTAAATCAAAGTTACATAATTTCTGGTTGAGAGATGGAGGCATTTCCTTAATCACTACTCTTCAATTCATTAAAATATGACATATACATTCATTGGTAAGTACTTTACAATAAAATAATTAAAAAGAAGTAATGTATTCTTAATCACTGATATATTAAATGTGAAAGATTTAACTCAGTAGCAGCAGATTTTTACATGTGGCATATATAAGCATTTCATTATTTTTTTCCTGAAATTAGCAGCATATTTTGGCACTGAGGAAAGAAAACATAAGGTTGCCAATTCTCTCAGTGTTTTTGTTTTATTTTATTTTCTCTATTTCCTTTCTAAAAATCCTTGACCTGGCTTGCATTCTAATGCTGTATTTCTTTCCTCACCAGTTTCTTATTCCTTTGATTATTCTTTTCTTTGTCAACATAACAGCCAAACAAGATTGATAAAATGAAGAAAGAAAGATTTCCCCTTAGGGATGTAGTTTTAAATTTGTTTTCTCCAAAATTTAGAGTGTGTTTAATTCTTGAAGTATAAATTGAAAACTGATATAAACTTTTTGCATGAAATCACTTCTTGAAACTTTTTTGAAACTGGAAGACAATTTACATTGGCAGAGCTGTTCAAGTTATCCCTTATTATGTGTTATCTTCCTCCATAAATATCTAGTTATTTTTAGTTAATGAATTAATGAGCTGCTCCTTGAAATATGATAATTAACCACCATTTGACTGATAGAAGAAACACATTCTGTGATGGGGAAATGAGAGGCTTTCAGGAATCCTAATCCCCTATGCAAAGCATATTTGAGGCAAATATTACTACCCTGCATGCTTTCCCTTGTTAGAGAAAAGTGTTTTCAGTTCCATCAATCTCAGTCTATTTATTTAGAAATTACTGAGTTATTAGAGCTGCTGTCTGGTCTCTTGTGTTTAATTTTCACTGCGCATCACATTCAGAAATCCTGGCTGCTGACGAAGTGCTGTGTGGTTCCATTTCTGCATCTTCCAGTTCTATAAAATGAATCTTGCTGTGAAAAATGAAGATTAATGGGCTCCATAATGACTCTCTCCTGCTAAAGGCAATCTGAATAAAGAGGAGAGGGAGGGTGTGTGTGTGTGTGTGTGTGTGTGTGTGTATGTGTGTGTGTGTGTGTGTGTGTGTGTGTGTGTAGAGAAAGTAGAAAGGAAAAGAAAAGCACAAAAAAGACTATAGATTATTTTGGGTAAAATAAACCACAATGGTTTGGTAGATTCTTAAAAAATTAAACATGGAATCACCATGTAACTCAGCAACTCCAATTCTATACACACTGTCAGGAGAAATTTTAATAGGCTTTTGCACATCTATGTTCATAGCAGCATTATTCACAATAACCAAGAATTGGAAGCAAACCAAGTGTGGATCCATGAATGAATGGATAAAATGTGTTCTATATACATATCATGGAATATATTTGAGACTTTAAAAAAAAGGAAATTTTGATACTTATTACAACCTGGATGAACCTTGAAGACATATGCCAAGGAAAATAAGTCAGCCACAAAAGGGCAAATATTGCATGCTTTCCATTATATAAGGTGACCTAGAGTAGTCCAATTCATACTGAAAGACAACAGAGTGGTGACTATGAGTAAAGTAATTGACAATAGTTACAGTTTCAGTTTTGCAAGTTGTTTAATGGTGATAGTTGCTCAATGTGAATGCATTTAATCCCATTGCATTGTACGTTAAAAATGGTTAAAATGATGAATTTTAATCTATGCATATTTTACTACAAAATTAAAAAACACAAGAAATAAGTCTAAGCAACTATTTATTGCAACTGTATAGTTCAAATATAAGAAACAAACTTTCTAAATATTTGTTTCTTTTCAAAACTGCTAAAAGTTCATCAAAAGTATCCAAAACAGATACTAGTCCCCAGAGAATTTGACAGACTTCCCCAGTGAATAAGAACTCTGGATATCCCATATACGTGAACTCTCTTGAGAAGAGACAACTTTGTCCTTTATTTTAAGGCAAATATCATAGAGTCCTGATTTCTCTAAAGCCAGGCTATGACAATCTTAGGCTTTGGATACCAATGCACTGACATGAGTTGTATTTGTATGTTAAATGACAGGCATAGTTCATATAAAAAGTTGATAATACAGTGTGCTGTCATTATAACAAATGTCACCACCCCAATTTTTTGCAAATATCAACTCTAAATGCCCACTGTAGAGTGTTCTGGCAGCATCTTTTGTAGGAATGGTGATAATTAACCAAACCAAGGTTATACATTCATCTCTTTAGGTACATACTGGGTATGTACTGGGTAGGTAGTTTTAACAAATCCACTAATTATTGTGCTTAATTTTCTCCTTGTGTGGGCATGAGATTCCCATAAATTAGCATATATATAGGGACTCTGATACTTCTTACTTTTCAGTTTTAAAAGAATATTTGATCAAGTGTAAAAGTTGTAATGGCTCTATCACAATTAAGTAGTAATTTTATTTTTCATTCATATTAAGAAGGGATTCACAGAATTGAGAGAACTGACATTGTTAATGACCATATTCCTAGTAAATAGTAAATGTGGGGGGAATTAAAATTTCTTGGCATCACCTGTTGGATCAAGAAATAAACTTTTAATCACCATTCCTTTATGACCATCAAGAACATCCACTTTGTGAACAACAGCGCAAGTTGCCAAAAGCCCAATTTCCTTTCCCTCCTTTCAGTTTCTAGACATTGTTACACACCGTTGCTCTTTGCTTAATAGTGTGACACCCTGAGACAAGCTTAACTCTGACTCTGCTGAAGGTGGTCATTGATCCAATAGCTTCTGTTTTCTCATTGAGACAAACTCAATGCAGCTCTCCTCTTCCTACTTATTTTTTTTTTCAATTTAAACACTTTCCAGAAATTTCTAGTGCTTTCTTTCTGGCAGAAATGTAAATATTATATATTATAAATATTAAGTTTCATGCTGATGGGTCTGGCAATCTCAATGAATCATGATTCTAAGGACAGGGATCTCACTTGCTCCTGTTCCATAAGACCAAGAGACTTTTTTTTATAGCTATTTCTTCAAAAGTATGAGATATACAAAATTGATTTTTTTTTGAATGCAGGAAACATGCCTGGTACCCAATAAGCATTTTATGAGACCCATCTGGTATAGGACCTAGGATAATTTTAGGGGATACACAAGCAGGTCATTAAGGTAAATCTAGGCAAAATTAATAATTTGGTGCTAGTTTGCTCTTAAAACTGGTCTAATCATTGGCAATATGCCTCTTTAACAAAGAGAGAAGATACCTTAGGGATAGCTGATGGTGATGTTTAACTGGATTTAAACAGTTGGGGAGGGCATGTACTTCTACTGAATTTATATTTAGTCATGAAAGCCTTCCACCTACACTGACAAAGAAAGAGGCTCCTATATAAATAACTGGCATACACAGAAATAGTCAATATAAAGAGAAATATAAAGAATAACTCTGGAGTACTTAGAAATGACAAAAGAGGCACAAAATTGTCTCAAGTAAGTAAAGCATTTTATTAGAGAATGATGTGTCTAATGATCCACAGCCATCACGGTTGGTTAAAAACTTCTAAAATAGGGTAGGACCTTTTCTGATTCAATCTGTAGCACTATACAAAGGCTGAACGTGTGACCAAAATCCTCATGATACCTGGCTCACTGAAGCATGTAACTTGTCAGAGAAGACAGGCATCCGCAGGTAATTACAATGAAGTATAACAACTTTTCCTATTGAAAACAACAACAGCAACTGATAATAGTTCAAAGACGATTAAAAAAAATGCTTTTGAGAGATGGTATTTCCAAAGAAATGCAAAGTTAAAAACAGATGAAATGCAATGAATGCAATAGGAGCAAGAATGTATGTGGTCATTCATTCATTCATTCATTCATTCATTCATTCAACAAGGTTCATTTCCTACTTGACTTTAGTAAGTTTTCAGATCCCACTGAGACCCAGCTCTATCCTCAGGATGGTATTGTGATAATCAAAGTAGCTGGGAATATAACATGTGCCTGACACATCTCATGAATTCAACAGAAACATTAGTTGTTGATTAACTTTTCTAATTAATGGGGATCTACAATGTGAAAATGACTCTCTTGGATGATTGGCACACAAGTTAACATACAATATCTGTTTAGTAAAAAGGAGGTAGAAAATGATTCCAGGCAAAAGAATCCATGAGACCAGTGGCACTACAATGAAAGTCAATCAGCTGGAGCAAGAGATGTAAATGGTGAGGCATGATAATATGAAAGTAAAATGATGACTACTACATTTAGTTACATGAATTTTTCATATTATTCTATGGTTTTGTGGTGTTTATGTTTTATTACTAACTTGGCAAACACACTAAAATTAAATTGATGTCTTAAACTTTGCATTGTAAGTTTAAATAACAAATAACATAATTTCTAGGGGTTTATAAATATATTGTATTTAATAAAAAGAAAATTATATTTAATACAATAAAATTATTTGAGTTAATATGAAAATATTATTTTTAACTCAGATAAACAATTCTCTCTTAACAGGTAAAAATTTTATCTCATTTGTTTTTCCTCCTGAATTCATATTTTAATTCCATTTTCACAACAGATTTTCCTGTAAATAATTCCTCTAATTTTATCCTGAATGTTTTATGGTTTTTCATAAAAGAATCTTTATAACAATGATCAAAATTATTTCTAAACATCTGGTGTCCATGCGATTTCCATTTAAAATAAATTTTCAGTATGTTAGCATACAAGATAAAATATTACTTCCAATTGAGAATTAGTACAAAATTTAAAAAATCTAAAAACTTAGTCAAAATAACAAAAGTCTATTTGGGCTGGATTCTTTAATAACTCTAGGGCTTTTTATATTTAGTTTACATATCTCTGAATAAAAAAAAAGTCATTTCTAGAATAAACATCAAATCTATTTTTATTGTTCTTTCATAGGCATAAATCTTGAGAATTTGATCATTATTTTATAAATGGCTTATACAGTGTTATGTTTTACATTGACATTCAATTCTTATAAATGTTTCTGAGTTTTATGTCAGAAATCAAGTAAGAACATATCTCAAAAATTATTTTCAGTAGTCCACCAGGTAAATTGCATTGAAATAAAAATACTGTAAGCCATCTAACTCACAAAACATATTTGTTTTCTAGTCACTAAATTTGTTTTTTCAAACTGAAAATATTTAGTGGTCCTTTGGTTTAACAACAGGCTTTTACTCACTGATTCAATGTATCGTAATAGGTGCAAGATATATCTTTACATTGGAAGGGTGACAGCCATGGTGACTAAGCCACAGATGGCTAGGTGAGTTTGGAAAGACCACATGTGATCCTTAGCATCTGGATCCATTCTATGTCCGTATTATTCATGACTTTGGAAAGTTTTAGCCCATAGGACATCTACTCCTATAAAGAAAGCCACCTCAAACTGTTTTAGAAAGAAAAGAAACATTATTATTCTATTCTTGTTTTTGTTGTTATAAAATAATTTTAATGACAATAGATAGGTTACATTTGAAATGGGGTTGGTGCCAGAACATATGTGTATGGTTTTTCAATAGTTTGGTGAAAATATCATCTCTTTGGGGATGAATGATTTAAGAAAATATTTTAAAGGCAAATTCAATAGAGGTCAGTGACTTGAGAATATTTGAGGAAGACCACTAATAACTTGAATAGTCTTTAATTAGCTTACTGATTGGGGTACTAATGCCATTATCTGAGATGGAAAATACAGAAGTACAGTATGTTTAGAGGAAAAAGTTAGATTGGAACACTTATCTGGAGATGCATGTGGGCTAGGCACAGGGCACTTTTAAGGTATATACTCATGGACATCTGGGAGAAGTGGAGTTTAAAATAGAAATCTGTTAGTCTAGATACTGAAGATAAGGTATAACCTAATCCCTTCTTCAGGTTGATTCTATATAGATACAATCAAATGACAATGTACAGAGAAAATATTTTTGGAGAGCCCAACATTTAAAGCAAAAGAGCCTGAGAAGGGGCTGTGGAAGTGCTAGTAGTCATAACCGGAAGGAATTGCAGCATGAGACAGTGGACAGTAACCTCATAGACCTGCCAGGACGGCTCCACCATTCCAAAGGCCACTATCAAGCTCTGTGGAGAAGAGATGAATAATTTAAGAAAAAATACATATGTGCTCAGGACTATATGGTTCTTCTCCTCATGGGCATTCGTGTGTACTGGGTTCTTACACAATGACTTTACAAAGAAAGTTACTCAAAGATTTTTATTCTCACTCTTCATTGTACATTCAAATGAAATTATAATGCTATTAATGTAGAATACATCAAGTAAATATATTTAAAGCTCTTAGAAAAAAAATTGTCTTCAGTATTCATAAATTGTTAATGTTAAATACTAAGTAAAAACAACAGAAATTTTACTGTGATGGCTAAGAAGGTTGTGTGTGTGTGTGTGTGTGTGTGTGTGTGTGTGTATGTGTCTGTGTCTGTAAGCACTGAAACAAAAATCTACCAAAATATTTAGTAGCTTGGCTCACTGCCCTCCCAGATCTCTAATTCTTAAAGACACAGGTAATACTTACAAAATAATCTGAAAAACTTCTGTTTTAGTTGTTGACCTGTCAAAACTTTTTTGAGTGAGACTCACTACCAGCAAACTTAAAGCAAAATTATCAAGAAATGAATCAATGGGGTGGGGTTGTGAGTCAGTGGCAGAGCCCTTGACTAGCATGTGTGAGGCACTGGGTTCAATTCTCAGCACCAATGTATCAATAAATAAAATAAAGGTCCATTTACAATTTAAAAATATTTTTAAAAAGAAATGCATTAAGGTTGTCTTATTGCTGCTAATTTAGGGTTTGCAGAATATTATTTTCCTGGTGCTTGTAATGAACATTTTTTGTCATGTTAAATTTACTCTGCCAAATGAAATTGATCCTTTATGATTGTTTTACATTGTGTCAGGTTTTTTTCTATTAGTAAGCATCATAATGCAATTCTAAAATGAATTCAATAGGTGATTAAATTGAACTACTTAAGTGTTGGTGATTTCTTAGATTATCCATCTTTTCTTTAATAGGATGACTATTTCTTAGTTTTAGTTCCCATATTTTCTCTACCTCTTGCCCCAAAACAGAGAAACAGAACACTAAAGGTTTGCCTCATTTCTGAATTCAACAGGGAATCTAAAGAACATAGTTTAGATATTAAAGCAGTTTAATTTTTCATATATTCACATTTACTTAAGAGGCTGTGAGGAAACTATTTTTAACTTAGACTCACTGGTAATGGCTTAATGTATTTTAGAGTATGCATGTGACCAAACCAGCCTTTGGTACCTTTCACAAGTCCCCAGAACACCCCACTCAAACACACATGCACACTCCCATTTCATTAGTTAGGGCTTTCAGATAAAAATAGGATCCCCAGCTAAATTTAAGTTCAGAAAAACAAGGAATACATTTTTAGTATAAGTATATACAACATGTAATCTTTTCACTGTTTTCCTGAAATTCAACTTAACTGATTTTAAATGTGTCCTATATATATTTTTAAATTTTTGGATTCTTTTTTATCTTTTTCTAATTTTAATTTGTTATATATGATGCCAGAATGCATTACACTTCACATTACACATATAGAGCACATTTTTTCATATCTCTGGTTGAACACCATTTGTGTATTAAGTACATACATGTACGCAGGGTAATGATGTCCATCTCATCCCATCATCATTCCTACTCCCATGTCCCCTCCCTTTACCTCCCTCCTCTTTGCCCTATCTGGAGTTCATCTAATCCTCCCATGCCCCAACCGCATTATGAATCAGCATCCTTAATTCAGAGAAAGCATTCGGCATTTGGTTTTGGGGATTGGCTTATTCACTTAGCATAACATTTTCCAATTTCATCCATTTACCTGCAAATGCCATGATTTTATTCTCTTTTAATGATGAATAATTTTCCATTTTGTATATATTTCACAATTTCTTTATCCATTCATCTACTGAAAGGTATCTAGGTTGGTCCACAGTTTAGCTATTGTGAAGTATTCTATATTTTTTTGACAAATCTGACACATTTATTACCATGTGAGTATGCTGGCTCCTTGATCAATGTATTTTGAAAACTATAGATGTATTCCAGTTGCTTTTCTTTATCTTTCAGTCTGATTTTTAAGTGACAAGTCAAATATGTTATTTACTGCATATACCTAAAATCCCAGGTGAACTGAAAATGTTTTATATAGCTCTTGGTATGTACCTTGGCTAAAATGGTAATACTTAACTATATTTTTATTTGTATAATTTTATCCCAATTTTAAAATTTATACATCTTCCTGTAACAACTTTTTAAAATATGAAATAAAGATCATCTAACCAAAATTCTGGGTCTCAATTAGGCCTTTTCCTGATGATAACAAAAAAACACATGATTATAAAGTTCAAATTAAATTTATAACTAAGGAGTTGAAATAAAATTACACCAAAAAGTAGTATATTTCTGCAAGCAGTTTCTTTTCCTCTCTCACAAGATATTACACATTCTCTTACATGTTGAAGTATTAAGCATTTAATGTCTTGTAATATAAAATATAGTTAAAACTGAAGAATTCTTATCAGAACCCAAAAAAGAGTACATCACTTCCTCTATGTAAGAAAGAAGAGGACAGAAGAAGGAGCACTTTCTTTCCATGAAGCAATATTGTCTATGTGACAAATAACTTATCTCAAATAAGAATAGTATTTAATTTGAAATAAAAATAGTATTTAATTCTAAAATTTAAAAATTACATTTTAAATTGGTCACAGCAGTCAAAACTCAATGAGTAAAAAAGCAGTCTGTAATTGTTTTTTGCCAGCTTAACACTCAATGGAATTATTTATTTTCTACTCCAACAATATTACCATCCTCATCAATTTCCTATGGCAGTTTTATAAATATCTAATTTCAGAAATGCTGAATGCCAGTCTCCCTTCCATTTAAGCCATTTAAAAATACTCACATGCAGCATCACACTTAGTGTTTTCCCACTATGAGGGCTCTATTCTTGGAAATGTTGAAATTTTCTGTTATCTAAAAATATGTGGTCCCAGAAAAAGGCAGAGAAGCACATGGTAGAGAATAATTTTAAGGCCAACCATGGTCTGTATTTAAGTGTATAATTATATGTAATGATTATTTCCTATATGTTTAATAATACCTTTCTATCATTTGATTTATCTTGTCCTCTGTTTGTTTATTATCTTACATGGGATTAGGTTTAGATATGAGGTATACCCCAAAAACCCATGTGTGAGTCGATGCAATGATCAGGTTATGAGAGCTTCAACACAACCAGTGCTTTAAGCCTCTGGAATGGATGAACAAATTGGTAACTACAGACAGGTAGGGTGTGGCTTGAGGAGGTGGGTCACTGGGGTGGGGGTGCCCTTGGGGTTTGTAATTTTCCCCTGGTGAGCTCTCTGCTTCCTGATTGCCATATCTTAAGCTGTTCTCCTCCTGCATTTTCTTTCAGAGTGATATCCTTGCCTAACCTTGGGCCCAAAGTAGAATTGACCATCTGTGGACTGAGACCTCTGAAACTGACAGCCAAATAAACTTTTCCTCCTCTATGTTGTTTTCATTAGGACTTTTGGTCAAAACAATGGAAAAGTTGACTAAAACATAGTTAGGAGCCCAGGTTCAATCTATTCTTAAAGCATATATATACTTAAATTTTGGATAAAAGACATAAACTGAGTTAACAAAGTTTTAATGTAAAGAAAACCACTCTGCAAAGCAATAAACTCTTCCATGCTACTGGAAAAAAATGGATCTCTCTTCCTTAGTTCCCCAATGCATCTGTATAAACATAGTTGTTAAGCTAAAGAGTATTGAAACAGACTTATCTCTTAGCCTACCATTTATAGTTACTTAACTGAGTGACAATCACTTAACCTTTTGCCTCAACTTCCTCCTGTGACTGTGGGGAACAAAATTAATGCTGAACCTTCCCCACATAATCTTCATGGAAATGAGATCCCATAATTCAGAGCTACTCAAGGTTACGATGTTGTTCCCTTCAAAGGGAAAAATATCTAGAATTTACTTACAAGGACTCTTTTGCCTTTATATAACCAAAACATTTATGAAGTAAATAAAAAAACCCACCAATATCAATATTGAGCGCGTTAACAGTATGACTTTATTATTATAGGTGGTGGTGTTTTGCTGAATCTGAATCACCATTTGCATTATAATCCTACAGGTGACTGTCAAACTGAGGATGATTCTTTATGGGGTTAGTTGACTGATGCCCTTGGACACACCATGATGGCTGTTTCTTCCCCAATATTTTTTCTCCTCTACAATCTATAGCATAGAGAATATGTCTTTGACTTTCCAATAGCACTACTATGTTCCTTTGGTATAAGTCCAATTTGGTCTTTTTGCCAATATCCTGTAGTGAATAGAGTAGGAAGCCTCATGATCATAAACTGAACTAAACATAGAAGATGAAATGATGAATATGAAGAATTCTTGTCAAGAAGACATAAAATCTCTCTATGATGAACCCCCCATGCCCATCACAAAAGAACTATAAATAAAACAAAAAGAGAAAATTCTAGATAGGTAGCTAGCCTTACACACAGGACAGAGACCTTCATGGTAAAAAACATAAGGGAATGAGCAAGACTCCTTCCTCTAGCTTTGTGGGATTTAAAATCAAACAGGCAGTGACAAGAGATCAGTTTCTCTCGGGCCAGTGGGATTAAAAGTATTCCTCTTAGATGGATTTTAGAACTACATCCATTGCTTAATTAGAGACAGGGTACATCAGGGGCTTCTGCTGCAAATTAGATGAGGCTAAACTAAAATATGTTGTCCAGGGCTACAGCTTTTAATAAGCCGTGGAATGATGAAACTGGGTCATCTTCATCAGTGAGAAGTGAAACCAGGACCCTACTTGCTTGGTGGCCATCTCTGCTACCAGTCCATGAGTTGGGGCAGTAACTGTTACTATGCAACCTGGTACTTGATGGAGACAAACACCAAACTTGTCAATTTAAAAAGAACAAACATATTTTGGGTGAAATAAGGCTGAAAACCCAAGTTTCAAAAAAGATGAAAGGATTTAAATATTATGAAAAGTGGTTCTGAAAATCACCCTTAAAAAATCTGAACTTATCCAAGATGAAAAGATTATAAGACTAAGACTGTAAAAGATATTAATAATAGATTAAAAAGATCAAATGGATAAAATAAATTTATTCATGTTTTAAAAAATGAAACAGAAGTAAAATAAAAGCAGGTGAAGAGAAAAGGGATTCATCATAACTCTTAAATGTAAGCATTAATTTTTATTTATTTATTATTTATTTTTGGTATGGAGAATTGAACTGAGGGGCACTCGACCACTGAGCCACATCCCCATCCCTATTTTGTATTTTATTTAGAGACACTGAGTTGGTTAGCACCTGGCTTTTGCTGAGGTTGGCTTTGAACTCTTGATGCTCCTGCTTCAGCCTCCTAAGCCACTTGGGGTTATAAGTCTGCACCACCACATGGGGAAAAGCCATTAAAGTGTTAATAAAAGGAAAACACTTAGTAGACAGAATAAACCCAAAGCATGGTTGACATCATTGAGGAGAGACCTACTGAATCTGAAAACTATATTGAAGAATTTACTCACAATGCAAAACTACAGGTATATAAATAGGAAAAAAATTAGAGAAATGAAGAGTATAGAATAAGGAGCTTTAGAGTATGTTCTAATAAGTGTCTCAGAAGAAAGGATTGAAGGTCACTTGTGAAAAGAATAAATGGTGATCATTATTTAAAACCAAAGAAGGGCATTGCACACACTGAACAAGATAAATATATGTCCACCAAATGTATGAGAGAGAAGCTGCATTCATCATTGGTACACGTCTTCACGTCCAGAAACAAACTGTATTAATTGACAAACAAACAAAAGTTAAAGTTAGGGGAAAATCTTTTCTAATAGAAATAGATGCAAAAGTGCCTTCAAAATCTTGAGAGAAAATAAATATCAGCTTAAAATATTACCTCTAGCTAAAATCCCTCATACAAGGATTAAAGGTCCATCAAATAAATTCTCAGTAAAGGATACTGAAGGACACATTTTAGTTAAAAAAAAAATGCAATCAAAGAAAGGCATTGGGCACGAAGAAAATGGTGATGGCAGATATTTTTAAGATACATAGTCATCCACTAACTTATGAATTCTATCTATGATTTTACATATATCTTTGTGCATGTCTCTGGATTCAGTACCTAAATAGTAAACAATTGTGGTGAAATAGTTAAAGAATAATTTACATAGAAAAAATCTTTTGCTGAAGAAGACATACAAGTGATACTTGATCATCAGGTTTGTTATGTCTGAATATTTTGTTCATTGTGGATATTGAACGTTACAGTCAGCATGAAAATATATAATTTATGTTTTATCAATCTGTAGAAGGAATGATAAAAATGTTTATGAAAGAATATAGAAAATTTCAATTTGACAAAAGGCACAGTAGAGATAGGGAAAAAACCTAAAGGGAAAAGAAAGAGCAAAAACAAAAAATAGAAAATAAGGTTGTAGGCATACTTGTAAAGTATTTTATATACTTATAAAGAAAAAAACATTTATGCAGATTAAACTCACTAATTAAAAGGCACTATCACACTGGAAAAAGTTATTTAAAAAAGAAAGGATGTGTTACTTATAAAAATTCCTAAGACCAAATAGCATGAATTAAAAGTAAAAGGTTTGAAAATCCTTCAGGATGTTCACAGAACAGCAGGGTATGCAGTTTTAAAAAGAATGTTCTAGAGATCTATTTAACCAGGAGTGCTTTTTCAGATGATCCTCACTACAGAGAACCTGGTATGGCTTCATGGCTCTGCCAGTCATCATTTGTATGACCATGTGAACTCTATAAACTGTTCTTGCCTCAGATTTGGAAATTAGGGAGAATAACAGCACTGCCCTGTGGATTAAATTATTTTTCTTTTCAGAAAAAGTCTTTGACACATCAAGTAGATAAATGCATCTAATTTTAAATTTACATTCAAATAAAACACAAAATCAGATAAAGACCATAGATTGTCATGTAACAATCAGAAACTCAAGCATATCCCAGATCAGCAGATACCAAGACCTCATACTGGGAAAAGCCAACAGTTACACTAAAAGTTTAGCATGGTGCTGCTTCCCAGGAAGTTCTTGGCAAACGTCACTCAATGTATAACTGCAGCCACAAAACTGCTGACCATTCTAATTTCTTCCACTTTTCCTTTAGCTTAGATGTACCACAAAAATCTTAAATATATCTCAGAAATCTACTTTTCCTAAGCCCCAAACTCATAGGTAGAACATTTGGCTTCCCTCAACATAAATGAATTGGATATTGCATTACCCTATGTACATATATGATTATACGACTGGTATGATCCTATATCATCTACAACCAGAAGAATGAGAGGTTATAGTAGACTATATGTATGGCATGTCAAAATGTATTCTATTGTCATGTACAACTAATTAGAACATTGAAAAAATGAAAACAACTTTTTATGCTCCAAGATCACATTCCATCTTCAACAGGGCTAATCAGTCAACGTTTCTTGATATTGATTCTTGAAATGGAATCCATCTCTCTGTTACTTCTGTCCATTAAGATTAGTTATGTCCTATCTATCTGTTTTTTTATTGTACAGTCTTATAGTGATCTGAGGGAAAATAAAAAGCAAAATTTCATCTTTGTTGTGCTCCTTCTACTGTTTTGTCACTCTGTAGGATACATGCCCCCCCTATCCCATCCCTGTATGTACCTTGTTCCCCAGGTATGTTTTCAGCCAGGAACTTTATATACAGTGCTCCACAATGGAGCACTTGGTTTTGCTTTGTCTACACAGGTAGACACAATGATCTCTTTCTTTATCTTCACCATTTTATTCCATAGCCATTTCTGTTCCAGACACTTTATTATGCATACAAGATGCAACCAGGATCACAGACACATCACTGCCTTCATAGAGTTCAAAGTCTAATGGGGAAAATCCTCTAAGACAGTCAACAGCCCCAAAGTAATGTGATCAGGGATAGAATTAGCAAGTTTGCATTGCAATGAGAATATTTAAGAGACACGACTGACTTAATTGAGAGGTCTCCAAGGGGAAATCTGAAGGATAAACCCAAGGTGGGAAGGAAAGATTTTCCCTTAGAGAAAACATTGGCTTTGAGAAAGTGAATGAAATTTGGTATGACTGGACACTAGGGTACAAGCTAAATAGTTATAAGGGAGCACATTGAATAAGTGATTAAAATCAAATTATGCAATGCCTACAAATGCATCTTTCTGAATATAACAGCTGTATTAATGTGAGCCAATATAAAATGAATTTATTGACAATCATATGATACCTTTGACACTACTGATTTCACATTTATGTCCTATGAAAAGAACTCATCTTTTTTTTTTTTCATTTTTACTTTCATATACAAGTTGTTTGGGATAGAGATGGAGATTTTTAAATTCCAAATTATTAGATTTGTTACCATCATTTTCTGTCATTCAAGGTATCCCTGGAGTCAGATTTGTCATTAAACATATTACACTATTTTCTCACTTAAATTTCCTATTCTCTCCCTAAAAAATACAGCAGATTTTGTCAATTTCGTTTGAGGAATTGAAAATGAGGTATAGTTTGTTTGTGTAGTAGTTGATATTGGTCCAGGGATATTTAAAATAGTTTATGTTCTTTGAAACATGAACACAGTGTTGAAGCCCTTATAAACGTTAGTCTTTGTGATTCCAAACTTTGGGATGGCATTAGAGCAGATTATGCTAAGTGAAGCCAGCCAATCCCTAAAAATCAAATGCCAAATGTCTTCTTTGATATAAGGAGAGTAACTAAGAACAGAGTAGGGACGAAGAGCATGAGAAGAAGATTAACATTAAACAGGGATGAGAGGGAAAGGGAGAGAGAAGGGTAATTGCATGGAAATGGAAGGAGACCCTCAGAGTTACACAAAATTACATACAAGAGGAAGTGAGGGGAAAGGGAAAAATAATACAAGGGGGAGAAATGAATTACAGTAGATGGGGTAGAGAGAGAAGAGAAGAGGGGAGGGGAGGGGAGGGGGGATAGTAGAGGATAGGAAAGGCAGCAGAATACAACAGACACTAGTATGGCAATATGTAAATCAATGGAAGTGTAACTGATGTGATTCTGCAATATGTATATGGGGTAAAAATGGGAGTTCATAACCCACTTGAATCAAAGTGTGAAATATGATATATCAAGAACTATGTAATGTTTTGAATAACCAACAATAAAAAAAATAAAGTGTCTGGTATATAGTATATTCAACAAAAAACAAAAAGAAAAACATCAGATAAAAAATACAGAAAACAGTAATCTCTTAATGGAGAGTAGATATTAACACATTTTAAATATTTTAATTATGTGTGCATATATTGTATAGCCATGTACTTTTGCTGCTTAAATTAGAAATAAAAAAAAAGATGTCTGTCTGAAAAGAGTCACCTTAGTCTCTGGGCTCTACTCCAATGAGGCTCCTAAAATCCACTGACTCTTTCTTGGCTTACTTCAATTTTATATATCCAAAGAGAAAAATCATCAGCCTTTCAGGGAAAGGTACCTGAATCAATATTCTTTGCTTGGAATGTTGTATTAAATCCTTCTTATATTCTAATAAATATTTTAAATTTTCTTTTTATTACTTTCTTTTTCTTCTTCTTCTTTTTCTTTTTTGGTACCAGGCATTTAACTCAGGGGCTCTTAATCACTAAGCCATATCCTCAGCCCTTTTTATTTATTTATTTATTTTTGAGACAGGTCTCACTAAGTTGCTCAGGGTCTCACTAAGTTGCTGAGGTGGGCTTTGAGTGTGCAATCCTCCTACCTCACCTCTCAAACCTCTGGGATTACAGGTATGCACCACCTCACCTGGCCTTAATTTAAATTTCTTCAATGTGTTTTTTCACTTGAAGATTACTCATTGTGCTCTTCCTGTGATGCACTGTACAAAGACCAAGAAAGAGAAGGTGAATAAGGTACTGCATTAAAGGAAGACTCCAGGAGGAGAGTCTACAAGTTTAGGCTTATATCTAAGTGTGCTTGATGGCCAAACAAGTGTTTTATTCACAGACTGCTGCTGCTTTTCATTCGTACTAGAATATTGTGTCATATTCTTTTGAGAATTATACAATATTATGAAACTTTGTAATTTGTGGTTTCCAGAAAAGAATATTGCCATATGTCATATGTGTGGGTGAATCCTAAAACAAACCTATAATTTAATGTTATTTAAGCACATTCATATTTTTTTCATATATAATCATATTTATATAAAATTACATATATATACACACACTTATATTTATATACTTCATATATGAGAAGGAAGGCACAATGAGTTTGATTTTTCAAAACACTTATCCATTAATCCTGTTGTCAACCTTCTCTAGTTCATTTAACTATAACTCAATTCTTAACTTAATAACCTTAATAACATACTTATGATGACACAGGATATACCATAATGATTTAAAATATCAGTAGATTAATGTTAGTGAAATAAAGAAAACACACTGTCATGAAAATAATAAACTAAGGAAAGAATCTCTCATAAAAGACACTTTTATATTTTAATGTAAAGACAAAGGAAAGAAGTTAATTGAATGTCAGAAGAGTGACAAGTTTCTATCTTAACCTTGAAACTTGTGGGAATGTGGAATGCCAGATTTGTGCCATCTGTTAGTGCTCCTGACAGTATTATGTGTCTTTACCACAACACCATCTGTGCTGCTGTACCTGAACAGGGACAGTGGCTAGAAATGGAGAAAAATAATGAACCTTTACAACATATTTTTCCCCAGCATACACAACTGATAATAGATGCTTTACTTTGATCTGAACAGCACCATGGAGGTCTAGAGTATCAGGACACTGAGATATCTCTGACCTAGACGTGTTGACTATTTATACCCTATAAGTGTAAAAATTTTGATTTTCATTTTACGAAATGAAAGATAAATTGATACCTAAAACCTTGATATCATATGTTTAGAATTTTATCTCTATTTTTGTAGTAACTCTTATATGACAGGGCTGCCTCTGTAATGATGGATAAATTGGACGTAGGATGATAAAAGAGGTCTCATTGGCTCTGAGGTTATCACTGTCACATTTACAGCTTTAATACTGACCCTTCTGATCACTTACTATTGAGTGGACTTAATTCTTGATTTTTTTGTTCTTATTTCCACATGATGGACCATACCACCTAGCTTTAGGCTGAGAGTTAATGTATCTAGATCAAGAGCATAATAAATGTCAAGTTCAAAGTAGACAATTATTATTTTTCTCAGTCAGTCCAGAGATAACCTGTCATGCTTTACAATCTTCAAAGAAGAATATCATCTTTTTCCTCTATTAGCATCAACACATCAGCCATATGGCATGCCTGGCCACTGAGTGAATAGGTGAAATTACATCTCTAAGGAACACATTCCTATTTATGAAAGGAAATTGATTCTATTTCACAAATTATCTAATGTGTTACTTGTTTACTATAATCCTATCAGTATAGCATTTATCCCCCAGAGAAAATCAAGAAACTTCGAGATGTAATGTTTAGCCCTTTATTTGTAGACTTTAGACAAAGAAAGAAATATTTTTGGGGGGGGAAGGAAATAAAAAATCCATCTCCAGGTAAATATGAAGGCAGGCAGGAAGCAAGAAGATGGTTGAGCAGACGGAGGAATGGGAGGGAATAAAGGAAGGAAGGAGAGTCCCGAGGGTATAAACATGGTTTTTAGATTATAAGTTATGGTATATATTTGTACAGAGAGATAATCTTATGAAGTTTCCTAAGAGATCATTTTAAAACATCTGTAATCAACAGCATAGAACTCTTTTTTTTTTAGCCCTCTGGGTTTATATCAAAAAATTCAACTCCTGACAAAAGAATTTTTAAGGATTAATAAGCATGTTGGCAGATAGTGTTAAAGCTCCAGTTGGTAGAAACCCATTATTAGCTATAGCACTGAAAAGATCTCTCTGTACAGCTTCCACTCCATACTTTAAGAGGATTTATCATGTCCTGTCAAAGCTGACTACTTGTCCCTCCCTCTTAAACCATCCCTATATGTCCTCTTTCATTCCATGATACAAATTTTGGACCCTCTAATCCTTTTTCCTTTTATTATTCCCCCTTTTGACCAATTCCCTTAACCTGTAGGAATTAGTGCCTTCAACCAGGCAACATTTTTACTTGGTAATCACTGCCATTTTTATTCTTCAACCATACTTCTCTGTTTCCTGGAACACAATTTTTTTGTCTGTTATAATTTGTGTCTTGCATTTTGTTTTGGTCTGTGAGATGAAGTCTCACTATGCAGTCCAGGCTGGTCTCAAACTGCTGGGCTCAAGTCATCCTCCTGCCTCAGCATCTGGAGTGGCTGGGACTACAGGTTTGTGCCACTGCATCCTCTTAATTTATTTCTTTATTTTATAACATGAGATTAGAAGCAGCTGGCAATGATAGCATCAAAGCATATATTCTTTCTAGTAGAACCCAGAGTATTTACAATAATCTGATGGAAATAAATGATGTCATCAATGTCCCAAAGAGTTTTATTTTCCAAGATCAACAGGAAACCTAAAACTGAAATTAGAATTCCAGTTTAGTGTCCACCACACCACACACATGATGATAGACAAAATAACAGCTATCAGTATGTAATCTGCCTACTATATGTTTATCAATATAGTAGACACTTTACATCCATTATTTCTGTCTTAAATAATAGTCACATAAAACTTGTAGCCATTAATACATGAATTTGGTAGATGAGGAAATAGATTAAATTTTAGAGAATTTCTCCAATATCACACAGATAGTAAGTGACAAATAACAATATTCCAGCCAAGATTAATGTGACAAAAGTCTTTACATAAAACTTTAGGCACAAATATATCATGTACATGCAAGGCCATGATGGTTGCACTGATAATCTAATAGAAAAAGACCAGCATACCAAAAATGACATTATGCTAATTTTCTTTAAGTTAAAGAAAATAAGTAGAGAAGGCAGTAATTCAACAATAGTCCTACTAATTTAAAATTTTAAAAGTTAGTAGTAATCTTGCAAATTGTTTTATATAGGAGCTCCTTTGGAAATACTAGAATTTATTATATTAAACTCATAATAGGATGCTTTCCTTATAGGCCATTCTACATGATACACACATAGATCAGATTTAGTAAAAAGAATATCAGAGACCTTTTAAAATAAAATAATCCATTATTAATCATGGTTCTGAAGTGCACATGTATATATATATATATATATATGTGTGTGTGTGTGTGTGTGTGTGTGTGTGTGTGTGTGTGTATAAATGTGTATATATATACATATATATATTTAAAGATTGAATGTAAAATTGTATATTAGGTACTTATTATGTATTAGCAAATGAACACACTTACATGCAGTGATATTCACAGGGAAGCCTTCCCTGCATAAGCAGATTTCAGCTTAGTTATATCTTTCCCTCCCCTTGACTGTGAATCCCACTGGCTCTTGCTGGAAAACAGTATTAGACTGAATAGGTGTATGTGCTCGATGTAATTTCTATCCTTGTAAAAAGCAGTTATTGCACATCTGAAATTGCTACTTTTCCTCTCTAATATTACTGTCATTTTATGGTGTGCTGTATAATTAAGTTTATTGCAATACCAAGGCATTTGGTAGAGTTTCCATTTCTTACCTATGGTTTATTTTTACTCCATATGATAAATTAACAGGCTGCAAAATATAATTTTAAATTTCAGTTATTTTAAGTGAGTCTTTTTCCCTCTGGAATTTTATTATTCTTTAAGAGTTAATGTTCAGTTCTGTGGTGCCTACATGTCATATTAACCCAAATATTGCAAAATAGTTACTCTGTTTTTAGTTTTTAAAGTTTAAATATACAGATGCAAATGAAACAAATAGTTTAGAAAAATTCTACCTCGATAAGAAAATCACAAAAAAAAACTACATCAATATGCATAATAAAACGTATAACTGTGAAAGGTTTATATAAAATTATTATAAAAGGTAGATAAGGATTAAAGGAAACTCTTCAGATTAAAAAGGTAGGAAAATAAAAATGCACTTGACATAACATTATAGCATTTAGGCAGAATAATATTATTTTACCTCCTAGCTTCATATATGTGTTTTAATTTTATTTTTTGTTTATTTTTTGGTACCAGTGAATGAAGCAGGGATGTTTTACCATTGAACTACATTCTGGGCTATTTTGTTTTTATCTTATTTTTTAAAAATATTTTTTAGTTGTAGGGTTGGGGTTGTAGTTCAACGGTAGAGTGCTCGCCTGGTATGTGGGAGGCTCTGGGTTCGATCCCCAGCCCAGGGTCCCCCACTTGTCAGGCGAGCATTCTACTGCTGAGCTACAACTGAGCCCTTTATTTTGTTTTATATTTACACAGTGTCTCCTTAACTTGCTAAGGTCTTCACTATGTTACTGAGGATAGCCTCAAACTTGTGATCTTCCTGCCTGAGCCTCCTGAATAACCAGGTTTATAGGCATATGCTGAACCATACCCTGTTTATTACTTATATTTTTGTTTGTTTTAATATTCATGCTTGACTTGGGATTTGATTTTATATGTGATCTCTGGTCATTTTACGTATCTTCACCTTTATATATTTTTCAAAGTACCTTTCTTTTCTCCTTCATTATTTAAAAAATTCATTAACTTTTGAATGACTGGAGATAGAAAGAGGTTGTATGAAGGGTGCTTTATAGTGAGATTTCATGGGATTTTGGACATGGTAATTAATTAGTTATCTTCTGCTTCTGCTGCCTGATAAGACTACTAACCAAATTTCAGCAACAAATCTTATCATCCCTTACAGATGATGAAACTGTGAGTGACTTTCCCAAGATAAAAATAGTGGTCAAAGTCATAGAAGAATTGTCAGAGCTGCTTTCTTGACCTCCTATACCAAAATGAAATATTCCATTGCTCCTGCCCAGAGTGATCACCTACAAGAACCTCCAGGAATATCTGAGTTATTTAGCCAATGCTTTAATTAATAATGCTTGTCACAGTTGGAGGGAAGGAAAATGATAGTAAACTTGACTTATAGTTTCTGTCTCTCTTTCCCCAGTGCATCTCAAAATAATTGACCTTCATAACCTGTAAGTTGAAGGAAGAATGAATATCTTTTAAGAAAATGGGAGAATGTCCTAAAATTTTAAATACAGAAGTGTTTAAATATCTCAAATTTTGTTGTAAGATGAAAAACTTGGCTTCAAGTTAAAAATATAATATTGTTTATTTTATTTGAAAAAAAATACATTTGTCTTCCAATGCAAAGTAATGAATTGAGATAAAAAAATAAAGCATAAATGTGCCATCAAGGGAGAGCTTTTGAAAAGCTATATTAAGTCCACTTATGTGTACAACTTATTTTATTATCATATCTCATAAAGCCATAACTGTCATTTTCTAAAAAATGTGAAAACTATTAAATCATATAAATAAATTTGGAAATCTATATTAAATGAATAAAATGGAGCTAATAGATGTAAAAGAACACATGCTACCAAAATTAATTTATAAAGAAATACAAAAACTGAGTAAATTCTAAAGATGTTATGGGGAGGCAAGTTTAATTAAAGGTGAGAATTTTTAAAATTTATATTGTTGAAGTTGAATATCAAATAATAGAAAATGATAGATATGAATGAATATCCAGATTCTTTTACAGAAATAAAATTCAAACACAAAGCACATGAATATAGAAACACTGACATGAAAATATAAATCGGATGTAAATATCAGTAGTTTTATATTATAGAACATTCAATTAATAAAAAAAGAAGATATACTGGAGTTTATTCCAGAAATTAAGGGGTGAGAATCTTTATTAACTTTATTAACACTCGAATCTTTATTAACTGAATTTACTCAGTTAAGTGATTAAAGGAGAAAAAAAAAACACCCTTATTACCATCTCACCAGTCACAGGAAAAAACTCTTATTAATGTTCTACACTAATTCTTTATATTAAGTTCATATATTCATAATAAAAGGAATATTCACTAATTCATTAAACATCATCTATCAGAAATCAACAGCAAATACATAGAATGATTAAATCATAAGAACATTTGTATTAAAATTATTATCAATATAATGAAATTCACTATCATTCAGAATTGCTATTTATAGTCTTTCATTTTTATTAGTTCTTTCTAGTGATGAATGATAGCAGAGTATATTTTGACATATTATACATACATAGAATAACAACATGTTCCAATTAGGATCCCATTCTTGTGGTTATACATGATGTGGAGTTTCACTGGTCATGTATTCATATATGAAATAATAAAGTTATGTCCCATTCATTCTACTGACTTTCCTATTCCCATCCTTCCTAACTTACCTAGATTCTACTTAAATGTAGGATAACTGATTTTTAGAAACTTAAAAAAAATCTCAGAATATTGGGTTGGTAAAGATAAATGTAGACAAGGTTTTATATATATAAAGAATGTTCATTCTATTTTCAATGTAAGAACAAAACTAATGGACAAATTCTCCATAAGGAAATAATTATGTTTTACAATATACCATGGAAATTAATTATGGAGCTGTTAAGACAGTAAAATAAAACCGCATGTAAAATTTGGACATTTGTTCAAATATATGTGTGTCCATATCGCTCTATGTATTGGAATAAACATGTATGCATACAATACATGTTATATCACATACATGGAGTGAAGGTAGTTATAGTCACAACTGTATTTTACAAAACAGAAATTCAGCATGAAAAACTAAAACTGTTTTAAAAAAGATAACAACCCAATATCAATCAAGTTAATCCCTGAGAAGTACTATTAAGTACAGAGATTTTCGCATTCATACTTAAATACTAACTACATCTAATACTATTACTTTTGGTACTGGTTGATTTTTTTTCATATTGATCATATGTTACAGCTTTAAGAAAATGCATAAAGATATGTTTAATGTTCTTTGCCTTAATATATTTTCACTTCCTCTCTGGGGAATTTAGTTCCTTACCTTGTAGCACCACGCATGTTACTTTGTTACTTACTATGTTATGAACTTACTATGTTATTTTATATGGCACTTGATTTTGATTTCAAGGTTGCCTAGTCTTTCTACACAAGACAAATTTTCTGGTAAAGTTCCCACAGAGATACTCAGTTTGGTGCAATCTTTTTTTTTTTTTTTTTTTTAGGCACAAAGAAGTAAGCATTTTCTCTAGTGATATTCAGAGACCCAAGTGCTGCCATTACCATTTATCCACCTACTCAGCAATTCACTTCTACCTATTGAATTGTTCATTAGTATAATGTGCAACTCATTTTAAAATCTCGCTGAAATCTGCCTTTTCTTGTCATAACTCTCATTCATATTTATGCTACTTTAGTGTTCATCTTGCTGTTCTGTCTCTAGCTTATTATATCTGACCTTTATATTTTGATACATCTCCACCCAGTTCTTCTTGTTCTATCCTAGTTGGATGAGATCCCATATGCTATACCACTTCACCAGCTTGGTTTTGCACTAATGCTAGTCAACCCTGTAACATAACCCCTAAGTGATGCTGCTTACCCTCACATTCCCTTCAAATTAACCTATCTGATCCTGTCATTGGGAGCTGCCTAAGGTAGATGGTGGATATCAACAACAAATTTGTCATGGGTCATGACTTCTTTCTCTTCCTTTATAGCTGTTGGTTGAATCTGCAAACCTAGAGGGAGAGTTCCCTTTTTCAGTGTCCCTGTGAGGCATGCTATTCTCCTCTCTGGGGATCTCTGAGTACTGAATGATCTTTTCATCAATCCAGTCTGAGAACCCCTTACTGTGTGTCACCTGACTTCATCAAAACTAATTTTAATTCCTTAATGGACAAATCACATAATTTACAACTTTTTTATGTCTAAAATGCATTTAAACTCCATCTTGATACTTCCCATTCATTAAGAAAATGACAACTGTTCATTCCTCTGATGATTTGTGCATTATTTCCCTCCTTTTTGTATTTTCCCTTTTTTATTTTCTTATTTGTTGCTATTCTGTTCACTGTTCATGACACATCTCAAGTAAAACCACATTCTCTGAAGTCTCTGAATTCTACTCCAATCCATCAAAAATTACAATGATATATATATTGTTTTCTGGGAAGTCATTGTAATTTCTTTAATCTAGTGAGGCACTTAAGATCACACTTTATGAAGTAGGTGTCTGTCTGTCCCTCCAATGACAAACTCGGTTCCCTCCTGCCTCCTCTCAGCCCTAAGTCAGTGGACAACTCATAATAGGAACTATCCTACCACTTTGCAATGCATTGATACTTCAGCACAGAGTTCATGACATAAATATTTGTATTTCATGCTATATTCAAATATTGATGGGGGAATAAAATTATCACCTGCTAAAGATTTATCACCCCTCATTAAATGTAGGTCAAATTATCACACTTACAGGCAAATTATTAGATCATTGGCAACATTATAATTAACTTTTTAACAGCATCCCATTCAGTATGGTGCTAATGTGGAAGTTCATTCTTCATTAAAATAAGTCTTAACTATCTAGCCTTTCACCTGCCTATTTTTCAATTTTCCCCTAATCTTTTTCCTATTATAGTAGCAAAATTGTCCCTAACTGAAGTAGGATCCCAGAAATATGGGCCTAACACTATCTCAAATCTATTATTTTCTATCTATACTAAAACTAGCTACTCCTTTCTCATACCTATCCTTATGCAGTCTTTTTTCTTAAAACCATAATTACCTTCATTCCCTTTCCCTCTCTTTCCCCAACCCCGCCTCTTTTTCTCTCTCTCTACTTTGACCCTGCTTCCAGAGAATATTTGTATGTATAAGTACACTTCTCTTTACCACCCTCAATCATATCCTTTCCTTGGATATCAGGAACAAATCTGGATTTCTTCATTCAATAATCTTTGTGCCCGTGACATTTACTTTAATTTCTTATAATGTATGTATAATCTATTATTGTACTTTAGCTAGTTCACCTTTTGTACCATAAACTCCTGGCAACAAAGCATAGATGTCAATTCATAATTCATATACCCTGTAGTAATAAGCACTTTTCTCCACACATGCTCAAATACATTTTTCTTTCAAGGAAGTTTTATATGCTATCAAGAAATTGAATAATCAGTGATATAGAAGCAACTGGTTTATCTTGCTTTATGCTTTAACATTGATTTGACTATTAATAAATATTTATTGAGTAGCTACTGCTGCATGCTAGGAATTAATGCTAGGGCTGAAGAAATTGCAGAGAAAAAGAAAAATATAATCACAGAACTCACGCAATTTACAGGGATGGGAAAAAGTACTGAGGATAAACAAATAACAAAATATTTGCGAAGTATTTGAAACGAGATGTTAAAATTTCTTTCCATATCCTTGGAAAATTAAGTTTATCATCAGGTCACCACTGCATTGGTTGCTTAAATTTATCTATCCTTCATCTCATCAATTGATTCTTTATATAATCAATTAAAAATGATTATAGATAGCAGACTACCAACATCACTCATGATTCAAAAAGTGACCTTGGACAGCATCCTTCAATATCCCTATTGACTTTATTAAATGAAGATGATCATTTTATGATTGAATAATTTCATGATATTAATGGTAGCTAATGTGTCATTTTAATTTATTTATGAGAATTTAAATTTAAATTGGTTGTCTATGGTTAAACATATGTTATCTTGTTGTTTCTTGAATTTTTTACGGAAATACTATCACAGGTATTGATTGAGACCACAGTACATACATAAAATAAGAAGGGAAAAGTTACTTTTTTCTCTTTTTTAATTTATTTTTAAAAATGTAACCTTATCAAGCAATAGTTGCCTTTTTAGGAAAGCAAGTACCACCCTTGTGTTTGATTAGTTGGTTGGTTGGTTGTTTTTCGGGGGATTTCTGCCTCTAAAACTGATGATCACTACTGATACATAAGAAAATTATTTCAAATCACCAGTAAAATGCAAGCCAAACCATGATGGCATATCACCTCACTCCAATTAGAATTGTTATTATCAAAATGAAAAATGATAACAACGGCTGGTGAGGGTATGCAGAAAACTCTTATACAGTATTCAGTTTCCTCAAAATATTAAAAATTGAACCATTTTATGATCCAGCAATCCAACTCCTGGGTACACATCCAAAGAAAATGAAATCATTATGTCAAAGAGATATTTGCACTCCTATGTTTACTGCACCACTATTGACAATAACCAAGACATTTAAATAGCCTGAGTAGCCGTCATCTAGTAAGTGAGTAAAGAAAATATGGTCCACATACACAATGGAATATTTGGCTATAAAAATGATGGTAGCCTGTCATTTGAAACAACATACAAGGAACTGGTGAGCATTATGTTAGGTGAAATGAGCCAGGCACAGAAAGAAAATACCATGTGATCTCATCACATGTAGAATATAAAAAGTTTACCTCCTAATTCTAAAAGTACAATGATGGTTGGCAGAAGCTGAGAAAAGTATGGGAAAGGAAGAGATGAAGAAAATTGGTCAATGGATGCTAAGTTACAGTTAGATATGACTAGAACATTCTGGTGTTCTATTGCTTGGTAGCATTGCCATATATAACAATTACTGTATATGTCAAAAAAAAAAGCTACACTAAAGGATTTGCAGTATTTTCAGAACAATGAGATGACAAATGATTAAGGAGATAGATGTATTTATTCTGAATTGAACATTATACAATGTACTCATGCATTGAAATATCACCTCAAACCCTATTGATATGCACAATTTTATGTGTCAATTAAAATCATGTTAAAAAATAAAATATTTCATAGTGTCAATTTCTGAAAGTATTTAATTTTAGGTAAAAGGTGGAGACTACTGTGTCCCACAACCTGAAAATATATGTACACATGTAAATAAAACCTAAAATGTTGACTATACCCCCAGTGTATTCATAATTAAGTATTCCTGTGTGTCAGACAAAAATTACTGTGTAACACTCATTGAGGATTTATTATTTTCCAAATAATGTAAATAATCTGCTAAATACCTTAAGTGAACTACCTTATTCGATTTTTAAGAGCCATTTATGTTAGAAATTATGACCTCTATTAAAAAATGAAGTTAGAATATGTAATAATCACTAAGAAGCAAACTCTACTTAAGGAGCTGAATGGTTAAAGGTCTTCTCCTAAGAAGGATATATACACTCCATGAATCCCTTAGAGATTAACTGCCCAAAGTTTTGGGGGAAATATAATGGCTAAGTTGATTATTGTGCAAACTCTGAAGAATTTTTCTTTCTTACTGTTCACCACTAGTTATAGAAATAAGAGTCAAAGTACACACATTGTAAAGGGATAAACCAAAACAGGTATGAGAAGTAGCTCATATAAAGAAGTATGTAGACTGAAAAATCAGAAAATACATTTACTTTGGATTCAAACATGTCAAACACTTTCCAGTATATAATAATTTCAAATTCAAAGACAAACCTAAGGAATTAAAATTTGACAAAATTTTACATGAATTTATGGATCAATGTTGTACTTTATTTTTTTTTAAGAGAGAGAGTGGAGAGAGAGAGAGAGAGAGAGAGAGAGAGAATTTTTTAATATTTATTTTTCAGTTTTCGGCAGACACAACATCTTTGTTTGTATGTGGTGCTGAGGATCGAACCCGGGTCGCACGCATGCCAGGCGATCGCACTACCACTTGAGCCACATCCCCAGCCCAATGTTGTACTTTATAAGAAAAAAAACCTTCTAAATTTAGAAATGTCATCCTTTAGGAGTGTGTCTTTCAATGTTCTTTTTATTCTAGCTGCTTCCTTTCAGTAATGAATTTCAAAATCAGTAATATTTGTCACTCATATCTCTGCTAATGATCCCAGAATGCAGGAATTTTACTCACTAATGTCTTTCTGCTCTAGCATGAGCATAGGTTGCTAAGCTGTGTACAAAACGTCATGCAACTATGACATTCAGGGTTAACATCAGGTTAATCAAAAAATAAGTGGATAGAAAGAACACATATAGTAAGGGCAAGGAAATAAAATTTTAATTCAGAAACTACACATCATTTCTATGTTCATTACTCCTATTTCCAGTCTTTCTCCCAAGTCTGTGACTCCCCAATCCCTCAGAAATCTTAAATTTTAAAGTTATAAATTTTATGGTTATAATTGAGGTCACACACTGTTAATTAGCCCACCAAGAAATAGATCAAGCAAAAAGAATAGTTTGAGAAACCTAAAATTTAGGGGGAATTTCAATATGAACTATCAATCAGATTAAGACTGCATAAGTCTAATAATTATCCTGAGAATGACCAGAGTACCATGTTCCATTTAGAGATCACTGAACTGATACCATCCCTCCATACCTTCCCATGCCTCACCAAGTGTCTTTTGAAAGAGGAGCCAGGAATCCCCCAAATTCCCCTTTCACTCCCCACATTCTCCCTTGAATGAACACCACCGTTTTCCTAAATAAACCTCCATCTGTGCCTGTAACTGCTGCACTGAAGCTCTTTTCTTTGACTTAAGGACCCTGCAGAGCCTACCTCGATTTTCTCTTCTCTCTGGGAACTCTTCTAGACCCTTTTCTGGAGATCTCTCTTCTATGACAAGGTGACATGATTTTTCTGTCAATTTGAAGTAAAAACATTTGGTTCCCAAAAAGACATTTAGTTACAGGTACCTAAAGTCTCTGTTGTAATGTTCCTGTTGTGGTTTTTTATTTTTATTTTGTTTTGTGGGTTATTTACTTGAATGTCTATTCCATAGTGTGTGTGTGTGTGTGTGTGTGTGAGAGAGAGAGAGAGAGAGAGAGAGAGAGAGAGAGAGAGAGAGAGAGAGAGAGAGAGAGAGAGAAGAGAAAAAAGAAGCAAAGTTTTCAGTTTTTACTTTCAGATCTACTAAACTGGTAGGTAGGTAATGTGAGCTTGGAAACAGGGAAAGGCAGACCAGGGCTAATTCCTTTTCAAGTGACCAAAGGCCACTCTGCCTGGAAAGTCAACCTTAACTCTGGTGATGGAGGCCCTTGTCCATAGACCAAAAATAGTTTTCACTTAGGTACTGATGTTAAAACTTCCAATATGGGGAAATCATGCAGGAACACTGAATTTAGGAGGTAAATGACTATAACATACCCAAAAGAATAATTCAGAGTGTGGGAGGATCTCAAGCAGTCCACAAATCCCACAACTCAGAAGAAAGGAGTCCACCTCTGCCCTGGGAGAGCCCATTCCACATTCTCTGGTCTACTTCCATTTCTCCTAATAAACCATTTTGCTTGGCCTATCTGTGTCTCTCATTGAAATCTTTCTTTCTGAAATACAAGAACCAAATAGTCCTCCTTTCACTAAGAGATTTTAGAAAAAAATGTGCACGATATTAAATGTGTTACATTATGATGTGCTATAAGACCTAAAACAGTTGAAGAATTCTGGAAAATTTTCTTAAATATCCTTATTAGAAATGTTTACTGATTTTTGCTAACAATGCAATATAGGAAATTGGCAAAGGTCCTTAGTCAATTACTTTGGAATACACTCTTTCTAAAATTGAACAAAATAAAATGCCAATGTGGAAACTATTTCTTGTTTTGTTTTGTTTTGTTTATTCCAACAATAAATGGGCAAGTTCCTGTCTGTGTAATGTTAGATTTATAGACTTACTTCATTTAAGGCAATGCAAAATTCCCATTATTAAGATTATATTTTAAAAATCAACCCTGAGTACTTTCTTACATGTTCTAGTATTTCAGGCAGATATTAAAATTACATTACTAAAAAAAATAAAATCTTTAAATTCACAGTAAATTCAATTGTGTCACTTGCTGAACTAGTTTTTCATCTTGTGGTTTTCTCTTGTGAGTGAAACTCTTGGTGAGAAGATTTCCCGCTGTAATTATGCCCCTTTGTGGTCATTAAAGGAGCTTGAGTGGACAGTTCATCACAACAAGCCCAGAAATAAATATGCTCTGTCAATTAGTTGTTAGTGAACTGCTCAGTGAGCTATGGAGACTGTTGATCTCCCCCATGACCCAAAGGCCTGTAGATTCAGTGAATGATATTCTACATGCATATTGTTAATATTTTCTTTCAATTTATCCTATAATTTTTTAAGAAAAAAATGTGTAGTGCACTTGAAAATTAGAAAATTAAAGTCTGATTCTTTTAAATATATGAAATATATATATTGGTTTTTTAGAATATAATGTTGTACCATAAAATATAAAAAAATTTTGGCTTTATTGTTTTGGTTTTACTGAAACAAACCAAAAAAAAAATGTGGAAAAGGCTACAAGATGTTGGTTTGTTTTATTCATGGTGGACGTTTCATATGTGTTCCGGCTTGTCTATTGCATAGTAATTTAAATTTTCCACATAAGTTGAAAGAAAAAGATTTAATCTAAATTTAATTGTATGCATTCATGATTTTAGACTGTCCTCTAAGGGTCAGACTCTACATTTTCTGCAATGTCATCTCAGGAGATGATTTGAAAAGATGACGTCATTAAAATCCTCTTACAGTGTTAGTCTTTCATGCACTTCACCCATAAACTTGTCAGTCACTGGAAATATGGGGACAAAAAAATGGAAATTTGGTGATGGGAGCTGTCATCTGAATCTCGATGACCAGAAAGATTTTTACCAAGTAGAAAATATAAGTAGAAAGAATCACTTCCCCAAAGTTAGAGAAGGGAGCAACTGGTTGTACTGGGTTGGCTTATAATTTGTAAGATTTAATTTAGTAAAAGATGAAGCAGAAAACACAAAATTGATCACATCTTATCTGAGTTTCCTAAAACATATATAGGGATGCTTGTTTGTGGGAAATACTTTTAAAAACTATTTTATGGGGTACAGATATTTAAAGTTTTCTAAAACTTTAAAAAGAAAATTTTGAAAAAATACTATCTTTTGGTGTTTTTAAGCAATAATTGCATTGGTAAGTTCAGAGAAGAACTGGAAACTTCAGAATGCTAAAATGATGATCATTACAAATTAATTCAGTAAAGAGACTCATGAATTCAGTCTTGGGCTCTTGCCATTGCATGAACGGTCTGTTTTGGTGTTTTTATTAATACTGTTGACTGCATACAACAGGTGACATTTTTATCCCCTTAGGCTGTCCATTAGCCAAATGAAGGGCCATCTGGAAAGGGATTCTGTTCTTTGAAAAATGTGACAAGGCTGATGGCTTTTTAACTGCTAGTCATCTATGATTGCTGGTAAACACTGGAAATTAGTGTTGATCCCTCAGAATTAAGAAGTTAGTCAAGTACTTAGAGCTGAAGCAGAGGAAGTACCTTTTAACCAGATGTACACATCAATTCACATTTTTTAAAACTGCTTTATGTATACTATTCTAAATAGCATATAACAACAGTGGTGGGGAAAACAAGATAATTATTCTTGGTGATTATAACTGGTAGCTACAAACCATTTCATGGCAATACTTTGAAAATTTTAAACATGAAAAACTGATACTAACGGACAAAAAAGGTATATTCATTATGACATGATTTGTTGGCAATTCCCCCAGTGTGCTGTTTTATAATATTGGTGCTCAGATGAACAGAAGGAGATGGTTTTCATGGCTGGCTCCCAGCTGCAGTTCATTGAGAGTCTTTTCATAATCACAATTTAAAGGGTCTCTAATAGCACCATGTTAGAAGGATTTTAGTCGCCATTTCAAATCAGTGGCTTCATTATTCAGATGAAGATTCTGTGCCCCAGGGGGATTGAGTAAGTTGCCTAAGTTTACACAGCTATTTAGTGGCCATAAAAAAGAAAAACCTAAGGAGAATTTTATCACAATTATTGTCTCATTGGTTTCTAAAGTGAAGACCAGAAGAAAAACTAGGTGTGTGTGTGTGTGTGTGTGTGTGTGTGTGTGTGTGTGTGTGTGTGTCAAGAACGAACTCATATAGATTCAAGCATTTTTGTAGCATAAACAGAAGAAGTAATAAATCTTGGGCATATATGTATCTTTTAATCTCAAATTATAACAGAATAATTAAAACATTATTTTATCATAAGGTATTTGTATAGTTAATACGAATACAGTTATTATTGTGTTTTTTCCTTAGAAGGGACACTCATGCTTAAAATCTATGAGCCACCTAATGGACTTTTTGTTGAAAAATCAGTCCCGGTATGTCATTGCACCAACTATTTGGTTCTTAAGATTGTGTATTACAATTGCATGCATATTAGTTCTATTGTTATTAGAAAGAAATGAAGAATGGAGGCAAGGAAGGAAGGCAGGCAGGGACAGAGGGAGGGAGGAAGGAAAGAATGGAAGGAAACCTGGTAAAATTCTCTCCAGGGTTGGTATGGTAAGGACAAAGAGCAAAAAATAGAACAGCCCAACTCTCACTGGTGGTAATTGAAATCTTCCAGTGTTTTCAAGCCTAATCCCTGCACAGAGCTTTAGACAGGTGCCTTCTAAGGGAAGACTGGAAGCCACCTCTCTTCCTAAAATCCTTTCAAAGGTTGCCCTTGAAGGCACAAGGACAGTCATGCTCACAGTGTTTACTCACTGTTTGATCTCCCCTTCTTCTCTCTTCTTGTCTCACACTGGGTTCTCCCTTCTTTCCCTATGTGAGTAATTTTCGTGTCCCCCTGACACAGGACCTTCACCTACCAAGTTGCTATGCCTGGATTTTCTTACCCTTAAAGTTTCCTTTATTTACTCAATCTACCTGGAGCACAACAGCTCTCTGTCCCCATGGAAACCTTTCCTGATGTTCCTAAGTACATCCCGCTGTCACTGATGTAAGCTCTCATGGAATCAGGTAGCTCTCCAGTGTGTTTCTCATGATTGCAACTGAGCATTCAGTTATATGATGATTATATTCTTTGTTCTCTTAACTAGAATGTAAACTCTGAGGACAGGGACCGTGTCAGTTTCTATGTACCAGTCAGTACAGCTAGATGCATGACTTTACTTTATGATTAAACCTACACCCATGTAACTATTATTACTATATTCTTATCCTATGAATTCAGAAGTGGAAACTTAGAAAGTATGAATTGCATATTATCACAAAGTGCATGCCAACTTAAGCTTTGATTTTAAATCTATTTATGTAAAGCTGGTTTTTTTTTTCATGATTGCTCTTTAGAAATGTCTAAGCACTAAATTTTTCCTTCTATTTCAAACCAAAGTCTTGCCATATAAAGTTCACTTTTATTTTTCATGTACTCCTTTCTCAAAAGAATGAAATAATTAGAAAACTTATTACCCACTATTTTTTAAATGGAATAATTTGAATCTTCCTTCCCCAGGAAATAATGAAAAGGATCATCACGACCATTTCTCAGCATGGTTCTTATTTATACTATCATTACAAAATGACATTCAAACAGTACAGAAGTCGCTGCCTCGCATTTAGATATAGGTTTACAGGATTTTAAATAATTTACTTAAAAGTTAACTTTAAACCCTCATGTCAGTGATTTGTCAGTCTGAAAAGCAATTACCTGTAATTTTGCCTTGTTTTTCCAGCATGAAAAACGTTTTTCCTACCAACCTTACTTTTATTTTTATGTCTACCCCTGCATGGAGAGACTAGACAAGACTAGACACATTATACCAGTGAGCTCTGAAAGCAGTCTTATTGATGTTGAAGCTTTTTAAGGAGTTCAAAAAACTGAGAGTAATGGGCTTTGTCATGCCACCAGAAACAAAGTGGTTTTAGTTCTTAGAGAACTGCTTAGAACAACATGGCAAGCAGTACAATCAAATTATTTTGTCTGCTTGTCTAACATGAAGGCAACGTTATCAACTGACATCCTGCAGCTCTGAGATAAGGCTCTGGAGAAAGGCCTGGGAAAACTGTGTTTATCTTACAGGAGACAATGATGAGGTAATTTGGACATTTCATATTTAATAAAAACTATTTAAATCAGAAACCATCAGACCTTCACTGATGGGACTTACATTTATATTGTACCCTCTGTCTGCCTCCAAAAAGGTGATTGAATCCTTTTCATTTTTAAGCAGGACTCTTTAAAATGAAGGAAGCATGTTAAATGCTTAGAATTACTTTTAAATTAAAGAATACAGCTGTCATGAATAAAAAGGGACCTCCTGAAGTTCTCCCTTGTGACAGGGAGTGCAACCAGCAAGCACAACACTCGACTTGCTTCCCAGCATAGGTTTGATCTGCACTGCAATAAAAATATTGAAAATGATTTCTGGGCCTCACTGAAATCGCAAATCATAACTTGCGTAAAGCCATAGAAGTAATCAAAGATCCATTTGCACGGTGAATCATAGGAGTCTGTGCCCATATAGGAAATGCTCACATTTTTATTATCAGGTCCACAAACATTTTTTATTCATCTCTCATTTTATTAAAATTGTGGAAAGGAGGAAAGATGGGATCAAAGGTAAAAAAAAAAAAGAATGAGGTTAGAAAACAAGGCAGGCTCACTTTTTAAAGTCAAAAATTTACTTGCTTTATATACTCAATTTCCAAGTGAACTGTATTTCTTAAAGTAATCATAGAAATAGCTTTTTCCCCCAGCAAAGGCATTTTTGAATCTTCAAATCAAAATGCAAAATGCACAACTTTGAACAACTATGCTGAACAAATCATAATAATTAAAATCCCATTTTTTCAAAAAAAAATCATATTATACAAGCGAACAGGAGCCAAAGAAACCTGTTTTTACTCTTACTGATGATAGAGATTCATCACTTCCCTGGTTCAGTTATGCATTGAAATGGAGGGTGAGAGCACATGTGTATACATATCTGAACTTTAAGACACATGTAAGTGTCTTAAAGCTTTAGTTTCTCTTGGTAAGAAAAATACTTGCCCAATAACATTTTAGCTTTATGCAAAAAATAGTGCAAGTTTATTAATAAGTATAGCTGTATTTTAGAAGTAACCCACTGTGTATGTGTGTGTGTGTGTGTGTGTGTGTGTGTGTGTATATATATATATATATATATATATATATATATATATATATATATTTGCCTAACATTATAACTAAATGTATGAGAGCAATTACTATTACTTCTGGACCTTAGTCAGGAAAACACACACACACACACACACACACACACACACACACACACAAAATGAGGCTGCAGCCTTTGACACATTTATGGGTTGATCCAGCATCCAGGTTTTCTCTGTTTAAGAGCTATAATTTTGCTTAAATTCTATTTCTATTATTTCTGTCATTGTGTATTTCCTGTTTTACTGAGAAATGATATCCAAAGTGGAAGGACCAAGCAGAAGTGAGAAGGGAGAGTTATGATTTGCTAGTGTTACTTTCTCCCTCAAGATTTTTAACTATTGCAAATATATATTTAATGATCAACCTTAAATGTTTTGATAGCTTACTTACGGTTTTCATTGCAGTTTTCACTTGCTATTGAGAAATTCACAACTACAATGTTAGAATCCATTGGCCCATATGGGCTGCAACATTTAGGTTTGAATTTATTGCAAGTAGGATTATTTATATTATGTCATTGCAAAAATCCCACTTAACAATAAAATACAGGCATCCAAATAAATGTCCAAAGAATGAAGATACCATGGCAAAAGGATTTATGGTATGTGTAGAATGACTTAAGATAATTATTTAATATAATTAAGTTCCACCTAATGTTTATCATAATTACAAAATAGAACAGAATTGGTTTGAAACTTGTCAATTTTTACTAAAAGTGTAGGTTATGGATACAGGAGAACTAAGAAGAATTATAAGAAAAATACAACTTCCGTATAAAGGAATTAGAACTTTTGTCTAGTGTTGAAAACAAAAACAACACTTAATTCCTTCAATATCTTGAATAAATTTTTAAGAACTAATATTAGCATCTCATATGAGAATATATTCATACTCAGATCCTGTATCTGCTGTTGGATTTGAGTATAAAACCTAAATTTAAACACTAAAAGTCTACATCAACTCCTTTTGCTTCAACTATTCTCACCTTCTCACACTTTTGCTCTGTGGATTATGGGGAAGAATCTTCAAATGATTTTGAGCTATCCTTGCCCATGGTTCTCTGCAATTGGATATTTGTCTTTTCATTTATTTATTTTTTCCTCTTTTAAAATTTGTTCTAATTAGTTATACATAACAGTAGAATGCACTTTGACACATCATACATAAATGGAGTAGAACTTCTCATTTTTCTAGTTGTACATGATGTAGAATCACACAGGTCATATAGTCATATATGCACAATAATGTCTGATTTATTCTACTATCCTTTCTACCCCCATACCTCCTCCCCTCCCTTCACTCCCCTGTGCCTAATCCAAAGTATTAATAACATTTTTATACAAATTAATGGGATTCATTGTAATATTTTCATGCATGCACATATTAAACTTTGATCTTACACATCCACCCTTTTTCTACCCTTTTCCAAACAACCTCACTCCTAGTTCAGGTACACTTCCAGTCCTTCAACATTTCTATTCAACTCTCGAGTTAATTTGTTTTTTAATTTCCATAAGAGATAGAACATGGGATACTGATTTCTGTGTCTGATTTATTTTGTTTAATGTGATATCCTCCAGCTTCATTTATTTTCCTGGAAATAACAGGATTTTTTTTTTCCTTAGGGCTGAAAAAGATTCATTGGTGCGCACATACTGTATTTATTCTTTCATCTGCTGATAGACACATAAATTAATTTCCTACCTTAGCTATTGAGAATAATACCACAATAAACATGGACATATGAGTGTCTCTTTTGTATGCTGACTTTGTTTCCTTTGGATAAATACCCAGTGGTGAAGTTGGACCATATATGATAGCTCCACTTTTGTTAGTTGTTGGGAAATTCTGTATTTTTTTCATAGTGGCTGTACTAATTTACTTTGCCATCAATGGTGTATAAGAATTACTTTTCCTCCATATTCTTACCAGCATTTGTTATTTTTTATAATAACTATTTTAGTTAGGGCGAGATTCCTCATTGTAGTTTTCTTTGGTATTTCCCTGATGGATGCTGATGTCAAGTTTTTTTAAGTATTATTTTAGTTTTAGATAAACACAATACCTTTATTTTGTTTGTTTATTTTTATTGAACCCAGTACCTCATGCATGCTAAGCAAGTGCTCTAACACTGAGCCACAAACTTGGCCCTGATGTTAAGTATTTTCTTATAAGTTGTTTTCATTTAAGAAATGTTCATTCAGATCATTTGCTCATTTTTAAATTAAATTACCATTTTTTAAGTATACTGACTTTTTTCCAATATATGTTTTTGGTGACTTTGTCAAAAATCAGGTGGCTGTCAAAGCATTAATTTATTTCTGGATTTTCTATTCTGTTCCATTGGTCTATGTTTTGGGGACAAAACTGTGATGTTTTGTTACAATGGTTCTATAGTAAGTCTTGAAATCAGGTGCTGTGATGCCATCAGATTTGTTCTTTTTGCTCAACACTGCTTTAGCTAAATGGGGTCTTTTGTGCTTCCATATGAATTTTAGGATTGGATTTTCTAATTGCGTGAAGAATGTTCTTGTATTTTGATGGGAATTGCATTGAATCTGTAGACTGCTTTCGGTAATAGGTCATTTTAAGAACATTAATTCTTCCAATCCATGAACATAGAAGTACTTTTCACCTTTTAGTGTCTTCTTCAATCTCTTTCTTCAATGTTTTCTAATTTTCATCATAAAAGTCTTTTACTTCCTTGGTTAAGTTTATTCCTCTGTGTGTGTGTCTTTGTGTCTACAATTAATGGGATTGTTTTATGGTTTGTTTTCCATTAAATCTATCATTCATATACACAACAACTACTGATTTTGCATGCAGATTTTGTGTGCTGGTATTTCAATGAATTAATTTCTTATTTCCAATAGTATTTTGGTAGAGTCTTCAGGTTTTCTATATAGAGAATCAAATAATTTGTAAACAGTTAATTTTACTTTCTTCTATTTGTGTACCTTTTATTTCTTTTTCTTGCTTGATTGCTCTCCCTAAAATTTCTAGCACTATACTGAGAAAGAGCAGTAAAAGTGCTCACCTTTGTCTTGTTCCTATTATTAGAGGAAATGCTTTCAGATTTTCTCCATTCACAATGATGTTCTCTGAAGCTTTGTCATATATAACCTTTAATATCTTGTGGAGTAATCCTTCAATACCTAATTTTTTCAGGGCTTTTATTACAAAGGGATGTTTTATTTATCAAATAATTTTATTTCTATCAATGACAATGATCATAGTTTTTTTTCCATTTATGTGCTGTATTGTGTTTATTGATTTGCATATATCAATCCATCCTTGCATTCCTATAACAAAAGGAAGTTGAACTTAGTGTCTGATTACTTTGAAATACTGTTGAATTTGCTAGTACTCTCAAGGATTAGCTCATCTGTGTTCATCAATGATATTGGTCTACAGCTGTCTTTTTTTGTTGTTGTTGTTGTTGTTCCCTTTTTAGGGTTCAGTTAGAGTAATGCCGAGCTCATAGAATGCATTTGGAGGCATTCACTCCCTGTCAATTCTATAAAATAGATAGTGAAGAACTGGTGCCAGTTTTTTTTTTTTTTAATTTAGTAAAATTCAGTAGTGAAGTCATGGGGTTCTGGGACTTTCTTTGTTGAGAGTTTTTATTACTGATTCAGTCTCATTACCTGTTATTGATCTATGCAGGTTTTTTTCTAGCCTCTCAGTTCAATTTTGGGGTACATATGTGTACAGAATTTTTTTAGAATTTCCAATTTTTTGGTACAGTTTTTCTAAGTAATTCTAATGATCCTTTGAATTTCTGTGGTATCATTTGTAAAGTCTGCTTTTTAAACCCAAATTATATTCATATGGATCTTTACAGTTTTTTTCTTTTTAAAAAAATATGTAATTGTTCTAGCTAAAGTTTTCTAAATTTTGTTTATATTTTCAAAAACTGATGCTTTGTTTCATCAATCCTTTGTATTATTCATTTAGATGTTATTTCATTTACCTCTGCTCTGATATTTATTATTTTTCCTTCTACTAATTTGGGGCTTTTTTTGTTTTTGTTTTTCTAAGACCTTGAGACGTATCATTAGGGTGTTTAGGTTTTGTTTTTTTCTTTCATTTTATTTTCTATAGGTATTCGTCACTATATATTTTCTTCTTAGTACTGCCTTTTCTGAATTCCATGGGTTTTCATATATTGTTTCCATTTTCATTGGTTTTAAGGGATTTTTAAAAATTTCCCTTCTAGCTTATTCAATGACCCACTTTTTGTTCAAAAGTGTCTGTATATTTGTGTAATTTCTAATATTTCTCTTGCTGTTGATTTCTAATTTCATTTAATCATAATCAGAAATTTCTGAATGAGATTTTAATTTCTCTTAATTTGTTAAGATTTATTTTGCAGCTATTCCATGATCTATTCTAGACAACGCTCCATGGACTCTTGAGAAGAATGTGTATTCCAGGGGCTGGGGTTGTGGCTCACTGGTAGGGTGCTCACCTAGAACTTGGGACACCCTGGGTTTGATCCTCAGCACCACATATAAATAAATAAATAAAGGTTTTGTGTCAACTACAACTAAAAAATTTTTTTTAAAAAAAAGAATGTGTATTCTGCAGCTCTTGGTGCAATATTTGTACATGTCTGCTAAGTCTATTCATCTACAGTATAGTTGAACTATGATATGGTTCTGATGTTGTGCCTCAATGATATATTCCCTTCCAAGAGTGAGGTGTTGAAGACCCACTATTATTGTAGTGAATTCTCTTTCTCTCTCTTTAGATCTAACAGTGTTTGTTTTATGAAATTTGGTGCTCTGATATAAGCTGCACAGATTTCTTCTCATTAGATTATCTTGAAGAATTTATTTCTTAATTTTTATATAGTGACCCTCTTTGTCTCTTCTTACTAATTTCGTCTTATTCTGTCAGATATTGAAGAATATTGAAGAACTATTCCTGCTTGCTGTTCAGTGCCTCTCTCAGGGAAAATTGGTTTTTTTTTCTTTTCCCTTTTAGTCTGTGATTTTTACTAGCGAGATAAGGTCCTTGTAGGTAATTTGTTGCTTGGTCTTGTTTTTTTGATCCACTCAGCCAGTTTGTATCTTTAATTGGAATATTAAGATCATTATTTTAAGACTTATATGTATTGTTCATACAAAGATGCTGTTCACTCATCAGTTCTACTTATCATGTGTGAATACTGTGAAATTTCATATTCATTCTACGGTTGAGAGATATTCTTTTTTCCAGTTTTGAATTATTCTGAATAAAACTGCCTTCTATTTTTTTGTATACAAATATATTCTCATATTTCCAAGTCCAGGCTGCATCTCTAGAAATGTGTTAGGATACACACTTAACTTTAACAGAGAACTCAATTTTTTTTTCTAATTTACACTTTCATCAACAACATATGAGTTCACACAGATAAAAATCCTCTCTAACATTTAGCATTATCCATCTTTCCTTTCTTCTCATCTTCCTTTTCCCCTGCCCATTTCTTCCCTTCCTCCTTTTTCCCCTCACTCTCTCACATCAAATAAATAAGGAAAACAAAAAGTAAAGCAAAAATTATAATAACTACAGTGTCACTTAAGTGAAATAAAAGGTGCCCAGGAGATTGTTTCTGTACATTTCATAGTTTTTCCAATAGACTGTTTATTTTTGTATCTATTATCCTAAGCATTAAAATGTTTTAATAAACTTAGTTATCTGATGGATCAAGGTGTCAAACTTATTCTGCTTCAAGGAATCATAACTTCTTAAGTTAAAAGCTAAAATAATTTTACTCTTAATAAAGGCTGAGAAATATTCCCTTTTTTCCCATTCATCTGTTGAAGAGCACCTAGGTTGGTTCCATAATAAAACTATTGTAAATTGAGCTTCTATAAACATTGATGTATATGCATCAATGTAATATGCTGATTTTAAGTCCTTTGGGTGTATGCTGAGGAGTGGGACAACTGGGTCAAATGGTGGTTCCATTCCAAGTTTTCTGATGAATCTCCAGACAGCTTTCCATAATGATTGCACCAATGTGCAATCCTATCAGGAATGTATGAATGTACTTTGTTTCCCCCACATACTTGCCATGTTTGTTATTTGTATTCTTGATAACTGCCATTTTGATTGGGGTGAGATGATAGAATATTACTCACCCTTAAAGAAGAGTGAAATTATGGCATTTGCTGGTAAATGTATGGAGCTGAACAATATCATGCTAAGTGAAATAAACCAATCCCACAAAACCAAAAGCCAAATGTTTTCTATGATATGTGAATATTGATTCATAAAGGGGGGATACCTAGAGAAGAAAGAGTTACTTTAGGTAGAGAGGAGTGAAGGGAGGGTAAAAAGTGTGAATAGGAAGGATAGTAGAGTGAATCAGAAAATAGTACCCTATGTACATAGATAACTATATAACCAGTGGGATTCTATATCATGTTTAACCAGAAGAATGAGAAATTATACTGTATCATATATTATGTATCAAAGTGCATTTTACTTTCATGTATAACTAATTAGAACAAATTAAAAACTATAAAAAAAGCTAAAATAAAAAATAAAAGCTATGTTTAAAATTAAAAGTAAGAATTTCCATTTATATTTTTTTGAATTTCTATAAAAAAAATTTAGAACCAGCTTCTCAAGATGCATTTGCATATCTTTTGTTATTGTTCTATAAATCATGTCATCTCATTTTATTTTTATTATTACTATTGTTATTTATTTGTTTTTGCAGTGCTGTAGTTAAAACCTAAGGCCTTGTGCATGCTAGGAAAGTACTCTACCACCGAACTACATCTCAACCCATGCATCTTATTCTGAATCTTGTTTTGTTTTAATTATAACCAGGAAATTTTCTGGTTTCATGATCCATTTTCTTATTATTTTCTTCCTCAATTTGCTCTCTCTTTTTTTGTCTTAGTTTAGTTTAATTTAGTTTAGTATCTGATTTAGTTTTAGGTGCAGAGGATCAAACTCATGGCCTTACTTGTAACTGTTCTGTAGCTGAGTTTTATCCCCTGCCCCTAGTTCTATATTATTTTTAATTGACATACAATAAATATGGAAATTTGTGAGATATATTGTGATATTTTGATACACATATACCTCACATAATGATCAAATGAGTGTACTTAGCATATCTATCACCCCTAAGATTTTTTTTTTTTACCTTCTGATGAAACATTGGAAACCCTCTCTTTTAGGTATTTTGAAATATACAGACATTAATAACTATAGTCACCCACTGTGTAATGGAAATATCAGAATATATTCTACTTACCTAACTGCAACTTTGTGTCCCTTGGCCATATTCTTCCAATTCCCCTTGCCCAATTTCTTCCAATTCCCCTTGCCCTCTACCCTTTTTAGTTTCCACTATTATTCTCCTCTGTTCTTCTATGCAGCAATCCTAGTACTTAGTATTTACCAAAAGAAATGAAATCAGTATGTTGAAGAGATATCTGCATCCTCATGTTTAATGGAACACTACTCATAACTGGCAAGATACGATATCTACCTAACTGTTCATCATTGAATGAAGAGATAAAGAAGATACAATCTATGTGTATGTAGGTCATAAATGTTAAGCAATGTAGCTAGGTAACAAATTAATACCGAATCAGGCTCTGAAAGAAAATTCCGAATCTCCTTCAAAGAGTAAGGAAATCAAGCAAACTATTAATAAAACATTCATGTTTCTGAGACCTTATTAAGGGAAAATGGCAGAAAACTAATAATTCTGGCCAACAGAGATTCTGAATTAACAGAATGACAATGGAATACTATTCAGCCATTTACGGCACAACTACACAATGGAATATATTCAGTAATAAAAAAAATGAAATCCTGTGATTTCTGATGACCTCTATGAAATTAGAGGCCATTATGTTAAGTAAAACAAGCTAGACACAGAAAGACACCTTTTGATCTCACTCACACATGAAATTTAACAATCTCATGAAAGGGAGAGTAGAACAATGGTTACCTCAACCTGTGCTTTTTAAAGTCTTCCAGGTAATATATGCATTTTGTTTTCAAAATCATCAGTGATTAGGAAGCTAAAGTTGAATATAAAATACATCTTATTCCTGACTTTAATTCTACTAGCAAACCAAGAAATCATTCACTAAACTGAAAACTAAGTGTGTATTTTATGTACCTGTCTTCATTTTCTTCTCTTCCTTTGGGGACACGACTTCTCTTTCTGGCTATATAACTCATGAGTACTATAATGGCTTAGATTCTTCAGTGTTTCCTGTTAGCCAGGAATCTCTGTTCCCCAGAATCATTACTTTACTGACTTTTTCCCTTAATAAGGTCTCAGAAACATCAATGTTTTATTTATAGTTTGCTTGTTTTTCCTATTTTCCTTTCCTCTGAAGAAGATTCAAAATTTTCTTTGAGAGCCTCTTTCACTATTAATGAATGCATTACCTAGGTTTCCTTCCCACCTAGGCCACTATTAGAATGAAACATGTTCCCCAATCATTTCTGTTTCTCTGACCATGCCATATACATCAGGTTTTCTTTTGGGGTCAGCTAACCACACAAACTAAGAGTGTTCATCATTCTTAAAAATAATAGCATGCCAAAGTTCTCTCCATCTAAAAGTCATTTACTAAATACTATTTCTATGTAATCTTTATAAAAATAAGAACATACTTCATACATGAATCATCTCAAGCTATAAACGTGATTTAGTATGTGCAAAGGGCAAAAAACGATTCCAAGCACTTAGAACCCAAAGTGACTCCTCCCTTACTCTGCAGAGGAACTCATTATTTTACCCAAATGCTACTAGGTTGACAGTTTGTGAGTGTTCTTCTCTCATACATAAAATATTATATACTGATAATATTATACATATTATGTGTGTGTATATATATCTTATTGATTATTAAATATATGTAGATAGAGACATATTATAATAATTTTAAGTGTCAATTTGCTTAATAAAATATGACAAATATTTTTCATATTTGTACTTCTACAGCTGCCCCATTCTTTCTGGTAATTAACATTTATTTCAAAGTATGACTGCATTATAACTTGTTCAACCATTCATATCTGAGTCTTGAAACCTCCTTCACAATTTCTGTTTCAGGTTTTGAATATGGTGCTCAGGTTTAGGGCCTCAGGCATGCAGTTCAAGCACCTTACCACCAAGCCAAACCCCTAGCCCTTGCTTTCTAAATTTCAAAATCTATTCTGTACAGTTTTGCCCAACAGTCTCCCTGGATGCCAGGTACTAATATCAATAGCCTCTAATCACACTGCCATTGCTTCGTATATTTAACATCATATAAAATATAGTGCTTGGCTTTTTAAAAAAAAATGTTTTCCCTGTTCAGGGGTGTTGTGTGTGCTAGGGGGCTTTATATATGCATACTTTTTAAAAAATTTAATACCATTAAATTGAAGACTATATCATTATAATGAAATATTTCCTTTTTATAGGATGCAAAATGTATGCTCTCCTAGGAACTTCTTTTGTAACTATTAGTTTCAGCTCTTACATATAAGACTCAAAAATTTATAAAAATAGCTTTAAATAGTAATTTCATATACTTAATCTCTCACTCTCTCTTATTCTCACCTTTCTCTTTCTTGAACAGTATGTTAATTGGAAGCTGGCATGCATAAAAAGATGGCAAGTAAGACATTTTTTATACTATCATGCTTTAAAGGTTAAATGTATCATCTGGTAAACTCATTTCATGCATTTAACCCAGCTTTTTTTTTTCATGAATAAGTTGGTGAAACACTTTTTGGCAGAGAAATCCAAAACACAAATATAATGATTTTTTTGTCTCTTATTTAAAAACTACAAAAGACATACTTACTTAAATTTTCTAAATGTACTCAAAATACATTTGTTTCTAATGCTAGGCAAACTCCCACTGTGGTGAAAAAAAGAAATACTACAGCAGCTTAGATATAACTGTGACGGTCTTTGCTAGTTAAAATTGAAACTCATAGAGCATGACCTGTCATCTCTTTCTCTCTGCCATAAATCTTTGCTATTACTAATTTTCTGCCAGTGATATAGTGACCTTAGGGCCAATTAATTAGCTGTTGGTTTATGTATTTTACAACACTAATTGTGAAAGCCCTCACTGTAACTTCATGGATAGATTAACCTTGTTAGTGTGTGGAATTAGAAATACAGAAGTCCCTGTTAGATTGCCTCTCTGACATTTTGAAAGGGTTTTAACTCACTAGCTAGAACAAGGGTCCTTTCTATTGTTTTGAGAAGCTCCATGTATCCTGAGCTCTAAACACATCAGACTATTCATTGGTTACTTGATGACTGTCACTCCTTTCTTCTCTCCTAAACAATTTTTCTGTGCATTTTACCATTTTTCGTCCATAATGGCTACAAAATGCTTATTATAAGTCACAAAAACTTTTAAACTCAAAATTAAGCCAGGATACGAATTTAAGTTTAAAAAGAGACTAAATCCATATTTTAGCCATATCCAAAGGAAGTCCTACAAAATTTGAGAATAAAACTGTCCATACAGAATAGGCCAGATCATTTCAATGGTATCAATTACCCTTTTGTTCAATATATTGGAAAACTTCATTATCTCAAGCCACAAAAATATCTACTTATTTATAAATGCCTCTTCCATTGGGGTGCTATATCTTACAGGAGAAAATTTAGCTTCCAAAACAACTCGAGATGATTAAGGTGTAATTGAACTATAAAAAGAAAATCACTCAAAAACAGTTTGCTTAATTTCCTTCTCAACTTCTTCTGGGGTTTGTAGAGCTCATTTATTATCCTTAACTATGATACTGAAACATATTTTTAGTAAAGTCAAATGCTTAATTGCTTATAATAGACAGAAAAGAAAGTGGTCTCTGCTATCCAGAAAACCAACCAACCCACCATAAAGCATATCGCATAAGATCTCTTACCAACACACTTGGTGATTAATGTTATACCAAGCCCCTCAGAGCCCACCAATAAAATTATTTTCTTAGAGGTTTAATTGAAAGGATGTAAGAATATTCTCAGGTCAAAATTAACATTTAAGATTTTAATGAGATTTTTTCACTCAATAAATATGTGTTGATTGATCAAGGCTTCTTTTTCTTTTTTAGACTTGAAAAGAAAGTCAAGATTGATCCTGTCGTTTGTTTTGCAGCCCTCACATTGCTTCTTTCACTTTGATTTCTATCCCTAACCTGACTAGCAATACATGAAAGTAACATGAGACCTCTGTGTAGTTGAATGGAGATGCTGTGCCCATATTATATGAGGGAAGCCAGATGCCAGCACAGGGAATTGATTAAGGTCTGGCTGGAACCATTCCTATCACTGTGGTTAGCATCTTCTGTCACATGATGCAACATCAGCTGTGTTTGTGGATGGACTTTTTGCTTGTATGCATGTGTGTGTGTGTGTGTGTGTGTGTGTGAGAGAGAGAGAGAGAGAGAGAGAGAGAGAGAGAGAGAGAGAGAGAATAAACTCAGTAAGTTCAATTCCAATTCTTGATGATCCCTCTTGGCAAGGACTACTTTGTACCCTAAAACTCTTTTGGATGCTCCTTCCCTTAACATCTTGCAATATTCTTTCTCTGTTGCTTTTTTCAATTTTCTTTCTGATCTTGATTGTGTGGACAATCTTCTTTCATCTTGTCACCCTCTCACAACATGATCACTCTGTTCCCCACTTGTAACCATCTTCAAACAAACCCTAGCACATCTTAACTTCCAATCTCCCTCTGCTCATATGCCAGTCAAGGGTTGGCTTTATGTCTCATTCTTGTAACAGTTTAAGAAAAAAAAAAGGCAATGCAGTTTTTCAGTAGAAAGATAATCATTTGAGCCAACGTGGCTACTTTGCTTTCCATATGAATTCATTATTTTTCAAATCATCATGATTTATAATTGGAGATTTTTAATACACTGAACTTTTATTTATTTTCCATACATGAGCCCAGAAGTGTGTTGATTGCCAGAAATATAAAAACATACAATTACAAAGAGATATTATTTAAATCTTAAATAAATAGAGCCCACGTGCTTTGAGTTTGTAAAATACATTTACCACTAAAATATGGTGTTATGTAGAGTTCCTCAGCTCCATGTAACCTATTTTTTATATTGACTCAAAATTTGAGGAGGCTATCTGGGGAAATGATGAACAATTAATTACCCATATGTTACAGAGGATATGTATTACTATTCAATATAATTGAGATTTTTTTTTTTTTTTTACTGATTTGGAGACTACTCACTTCATTCAAAGTAAGGTTTAAAATAGCAACTTTGAGTTTATAGAATTGTGTCCATAGTTGAATTTCTAAAATTTCGAACTGTATACTGTCATTTTATTTTTACCCTTCTGATTCTTATTTTGCTTAGGGAAAAAAATTTTGCCTGTCATACCAAATGATAAAATTGAAGACTATGAGACTATGTATCAAAGTATTGAGGCTTTAAGTATTGATACTACGTATCAAACTTGTCACTTGAAGATATGTTTGTCATGCTTAAGTTTGAATCAATAGGGACTTTTTAAAAATGTTGTCATTTGAATCAATTTAAAACCTGTCTCGTTTTCTTAGTATATTGCTGTAAAGATCAGTTCCTTGTTTGATACAGGTGAAATTTGTTATCATCAATGTTGTAAACCAAACTTTCTTAATCCAGAATTAGCTAAAACTAGCAACAAGAAAGTAAAAATCCTAACAACATCTTTAATAATGGCCAATGTTACTTGACCTTAGTATCTGACGCTCATTAAGCAAAAAAAAAAAAATACGAGTCACTTCATGTTACTCTAACACAAATTTTAGGCACCCAAGAAGGGTGTCTAATTTTTATTAATTCATCTATAAGTAATTAATAAAATATTTTAATATTAAACACACTTTAATATTTTGCCACATCTGATCTTTGCTAAATTATGTTTTTACCACCTCTGAAAAGGGGCTCATGGTAGTAGTGAAGGTTTCTATTTTTTGTGGTCTTTTTACCAGATTCTGTCCATCTTAAAGCCTCAATCATGAGAACATTCCTCCTACCTTTTGAAAAAGTGATCATCATCTATTTTTGAATCACTGTGTCAGACTAGATGCTAAAAATGAAGCCCCGACTAGTCTAAAAGTTTTTTTTATGTTTTTATTTGTTCAACTGTTTGTCATTTCATGAGAATTGTGGACAACCCAGATCCAATGAAATGCTATAATAAGTAGTACCAGCAAGTAAGCCCACCCTCATGAGAAGCATAAGAAGGCATAGGGTGTTTGGGGAGTATTGTCTGTACCAGGAGACACACACTGACTTATAATCTCAGGATGGGGCATCTTTACATGGAGCTGTTATATTGAGATCAGTATATTTATTCTACAAATTGATTTGCACAGCCTCTGTATTCCTGGAACTATGGATTTTGAACCTTGGATATTTCCACCAATCCTGGAAATGATTATACCTCAAAATTACCTGAGGGCTGTTATATGCCGCTCAGTACAAGAAGACTTGTCTAGCACACATGAGACCTGGCATTCTTTCCCCAGCACAGCTCCCTGCCCCACCCCCCCAAATCTCACTCCTTAGCACAATTTATGAACTAACACAGGAAGTAGAGTTTGGATAATTCCATTTGTGGGATAAAGTAGCTCTTTCCTCCTCAAAGCAATTTACCTTATGGTCTTTGTTATGGTTTGAATATGAGATTTCTCCCCCAAAAACTCATGTGTTAGGCAATGCAGTTATTGACATGAGGTGAAATGATAAGATTATGAGAACTATAAACTTATCAGCTATGATCCAGCCACCATGTAATTCTGACAATAACTGAAATAATACTTCATGGCTCAATGTATCATCAATACCTTCCATAAATAAATATTAATTTCATGTCAACAAGACTCATTGAAATATTTATCTATGGTAGCATCATATCTTTTAATTTCTATAAGAATTCTACTTTCGGATATTCTATTACTTGTCATATTGTAATGTGACATTTCATGAAGAAAATTTAGTTATCTTATATGAAATAGTATTATTAAATTCAGGATACAAAACACTGAATCATTTAAAGTAGGCATCTTTTTAAGTTTTGTTAACTTCAAAAGAAGGCAAAAGCAATGGAGATTAGTGTTTCCCTTAATCAGAAAATGATCAGGTTTTAGGACACCTTTGATGCCAACATTTGACTTAGTGCATCACAAAGTTAAGTATTGTGCACAGAAGCAGTGGAGTTCCAATGTCAGATAGGATAGGTATCAATTTAATGGTGAGGCAATATTAAAACAGAATAATAATAAGATAAATATAGAAAATACTTGAATATAAATTTATCCCAATTCATTAAAATTAATATGAGGCTTTATCTCCCACTCAAATGCTTCTGCATTTTTTGTGTATTTTTTAGTTGTCAATGGACCTTCATTTCATTTATTTATTTATGTGTGGTAATGAGAATGGAACCCAGTGCCTCACACATGCTAGACAAGTGCTCTACCACTGAACCACAACTCCAGCCCCAGTTTCTATATTTTTATAAGATCTTTTCTGTTATTTCTTTTTTTCCCAGCTAGTCACTATGTTGCTAAGTTCTACAGAAGTATTGCCTTTGTTCAATTTGTCATTTTGCTCAGGGACAGGTGAGAAAATGTGGGAAGCATAGCTTTTCCTTTATCTGGGAAACAAAATTAGTATATAAGAGGATATTTGATGTATAATAAAATGTCTGTCCATATCATGCACAATGATGATGGAGCCTACAAATGCCAAAGGACAAGGATTCCTAAGAAGATCTATGGCAAGAAGAAACTTCCTTTGTGTTGTTTGTTGTCATGGCCAAAGGTGTCTGTCTGTCTGTCTGTCTGTCTGTCTCTCTCTCTCTCTCTCTCCCTCTCCCTCCCTCTCTCTCTCATAAGCTCACTTTTTAAATAATAATGAAAAAATTACAAAAGCTTCCCAAAGAAGACACTATATTTCTGAATATTTCACACAAAAAAAACTGACGAGGAGTGATTTGTGAAGTTATGAAAGAATAATAATTTAAATAGTGCTCATGAATTTTATTATAAGAGCTATAAGAGTAGTATCTTGGAAGAAAACATTTAATGGTGAATTTGACTATTACCCTTACTCATGATTTTAATTAGAATATGAATTACCATTTGCTTGAGACCAAAAAAATGAATAAAATGAAATTCCTTTGGTTTTTAATATACATTGTCATATGTTATGAAAAATCAAATTCTAAACATGTTATTGATTTTGTCAGAGTTATACAGAACTTTAGAATTAATGAGACTGACATCTTGAAGGTTTGCCTCACCCCTTACACATGTAAGCTATTGAGTAAATGATTCTTTTTTCTCTGTAAAATATAGTTCTAGTACCCAACAGTGTTACTATGAGAATAAAGTGAGGTAATTTAACATAAACTATCTTCAAAATATGTACCATGTATTTTTTAAAAAAAAAAACAGTTAACTAAAAACCATTTGACTTACTATGATAATATTACTAGGAAGATTCTGTGGCCATATGGAATCTGAATCCCCTGGAACATCCATTTAATAGCAGACAAACCTACAATAGTAAATGCCAAACCCATGGACAACATTTAGAAATATATCAAGACACAAATTACAAGCATGCAGGAAAACCAAGAGTATTAGGATAATATCATAGACTATTAAAGAAAGCAAAGGATAACTGAGGACTCTGAGGAATAAAATGTGGGAGAAACCAGAAATAGGTAGCAGGCTTCCCCTGGCACTTGCCGTGGGCTAAGCTGAGCATCCTGGGTATGAGAAGTCTTTGGTAAATTCTGCAATTTTATGAGCCAGGGCTTCATTCCAGGACAGCAGATGCAAACATCTGGTACAACAATCAAAATTCCACTGGACAAGGACAATAGGTATGCCGAAAGGAGAAGATAGATAAAAGTGGGGATGGGAAAAGAGCCAGAAACATCTCAGAATGAAGAGTCCCCACATTATTAAACCTTTCACAAAAACAGAAGAGGAAGCTCTGTGAAGAACAAAAGCTAAACTGATCCATGCCTTCTAAAATTCCAAAATAGAATTTTAATGTAAAACAAGCTACAGGAAAGTATCAAGGTCACATTCAATATGAAATTGCAAGGAAAACAGACCATGTTTAATAGAATAATACTCAAACAGAAAATATAATTACATAAAAAAAAACCTTACAAGTTGAACCTACTTAAAAATGAGCTAAAGGCTAAAGAAAATATTATAAATCATTAAATAACTCCCTAAATTATAGTTAGAAACCCTCTGGAATGTTAAAGCCTAATTCTACAAAGAATCTTAGATAAGAGAAAAAGCTCATTTTAGAAATAAAGTGAAAGAGAACAGAAACAAAAGGCAGGGATGGAAAAGACTTGCCAAGTAGAAATGGAGGAGGAGAAACATAAAAATTGAAATGAAAAATCAATAAATAAAGTGAAAGAAATCATTTGAGAAAATGGAAATTTTGAAAATAGATTAAAATGTTTAAACTCATAGGTAATAGGAATACTTGAATAAAACCAAGGCCGGAAAACAGACTACAAGAAACTGTAAAGAAAACCATTTTTAAATTTTAAAAATTCCTGAAACTACATAATTTTGACGTAATATCATCAACAATTTGTGTTCTATTAAAATTAATAGTGTTTAAAAATTAAAAATAAAAACTTTTTACTGCATCCAGTCTATTAGAGCCAATAAAAATGAGGCAGAAGCCTCTGAAAGCAATGTTTTATGACATTAATAAATGGAGCAACATTTATTTGTGAATAGAAGAGTTTTATACTCAGAAAACCTCACCTGTCCAATACAAAAAAGGCAAAGATGATGGTTAACATATAAGAACTCAGAAAGTTTTGATGAAATGACGTATGTCCTTGCAAATTTGCTAGAGAAGGAGCTTCAGACCACTACCAAGACTGGAATGCTATCCCTGTGAAGACCATGGTTTAATATTAAATCTGTAATCCCAGATGCTGCAAACACTGGCTGACAGTCTGAATATCACGAAGACAGGACATGCTACCTATGTGCTCCAACAATGTGGATAATGGGAAAAGAACATGAACAAAACATATGAATCCTTTTTCTTTTTTTAATTTTAATTTTTATTATTAGTTGTTCAAAACATTACATAGCTCTTGACATATCATATTTCATACATTTGATTCAAGTGGGTTATGAACTCCCATTTTTTCCCCCGTATACAGATTGCAGAATCACATTGGTTACACATCCACGTTTTTACATACTGCCATACTAGTGTCTGTTGTATTCTGTTGCCTTTCCTATCCTCTACTATCCTCCCTCCCCTTCCCTCCCCTCCCATCTTCTCTCTCTACCCCATCTACTATAATTCATTTCTTTCCCTTGTTTTTTTTCTCTTTCCCCTCACTTCCTCTTATATGTAATTTTGTATAACAATGAGGGTCTCCTTCCATTTCCATAAACAGAGATGAGAGGTGGGAGGGAAAGGGAGAGAGAAGGGAAATTGCATGAATCCTTTTTCTTTATCATATTGCTGGTTGTAAATTTGGTTACAGTGTCAGGACTGAAATCATGCTTTGTCAGTATTGTAGGGGAAAAAATAGTAAATGGTTGCCTTCTTTGACAGATAAAAAGGTCTTTGGAGGTGGTTAGCAAAGTTCAATTTCTGGACCCCAGGTGTTGGCCTCATGACAATCCATTAAGCAATATAACATTCATTACTTGTGCTAACTATCCTGACTTCACAATTATATATTGTATCCATGTATCCGATTTGCACTGTCCCCTATAAATAGGTACAATGAACATGATTAACAGAGAAAGTAGTTATTTATGTAACCCTTTCTGCTTTGTAAAAATTAAGTACGAATAATAAGTAAAAACTGAAAGTTTTATCATAAGAACTATACTATTAATTTTTAATTTCGGTCCAATCTCCAAATGTATTACAGTCAAAATCAAAATATCTTAAACCTAGTGATTTTTCAATTAAAGAAATACCATCTTGTTGTAGGCCTTTTGTTTTTGTTTTTATTTCTTCCTCTTCTTCTCTTTAAACTTTGAAATACAATTGGAAAGTGACTGTGTCCTCTTACATCCACTTGCCTGGAGCTGCACCATGCCATTATATCCATTTGTCTTATGCATTTGGCATGAGCACATGTGTCTGAGATTACAATATTCTTCAAGGGGGGCTAAAGGATTAAAATTTAATGAATGTTAGTTTAAAAGAGTAATGAGATTCTGCCTTGATGATAGTGCATCATTCCTAAATCACCAGGTTTACAGCACTTCGTTTCTATTAGATTATTTGTAGGGATATAACCCAAGGCACTGGTCGAAGGCCAACTATCCATTTCATTTTCTGTTATATAGAACTGACTTTCTTCCAACTTAGTTTTCAGAATTGGGATTTTTTTTCATTTTATAATATATTCTTTACCTTTATCATTTTAATATAAGGAGAAAAGTACATAACTGCCAAATAATGAGGTTGTCATGTTTACATTTTTAATTAAATGAAGGGTGAATACATTCTTGAAATTCTACAGAAAAGTAGTTATCTTTACTTGGTTGCTAATTCTTCTTCTCACCTCATTACCTGCTTCAACACTGACTACACACTTGTGAATTTTTTCTTTTTTTCTTTATTCCTGATAGAATGTAGCTATAAAATAGCCTCATAATGAGATGACTTCAAACAATAAGTTCCTTTTAAATATGTTATATTTTCCAATTTTTGCTCATAGAAATGTCACATTACTTTGAAAATTATGTTTTGAAATAATCTCCAAACTGAGGCCAGATTCATAGTACATGAAGTTACCTTGACTATATTCCTGTTTATATTTAGCTGAAGAATGCTATAGGGCTTAAACTCCCTGGTGTAGTTCATCATCAAAGATAGAAATGAATGTTTTATTGTTCCATCTGCTTCTCTGATAAATACTGTAGTTACCCTGCAGAGGAGGCTGTTACAAAATCCTGGTGGAAGGAGGAGGACTTTTGTTTTCTATTGTAGTGTTTCTAGTCAAGGTTTGGAAAACTGTTTATTCTTTAAAAAAAAAAATCAAACCCTCCCCAATCTAAGCCCTGCTCATTCCTTCAAAATAGTATTCTGTCCTTCAATATGATAGATTAAGGTATCAGCTCAGAGAGGGCAGCTGTGTTCCATCATGTAAGACTGATCCTGTAGAAATTCATAGTGAAGACTCATGTATCATGATTACTTGGTAACTTACATGAATTTATTATTCATCAAAACAAATCACACACATACCTCTTAAGTGACCCTCATTATGTGGGGCATACCTCCTTTTAGAGACTCATTTATCTCCTTTCCATACCCACATTGCCATCTGGCCAGTTTATTGATGGGGATTGTTATTTTTATATGAAATACAATTGAAGCTTATCAGAAACCAGTTGTTTTACATGGCTCAATTAAAATTGAATTTAGACTTTGCTTAGATGTGAGAGATAAAAACCACTTAAGAGCTGTCTTTAAATGGTTAAATAGTGAAAGAAAAATCTCAGTTGTAGATAGCAGTTAGGTTGCCCTTATATGAATAATTAAATATAGTAAAATGGAAGAGTGAGCTGGCTTTTATAAATTTAAATAGTTCATATTCTCTGTTAAGAATTCAAGAGCATATGTAATTTCAGAGGGTGGAAAAACTTAATATACATTAATGTAATGGGATGTAGCTCAGTGCTAGAGCACTTGCCTAGTGGGTCCAATGTCCTGTTTTCAATCCTAAATGTGATGATACACCACACACACACACACACACACACACACACACACACACACACACACACACACCCCACAGAAAGACTACATAGGCTTTATGAACTAATATTAACATGTATTTTTGAAAGATTTACCTTTGATTTTTTAAACTCTATTTTTTCCCTTACCTCTTACAGACTTAAATTATGGTGACTGTAGGCAAATTTTATTGAATTATAATTAGTTAATTAGCTTAGAATTGAACATAAATTGAGTATAATAACTCACCAGTTGTACTTCATCTAAGTCTCAGTTTCTTCATCTATGTTACAGACACAATACAACATTTAGTAAATTCTTGTCTAAAGGTTAAAGTACTGCATGTAAAGCTATTTGTTCAGTGCCTGGCATATAGTCAACATAAGAGGCAGGTTTTTACCTGATGAACCTGTTTACAGGATATTGCTTATGGTTAAATAAAGGCAGAGACTTGATTTTTAAAAATCATACATAATATATATGTGTATACACATACAATATAGAGAGATACATAGATATAGATATATGTCTTTCCCCTGTTAATTTTTTTCTTAAAATCTACAATACGTCTGGCCATTTTCTTTCTTTTAAATAGACTTTAAATCATTTTAGCAAATTATTTTTCTCGTGTGTGTGTGTGTGTGTGTGTGTGTGTGTGTGTGTGTGTCTTTCTTTCTTACTTGCATTCAAGTATTTTAGGTTCATCTTACGAATTCATTGAGAGGTTATTTTCTTAAAAGCATTGATAGAGGTTTCTGCTCTTGACTTTTCCATTTGATTAATAGAAAATAATCACTTTCTCGCTCTTTCTCTTGTGGTTTGCCTAATTAACTGATATAGGCAGCACAAGTAATTCTACAGTAGTGTACTTATTGTTTTAAGAATTATGTGAAAATTAGTCTCTTACTACATGATTAGATTTTTAGATCTGGTAATAAACAAAAATAGTCTTTCTGTGCCATCTTTTAATGTGTTTTTAATCACCAGCTAAATAACAAAGAATTGTCTTTTAAAATAATTAAGACTACATATCGGGTCTCCATAGGATGTCAACAATAAAGGGGTTAATGAAGCATCCAATCATCATGGAAACAATCAAAAAATGTCTTGCTTTAAACAACCCAAAGCAATTTCCACAATCCACATGCATCTGTGCTAGAATAATTTCCATAGTATCAGAACATTTTTCATCCTGAAGAGACTACAAGAGGAAAAAGAGGGAAGTTTACAAATGATGGCAACCTCCCATGTAAGTGGAGCCAAATATTTAAATGAAAAATCTGTCAAAAAAGTCAGGCTATTACAGTTTCACAAACCAGGCTAAACATCATGGCATGACCTCAGTCATGGTACCATTCAGAACCATGGAAGAATGCTACAATGAGAGATTTTCATTTACACATTGCATATAGCTCCTCAGAATATTAATAAAGCCTCTGTTACATGTTAAAGCAACACAAGATTTTTTTTCACTATTTATAATCCAAAATCAATTCAAGGCTCAAAATCAAATACCAATTCATTGCCTCTGTGAACATCTCACTCCTGGCCATGAATGGAAATAACAAATACCCCAAGTCAATGCAGTGAAGGCTTAATGCAATGGTCTAAAGATGGAAATGGCAAGATAAAAAACCATGATAATACACTGACTGTTCTGTGGATTTGCTTTAACTAATTAACTTGTGTTTTCATCTACAAGTTGCAGTGCAAATCCACTGAAGTTACATGATGCCAATGAAGTCTAAAGAATGTAGCTTTAAGTGGAATGTCATGGTGCAAACCTGTAATCCCAGCAGCTTGGGAGGCTGAGGCAGGAAGACTGAGAGTTCAAAGCCAGCCTCAGCAATTTAATGGGGCTTTACACAACTTAGCAAGACCCCGTCTCTAAATAAAAATATAAGGGCTAGGGATGTGGCTCAGTGGTTGAGTGACCCTTGGCTCAATGCCCAGTACTAAAAAAAAATAAATAAATAAAAATAAAAATAAATGTGTCTTCAGGCAATTCCATCATTGTGTGAACATCCTAGAGTGTACTTAAAAAACAAGAGATGGGTAAGGCTGCTACTGACTTACCATGTCCACCCTTTTTTACTGTAAACTTTATTATATAAAGACAACTTCTATATTTAGAAGAAGTATCCTCTAAAATAATGATGGGAAAATATAGTATATTAGATACATAAATCATTAACATACCTTTCTATTATCAATATTATGTAATATATATATATAACTTTGTGTTCTATATCATATATGACTGGCAGTGCAATGTTTTTTGATTGTTTATTTGTTGTTTGTTTGTTTTTAGAGACAGAGTCTCTAAAATGGCCTCATTAAATTACTGAGGCTGGCTTTGAACTTGTGATTCTCCTGTCTCAGCCTCCTAAGTCATTGGGGTTACAGGCATATGTTACAATGTTCAGCTTCTGCAATGGGTTTGATTATAGCTGCATCTCCACAAACACGAGAAAAATGCATTGTGGGACAACATTGTGATGGCTAGTAGGTAGGTGACAGAAATTTTTCAGATTTGCTAAGATCTCATTGGACCACTTTCCTGTATGTAGTCCACTGTCAAATGAAATTTCATTATGGGAGGTCATGACTGTGCTTAGAAACTGGGTCCAAGTACCCGCTAGCTCTTTTATTGGGCATGTTATTTAACCAACTGTCATTTAGCACTAGGCTCAAAGAGTCTAAAATTACAACAAATTCATTTTGTTTTTTATTTCTAATATATTTACTAATAAACAGCATTAGCAAAATAGAGCTAAATATTCATTTGCTAAATTAATAAATTTAGAAAAATTTAGTATAAAGACTCTCTGACCTGATATATATTGCAAACAAAAGTATGTGTATGTAAATGAAATAAGCCAATAATGAAAGCATTACAAATAAATGTACATAAAAGCTGGGTGCTGTGGCTCACGCCTGTAATTCCAGCTACTCAGAGGCTAAGGTTGGAGGATCCCAAGTTTAAAGCCAGCCTCAGCAACTTAATAAAGCCGTAAGCACCTTCAGGAGACCCAATCCCAATAATATAAATTAAAAATAAAATAAAATAAAATAAATAAAAGAGTGCTCGGGATGTAAATCATTGGTAATGCGCCCTGGGTTCAATCCCTAGCAACAACAACGAAAAGTAGATAAAAACCTATTCATTAAATTATGAACTATTAAATAGTAACTAAAACTTTAAGTGAAGATGCAAGGAACAAATTAATGATTATATTTTAATATAGTATAATTTTTTCTAGGGTCTGTGGCGAGGCAGCTAATCATGGCAAAACTGTTCAACTCATGACCAAGAAGCAATTCAAAGAGAAGAAACCAGAGTCACACTTTTTTTTTTTGGGGGGGTGGGGGGTGGGTATGACCCCAATTACCTAAATACCACCCCCATGGCCCCACTTCTCAAAGGTTCCACAACCCTTCAATGGTACCACCATGGGGATCCCCCTTTGGAGGACATTCAATACCCAAATTATAACAAATATTAATGTCCAAATAAGGACTTTGTCATTTTGTTTGGATAGACCTGTGGACACTTCACATCCTTCATTTAATAATTTATAGAAAGACGTTTCATGTTCTTCAAGGTTATAGAAGATACACTTTGGCTTCAGTCTCATATATTTTCTTGTTCTTTGAATAAGGGCTGTTATAATTTCCACTTATTATGAGAAGGAGACTAGAGAACAATTAAACATGGAGACTGAACTTGTTTAATGTCACCATGATCAACATGGAAAACCAATTTACAGCCCCAAATGATGTTTTTGCTTATAAGTGAGTTGTCTGACTGAGTGTACTGTATAAATGTTCTACTTCAAGGACTTGGTGTCACTCAGCTTGCATGTACACTGGGAAAGGAATCCAGATATCTCATAAAGGTCATTTGTATACAACAAACCGTGCAATGAAGAGGGACTGTTTCCTGATAAATTGTTAAAGAAACAGAGTACTTGTTATAAATCTTTGTTAACAATATAGAAAATGTGCAGCCATGGCTTTGATCCATGATTTCTTTGTGAAGTTAATCCAGATTTTACGCTTGCTTCTGGATACTGCTCTTAAGTTTGATAACATTCAACACTCAAGAGGATCACTGGAATTTTGTAGAATGTCCTAAAACTGATAATTTTCAAAGAAGCAGTGAAAAACACGGAATTTTTTTTTTTACACGAATGGATTGTTTTCACAACCCATAAAAGAACCATATGTAGACTTAGAATCACATTTGGGGAATAGATTTTATCAAATTTACCTTAAGGTAAATATTTTCCCCATATTTTACTGTTTCTGCACTCAGGATATCAGGTGAATCCCCTCTCTTCCCTTAAAGCTGCTATCCTATACAGCCAGTCCTCTTCACACATAATCTTGCTTTCCACTATTTCAGGTACTCACTTTCAATTGCAATTCAAAAATATTAAATGAAAAACTAATAAGAAAGGAGAAGTAAGTGACTAGTAAGGTTTTTAACTGCATAAAATACTGATGGTGTGAAATCTCACACCATCTATCCCTCCTGTCTGGGATGTGAACCATCTCTCCTGTTGAATTTAGCCACACGGTATACACTATCCTCATGATAGTCATGGAGGTAACAATTGCAGTCCTATGGTGCTTGGCTCTAAGTACCCTATTTTACTTAATAATGGCCCCAATCCACAAGTCTCCATGATGAAAAGGGGGCACCAACCCAGGAAACACGGAAAGACCTATTAACTTTGGAATAACACAGCAACACTGCAGACACCTAGGGGGGGGAAAAAAACCTAGGGCAGACAGAGTTGTGTACTATCTGCTATTTCAGGCATACACTGGAGACCTTGGAACATATCCCTTGTTTCAAGGGATATTGATGAAATAATATATTACAAAAGAGATTAAGTAAGGTATACTGTGAGTTTGCAGATACTAAATATATGCTAACCCTTTTGTAATACAGGCAATAATGGAACATGTAACAGCACAACATACATCATATACAAGTATACATAAAAACAACAATATACATTTAAGATGTAGAATGCATAATGTGTATGACATGTGAGTTGGGTGAGATATTACTTTCAGTAGAATTGAAGATCTAGAAAACTGCTTTTATTTTGTTTATTTGTTTATTTGGGGGTACTGGAGATTGAACCCAGTGTCGATTTATCAATGAGCTCCATCCTAGCCCTTTTATTTTACATTATTTTTCAATTTTAAGACAGGATCTTGCTAAGTTCTTAGGGCCTCCCTAATTCCAGAAGCTGGCTTTGAACTTGCAATCCTCCTGCTTCAGCTTCCTGAGCCACTGAGATTACAGGTACACACCACTGTGCCATAGAGAGATAACCTGGTAGTTTAATATCGATAGTGTGATTAGAGAAATGGAGCTGAAAGGACCTCTGTGGTTAGATTTTCTATTACTACTCACATTCATAGGATTACTAGTCCACATGTTCAAAGCAGTAAATTCTATCAATAATATCTGAAGACTTTAATTATTTAATTTTAATTATTAAGATTCCAGGTCATTCCTGTTATATACTTTCTTTTAATAGGTCGATCATTATTTTATTAATTATTTCTAAAGCTCCCTACAAATTCAAAATGGAATTATTAATAATAAAATAAGTTGTGAAATAAAAGCTTAAAATATGGCTTCAACCATTCATGTTTCATAAGGCTTAAAGAGAATTAAAATAATTATTTTGAATAGAATTTAGAATTAAAATATTACTTCTTTACACTCAATTATCTGTTTAATCTGCTACTCATTTTCTAATGCATTTTTAAAATGAACTGCACTATATTTTCATAGTTACAACATATTTAGGTAAATCTTTAGTATTTTTAGGTCTTATGATTCAGTTAACCATACACAAAAATAATTCAACTGATATATCTACAGTTCGCTCAGTTATAAGGGCTGAGATGACTCAGTGCATAGGCAAATGTAGGTGTTGAATATTCACTGACATGATATTTACAGGTATTTCACCAAAAACTCTCTTTTCTCTTTTAGTGAATTACTGGAAAATTGTAACATAATCCTAAAGTTTACTGGGTTTAATCAGTCAGTAGAGAATACAGAAAATGTAATGGTGCTATCATACTGAAGTTAGGAATATGCTAATATCTGAGGTTTTTGAACATGTAATTTGACAAAATTCTATTAGAATAAGCATGTTGTAGAACATGTGTGTATACATGTGTACAGATACATTTGTACATATGTTTTTCTGATTTGAACAAAAGTGGCTTGAAGTGAAACATTCTCCAAATAAAATCAAATATAAAATACTTACATGTTTTAAAAGTAATGCAATCATATTATTACAGCTATTTTAAAATCTCTTTTAAAAAATTGTATACTCCCCAATCCTTCATTTAATAATGAATATTTTGAATAATTTACTAGATTGTTCCAAAATTGGAACAAAATTTTAGATGTGAAAAAATTAAGTTTAACTGTGGAAATTTTTCAAATCTAAAAATTATCAGAAAAATATCTAAATCCTAGTGAAGATGAAATAGGTACATAGGAAACAAAAGAGCTCAACCGTTAGCACACCAGCTCTGATGAGCATCTACCATTGGACATTGAATAGTTTATTTATCTGACTTTCAGTTTCCCCACCTGTACAATCATGATAACAATCCAATCTTCCTCTGAGGAACGTTGTATGTTAGAAAAGTGCTGAGTATATTGTAAGTGCCTAATATATACAGAAGTGTTATTATTTTCATAATCTATTCTGTTCCAGATAAATTCACACCCTCCTCTTACTAACATTACTTATCTTTACCTGATGCTGCTGCTAATACTGATGACTGGAAATATCTCATTTCCTAGCATTCTGGTTTGTTATTATAAGAATAAATAGATAAAAGTATCTTTAAATTCAACAATCTACTAGAATCAGTTGTTGGCCAATTTTAATTTCATTCATTTTTCTACTTTTTTTCTGCTCAAACGGTACAAAGTAAAGTTTCAAAGTCCTATGAGGAAGGCCATATTCTGAAATAAATTTGCAGAATCAGACTAATCAAGAGTTATTTAGATTTCTCTAGAACATTTTCTATTAACAATATGTAAATGTAAAATGTAAAACCAGTACATTTTAAACATTGTGACCATTGCTCTTTTCAAATATGTATTGATTTTAGTTCTTGACTTTTAAATTTTCCATTACCCAGAAGAGTGTTATATGTAATAACAATATGGCAATATCAAGACTTATGCAGAACATAATTTAGAAAATCATATTTATGTTTCTAAAGTCAATTCTTATTTTGAACACAGTAATACAGTAATTGGGGAATGCCCTTATAAGAATCCTTGATTTGGAGGAAATAGAAGATAAAGTCTAGGCACAACTAGTCACTCTATTTTCTAAGTGGATAACAGTGGTCCACTTGTAACAATATGGCTCATGAGTATTCAAGAGACTTCAAAAAGCCAAAAAGAGCCAAAAAGAATGGTCCTTTCATGCCTTTGATGTACAAAGCAAATCAGCCTGAAATCATCAGAGAATTGCTATGACAGGGGTTGGACAAATCTCAGCAGGATCAAAGCATTCCAAACCAATGACATTTGAAAGGAAATTAAAGCTTTCTCTACTGAGATTTAGCCATCTTCCAAACAGAATAAATGTAAAAACACTAAGATGGATGGATATGTTAAGTACAGCTTGTATTCCCCTAAACCACAATGTCCGTGCTTCATTTGTTAAAGCAGTTTTCCCCAAAATCCATTTGCATACTGTGGATCTATCCAGGCTAAAGCTGCTATTCCTGTTTGTAGGTCTTTATAATAAACTCCAAAATGAGAAATGACCCATTGAATCTACTATTTAACTTGCTTGTCATTGTAGATAACAGATCATTATGCAATCTTAAAGAAATAATTACTGAAAATTAATATTTTCTTTGTACTTATGCAAGAAATCTGATAACCAACTAATGTAAATCTCTAAAACAACTCCCTTAATGAAAATTAATGCTTTGACATGTTTTAATGATCCAAATGACACTTATTACTTTTCTGGGACAATAACTGGAGTGCTAAAATATATTGTTATCCCTGACATGATCAGAGGTTAAAAGGACAGATTGTAAATGCAAAGCTGGTATTTGCTTTTGCAAACCACGTCTTCAAGTATTCTGTAATATTCTGAAATACCATTTATTCCAAGAGAAACTAAGCATTAAAATATTCTCAACATAAAAGCAATGATTGTTTTAGAAATGTTAGATGTTACCAGAAGTATTAAACAAAATAGCCCTGAAAACCACTTGATTTTACACATTCAAAAATAATTATGTAATATAATGAGCTTGTTCTAAATTAGTTTTGCAGATGGTCATTCACTGAAGGCAAGCAGATTTGTATGTAGCAAAAGCAAATATATGAGAATTATATTTCATTGTAGTTAAATACTCTGTGACTCCTGTAGTAGAATGGAACATGGATTTATAATAATCCTCATGATTTTAGTATTTGTTAAACATTGTATTCAGGATTTACTGTGAAAAACATTGTCTTTATTATAAAAGAACAATATATGATACATACCCCATGAAGACTATTCTAGTGGGCAAGATGGGCACATAATTAGAAAGCCCTATGGTAGGATGTGACAGAAGACACTACATAATTCTGAGGCTTGACTATGTCAATCTGTTGGAAGTTTGAGTGATAAAAGATGAAAAATAGTGATCAGTAGCAAAAGTATGTGGGGCCCTCCCACAAACCAGGTACTTCTGTTTCTTCTTTGATTGGAGCATAATTGCTCTAAATAATAGTGGGATTCTAGTGGCATATTTGTATATGCCCATGACATAATCAGTCCCCAGTACCTTCCCTTTGCCTCATCTCCTTTCTCTCCCTAATGTCATTTCTCTATCTTACTGGTCTCCATTCTATTTTCATGAGATCTTTTTCCCCCCTTTTTTTATGTCTAGCTTCCACATACAATCATGAACTTTCTAAGTCTGGCTTATTTCACTTAACATGAAGTTCTCTATTCTATCCACTTTCCTACAGATGACATAATTTCATTCTTTTTGGATAAGTAAACTCAATTGTGTGTGTGTGTGTGTGTGTGTGTGTGTGTGTGTGTGTGTGAGAGAGAGAGAGAGAGAGAGAGAGAGAGAGAGAGAGAGAGACATCTATGTTGTCTCACCATCTTTGGCTATTGTGAATTTTGCTGCTATAATCATGGGTGTGCATGTATCAGTGTGCTGACCTTAATTATTTTGAGTAAATATTGAAGAATGGTATGGTTGGGTCATAGTGGTTCCATTCCTAATCTTTTGAGGAACATCCATTCTGATTTCCATAGTGGCTATACTAATTTACATTCTCATTGAAATATATGTTATATACTTCTATTCTGAAACACTATGGTGGATGGAAACACAAACACACACACACACACAACTATACACAGTTTGGAAACTTGGTGAGGGCTTTAAAGATTAGAATACAGTTGTGTAGAATGTGGGATTACATTGCAGCTAACACTTCAGGCTACAGAGTCAGGCTCTTTGGATCTGAATCTTCTGTCATTTTCTGTGTAAACTGGGAAAATACAGACCAAAGTGTTTAACTCCAGGAGCCACTAGGGAGATCTAATAAGATAATACAGACAAAATCTGATGAGCAGATATGTAAGATGAACAAGTTTAGAGACACAAAGCACAACATGAAGACTATAGGTAATAAAATTATACTGAACTTGGAATTCAGTATAACTGAGTACCTTTAGCTGCTCTTGCCATTAAAACAAACAAAAAACCAGTTAACCATGCAACTTGATGGATGTGCTAATTTGCTTCATTATAATAACCTTTTTACTATTTAAATATATTTTAGAAGATCATGCTCTCTTTACTAATTATACACAATAGATATTATTTTTAAAACATGATAAATATTAAGCCCCCAATAAAGATTTATAAATATAAATAACATTTAATTATTGTTATTATTATATTTCCAGGTTGATGAATTTCACTATTTACTGTTTTTACTTGGGTATTGGTAGATGTGATTTTCAAGGAAATGTAAGGGTTTATCCATTTATATTTGATTAATCAAAGTAACAGGAGCACTTGATATAGTTCTGCATTTAATTGCTCAGGTTTTTAATAAATAAATTTTAAAGATGTCAATCATCCCAGAAGATATGGCTATTCTATGTCACTTATTTACAGATGAAGAATGAGCTAAGAGAAGTCAATGCCTAAGAAAACATTCCACAACTAGGAAATGGGGAAAAAAATCAAGAAGAGACTCCTGCAACTGCAGATTCTTATTATTCCCTCATTCTTTTTATGCTCTAGCTTGTGGTGTTCAAATATAGCATGTCTTTTATTAAACTTTACAGCAGCTATGAAGTACAGAACCCTTTGTTTTTTTCACCTGAAAGTTTTCTGAATTTTCTTTCAAATATGTTACCAGTTAGTGTTTATAATACACGTTCTTAATCTGTGCATTAATACTTGAGTATCTGAGACTTCAAACTTTTCTCCTTAGTAAAGTTCTCTCAGAACTTTATTTATAGATCCATGTGTCATTAGCTTTTGAAAAAGCTTGTTAGGCAAGTCCTTAGAAAGCTTACCAGTTCTCTGTATCATGTATCGCAAGTGATTTTTGCTACATTTTCACTCCAAGATATGATATTCTCTTGAGTAAGGCTGAGGCAAGTATGTTGCGAGTATTAGAATCTCCATCTAGCCACTTTTTCAATGATAGCCAGTCATTTGGTTGTTGTATTTATCACTCTACTAAATATATTTGGAAAACCATGATGCCTGGACTTTGGAAATTTCGGGGCCATTTGCATACCAAATTCATTGCTTCATCTGGATAAAGTAATTTCAGTATTTAGATACAAAAATGAGCAGAAAGCAAAGTATAATATATTGTACAGCCATTGTATCTTATACAAAGTCACAAGAAATTTTGTAAAAATCTTACTTACACTTACTTGAGAATAGAGAAAAAGACTGCTCCTCAGAGCCCATGACAGAGATGAAACAAAAGAAGAAACCTGTGAGACACAGCATTTTGTCAACCCTCCTGGGAATAAAGAAGGCGTAAGATTATTGTTTTCAGAGAATCCAAAATCCAGATCAGGCCAACAGAGCTTGACAGTAGAGGGATTTTGTTGTGAATGGCACTTCAAAAAAAAATGTGACATGCAGAGTGAAATAAAGTCAGTAGCATTTGGATTTTCAAAACAATTTTACTAACAGAGGTGGAATCGAGGGTATAATGACTGATTTTGACCAATATTTAGAATATAAAAATAAGATTTACTTAAAAAGTTATCAAAAGATGTCTATCTCTTGAGATTCTTGCTCTTATTCACTTAGACACTTAACAGCAGGAACTATTAATTAATTTAGTATTTAATAAGGATAAGGCCATCTTTCTTAACCTTAGCCAATAATATTCATGAAAGAAAAATAGGACAGCATATTACATTAGTTTTAAATTTGACGTCTCTGAAAATTGGCTAAAATCTTGATAACAAATTTGCAACAAAAGAAATATTATTGTTTTACTGTTGATCTTTCAATTGGAGACTGAAATAATTTTTCTCAAGTTGAACATGAATCATGTCTATGATTTGTAAAAGGATATATACATATAAATGTCTTTATTAAATAGGTCTGTCATTTTCATCACCAATTCAGAGAATTATTATTATAAATTACATACTGTATCATACATTTTTAATCACTCATTCCAGATGTACATAATATAAGCATATCAGGAAACAAAAATGTCATAAAGAATATACAGGAAAACTTACTACTTGAAGCAAACTTTTTGAAGTTGGTGGTTCTAATTACAATAAATATTAGTTAAAGAATGCATTATTCTTTGTGATCAACCAATTCATTTTCTTTCAGAATTATCATTCATCATCCATTTATCAAAAAAAGTCATGTTAGTCTAGCCAATTATGATTATGCAATAGACAATATAAAAGATACAGGATTGGATTCTAATTTAGGATGAACATATAAAATTAAGTTGGATTAAAAAAAATGTAAAAGCCTCTAGATGAAGCATTCATCATGTCACTCTCTATTCAAATGTGTTCATCTCTCTTTCCAGGAGATGAAGTTGATGTACTATAAATAGTTATTAATTGGCTATAAAGTAGTGTTTCTGAGATAACAGCCCTTTTTTGTGGGAGTTTTAGATTTCTTCTCCTTAGTTTCCATTCTTAATCTACTCCACTTTTTGTTTTTAAGTCATTTTCCTTGTTGAAGATAAATACTTTATATTTTATTTTACTGTATTTCTATATAATATAAATTCTCAAAAATGTTGAACATAAACATTTGTAGTTTAAATTCTTTGTAAGTGAGCAGTTTATACCACTTAAGAAACATATTCATTCTGAACTAATTTTATCAACTTTAATTTCACTCTTCTTAGTTCTCTCAGTAATTTGCTATGCAAAAATCATTGAAACTCCTTACTAAGCTATAAAATTCTTTAGGGAAGACCCATAACTGATACCCAATTAGCACAATTGTTACAAACACTGCATGGAATAAATGCTGTTGCATAGAAGTAGCAGTGCAGAGGATAAATATATGCATAGAATAAATCCTGCTGTGCAGTGTAGAGTCACAAGGCTAGGTTGCAACTGGGTTGTGTTCCAGAAGTATGCACATGAGTCTGTTGTTTGCAGAAAAATTGTAACATACTCAGCTTTTCAGATTATACCATCATTATCAATTATTAAGTGCCTGACCCAGCATATTACACTAATTCTATTTGGGCATATCTCACTGTTCCTACAATGAAGTGTTTCAAGATTCAGATTAGAATAAAACAATCCTCTTTTATGCATGGGTAATGCATTCTAAGACCTCTAAAAATGGGTAATATAAAATTTTGTACATATTCTGGTTTTCCCTATAGCATACCTATAAGAATGTTTAATTTACAAATTGGCACAGTAAGAGACTAACAGCAATTATTAATATTAAAATAGATCCATTTCATAGATAAAAGACTGGTTATTTTGATAGTTCTTAAACATTTTAGCATATTTTTTTTCCTTCCTTAAGCCAAGAAATCTAGTCTTTTCAAATTTAAAGAATGGATTTTAGGATTCTCTTTGCCTATCTGAATTTCTAGCATCTGTACTCTTGGACTTTAGGGCCCTGATTAAGTAATATAAGGATTATTTGATAAAGAGACTTAATTAGTATTATAGTCCACTTGATAAGTGAGACAATTGTTAAGTGACTAACAGCTGAGTAACATAACTTGTGTGGAAACACTGAATAAAAGGATGCCTTAAGTCTTGGGTAGAATGAAACATGACAGCTCAACTTTTAATCATGTCTCTAGGTCTGATGTGAAATCTAAAACGTTTAAATTCTTATTTTCTATAATTTTCCACATAAAATTTTAGATGTTGGTTGCCCAAAAATAGCTGAAATCCCAGAAAGTAAAATTGCTTATAAAGAGAGAATATTGCATGTACAATTAGCTTGTCTTCTCTGCCCAGCTATTGATTTACCCATTTAAGAAGAAGGGATCTGAATTTAAGTGTCTTTAATTCTATGGTGGAATATTTAAGGGGACTAATGTTGAACTCAATCCGGTGACACTTATGACATACTGATGCACAGTAGGGAAAGAAATAAATCTAAAAGGCAAAAAAAATGATAAAACATCTGTTTGAGTTTTAGGTACTATGTCAGATAAAACTCATAATATATAGGGAATATCCAAACATACACATCAAGGTAAAAGATGTCCTTGTAAAAACAAACAAACAATAACAAAAAAAACCCATATAATTGGATCTATAATTTTACATCTCTAACTTTTTACAATATACTTTTACATTTTATTTACAGTTCTGGTTTAATGATTATAAATTTACCATCAAGTCACACATTTTGATTTATGTGATCTTTAGTTATGATCAAATGTGCATTCATAAAAGAAACATCTACAAAAGACAGTTAAAATCTTTTTGAACAATTTTTAATTTATGACAAAATATTAGAAATCAAATGCTACACTTAGAAATAATTAACCAAAAGAAACATATGTGGAGAAAGATATATTAGATACAACTGATTATTTTTTTAATGTCAGTAAATAAATATTAAAAACTCTACTGGAAGTTGTATAATATAGGCCAGAAAACTAGGCTGTGAATTGGGTTAGAATTCTAGCTCTTCTATTTCCTAGATTCATGGTCTTTCACAACCAATTTAAATGTTTTGATAAAATATGAATGTAAAATTCACATACCTCATAGGTATGTATAGTTTCAGTAAATGTTAGCTTGCAACTATAATGTGTCTCAGATTGAGAAATGATTTACAAATAATAATAATAACTGAATTAAAGTTCTCAATTCTCATTTCAGCAATTAAACTAATATGGGAAATACATAACAAAAAGTTTCTATTCCTTCATCCTCCTTAGACAAATCCTCCGTTATAGAATTTCTTCTTCCTAGAGATCTGCTACAACCATTTGAGTGAAATTCATCCTGTTTAGTCTGTCAATTAAAATGCTATATTTGATTACTATGCCCAGAAACAAAGTAGAGTCAATGTCAACCAACTTGAGTCAATTGTTGACCACCCACATTTCAAATGTGGTCCCAAATAGAAAGAATGTGACTTTCACTCTTCACTCTTTCCTGTGAGAATACATTTATCACAGAAAGATTGGAACAGACCAAGAAGTAACTCTGACTTTGAGCCACAAGCATTTTATTATTCAAATCCCATGAAAATCAGCACTGTTTAATTAACATTTTGGTAGAAAATGTCTAGGCACCTGTCCAGCCCAATTAAAACTGTTTAGAAATCCCCCCTCCCTTCTTTCCCCTTTGTAGGTTTGGACAATAGGAACTCACCCCTTTGACCAAAACCAATTGAGTGGAAGAGATAACCAACCCACAATGAAGTAACTCATTTCATTTTGTGGTATTTTTGATATAGGTCACTGGAGTTCAAGACAGTTGGTGGTACTAAATATAACAAAATTCCTGCTCTCAATAAGCAATCAATGTCATGATAGGAAAACGAAAATCAAAACAAAAGTCAGAGGAAGCCACTCTAGTGAAATAACAACAGGTAGATACAGCCCGAAGAAGGGATAGGCCAGGTTACTGACAACGCTCCATTTCCTCATTCCAGGTCATTCAAAGTACCAGCTACACTCCTTATGCTTAACACAGTGAAATATTCCTGTATCTAGAAAATTAGTTTATTAATGTAAACCAACTGTGCTTTGTCACATCCATTCTTTCTCATAATCATCAAATTTTTTATACAATTTTATGCTGTGTTAATGCATAGTACTTTTTTTCTATTGAGACATAAATGAATATCACAAAAGAAAAGAATATGTGCATTTGAGAAGTACTCATGGAACCAATATTTAGAAGCATGTTTTAAACAGCTTATTTAAAAGCTGATTTAATAATAAAATCTTTCAGTAGGTTTCCTATTTCTAAGCAAGTATTTAACTATGATATTTTTCAAAGCAGTGTCTACTAGACATAAACTGTTGATATTATCAGAAATAGAAGTTTCCAAATGAAATAGCTACTGGAAATTTAGAAAATATGTGTTAAATGTGATTAGAGTTTCTTAATTTTTACTTTCTTAAGAAATAAGCTACTTAATGGTATCCCTATAAGTTTGTATAATTAAGGTATATATAATTGAGTTGTTCTTCCAAAAACTGGACTGCATACGCTTCTTGGAACTATATTTTTTAAAACATAAACAGCACTATATTTTGTGATTTTTAAAAAAATTTTTTTCAAAATGCAACTTGAATTAAAACTTCTTACTGTTTGAAATAACTTCTGTTTTTCATCTGCTATGATTTACCAATTATAGAACAAGGACTTCTCTGTCGACAGGAAGTCATATTGCATGTAATCCCAGTAATTCATGCCACAAGTCTCCCCCACCCTCCATATTTCTCAATTACAGAATGTTCTGTTATTAGTCAAGAGGAAAATATAATAGTAAATCAGATACAATCTGGATAAAGTTAGTGCATATCCATGTATAGAGATCATATATAATTTGATCTCTAGCATGACCTCATTTGCAATGTCCTCATGGATAATTCTATTTTGTAAATTAAGGTAATTTGAAGACATACTGAAGTAAGATTACTTTGACTTTGTGATATTTGGACTTAGATTTCCCTAATTTGAATGTGATGCATTTAAGGAAATAGTCGTTTTTCTTCCTCTTCTAATTTAATGCCTTTAATGTATATTATGTAAATTACACATGGCTTCAATGATTAGAGCAAACCATTTAAAAGCTGAGTGGCCCACTTGCCTGAATCCCTTGCATTTAAAAACCTTTCTTAAAATAACAATGTTCCCTTTATGCAACAAAAAAGAATTTTTCAACCCATTTTCACACTTATTACCTACTCTTTTCTGCATATTTTAGGAGAGAAATGGGTCACAGGGGTATTACCTCTCTTTCAGAGAACACCCATTTCTGATGAGGTTAAATGGCATTGTAAGGCCACACAACAAGCTACACAATAGCTGTATAATATGTCTTCCAGCTGGTTATCCTCACCAGCTCTCCATAATCCGTGCCAGTTCACTACTACCTCTTTACCCTGGTAAGCACCATTTGGGAGAACATTTGAGTGTCTCTCCAAAATGTATCATGGACTCACCATTTCTATCCATTCTTGCTGACATTTTGATTTATGCTTCCCATAAATGTGTTCAAACTTGCTCTTCCTTCTTTCTTATTTCTTTCATTCTTCTAATCTATAGACTAGAATGAGTTTCTCACATGAAAATCACATGCCAAAATCTGGTTCAAACCCTGCACAGTGGAACCTGTAATCCCAGTGCTTGGGAGGCTGAGGCAAGAGGATCACAAGTCCAAAACCAGCCTTAGCAATACAGTGAGGCTCAAAGCAACTTATCAATATACCCTGTCTCCAAACAAAATATAAAGAAGGGCTAGGGAGGGCTGGAATGAATTGTAGAGTGATTACCTAGCACGTGTGAGGCCCTGGGTTCAATCCTCAGCACCACATAAAAAATAGTAAATAAATAAAATAAAATTATTAAAAAGGGGGACTGGGGATATAGGTTAGCATTTAAGCACCCCTCATGTCAATCCCCTGTACAAAAAAAAAAAAAAAAAAGTTTAATAAGAGCTAAGAGAGGGGCTGGGGATGTGGCTCAAGCAGTAGCCCGCTCACTTGGCATGCGTGGGGCCCGGTTCGAGACTCAGCCCCACATACAAACAAAGATGCTGTGTCCTCCAAAAACTAAAAAATAAATATTAAAATATTAAATAATAAATATTAAAATAATCTCTCTCTCTCTCTAAAAAAAAAAAAAAAGAGCTAAGAGACTTTCCCACAGTCATACAACACAGAAGAATAGCCATCTCTTCTGATTCTCAGACTCCTGAAGGAAAAAAACTCCCTGAGGGTAGAGACTATACATGCATTACTGCAGTAATTAGTACACCATCATAAGCCTAAGTGGTGCCTCAGAAATATTGATTAAATTGCGGTTAATACAGAGATGAGCATCTTAATTTAAATCATCAGTACCTTGCCCTCGGTTCAATTGAAGTTGCTACAAGATCAGGCAGATGTGAAAATCTCAAACATTAAGTACAGGCCACATGTTGAGTTAAACTGAAGTTACATGTTGAGTTCAATATTTTTTTTTAATATCCTACATGGAGTACGGGCCACATGTTGAGTTATTTTCAAAGCTTCCATTGTAAACTTGTACTCAGGGAGGAATGACATCTTAATACATAATCTATTTATATTGTTTCCTGGTACATTAAGGCAAACCTCTTGTAGCAGAGACAGTGCAAACATAAAGAAGTAAAAACAGGATTTTAGCTTTAACCTTAATTGATGCTCTAAGGCCATAGAAGCCCTTCAGCAGTAAGGGTCCTCAGACAGATAAACCCCTGGGTCGGAGAAGGCCCCCAAACCGCACTCCTTCTGATCTTCCTCCACACCAGCCAGCTGCTGCCTGGCAGTTCAAGAAGACAGTGCTTAAAAGGACTTGCAAGTTTGACAAAAAAAAAGTTGGAGAAATTGATTGGTATTTAGAGTTTAGTGGTCTCCTATGGGTATTCCTGGGTTTCTGTGACTGATTTTGATGAAGTGCTTTTATTTGTCTCTCTACCCAGAGACTGCAGATGAATTTGCAATAGAGCAGCATGCCTCCTGTTTAGCTTTGTCAGGCACCACTTAGACATGTTATAATTTATTTTCCAGGAAAAATATTTCTCATGAGGGCTTCTGGCTAACACAGTTATAAAGCAGCTGGCTACCGTTCAGCCTGTTGTCTGCCGGCAGCTGGGCTTCCCTGTATAGGCAGAAAAGAAACACAACAAGAGGGCAAAGTTGTGCAAGATGGGGGCTGGGACCAAAAACGGATTGGTAGACCCCAATCTCTTTTCTGATGGCTTCTGGTAGTGGATGGTGACTTTGCAAGCATCCTATTAATTCTGACAGGGAAGGCTCTCTCATCTCTTTGGAGCGGCTGCCACTGTACATTGAAAACAGTCTTCAACAGGCATTAGCTTACCCTAGTCATTGTCCAGAACTCAGAACTGCCCTCGGAAAATCATCAGATCACCCATTTTTATATACATATATTTTTTTCTAGAATAGCACACTGCTGATAGACCTTCCTATAATAACTTTGCCTACTTTAAAGGAATGTGTTTAAAAAGCACTTTAACATTGAAATCACACATTTCATGGGGACACCTTCATATATAAGAGGTACACAGCAAAAGCCTGAGATTGACACTAAAATCCCTTCTTATAACATCTGGTACTTTGCTGATTTGAATAGAGAGCAAATTTGTGAAAGAAATTTCACTAGTGTACATCGCATATTCATTAAATCACAGACATCATCAATTATAACATAGTATTTTATGTACCTCTAAGAAATAAAAAGTCCTAACAAATAAACAAAAATGTGATTAATTTTATCTCTCAATTCAAATGTGTTATTTGGGATTTAAAAAAAAAAACTTTTATTCTAACATTCTTACATAAGAAAAGGAAAAATACTGGTAAATAATTACATCAAACTATTCTGAAACCTCTTCACTCTTTGTTCAATGTTTTTTTAATCATTTTCCAACTCAGCAATGCCTGAATTTTTCTACAACAAAACTGTTTGCCACAGCTTTCTCTCATGTGAAATATTTAGTAAAAGAACACCCCAGTATTGACTTCAGGAATTTCTTTCTCAAACATGCTGATACCCATTGGGCAAAATTTGATGTTTCTGTTTTCTTATTTATATCTGAAGGTATCAATAAAAAGCCCTCAGATAAGAACTACATCTAACATTCTTTCTTCATATGGTCCTCAAAGTTTGACTAAAACATCAATATTGATAGGCTACTGTTGTCTGGTCTATTGCCTCTAGGAACAACAAAACAACTCTATGAATTCACTGGCACTGAAAATGATGTTCTGATTTTAAGATGTCAACCACTTTAAGATGCACCTGGATTTTTGTTATGTTAAAGTGTGGGAAACATGCAGCTTACATTCCAAACAACATGAAGTGTGAACAGGTTAAATATGCATATGAGCAATTCCACTATCTGCAACAACAACAACTCTAGAGGACTGAAGAGGGAAGTAGAAGAAATTAATTTTGAACTGCATAATGTTGTCAATAGAATCAGCCAAGAAGTTAAAAATGTGGACAATCTAACCTTCTAGGAAGGGAGGCCCAGGCACCCACTCATATTTTTAACATGTGGTCCAGGATGCAGAGTCAGGTTGGACTCTGTAGGAATCCCTGTGCCCATTGGCCGTGTGCTGCCAGCTATACACATTTTACGTGGGATGAACAGCATCCAGTTTTGCCCAGGACAAACCTGGCTTTTGCCTTCTACCTGATCTTGACTAATAGTAGCACGTACTCTCACCCTCTCAATCTTAAAAGCATTCAGTTTGGAAGCATTTTGTAAAGTTGTACTATTTTTTTTTTTTTTGCAAATGGATAAAAGATGTATAAGCTTAACTAGAAGAAATCTACTTATCTAGTCTTCGCCCTGAAAGATAAACAGATTCTTCTTTTTAAATGACTCTTGAAAACTCAATGGGGAATTCATTCTCAGGCCACTTGATAAGAATCCATGGGGCTGAGAATATATATCTTTAAGGTGGTGGGGAAATGCTTAAGAAAAATACGGTAGGCTTTCAGAAACCTGTAAACCCCAAACTCTTAATAAGTACAATCACTAAGAATGCTAACTGTAGGGTTATATTTTCTGAATATGAGGGATTTCTGACTGTACACTTTTCGCTACTCTCTTATGTATTGTTCAAAAACTAAAGTCACTACACCAAAAGGAATGGGTTCTTGGCAGCCTGTTTCTATCATTACATTATGGTGAGCTGGGGGAGTTTTTGTAAGATGACATGTTGACTGCATTTTATGTTCATATATAATGAAACCCTCCAACTGAGTCTCCTCCCTGATTGCAAATTAACATTAAATTGTCACAAGAGCAAACTTTTGCCTCAAAGTTTATCCCATGGAAACAGAGGAACAATTTCAGTACAGACACTATTTGTATAGGGAGAACATGAATTACTTACTACTGAATCAAAAGGCTAGTAAAATGCAAGTTTCAGGAAATCTGTAAACTTGTTCATGGATGTTCCTGACTTGGGAAATTACAGAATTTTCCACTGGTAACTGCAAAAATAAAACAGTCCATCTATAAATCGTCTTGTTGGATGAGCATACAATTTTGACTCCATTAGACAACCTTGGAAATGTATAAAAGCAATTACTGTTTGGATGAGATTTATGACTCTTTTATACAAATTATTTGGCAACTGAAATGGTCTGCATTAAAGAAGGAATATTAAACTAAATTTTTATGGGGCTCCCATTCTGGGTAAGCCCCCTTTGGCTGATATAGGACTAGTGGGTGAAAATTAGGAGTAAACAGATTTTATTTCATTATGAAGAGAAGGCATGACAGTTAGACTTCTCAATGTTGTCTGAATTTTTCTTTCCCCTTGTAGATGAATTCCTTATCTCTGGAAGCATTCTGATCTAGAAGGGAACTTTAAAGAGATATGTGTATACCAAGGGATGTGCAATCATGTTCTAGTGACCACAAAGAAAACATTAGAGAATGTAATCCAAGAATAAGGAAAAGGTTTTGGTGACATTGAGTGATATGGAATGTCTCTGCTCCCTCAAGTGATCCATGAGGCAGACCAGTGTGGAGGCTGTGCTATGATGTTACCTGAGGGAGGCCTATGGATTCTGCAGGTCAGGGAGGTTTGGAGATGCTCCTCTCTTCTTTTTCCACTTTCAGAGTATGGAAATGGGGGCTGGGGATATAGCTCAGTTTGGTAGAGTGTTTGCCTCAAAGTATGGAAATAGGAGATCAGGAGAGTAAAGCTAACACACGGGGGAGATATTTGGAAATGAGAGTGACAAAATTATGGCATATGCATGTACAAACAAGGCATGACAAATTCCACTTGCATGAATAATTATCATGCATACCAGAATAAATTTTAAAATGACAAAATAATGGTGGATCTATTTTAAATCTTAAAAAAAAATAAATAAATAATCAAATAAACCTTTTAATATTTCTTTTTTTAAAAAAAAAAAAAAGGTAAAGAAACAGAAGTTTTGTGAGCCACACCAGGTGGATTTATAGATAATAGGCTAGAGTTTGAATGAACTTCCCTTAACTGATAATGTGGTTTAAAAAATACTACTGTATTATATCCCTTAAATTTAAGACATAATTATGTAATCCAAGGTAGGAAATGAGAAAATGGCCAACGTAACACTTTATATCTTGAAGTACAAAATTTTCATTAACTATATACTTGGCTTTTTAAAAATCCTCTTACAAGATCTAACACAAATTGGTGAAATGTTTTGTGTTATTTAGTGAGCATTTGATATGCTGGAGAAATCTGTTGTTTATATACTGTATATATTTTGCCTTTGGATATAAATGATAATGTTAACAAATAAAGCCATCACAATTAGCAAGATATTTTTAAATAAGCACTCAGAGTCTCTTTTGAAGGCATTTTCTTAGACAAAACATTTCCCCTTCGAGACAAAAGTAATTCATTCTGGTAGTAAAAATGACAGAGATAGTGTATGACAAATGACTTGGTGACACATTAAAATGCATCATTTTGTTTGTAAATAGAACTGTCAGGATACATAGAACAATTCCTGAAATTTTGAAGAAATATGAATTAGAACAAAGTAACTTTTGTTATGAAGTTGAATCAATAAAATATAGATTTTTCAACCTTTCTTAGCTTAAACATGCATTTGTTAGATAGCATTTCAATAATTCGATGTAAAAAGAAAACTTCAAGGAACTACTAAAGACAAGATGTGTCAAAAACACAAGTCATCAAAAGTAATAAGAGAAGAAAATATAAAGCTTTAAGCAGGGGGAGAAACAATCCAAGTACAACCACTGATAGAGCAGTTTAACTAGGATTCAGAGAAAGAGGCAGGGAGAGAATATTGAATAAGACTATAAAGTTATGGTTAGCCTTGGAAATTCATTCACTTGGTCTTTATAAGGAAACTAATATGGCAAATAAGTTAAATAGTTATACAAGTGATACAGGTCATTTAATTTAGGTAATTAAATAAAATTAAATAAATATACCTCAGATGGCAGAGAGGCTATAACACTCTTATATTACATGAGCTTCACTATTCATTTTGCTATAAAATAAATAATCAAACTATGGAGTGATGAGATTTAATTATTTCTCTTTCATTTTAAAAAAAAGAACTATTAAAAGAACAATATTTGTTATCATAAGTGATCACCAAAACTGTGTAACTTTGAAAATAATTTTGAAAATGACCACTTAATTTTTCTATTCAAGTAAAATATATTGTTATAACAAGCAATGAGAAGACCAGTGCTACTGAAAACAAAACAAATCAAAACAGAGAACCTTATGCAAGGGGAAAATAATTTTTTTTTAAATATGAAAGTTTGGAAGCATTTTGATCATTTTGTCAGTTTGTTACCAATATACTCTCCTATGAACACTGAACAATGGAAACAAAATTTTTTAACTTACGCCTGAAAAGCATTCAGTGTGCCTTGAATCCATTTGTTAAAATGTATTAAACTATAATCCTTTCCAGTTTGTTTGAGAATAACTGGTGGATGTAACACAAGAGAAATTTTACAAAAAAAAAAAGTCATTGAAAATTGTTGCATATTTCATAGATTGAAAAATTAGTGGAATTGACTGAATGTTACCATTATTTCCAAATTCCTGTCTTGAAACCTAAGCCACAGTGGGATGGTATTTAAAGGTGGGGGCCTTTGAAAAATGATTAGGTCATGTTGATAGAGTCTTCATAAAAGACCTGGGAGAAATTTGTTTGCTTCTGCCATAGGATTACACAATCAAGAGATAGTTGTTTATGCACCAAGATGAGGACCTTCATCAAGAATGTGAAGATGCTGACACCCTGATCTCAACAGCCACCCTCTGGAACTCTCAGAAAGAAAAGTTTGCTCTTTTGGCAGCCTGAGCTATGGTACTGTGTTAGAACAGCACAACCTAAGACAGTGAGTTTAGTAAGTACCCTGGTACATCTTCTATGTATACTTATACACTTTTAGGAGTTACATCTTTCTGCCATAACATCATTCATATCAAGTATAAAAATAAATTTAACTTAAAGATATTTAATCACTGCATCACAAAGGCTGTATCTAAGGCTTTCAAGAGATTAAAAAAAAATTCATTCACCTATACTTCATATTAGTATATTCAGTGAGATAAAATATTGTTTTGCCATTAATAAATTCTAATGTATTTTAAAATACTCATTCATTCTTTCTAATTTTCAAACATATTTTTAAATATATTTTTTAGTTGTAGTTGAACACAATAACTTTATTTCATTTATTTATTTATTTTTTTATGTGGTGCTGAGGATTGAACCCAGGGCCTTGCTTATGCTTGGCGAGTGCTCTAACACTGAGCCACATCCTCAGCCCCTCAACTGTATTTTTAAAAAATTATTTTAGTGCAATAGTCTCTATAACAAACACGTTCATAAATGTTAAAAAACACATCAGAATATTAAATGTAGTCTTAAAGGTTGTCAGGCTCAGATTCAGAAGGCTCGGAAAATAGAGTCCAGAGCAGATACATAGGATAGGATACTCCAGGTGAGCATGTGCAGGATACACTAAGAGAAAGCCAGTCACACCAGTAACCTTTAACTCATTACCTAGGTGAGAAATGTATGAGGGCATCACAGAGGATTTGTTTAAGGATAAAACTATTGGAAGACGACAGTATCTTCCCTGCCTTCCTCCAGGTTCTTCAATAACCCAAAAGTACTTCCAAGGCCACCATTCAAAGTTGTAAGGTTCTCTTGTGTAGGACCAACATAGATGCTTAGGTCAGAGACATGGTAGAAATATGCAGCTGGCCAGAGCAGCCCCTGGTAGTAGAATGAAGTGAACCTCCGTAAATGATCCACATTCCTGACTTGACAGGACAGATGTGTCTTTCTTTTCCCAGGCCATTGCTGAGGAGTTTTGAAATAGACTTTACTAAAATGGCCTTCAGGTAGATGGAGAGCCAAGTGGAGGGAAGGCACAGAGCATAAGGCTGGGCAGGTCTATGGGAGCTTTGCTTTGCTTGTCCAGCAAACTGCACTTACAGAGGCCTGGAGTGCTCCAAAAGTCAAAGTACTTCACCAAGTGGAGCATCAGCTCCACTCCAAGCCCTGATGAAAGCTGCAGCCCTCTCATGCGAGAACTTGTGGGCTCTAAATTCTCTGTGTGTTTATGGAGGACTAAGCGGCAGCATCCCTAATAGGTGTGAAGGAGATGGGAAAGTGCAGAGTAGCAAAGTCACCTGTGCCATCCTCTCCCACTTCCTGTCCCTGTTCCCCTTTAGACAGCAAGCTCACCAGGACCTGGTCAGACCTCTGGATGTAGGCCGGACCCCTGAAGATACAGGAATAACGTAGTGGGTGAGAGATTAACACTATGATATAAAGATCTGCACTGGGCCTCTTTAATGAGACCATTTATGTGGACTTTGGAAATTACTGGGAAAGCCTGAAGACCAACACGAAATCCAGGTAACAGCAGGCATCAGGAATGGCAGAGAAAAGCTGCTTTCTTTTCTATTCAACCAGTCATCCTTAGCCTTGCTCTATTTGTTTTTGATCACTAATTTTTATGTGAACTCTAGGAAAATTTGGAAACCAGGGTTTAGCAACATCATTTTTACAAAAAAAAAAAAGATATGCTACATACATATGAATGTATGGCCTTTAAGATTAGTTTTATTGCATATCCCAACACCATCTTTAATGATTAATTCCAAAAAGCTAATGGCGAAGATGTTTTCTACCCCTGTTTCAGATGCATCAACCAGCTAATCACCTATGGAAAATAACTAGGAAAAAAAATCTGTGTCTTTCTCTTCCTTTATTTCTTATACCTAGCTAACCAATAAGTCTGGCTAGATGTTATCAATCAGCATCTCTTCCTTCATCCCAGTATAATTTAGTCATCTCAAATTTTCATCCTTATATCTTTGCAACCACCTTTAAATTCAATTAGTTTCTTCCCAGAGCCATAAAAATCTCCTATAGATCATAAATTAAAAATGTTTTTCCTCTTTTTAATGACTATTGATAGGACCCATTGGTAAAGAGAAAACCATTTTTCTAGTTCCACAGTAAACCAGAACATTTTGTAAGTGAAAGGAACACACTGATTATACTGCAATAACAGGTAGGTACAAGTGAGGAGTGCCCAAGACAAAGTACCATGTCTGGTCACTGTATCCATTAACTAGAAGACAAAACCAATACCCGTAATGTGACAAATAAGTTCCTCCTTTAATTAATTGCCTACCTCTCCAGCAACATTTCTCACCACTTCTTAAATTTACAGTCAGACTAGAACTTTTTACTCTGCTGCCTGGATGAATACTACTTTGTCTTTAAGATTAAGCTCAGGTGTCATTTGCTCTAGAAAACTTATTTCTTCAGATTGGGTTAGATGCCTCTCCCAGGAACCTCTTATGCCCCATGCTCTAAATTTAGTTCAAAGAGACATACTTCTCACCTTGATCAGTTTGCTGATTTTAAGACTAAAGATAGTAATAATATGAATATTTTTTTTGAGAGAGTGACAGAGGGGAGAGAGAGAGAGAGAGAGAGAGAGAGAGACAGAAAGAGAGAGAGAGAGAGAGAGAGAGAGAGAGAGAGTTTTTAATATTTATTTTTTAGTTCTCTGCAGACACAACATCTTTGTTTGTATGTGGTGCTGAGGATCGAACCCGGGTCGCACGCATGGCTGGCGAGCGCGCTACCGCTTGAACCACATCCCCAGCCCCTAATATGAATATTTTTAAGTTGTGAGTTCTCAACCCAAAATATATATAAATTGACTTTTAGACTACTTGTTCTGAACAAGCCATTATTTAAAATGTTAACTATATATCTTGTCCACTATTGAAAGCATTACCATAAAATGAAATTATTACATGATTTTGCAAAAGTAAGGCTACTTGATTTTGTAGGCAATTTTTCTTTTCACCTCAATTTTGTTGAAGGACACTGAGAAATATCTATCAGAAAGCAAAAACAAAAGTCCATAAAGAAAGCTTTTATTCTTTTCCGTGATTTTCACATAGATAATCTGTGGTTTGATTAGGATTACATTTCACTAAAAGTTTGTATCTATTAAGTTATCATAATGAAATGTGTGTGTGTGTAGATTTTAAAACATTTCCACAATTTTCTTGGCATCCCTTCCATTGATAATAAAGTCTATGTCTATGATTCTTCCCCTTGAATATGTGTGGACTCATATCTGAATTGATCAAGTGACAGTTGCATGATGAGACTTCTCAGGATAGGTGACAGAAGCTCACCAGCTTCTGGTTTGTTTGTGAAAACATTGCTCTCTCAACAGTTAGAAAATTAGACTCCTTCAAGTTAGACATGCCAAGAGAAGTCCAGGACTTACTGGGAACAGTGATGCCCACCTACAATCCCAGAGACTCTGGAGGCAGAGGCAGGAGGATTGCAAGTTCAAAGCCAGCCTGGAAAACTTAGTGAGGCTTTTTCTCATAATAAAATATGAAAAAGGGATTGGGGATATATCTCAGTGGTAGGGTACCCCTGAGTTTAATAGCCAGTACCAAAAAACATAGTCACAGAGAGAGTGATAGAGAGAGAAAGTGTTTTCATATATTCTGGCGGATACCCTGAACACTTATATCTTACTATATAATACCTATAAAGTTATGTTTCATGTATTATCTATTTTAAACTTCTTACTTAGGATTATTTCTCAATATCTCATATTTCCTCAAAATTTGCCAGTAAGTACCTCTTGTGTGTGGAGGTATATGCCTTTAATCCCAAGCAGCTGGGGAGGCTGAAGCAAGAGGACCACAAGTTCACAGCCAGCCTCAGCAACTTAGCAAGAGACTGTCTTAAAATTAAAAAAAAAATTAAAAAGATCTGGGGATATTGCTCGGTGGTAGAGTACCCCTGGGTTCAATTCTCAGTACCAGGAAGAAAAAAATAATGCCAATCAGCACCTCTTCCTGGGATACATTATTAGCTTATTAATCTTTAGTTTTCTATTCAAGTTTTTATACTTTGGTCTGAGCCTACTTTACAGACTTTCTCATTTTTTTTTTCCAAACAAGCACTCTCCTACAAAAACACTTGGCCACAATTTTCTAGAAGAAACTATATCATGCCTTCTGGCCTCTCTGCCTCTGTTCCTAGTGTCACTTATCCAAAATCTAAAAGCACATCCCTCCCTCCACCCCAGACACACACACACACACACACACACACACACACACACACACACACACACTCACACATCCTTTTCTATTTCAGTTCTCTTCCTCCTTCAAGGCTCTTGATAAAGCAAATATGGTCTCTTCGACCACTGAATATACCTTTTCTTCCACTTTTGTTAGAGTGCAGTTCATCTTGTCATACATCAGAAAGGACTCAGAGTTATTTCACCCGCCCCCTTCTCGTGGAGTGCTGTTGAGGAGCAAGACCATATTTCTTTCAACACTTTCTCATTCAAGTTACCTGAGCACACAGTTGTCCAATGGCCTAATATTTTGTAAAGCAACATAGGCCAGAGGCTGAAAATGGCAGTCTACTTCTCCGAAAGTGGTTTCCTCTTACGGGGGTATGTCCCATTTGTTTTGTCTGCTTCTCCAGTGAAGCAGGTCAGAAAGACCTTTACAGTTACTGATCTAATATAGTGAGACCAATCAGTGCTGCTCACCGTAAAACCTGAATTCTCAAGGAAGTGTTTTAGTAAAAATGTTACCAAAGCTGCAGACAGGAAGGTGGAAATTGTTAGTTTCAATCATATCACTCACATTAAATGCATTATAATTTACAGTGAATCATTATGCTCCCCTCATTTAATTATTTTATTTTTTCTTAGCTTAAATCATAATCTTCACCTCACAAGCGAGGTCACTGAAGATCTCAGCAAAGAAATAACAACCCCAGGGGTGCAGGGTAAAAGCAACCACCAGGATTTGAACTTAGGCCTTCTGCTTCAAATCTCGTGTTTCTTTCACTCCCACTTTAATTGGTGAAATTGTAGAAAATAACTAATAATTTCCAGTCTCCCCACTGATGAGCTTATTTCTAATTTTGCACCTTGTAGAATCTGGACTTCACAGAATGGTCAAAGGGTTTTTTGGGATTTTTTTCTAAAAGTTGCTACTTTATGTCCTCCTCTATTAAAAATTTCTCTAGTCGTCCTTTTATACTTGGTGTGAAAGAACCTCCATACCTTTTGTCCCCTTCTTCCCTTCTAATCCCATCTCCTCTGATCCTCCCTCTTCTTAGTGCACTATGCCCACAAAATCCTTCCTGCTGGTCTGCCCTTGCCTCAGATCCTTTGCATGCATTGATCTTCCTTCTTGGAATACTATGTCCCCATACACTGGCACGGCTCAGATCTTCTCATTCAAATGTGTGTTCAAATGTCGCCTTAGTAAGATCTCTTTCTGTCCTGTCTGGAGGAGCACTCAGACTCTGTCTCCTACTCGTGGTTGTCACTGCATGCATTTGCTGACTTAACTGCCTCCCCACCTCTTACTAAGGAAGGACAATGCCATGAGGACAGGAATTTGAAAGCTTCACAGCACCCAGAACACCACCAGGTACTCATGAACACTAAATATTTAGATGTATGAATGTAAAAAAATGAGTGAACCAATTAATTCTAAGTACTGTATATGGCTAAGAAAATTAGATATAGTGCAGGATTGAGGATGTAAACAGATTTCATTCTTTTTCATATAAGGAAAGTTACCTTCGCATCCCTGATTGTCACAGAGCAATTCACAACAGCTATGTTATGGAATCAGTTTAGATGACCATCAATGAATGAGTGGATAAAGTGTGGTATATGTACACAATGGAGTACTATTTAGCCACAGTGAAGAACAAAATGATGTTATTTGAAGGAAAATAGATGGAGTCTGAGATCATGATACTAGGCAAAATAAGGCAAATTCAGAAAGACAAGTGTCACAGATTTTTTCTTACATGTGGAGTCTAAGGGGGAAAAAAGACAACATAAAATAGGAGAGAAAATTTTTAGGGAAAAAACTAGGGAGTGAGGAGGTCTTAAAAGAGTATAGTAGAAAGAATAAATACAACCAAAGTATGTTATGTGTGTGTATGGAAACCCATTAACTTGTACAATCAACATGTGCTAGTAATTAAATTCAAAATTTGTTTTTAAAAAAGAAAGTTGCTGAAAAATTTCAAACAATGAGAGTTGCACAATCAGCTGTATTTTATGTTTTAGTAAAGATCATTCTATGTAAGAAAAATAATTTTTCATGAAAAATTTCAGGGATTATTTTTTATTCCATGTAGATACTAATGAAAGAAAACAGGGAGCAAGAAGATCAAGTTAAGAGACTTTGGAATAACTCGGCCAACAAACTATGGTCAGGCAAAGCAAAGAAATAAGAGAGGTGTTGAGGGTTTAATGAATTCTAGAAATAATAAGGAAACACAGTCCTCTAATCTTATAGTTTGAATGTCCTGGCTACCAGTAATGGAAGAGTCAGGAACAAAACCCAAGTTTGCTTCAACTTGGGCAGCTGGTAAAAGGGAACTGCCAAATGTTGTGATAGGTGATCACTAAAAAAAACACGTCTGGGTCCATTACAAAGACACACTGGTATTTAAAACAACTAAGTGTCTTATTAAATTCTAATCCCATGAGTTTGTGCATGGCCCTTTACAAGTTTAAGAAAATATATCATTAGTATTACTAGTGTGTAGCTAATCTTTCATTTGAAGAGTTTGGAGAAAGAGCCCACTTGTCTGCTTAACTAACCTCACTGCATCCTTCATTTGTGCATTTACACAACCTGTATGAATACTTGTGACAGAAAGAAGAGGAGCCCAAAGCCTTGCAGAAGACAGCCTGCACAGCCTGGATTGATGGGGAGGCACTGATGCTGGAAGGTTTACTGGTAAAGGTGATGTAACAGCTGGAGTGCAGGTGAGGAAGCAAGAGAAAGAACTCTGAAGCATAATAGTAAAGAGCCCTGTTGGCATTACGGGAAAGAAAGGTCCAGGGTATGAGGCCCATGACCCAAGTACCCGAGACAGGCAGGAAGCTTAAGGATTATGATAGTTTTGTTTTGTTTTTTGTTTTTTAGGGATTATTATGGTACACTGGAGTTCCATAAATGGTAAGGGAGCTGGTACAATTGAAGCAATCATGGGAAATCCAGACCATTCTCTTCTGTTGCAACCTCAATGCTATGCAGTAGGACACAAGTAACAGCTTCAGGTCCCATCACAGTAATCCAAGAAGCACATTTTTCAATTGATCTGACTAGATGATACTCCCAACTCTAATTTACTTTAAGTTTTAATGGACTAAGATTCTCTTTTTCTCATTCCATTAAAAAATGTGATTTGCATTTTTACAAATTTATATGAAAAGTAAGCTTTACAAGGTGCCTCAGTGGGGAAGTGAAGTTAGATAAACAATAGCACCAAACATTTGAAGAATAATTTCATTTGGACTTTGTCTGTATCACAAAGCATCCTAAAATGTAGACACTGAAGCCAAAATTTGTTATTTTGATTTTATTAGTTGGCTGGAAAGTTCCATAGATTTCACCAGATTTTCCTGTGGCTGGATTCAGTCAGTAAGGCTGAGATTTTGGAAGAGGGTCTACACATGTCCACTGGTTGGTAAGTATGATGCCAAAGGCCTTGGTCCTTTTCCACCTGTCCATACCCGTCTGGCTTCTTTATGTGAGAGTCTCAGTGGTACATTCCCACAAGAACTCTTGAAGCCTAGCTTTGGGCTCACCAAATAGCAAACTTACAGCAGAATTGTCTAAGCAAATCACAAGTCCAGCTCATATTCAACGGTTAGGGATCCAGGCTCTGTTTCTTTATGGAAAAAGAGACAAAGTCACATCTCAAAGGAGCATATTCTACAATATAACACCGAAGTATTTTACATGTCAACATCTCAAGCATAGAAACTTTCATACTTTGAAAATTCAGTACCCTATTCTATAATAATATAGCTGTTCGCTTTGATTTGTATATTGAAACATCCTGCACAATTGCATGTATTTGCAGAAATACACTTATTGAAACAACTCAAGGGAATCTTCTGAATTGAGGAAAAACATTTACATTGGAACAAATTACATTTTACTGAAAACCTAATTGTTACACTGAGAGCTGTGCACTGTTGTAATTGCATACTCCTAATTACACACACTGCATTATTTAAAAAAGAATGGCATTGTTTATTTGTGATATTCTTTGCTTATTTACACTTGCATATTTGAGCAAGGAGCAAGGAGTTATTTCTACCATGCGGGAGAGATTGTTATCTGTTCACAAACATGAAATTAATTCGGTAGAGGGAAGCAGCTCTCAAACAGGAAGAGAGAAATTTCTCCCGAGGCAAGACATTCTACAATAGCTTCTAAATTTCTGTGTAATTAACAAAGCACTTACCATCTGCAATGATTGACCTGTCAGAGCTGCTCCTCTGAGATAATTTGGGTGACATTAAAAAAAAATTGAATATCCAAAAGCCACATTTGACTTAAATGGATTAAACCATTTTTGTAAATAGAAGCAATATTCAAGACAGAATGTTCTATGAAATGCCGCTTAACATGGGTAACCTTACCATATTAACTCCCCTCGGGCACTTGTCTGAGTCTCTCAGTGCCTGCTGTAATGGTAACCCTATTCTCCCTATCTTGTGATTTGGATTTTTGAAATGCCACTTGAACCTCAAAGCTGGTGTTCCAGTCAAACCTCTTACTTAAGTATATAGTTAAGAGTATAATTCTTTTTGAATTATGGTCACATTTACTGATTGACGTGTCAGGGGATAAAAGAAGAGGGGGCTCAGAAATTCTTTAAAAGCTCAAATAGAAAAATTTCATTTTCTTTCCTACATTTCTCACTCTTAGCTAACCATGAATATTCATAAGTCACAATTGTGTGAATCACAAAAGAAGGTATTTTAACTTTTCCTACCACAGAACCAGAGTAGTACCTGACGGGTATTTTGAGTATCCTGAGACTTCTCCACATATAATGAAAATTTACAGCAGAGTTAGTTGTCAATATGATTCTCAGGAATATAAAAAAACACAACACAGACTGTTCCTGATTCATGGTAACACCCTTGGCCACCGCTAACCCATTTAAAGACTTGTGACTCAGTAAAGAGCTATTCTTTTTTTTTTTTTTTAATCACCACTTTTTTTTTCCTTTCTTTTTCTTTCTGTTGCTGTTGAGGCATAATGCATGAATACTTTCGATTCTTTTAAGAAACCAAAAGTTCATAGTGGCCAGGACCAACTGGTACAGAATGTTTAAATTTCAGTGACCTGGAGGGAATAGTCACTTACTACATAGTTCACTAAAATTGTTCCTTTACCTTAAACATGAAAGAGAGGAGAGTCTAACATTTCATCCTGTTTCAGAAGAGATCCCCCCACAGACCAGTAATAAAGTATCCCTACAAGTCCAGTCTGTGCTCCTAGCAGAGAAACTTCTAAGTGTGTAAGCTTTTGACTGATCTTTTCTTTTTGATGTATTTGAAGTTCATTACTGTAGTAACAAGAACTTAAAAACATAAGAGTTAGGCTTACATATGTCTAAAGTGTCTTACAGTGACTCTGTATGTGTATTCCCAGGATTAAAGTAGAATGTCAATATATCTTATGATAAATGGAAAGGGATCTTTTTCAATCGGATGGCCTCACCATTGTATATTACTTTCATTAATAGATCTTTCTTACTTTCATTGGCTTAGATTCCATTTTTTGAAACCATGAAGCTGGGAGTTATTTTTTTTTTCTATAGCTCAGAAAAAAAGAGTCATCAAAGGTTTCATATGAGATAGATTAAAAACCATCAAACAATGTTTACATGTTTGTTTTCTTGGGAATACAATTTTTTTTGTAGATATCTGATCCTATGGGGTAATGTTAATAACCAACAAGTATTGTTCAAGAAAGCAGATAATAAACTATTTTTTCATTCCATATCGTTAAGGTCAATAAACATTCTTACCACATTACAACTTCAGCAGAGATGTTTTGTGTTCTTCAGTGGGGTGGGGTAACAAGTAGACTCAGTGAAACAATCTAAAGACTCCATATGTATACATGGAGATCAATTTTATGTTTTTCATTCCTCAGCATGTTGACATAAAACTGTATGGAATTACTATATTTTATAATTTGCTGCAAAGAGAAAGTGCCTACCAACTTTATTATTTTTGAAAAGAGAAACTGAGCAAGGAAATCAATTCACTGGAGCTCTGTTTATTTCCTCTTTTTAACAAATTGGGATAGTAAGTCAATCTCTCCTTGGTGCACCTCAGCTCAAATAGAAATGGGCAAAGTTCCTATTCCACATTTTCTTAGGAAATCTCAAACTTCCCCACTGCCCATCTTTTGCATCTCTGCTTCTTAAGGAAGTGAAGTCACAACCTCTCACTTTTTAGGCATCTCCTACATATTCTAGAATTCTTACTGTATTTCTGTATCTTACTCCTTTTCTTAGATACTTCACACAAACATGTAGCTCATTAACTTCATTTGATAAGGGAAATAATTTTTTCCAACATACTCATTTGATATAAAGACAAAAAAAAAGCATGACATGGCTTAGCAGACAGCAGTAGCTATTATAGTTTTAAACTCAAAATTTTTCTCTGTATACTCTTGCAGTTGATTCAGAAAAATACTCTTTGTGTCACAACAGATTTACTTATTGAGAAGACTTACAACACAAAAGAAAAAAATATTGGAGGAGAATTTTTTTTCTTATTTCAATTCAGATTATCATGACTATGTAATGCTTATTAATACAGGCACTTAGAAGAGTAGAAAATTATTTTTAAAAAAAAACTACACCTCACTTAGCTTGCTGAGAAACCAAATATATCACCTGACACTCTGGTCTCCTTCCCACCTACTCATTTGTGGGATTTGATGCTATTGTCCACATTTAAACACAGCGTAACTTTGTGGCAGGATGGGTCCCTGTTGTGTTGAACTTTATCTTGGAGTTTAAACTGACAGAATGAAATCACAAGAAGTCAGAGTACACTGGGGAAGACATCTCAGTTCTATGGACTAGTTTTCAACAGTGGAAATGATCTAGGGAAGGGGAGTGTAGAAAATTGAGTTCCAAAGTAAAGTTTAAGAAAATCCAAGGAAGGTACGTCATCTGCCCTGATCTCTTTGGGACAACCCGCTTAAGATAAAGAGAAGGCAAGCTTTGTAGTTATGTTTTTCCTCATGCACATTTGTGCACTTTGTCAAAGACTGAAAAGAGAAGAGGGAAAACAAAGGATTTAGCTGATCCCCACTCTGAGCCTTCAGACTGATCCTGGAAATGTTTGCATGCCACGTCCAGACCATCTGCACTCCCTTCCGCTCCACAGGCTTCTGCAGAGGCTCCCATTTCTGCAAGTGAGGCAGCATCTCAGAGAGGCGGGCAATGTTTCAGAATAACAATGAAGATGGTTGGTGGAGGTTATATGAAAATGGCCTTATAAATCCAAATGAAATGCCCTAGAAGAGAATCTAACATGTGATCTGCTTTTGAAAGACTCGAGGGAATGAGGGTATGGTGAGTATTCTGGAGTATCTTTTAAAAATTCTGCAGAAAATCTATTGGAAAGCCATAGAGGAAAAATGGAACAAATAAAAATATGACTGTCATGACCTAATGGCTCATTGCCTATTAGGATAGAACCCACTGACTTATCTTACAAGGAACTGCCAATTCTGCTGCTAATGTTATTAATTTAAATTGAGTACTAAATGTAATAGACATGATTAAAAATATATAGAATTAGACATTGTCCCCGCTCATTAATTCCACTTCCTAGTGACTAGTTCTCTGCCCATCTTTCATGTTCACAGCTTGCCAGGTGAACAAGGACAGAGTTTAAAACATTTCATGAAGTTGATCATTATCATTATTTCCAATTAATACGTTTTAGTGTATATGGGGTGCATGGTGCCATGCCAGATCCCTTAAGAAGCATGATAGAAATTAATTAAAGGCTTTGAAGGGACATTAGCTAGAAAGGGCAAGTCACACCTCAAGGAAGGAAATAAATCATAAATAAATGATTTTAAGGGTTTTTGTTCATACAGTTCTATACTCGTAATTTTACTCAAGGTAAATTATAAAGGAAAAAAGGCAGGGAATAGCCATTAGCAAAAAGAGGAAAAATAAATAGAAGAGGGAAGAAGAGGATAAGCTGGAAATCACTGTTCTCATGAGAAAAATGGAGGTAAGAAAATATTAGTTAAGGGTGTTTAAGTGGTAAGTTGTAGAAATCCAACTAAAATGGGTAAAGAGCAAAAAAAAATAGAATGCACTGTTTCACCCATTTCATGCAACAAATTCAATGCAATTCAATGCAGCCTCATATAGAGTTCCAATCAGGATGGGCAGCAGTGTACTGGGTTGAATTTTATTTTCCTTCATTGTTAAACTTTGTTTCTTGGGGCTGGGTCTTCATGCCACAGCAAACCCATCAGAATGGTAACCTCTTGCCGTCTGATTCCACAGTGTAAATAAAGCTTCATGTGAGAGACAGGTTCCTTTTCTCCTGGCGGTCCAACTGCCCTAGCGTTCCTGGACCACATGCCTATCCTTGGACCAGCTAGGATAGATTCTGCAATGGAATTTCTCCAAAAGAACATCTCCAGGCAGAACAACCAATCTTGGAGATACAGGTGGGATTCACATCACCCCAATCACAACCATTAGGAGGAAGGAATGGGTGACTCTTCAGAATGGAGTCTGGGTACTTTGATGGAAATAAGCAGAAATGAATTATTTATAAGAAAATAGAAGGAATAAGTTTTGGTGTTCCATAGCACAGTGGTACACAAATTTTTAACAATACAATAGTATTATATTTCGAAAGAGCTAAAAAAATAGGATTCTAAATATTCTAAATATTCTAAATGTTCTCATCACAAAGAAATGATGGATATTGGAAGGGGCAGATATGCTTATACCATACTGGATCATTGTCTAATCTATACATATAATCACCCACCGTATGGTCCTATATCCCACAACTAGGTATAATTATTACATATCAATTAACAATAGAATAAGGAACTGGGTTGTGGCTCAGTGGCAGAATGCTTGCCTAGCATGTGTGAGGCACTGGATTCCATACTCAGCACCACATATAAATAAATAAAAAATAAAGGTCTATCAGCAACTAAAAAAAAATAGAATAAAACAAAAAGAAAAATAATGAACCAAACACAAAGAGTCAATATCTTTTTTCAAAAGTACAAAAGCAACAGGAAGAAAAGACAAAGGTAGAATGGGCCCTTTTTGTGTTAAATTTTATCTTGGATTTTAAACTGATGGGATAAAATTACAAAGGTCAAAACCATTACCTTTGCTCTTGTCACACCCCAAAATCTTCTGTGGATACTTAGTGAATTCTACTTATTTTAATCAAATATCAGAGAAGTCAAATGCTTATAACTTTGACTTCAATGCACTGTGATGTGCATTTAGCTCAATATCCTGCTGGTTTCTTGGGGGTGGAAGGACCTCTTGGCACTTGTGTAGGAGTGCTGTGTGTAGCCAGCCCTCCCTGAGTCTGACATTGCATCTGCAGGTGGAATAAGAGGTTCACCTACACAAGCAAGAGGTCTGTTCATAGATACCAGAGAAAAAAAGAATAGTAGAAACTCCAAGAAGAATCAGCGCACAAGTTTTCTCAGTATTGAGAGAAACTGATCAGCTTACTGTAGTCTAAATGGACTTCAGTGAAAGATGTGTATTTAGCTACCTCATCTCATTCAATCCTCAGAGTGATCCTATGAAGTAAGGAATTGGATTTCCATTATGCTTTACCATTACTGAACAGAGAGGAGAGAGGGAGAGAAGGAGAGAGGGGGAGAAAGAGAGAGACAGAGACAGACAAGCAGAGACAGAATGAGAATGATTAGTCCTACTGCTGATGAGGCCCAAGACCAAGATTTGCACCCAGGTCCATACCCTTATATGATTCAATTTACAAATAACTAAACTCATACTTCATGGAGTTATTACATGCAAGAAAGTGCGAGTTTTTCACAACTCTTATGCCAGCACCCCGCCTCCATACCAAGCAGGGAGAAGGGAGGTGGGGGACAAGATGGTTTCGGGGTGGAGTAGTAGACAGAGAATACAGAAGTTTAAAGAGGATTTTAGGAAGTTTGCCTATGGTCACACCTCCCTTTAATTCCTCAGTAAACTATTTCTACCTTCTCAATGCATTGTGGAATTGAATCTAGTGTATGTTGTTTTCAAGGACTGCTTCCAAAGAAGGGGAGAAGAGGGGGTACTTATGGACATGTAATCACACTTGGATTAGGCTTAAAATGGAATATAAAACTTGGAAAAGTTTTCCAAGAACTTCCCTTAAAATGATTTATTTTGAATATATAATTTTAAATATTTGCAGTATTACTATTGCTATTTCATAAAGAAATATATCAATGATAAGTAAAAATGAAAAAAAATCTGCCTAACAAATAATACTTAAAATTTAATATAACCAATAATACATATTGTCATTCACAAAGAAAAATTATTTTATATTGCTCATACCTCTTTCATACAATATAATAGTATTATATTATATTATGTTCAAATGGGCAGCAGAAGTATGACTTATTAGATTCCTACTCTTTATGATTTCCCTCATATTCTACATTGACTCACAAGGGCATTTTGTCTGAATAATCTTATACATATCACATGTTCTGAAGAAAATCTGAAGGCAAAGATAAAAAGCTAAAGATCTTTACATGTCCAGGGGAATCAGCATTATCATATTAAACACATAGTAGGTATTCCGAAGAGACCAAGAATTCATCACCATTATAAGGAGTATTTTCCTAATAATGGCCGAAAGTCAGCCAAGAAATCCTCTACAAATCAGAGCATCATTTAGAAGTAAAATTAAGAAAGAAATACAGGTTTTCTGTAAATTGGACCACATATTCTTTTATGGGCACTCATTCTCCCCCCCCACATAACAATCCCTGAGTGGTTGTGGTTTTACTTAATTCATTCCAGTCTTATGTTTTTTCTAATTTTACTTTAAATTTTGTATAATAAGAGGTATAAAATGAGTTAAATGTTTGCTTAAAATACAAAATAGATATATTTGTATGAAATAAGGAATATTCTCTAGAGTGGATCAATGGTTCATTCATACAATTACATGCTCTGCTCAAATAACCCTACACAGGGAGAGTTTATTTTCTTTTTCTATCCAGATGAATGATGAACCATATACAGTTCCAGTATTACATGAATAATAAATTATGTCTCCATCAGCATTATATTACCAACATGCATCGTGCTAATTTTTAAGGATTTTTGGTTAAGTGCAGGGTTTTAATTCAGTTCTGGTATTAGAAGAAACAGATATATAATGTGTTTCTTGATCTATTTTTTGCTTGTTTGTGTTTTAAAGGATGATGTAGTATATCACTAGTTGGGACTTAAATGAAGTTCGTGATGCTTTTACCAGTTTATGATATTGAGCACATTATATCCCATCTGTAGGCCTTGTTCATTTCATCTACATAATTGTGATCCAGAATGCCATTTTTTTAACAGTTGGAAATGATAATCAAGTGAACTCTCTAGCTATAAGATCTACTGAAGAAATTAAAATCTGAATGTAGCTTGGCGAACTTTATTTTTCAATATTTTTGTATTGATTGGAAATATGTGACAATTTGTTAATTTTGGTATATAAGACATCAGAAATATTGATTGCTAGCCCAGGAATGAAATAGAAACAGAAAATCAGTAGCAACAAACTATGAAAATAAGAAACTGCACTGTTATCAAAATTGTCTTCCTAAAAAAAATGTTATCTTAAATATTCAACAAAAGCTTATATTGCTCGTCATTGACAATATCTTTAAAAAGTTATAAGAGGTCAAAATTCCATTGCCTTCATGTACTGGAGTAACTGCATGGAGGATCAGCTGGAAGATTTTCAAGCAATGACTAGTTCTAGCCACACATGAAAATTGTCATTTTTATCCTGTGTTTGAAGAACGTTCACTCAATGCATTTTCCCTCTCTTCTTTCACAAAATCATGTTAAAATGCTTTAATTTTTAAAAAATATATATATTTCTTGGTATTTATGAATTTCAAAATTTTAATATGCCATTAAAATTGTGTTCCTGTGAGTATTAAAATCACTCAATATTTTAAAATTTTATTTGATGCTTAATGTATATTAAATATACCATATAATTTTATATATTCATGTACTTTTCTAAAAGCATCTCATTTTTCAGTTGTTTAGTAAAATAAAACTTCCTAATGTCAAAGTAGCATGAGAGTATTAAGTGAAATTAGATTTCCAAAATACATCTGCATCTTTTCTTAGTTGTAATTTGTTTTCATTGAATTCTATAAACCTGTTGTATGAGTAGTTGATCCCATGTCAACAGAAAATTACTTAGTAACAACTTAATCTCACTTAGTAATATGAACAAGTATATTTGAGAACATGTAGGTAGGTACTAATTAATACACAGTTTTCCCATTTTGTTTTCTTTTCTCTTGAAACATCTATTTGCAAATGGTAATAATGAATTTATACTGAGTACCAGAAAATCTTTTGTGTGAAAAATTAATTGATAATCTGTTGATATAATAACTAAACTTTCCTAATGGTCCTTAAATATTTCAGCTGCAATGGATGATACTGTCTGCTCATTTTCAGAGAACATTGGGGCAGATTCAGCTCCAGGCATTCTGCCCAGAAAATGGCCAGGACCTTCCCCTGAAGTTTATGAATTGGAGAGAACGTTTTCTGGTTTCATGTTGAAAGTTGTTGTAGAGTTTACTCTCATGGTCAGCTACAATCTGACTGCTCCAGAATGATTATTTAAAGTGAAAGTAGTCGAGGGGACAAGGGGACAAAGCTGGTGATATGCTTTAAATATGCAAGGTCCCCCAAATGATGCAGCAATGTTGAGAGGTGGGAATTTGAAGGAGTGATTGGATCATGCAGTCTGCCTCACTTCATGCCAAGAGCAATGGAGTTGACTGAGTATTGACAGAAACCTCTGAAGCCATCAGCCAAAGTCAACCTTCCTTTATTTAAGTTGTTTTTCTCAGGTATTTTGTCTGGCAACAAAAAGCTAACACAGCTGGGAGATAACCTATATATAACAGCTGAGAATTTCAGAAAGGTAATATTTTTTTAAAAACCCTCATATTCTATACTATTGGTGGAGAAGATTGAAGTTAAATATGTGTTATCAATTTTTCTTCAAAGAAAACATAATTTTTCTAGCCAAGTATTAATTTCTTCTGTTTTGGTAATAGATGTCAAATACATCTTTTGGGAAAACAACCTGTCACTTTAACTCATAGCTCAGAATGAGCTGGTTCCACATCCTGGCTTCAGGTAAATACAAGTTCGTAAGCAATAGACACAAATCCTATAACTTACCCGGGAACAGCTGGGAATGTGAAGTGTTATAATACCATATACAGTCAGAGCTCCGTAGATGTCAGCTCATATTTTGTTACCAGTATCATTTAAAAATATTCCCACAAATAATGATTTATTTGCATTATTAATGTTTTAACATAGTTTTGAGAGTTTTATCAGAAAGAAGATTTTAAAAAAGAAGTTATATTGTTGCATGAGAAAATTCACTAAATGCTTCATATAATAAATTATTTAATAAATTATTTAATAAATAAGTCAACTAGTTTTACCTGACTGTACAAATGAAATTAGCAAAATAAAGTAGATAATCTTTTTGTTACATTCATTCATTATGGAAATGAGTGGAACACATTTTTTCCTTGGGCCATCATTTTTATTAGTCTAAAATCTGAGTAAAATGGTAAATTTTATGATTATAAGAATATTATATTTAATTTTTATATAATATACCACCCAAAGAATCCATGTTCCTTGCCTTTTTATACTTGATAAGTTGTTCAATTCTGAAGTAATTTATGAATTAAAAATAAATAGTGTCAATTGAAATCTATTTCACTGATTTCAAGGGCAATGTCCTTCTAATCTAAGTAGATTTGCTTCCAATTGAGTTTTTCTTCATTCAAAGCATTGTTGTTACAAAAGTGTAAAAATGCCTCTATTTAACAAATGCTACTGGAGAGACAACAACCACATACAAACTTTCCAAAATATTTAACAGAGAATCTGATGTTATATATATTGTGAAATGATGGAAGTTTTCTAACACTTATGAACAGAATAGACTCAAGTGACTAAACTCATGCTCAGCTGTGATTTTTTTCTTGAAGCTAATATGCACTCAAAAGAGGGAAAAAAGTGCTACTTAAAATGAAATAGAAAGTATTGCTCATTTTGAAATAAGACACTTCTACAAAGGGTATTTTGATTCACAAATATAGATGTGAACCTGTACAAAAAGCATCATTGACATTCTTGTAGAGTCCCTTGGAAGGCCTTGCAACCTCTAGCTGTTCCTCTCAAAATTGATACTGTTGAAAAAAAGATTATTAGTGCTTTTATATACTAATATTTTTTTTTAAAAAAGAGGAACAGTTGAATATGATCTAATATTGCAAATACAGAAATGGCCAGACTTTCCTTGCCTTCTTTAAAATACCTCTCATTTAAGTTTTCCCTGGATACATCTCCTGATTGAACACCCCAATCTTATTCACATAGTGGGGTGTATATATTAGAACAAAAACAACATTACTCAACTGAATCTATCACATATTTAATTGTCTTAGAAGATGTGAATAGGTCCACGGATCAAAATAAGTCTCCTTGAAGGAAAAATTACTGACGAGACCAAGCAAAGAGTATTTTCCTCTTTGGCATCCATAATAATTGTCAAGTATCTTATCTGGAATCCAAATTCCTGAACTATTAAACTTGTTTTACCCATCGTTTCCCCAAATTATTTTTACTAAAAATACTTTTTTTGCATCTCTCTCCTGTATTAACATCCTTAGGTAAAATATTCCAAGGGAAAGCAATGCAGGAAATGTGAGTGTAGTCACATATGGGCATGTTTAGACAGGAATGAACTCTGTTTGGGCAATATTCTGTGAAAGATGAGGGTTTCATAGTTGGTGCCACAGTGAAAACCAGAAAGTTGATAACATTTATCAGGAGGGGTTCTCCGAATCTAACAGTGTGTTTAAGAAGTCTTCAACTTGAGAAAAACAAAATTACTAGATTTATAATATTAAATATATATACATATACATAATATGATAATAAAACATAAAATATAGACAAAATCAGTAAAGTTATGATATGCACTTTAAACATTTAATCACTGAAGAATCTATATAATTTCTAAGCAGGAACATTGTAAAGAAATTATCTAAATTTTTGCTTAGATGTTCCCTCTTTTTCATCTTCTTTATACATACAGTGCATCATGATTTTTTTCTTATATTCTTCATAATTATCATTGTTGTCTTTTATTAACAGGTGGTTAGCAATGGCTTTATTTTTTTTAACCATTGTGGCCTTTTTATCACTTGTAAGAATGGTCATTTAATTTTGTACATTTTAATTTCAGTGATAAAAATTCCCTTATGTCTAAAAATATATACACCTGCAGAGGAATAGAGAAAGATGAAGAATTGTTTTACATAATTAAAATGTATTTTGAATTTTATTAAACCTAGCTTTAAAATTATCTGAAATTAAATGTGTAAAATATTCATAGTAGTTCCATTTAGGATAATGGAATATAGGGCATATAAAATCATCTTTTATAATTAGCAAATGTTGTTTAATAATTTGACAAGAAGCAAAAATAACAATTTGCTTGCTCTACATAGAATGATTGGAAGCATGTAGTAAGGCCATGCTTCAACAACTGGTCATTTATGTAAATTATGCTCAATGCTGGTGATTAAACCCAGGGCCTTTTGCATGCTCAGGATGACTCCATCACAGAGCTACAGCCCTTGTCCCTGAACTTCTGCTTTTACTGTGCTCTGCAAAAGCTTTGCCACCAGATGCTTATCACCCTTCCAGGCTCCCACTTTCATTATTGGTCAGTGTGGTCTTGCTTTCCCTCATTTTTTTTTTTTGACTCTTTCTCTGCACTTCCATGGCCTTCTTTTCTTTGAGCTCCACGGCCTGCATTTGCCCAGTGCTGCTTCAAGGAGAGCATTTTACCTCACTTGCTTTTAGATGAGAATTATAATTTTCACATTTGGTTCTAGTTCAAAATGTATCTCATGAATGACACTATTTTACAACCTCTTTTACAGCAGCAGCCCCAGGGTTTGCTATTTCAGCCATCTAGGTTCAGTCTCTAAAAACTGTGTCAGCCTATACTTTGCTTAAAGGAGACAAGTAACAATAAGTGGCTGATAAGTACTTATTAATCCATCTTTAAAAGTCTTATTTTCAGAATATAATTTGGAAATTAAATATTTTATATCTGAGGTCCACTGTGGTTTTTGTTTTGACATCCAGGTTATTTTATATAATTTCTGGAATCTGGTAACATTTATTATATAAAATACCTGAAGAACTTGGTAGGATTTTTCACAAAAACCAATGTTCATATAATGACTAATGCTGGAAAAGAGTGAAAAACAAAAAAGTAAATGTGCAGTGGAAAGTTGATGACTGAAATCCTATTTTTCTTTGACTCTCCATTCAAGGATCCTACAAGATTAATCCACATAGAAAGGATATTGCCTAACCGGGTTAAGGGTATAAAGGACTTGTTTATGCATTAATTTTCTTAATCACACAAAATTCATAAAATGCTTTTTTGTGCTGATGCTGAAATAGCAAAGGGGCAATTTGTAATGCTCATCTTCCAGTAGCCTCCAGTGCAGTGGCAAGGCACACAGGGATGCAGATGATTACCAACATCAGACAATTGCTTCCCTTTCACTTTCTTCAATTTCTTAGCCTTTCATTCCTCCTGAATAGGTGTTCCTCAATCTCTCTGTATGCACACCGTAAGTTAGAAAAAGAAAATGTTTCCAGGGGTTCTAGATCTTACTTTATCAGGATTCTATTGTCACTCCTAATTTCTGCTCTAGGCATCCACCAGAATGTGGGTCCAAGGTGACAGAATTTTGGTTCAGAGAAAAAAAAAATTATTTCAGGCCTAAAATGGAGAAAGTGATCTGTACAGGAATTTGCTAAATGGCCATAAAAAATACTTTAAAAAAATATTGTGTCTGGGGTTGTGGCTCCGTGGTAGAGCACTTGCCTAGCATGTGTGAGGCACTGGGTTTGATCTTTAGCACCACATAAAAATAAATAAATTAATTAATTAATATATTATGTCCATTTACACTAAAAATGTTTTTAACAGTGTAAAAAATAGCCAGTGATGATAATTTGCAAGAGTTTAGATACTGTTCTGGGGTTGTTTTCAAAAGTTTTCAGCAATGCATTCACTTTTATGAACTTTTATAACACATTTCAGTTTACTGAACTACTGTACATGTATGCAGGAAGGCTTGTGTGAGGGATCCATGCCAGTAGAAATTGCATTTCTGAGGAAGGACGGATGGAGAGATTCCTGAGAGCTCTTGCAGACTGAAAAGATTTTAAAGAAAAGCAGAATTGTTCTGGAATGGCCTGAGTATGAAAGATGAGATTAACACGAGGATCATGAAAAAAATCAATTTTCAAATTGCCATTAGGTTGCAAAACAGCACAGAGATGTGAGATGGAGAATTAAGAAGCAAATGAAACGCCTTGGTGTCAGAAACAAGTGAGAGGAGGGCTGAATAGAAGGGAAAATGCATAAAAAGATTTTGCCGGAGGCAGCTCTTAATATGCAGCTGAACAGCAGGGGGAGCTATGGTACTGCGGTTGTCAAGTCCTGGCTTCTATACAGAGAAGTTTGAAATTGATGGTTCTAGCAAAGAGGGCATGTTAGTGATTCTTACTTTTGAAATAAACTACCTAGCTACAGACACTGGGATGAGCTATAATGATTTGTGCCTTCTACTGAAGCCCAGAGCGTGATCAGCACATCTTTGGCTGTGGACAGATTTTTTTCTGCATCCACATAAAGTTTTGAATGCATTTATCCTCTAGTCAGTGTTTTTCTTTCTAAAATTATGGGTTTGGAATTTAAAAGAAGCCTTCCCTATCTTTGGCAAACTGAGAGAAGAAATTTGAGATATAGATAGGAAATAAAATGTGCAAAGTGCTAAGTAGGAAGCACTTAAGCAAGTAAACAATGTTTTTTATTTTTCTAAATGCCAGAAATGGTTTACTTAGTCTATTGCAAAAGTGTTCTTTTTTAACCATTTCAACTAAGATGTGAATGATGAGCAGCAGCAGACTAGGTGAATGCATACATATCAATTCTTCCATAATAACTTCTCAACACTATAAACAACTCGTGTTTTAATCATTTAGGCTGTTCCTAAAGATAACTGTGCTTTGTTCTGATCCATATTATGTTCTTACTTAAAATACATAGCTAGGTTTAGGTTAATGAACTGAATTTTTGACTCCTAGATTCACCAGGGAATAAAACTCCTTGAACACTAAGAAAATTTCCCATCTTCTCTAAAGCCACCAGACATTGCTAAGGAGTTAGCTCTCAAGATGTTTACGGAGCTATGGCAGAGAAGTAGCCCATAGTGGCATGGTATTCAAAAAAATCTTTCAAGTGGACTGAAATGGGTTATTCTAGTTAAGGTCACTGTATTAGTTTGCTACAGCAAGTGGCTTAAAACAACTAATTAAAAAAAAAATAGAAATGGAAACTAGAAGTTCACAAGCAAGTTGCAGTTGCAGTCAGCAGGGCTGTGCCCTCTCCATAAAATCAGGAATGTATCCCTCTTTGCCTCTTTCTGGTTTACAGTGGTGGTTGGCAATCTTCAGTATTCCCTGGCTTGTAGGTCACTGCTATAGTCTCCCTGGAACTTCACATCACCCTGCTTCCTATCTTGCTGTGTCTGCTCCTCTTTTCATAAAGAAGACCATTAAATCCATTAGAATATCATTTCAGTCCTTAACTAATTATATTTGAAAAGACCCTATTTTAAAGTAAGGTCACAATCTGAGATTCCATGTGGACTTGAATTGGGGAGACACTATTGACACCACTATAGGCACATATCAAAGGTAAATTATTGTTTCCAATTTTGATTGATAAAAAAAAGAAAGTTTGATTGTTTTAAAAAAGGAATAACAAATCACACAAATTATAATTATCTTAAAGATGCTAAGAATGAGAAAGTAAATACTCGGAAAAACAAATACGAATAGGCTTCTAAGAGAGGTTACTATTTATTACGCTGTTAAAACGGAAATAATAATAATTACCACACCCATGAACTGACAGACATGACAGCAAATGATGGAATTATTTTGTTTGGATGAATGCATTATAACTGTAAAATTTTGATTGTATCTGAATATGATACACAGAAAAGTTATATAGAGGTCTTCTATTTTGACTGTAACAAAACATGACCACACATGGGTATGTATAATATGGAATACACTGGGTATTTTCCAGGCATGGTTAAAATTATGATTTAACTTGAAAAGTTGCATAGAAATCAAAATGGATTTTCTTAGAAAAAGTCCAATACCAAATATTTTTCCATGTTACCAAACCCACAGTTCACTGAAGAGTCCATTTATTTGACAAATATTTATTAAACAGCTAAAACTCTCAACATACTACTTGGCATATTTTAACTTATTTATTTTTCTTTCAACAAACATGGACTGTAAGAATACCATGGGCCAATACTGGGCAGGACATGGGCCTTGCTCTCATGAAGCCCAGTTTGAAGGAAACAGATGTTAATAAACAAATAATCGTGCAAATGTAGCACTGTAGGACAGGATGTGGAATGTTAAAAGACAAACAATTGGTTTTGGGAGTCAAGATTTTTAACTCATCAAAACATAGCACTGTTTCTTTTAGAAAGTGAAAATTAAACAACAGTTGACAGATGAGAGGAAATTAGATAGGAAAAGAAGATGGTAAACGCACTGTGTTATCAATGAAAGGAAGAGTTTATAAGACCCTATGATAGATGAAAACCTATGGCAGGAAAAAGAACTTTTTAAAGCATGTAACTAAAGCAGGAATAGCAGAAGAGTGTGGTATAGCATGAGGTTTGACAGTTAGGTAAGAGCTGGACTGGTTGGAGTCACACAGGTAAAGTTAACATACTTTACTTTTAACCTAAGCACCATGAAATGACATTAAAGGTGTTTTTTTTTTAATATATTAGTTACATATGACAGTACAATGATCTTGACAATTCATACATTTGAATCAAATGGGGTAAGATTTTTAAGCAATAAGAGGAAGTGCTCAAGTGTGGCAGTGGAAAGATCATTGTTATAATCCAGGTGGAGCTGGGCAATGACAGATTCAAGTGAATGACATGAAGGACTCCTACAGGAGCACGCATGAGCAACTGGAACAGAAAGCAATTTGGAGTGCAGGATCCCGAGGATGGGATGTGAGCCAATGAAGCAAAGAGGTCATCCAAATGACTCTAAGATTTCTACTGTATCCAGAAGGATGGATGAGACTGCCATTTACTATTAAAGGGACACTATAGGGTTTTGCAGGGATGAGTTGGATCAGGTTGAATATGGCATGGTACTTTCGAGACCTCCTCTAGGCTATGTCATAGAGACAGTTGGGTAAAGAAACCTGAGGCTCAGAAAACAGAAAACAGCCTGGATTTGTTAATTTGGGAGTCTTTGATCTTTTTCCAGCAACTATATTGATGGAGAAAAGATATCCAAGGATTAGAATAAAGATATGCAAATAATGGAGGTATCTTACAGAGTGACAGCTATTTCCTATTCATATAACATTTATATGAGCTGTCTGACATCTTTAATATTCATATAGTTCATTAAGGTAAAATTGCTTAAGGATTTTATATAATATTCTTTGTATTTATGTTACATCTATAATTTTCTAACACTTCAAATTTTATATATATATATATATATATATATATGCTACATATATGTCATTTGCCATTTATTTATATATGAATTGCCATTTATTTTTCATGTAAAACATAATAAATATGCTATACATACATATTAAATGTAACATATATAAAATATAATATATATATTATACATATGTCATTTGCCAAGACTATGATGTAAAATCCTTAAGCAATTTTACCTTATGAACTATTAATACCTGAATTTAAAAATAAACCTGAATCCCTTAATAAGTAAATAAATAAATGGGCTAAAATTTCCCTTTATATATGTGTCCTAAGTTGGAATAAATTGTGAATTAAGTTCTCTCAAATCAATTTATTTATTCTGCACATTTTCATCAACAGTCATGTGCCAGGCATGGTGAGAGGCACTGGACAAGGATGAATGAGACAGGCTCCTACTGGTTCCCAGCCTCAGCTGCTAGGGATTCCACAGGCCAGTCTAACCAGAGTGGGGAAAGCACTACCTAGTGTGGATACTTCAATGGAGTTTGGTGGAAGGAATCCAGGAAGACATGAAGAATAGTAAAATTTAAATGGAGTCTTAAAGAATGATGAGAATGAAGCCAAGCAAAGATGCAGCTATAGTCCTCCAAGGGTATATTCTCAGACTCAGGGTGAAGGCCAGGATTCTTTCCGCATAATAAAAACACATCAAGATGATGAGAGTGAAGTGCTTCATTTCAAGAAGCGAGTGGATGGTAAATCACGAAAGTCCAATGTCTTGTTTGGCCTGTTATTAAATAGTTGATAAGAAGATCCCTGCCAAATTTATAGTTGGAGAGATGGATTCGCCAAAAGAAAATAAAAACACCTTATACAGATTCAATGCTCCTGGACAGTTGGCACATCCACATATAGGAAAACACATTTCTGTGAATGAAGAATTTTCTTTTAATCTTGATATCATATCTAAATAGCTCATTTTTATAAGTTGCTATATGAAAAATCTCTGCCCCATTGGATTTTTTTCCCCTTTTGATCTGCACCTCTGTTAGAGTTTATTGATTCACTCTTAAATGAAGGCATACCTTTAAAGTTTTACTGGTGAAGAAGACCAGCACGGGATGTGAAAATTTAATGTAATATTAACCATACTTTGTGTGTAAAGTTCCATCCCTGTTCTCATTCAACTGCTGGGAAGAGAGATGGGTGATGAAAACAGAATGGAAGAGGTACAATCATCTGAAGTGCAAGTAGCATTTGAAAACAGTTGTGTGTAATTTAATTATTTCTTATATATTGATCAGGCAGAGGTGAAAACAGATTTCCCAAACCATTTCATTTTTCCCCCCCTTTTAAGCAGAGATCAGAAAAATTTCCCTGTAAACTGTAAAGTGTCCGAACCAAGGGCTATTAGCATTGATAGTTAAACAACTCTGGTATTTGTGAGAAACGTTAGGACAAATATGCTTAAAAGTAATAAACAGTGGAAGAAAAAAATATATGTGTATACATATACAGTGAGTTCCATTGCTGACTTTCCCCTTCCTTAAAATTAAATGAATTCTTCATTCGCTATTATAAACTAAATATTTCCTTTGAGTCCAATTAGCATTGCTGAAAGAAAAAGCAAATCAAGGCTCTGTTCAGCATGCATCAATGTAATGGAAAATCAGGTCTTTTATTCTAGCTTTAATAACTGCAGCTTGATTAGAGGCAAAGAAAAGGCTATGAAGGGAGAAGGGGGAAAGGAGAAGGACTGCCAAATTAGTTCTATAAGAATTCTCAACCTGTCTGCTCTCTGGCTCACTATTCAAATGCTAATTGAAGCTTTTGGTAAACAGAATGGGTAATCATGAAAGACAAAAACAGACAGGAAAACAAATGAAATATCATACCTTATCCAAAACAGCATGGCATTTTTCTGATAAGCTTTGGAAGACTTAAAATTTTAAGTCCTTGGTTTTTTTTTTTTTTCCTAGAGAGATTATAATTAATATAATAAAATAAATATTACATAATCAAATAAAAAATGACAAAGAACTGCTTTGTTTCAACAATGAAACCAGTCATGTTATAATTAGATAAGAGGATTTATATTCACAGCTATAAACATGAAAGTAGACCATGAGTCTGGATAAAGGCAAGTTTTTAATTCTTAAAAATTAATTACATGGCATTATTCTTATCAGTACAGAGAATGCATTAATTATACAATTAATAAAAAGATGAAAGGGAATTTTTTTTTTTTGGCAATTGTAATGCACGTGGGGACATTTGGTTTTATACCCAGAATTGTCCTTGAGGCATTTCTATAATCTTCTTACTAGGCAATGTCAAGACCCTAAACCAGCAAGTAGGAATACGAATGGAGTGGGTCTTTATGTCAGTGCTTAGACGCATTTCGGAAAGGTCGTGGATTTCCATGTAATTGGGATCTAAGGTGTAATAGGTTTAATTTGAGGTCCTCTTTAAAAGAACAGCAGGAAAAGGCATTGTCAGCAATGTGTAATAGCGGGTAAGAAGCGAGCCCGCTCCCTCACAATGGGTTTCCTTAAGGATGGAAAAGCGATTATCTTACTACAACAGTTATTTCTCTGAGTGCCTCCATCATGGCCAGAGCACGGCAAATGCCTGTGTGTGCTACCACTTTATCCTTGAAAACATTCTAAAGCTATAAATAACATTCACGAAGAAGAAACGTGGGAGCGAAAAGACAGCTGGCTATCAGGAGCACAGCCACAGGCCAAATCCATTTCAGCAGACTCCAAGGGACAGTCCAAATTCTCTTGCTGTCTTGCAATTGCGTTTTATCAACTATTACTTGGAGTAAATGGCTATAAGCCAAGGCTAGGAAATCTGTTTTTGTTCTATACAAACTGTTGATGTAACCTGCAGCAGGACTACACAGCCATGGTGCACGAGCTGCTGACCTGGCTGCCCTGCTGGTGATATCCTGAATGGCCACAAACGTGCCACAACCTCTCCTCCAACTCCCATCTCACTCAGCTTCTCTAAGCCGGTGGTGAGAAGGCTTGCTAATCATGCAGAAATGCTCCTCAAATAAAACGAACTTGGTTGCTGACAATTTTAGAGTGAAATTGGAACCATATCCAGACTGTGATGTTCTTTGCTCTTTAGGTCAGAAAAGGGGAAAGACTTAAACATAGAAGCTATAGATAGGGTCACCATCAGTACTGATAATCAAGTGGGTGACAGCCCCCACTCTTTGATTTGAATAATTAGTATAAAATGAAAGGAAAATGTGACTTTAAGCTCCTACCCATTCAAATCATTCCAGAGGTGCTGAGAACCCTGTATAATGTGGATACTCAGGAGTTAGAGCCCCTTTTCACAGCAGACTGTCCATGCTGCCATCCTATTTTTGTCTTTCTTTCTCTCTACTCCCCCCTCCCATTCTCTCTCCTTTCCCTTGTGTCTGTCTGTCTGTCTGTCTCACTCTCTCACATACTCCTATACACACACTCAGTCTCTACATGTATTCTTTGCCTTTTCTATAGCTTGTCATTTTGTTATTTTCTGTTTTTCTGAGCCTGGGCATATCAACATTCCAAGGTTAATGATGAGGCACCTTGGAAAAGTACTGTTTGTTTAGCTCAGGGTAATGTTTTAAATGTCTTTTTGTGTGTGGCAATCTCATTGCTTCTAAAACAAAACCCATCTGCAATCTGAACCTGCATTCCATATTAACACCTCAGACACATTTCTGCAGCCTTTTTTGTTGTTGTTGTTGTTGTTGTTATCCTGTTCTGGTTGAAAAATTATATGTGAGACAGGAGCTGGCAAACACTAGAATCAGTTTGATAGGTTCAAGCTTAGAAAATCACATTTCTCCAAGCCTTATTATCAAATTGATGTGCTGTGGCATCTTGTCCTTCCAAAGTTCCCTGAATTCCTGGCAGGCAGAGTAAAGGAAGTGGGTATGTAGTCACAGGTTGTTGATAATTCTTTAGGAACTGTTAATTTGGATATTAAACATAGGATTTATAAAGAAATTTGCAATTCTTCTAACAAGGGGTAGAAAAATTCCCCTCTACATATGAAGACATTCTCAGTTAACAGTAATGCATTTGTTGACAATATCTAATAATTATTTCCCCAGTATCTTTGTTCAAATTAATCTGAAAGGGTTGTCATTGGGGAACATAATAGATTTCTATTCCCCAACTCTAAGGGTCAATGGATGGACTGTGATTGATTGGCTTTTGACAATGATTTGATACTAAAAGAGTTGTGCAACTTTCTTGTTAAAGTTGGATGATTCAGTGATCAATTCACCATTTCTCTGCCTTAAGGAAGAAAATTTGGAAGGCCATTGAAAATGAAGCCATCAGCCCAGACCCCTGGGTATCCATGCATAGCCTAGATCCCCACTGTTCCTGGGAAGGAAACAGAAAGATACTTGAGCCAGGTCACATAACTTTGATTGACGTATGTTTCCAATCTTATATTAGAATCACCCCAGATGCTCAGGAATCTTCTGGACTAGTGCTATAGATTGTGAGAACAACCAATATTGCCACATGTTCAATTAAAAAAAAAAGAAAAAGAAAAGAAAAAGGGAATTCATTAGTACCAAACCCTATGTTAAGAGTTTCACCTAAATCCTCATATTTAATTTTCACAAGAGGAAATGTTGAAATCAAAATATTTTGATGTCTTTCTGCTACGTCTGATGTATTAGATACTCAGGATTTATTTTAGAGTTTTGTTGTTGTTGTTGTTGTTGTTTGTTTTAAGGAATATCTATTTAAAAAAAAAAAACAAAAGAAGGGCTGGGGATATAGCTCAGTTGGTAAAGTGCTTGCTGTTTCTGCACAAGGCCCTGGGTTCAATCCCCAGCATCACAAAAATAAACAAACAAACAAATAAATAAATAAATAAATAAAACAAAAGAAATATACACCATCACTCTTAGTATATAGCCACTTAATAGTGTCATTTCTGCATAGTCCTAAAGACAGTATTTGAAGTTACGCTGTTGGATATAAGTGTATATCTAAAAGGATATTAGGAGAGAGAAGGAAAAAACTTCTTGGGTTTTCAGTGACAATACCTAGAGAAGAAAGCAATCATTCTCACACATCTGCTTATTTAAGATCATAATAGAAATCTTGTTTCTCTTCTCTTAAAAGAATGGTTTGAGCTAAAAATCATTCTACCTTATTTGGACACATTGAAGCAGATCCCACTCAAGGATCAATTGACTATCCTTTTCTTTTGAAAATTATGTATGCTATATTTGATTATCAAGGCTTCTAATTCTCAAATAACCTTTGCTTTAGTATATTCTTTTGGTTTTGAATTGGCATCATGGACATATGTATCTGTGTATTCAAATACATGAGTATATTTGTACTCATGCGTGCAACATACACAAATTAATTTCCTTAAAATATTTCAAGAAAATCTGAGGGAAAATCCAAATTCTCAAGAAATTAAATTCAGAGGCAATTACTCAGGAAATTATTCAGGATATACATTATTGCCATGTTGAGTATATATTATGGGTACAATCAAATGAAAAAAAACTCTAAACCTCTCTTTTATAAATACATTCACATATATGGCTAGCTTAAAGGCAAATATGTTAAAGAATGATTTCCCAGACTCATTGAATAAGTATTGGGGAAGCACCCTTCCAGGTAGGAAGCATTTTATCATGAGGAAGTAGACTGGAGTGAGAGTTTGATATAAAGTATTTCACCTAGGTTGTTCATCCAATCCAGATAGAGCTGAGCAACTTTGATTTTTACTATTCAGACTGTATTTTACATTTTAGATTTATTGAAGGTCCAGTTAAACTTCCTTTGTTCTTTTGAATAAAGAAATTATGGATGCTGTTTGGATCTTATAGGTAATATTTAGGCATCAGCCTAAATATTGCCTATAAGATATTTCCCTTATAATTTTTTTCTTTTCTTTTCTTTTTTGCCAGTAGGTGATGATAGACTTTACCCAGGTGCCAAGGAAACTGAAAAAAATCCTTCATATAGGAAGGAAAGCACAGAGGAGTTGAGGATCAGTGAAATGGTCTGTATGGTATCATAAAGATGCAAAACGTGATTGTATATTTGCCCAAACTCACAGAAGGTAAACCAAGAATAAACTCAAATGTGAGCTATGAGCTGTGAGTGATCAACACTTGGCAAAGTGGGTTCATCAATTTTAACAAATCTACCAATATGCTTGGAGAGGCTATGCCTGTGTGGGAACAGGCCATATAGAAGAGGTGCCTTCCTCTTGGTTTTGCTGTGAACCTTAAGTGTTCTAAAATATGAAGTCTTTAAGATTGTGTGTGTGGGGGGGTTGAGGGTGTGTGTATGTGTGTGGGTGTGACATATAAATTTTTCTGTGTTTTGTTTCCTCCCTCCCTAAATTCATGAGACTATTTTATGGAGTGCAACTTAGCCTCCGAACCATGTAAAAATTTGAAACATTCTGAACATACCATTTTCTTTTGCATTTATAGTCCCTTCTACCTGCAATGTCCTTTCTTCTATATGAACAGCAATTATTATTCATCTTGGTATGTCAAAAGAGCTCCATTAATCATTAACCATGGCCTTTTCCAGGACCACTTCTTGTCCTTCCTAAAGTAATACTACTTTCTAATTTTATAGCATGTTCAAATTTTTTGTTAACAATGTATTATTTTATAAGCACTCAATTTCATATTTTCCAGCATCTGAGAAGAATCTTGTCTTCTTTTCTTTTCATTCATAGTATTTTTTTTTAGAATTTTATTTTTTTAATATTTATTTTTTTTTTTTTTAGTTCTCGGCGGACACAACATCTTTGTTGGTATGTGGTGCTGAGGATTGAACCCGGGCCGCACGCACTCCAGGCGAGCGCGCTACCAGTTGAGCCACATCCCCAGCCCCCATTCATAGTATTTGCAGAGGGAGAAACTCAATAATTTGATGAGTGAATGAATAACACCTGCTATATTGGTGAGATACTTTGACAGTTAATTAGCTAGGGTAAAATCAATGGAAGAATGCCCATACCACAGAAAGCTAAAAGACATCTACACCACAAGCTCCTAAACAAATTGATTGAAATTATTCATTAAACACTTCTGTTTCTTTATAAATTATCTAGTTTCAGTTATTTTGTTATGGCAGAATTAATAGATTTAAGACAAGAATATTAAAAGATGAAATCATTGGTAACAGTGAAGGTTTAGGGCAGCATGAAATACTAGCTTGCTTCTTTGTTACTTCTGTCCAGTTATATTCAACTGTTTTGGAAATTTTGCCTAATCCCTTTCTCCACCCTTTAGCACAAGACCAGATGCAGAATTTTCCAAGTGTAGTGCAAAATGAAAATGTGGAATTCCAGCAGGGGTCAAGGAAATCAATTTCCCCTTTATACAAATATGTTGCTCCAAACCCCAGCTCAAAGGTAAACTTCAAGAGGACTTAGTCTCCATGCCTGGACATATTTGAGACCTAGTTTAAAAGTGAATGATGTACATCAGACACTAGAAAGGCAATATGTCAATCTATGGAAGGGTAACTGATGTGATACAGCAATCTGTATACGGGGTAAAGTTGGGAGTTCATAACCCGCTTGAATCAAACTGTGAAATATGATGTATTAAGAACTATGTAATGTTTTGAACGACCAATAATAAAAAAAAATAAAAAAAAAATTGTAAAAGTAGACCAGAAAAAGAAAAGGAGAAAAATACACAATTATTAAAAATATATATACATAAATGTATTTATATGTATGTGTACATTCACACACATATAAAATGTTTATAAGATATTAAAATTACTCTGACATATTGCCATAAAAAAAAAAAAAGTGAATGAGAAGCCACTTACCAAACACACTGTACTATTTACTGGCCCAGGGCAGGAATGGCTGAACTTTCATTTATGGCAATATAAAATAAATAATATAAATAAGCAAAATAAAATACAATGGAGATGAATAATCATACATCTCTATGCTAGAGCAGAATGAGCTTCAGGGATCCCACCAATCAATCAGCAGAACAAAGACCATGCAGAAAGTAGCTCTATCTTTGAATTTTAATGCTCTTTGGTACCTTTATTGAGATTCTAAACAATTTCATTTTTGAAACTGTGTTTTATAAGAAGTCTGAAGGGAAAATAGGACATGCACCTGGAGGTTAGCAGCTTTAGCTTACAGGTATACGAATCTCTAATGTGTGTTCTTGGTAACCCACTCCCTCCTGTTGTAACCTTGTCCCTTCCTGACCCATTCTGCACCTTCCACTCAGTCAACACATGATATTGGCAGCCTTCTTCTCCGGTAGGTAACCTGGGCACATCGGCACAGGAAGGTCCATGTTTCGCCACTGGCCTCTGCCCCCAGATATTGCCTAGGAGAGGGTATAAGGAGGTTAAGGTCTTTTATTGTTTTGCCAGTTGAAACTACGGCAAAATCGTTGTTATCCTTAATAAACAAAAAACAAGGAATAAAAGCTTATACTTCTTTTGCCAGGGTTGGTGGTAAATGCCTATAATCCTAGTGGCTTGGGAGGCTGAGGCAGAAGGATTGCAATTCAAAGCCAGACTCAGATATAGAAAATTTAAACAGATCAATCTCAAGAAATGAAATTGAAGATACCATCAAAAGCCTATCAACAAAATAAAGCCCAGGACCAGATTACTTCTTAGCTGAGTACTACAAGACCTTCAAAGAAGAACTTACACCAACACTTTACAAATTATTCCATAAAATAGAAAAGGAAAGAACCCTTCCAAATTCATTCTATGAAGCTAATATTACCCTGATACCAAAACCAGACAAAGACACATCAAGGAAAGAAAACTTCAGATCAATACCCATGATTAACATAGACACAAAAATTCTTAATAAAATCCTGGCAAATTACATACAAAAAACATTAAAAAGATACTGTGCTATGATCAGGTTGGGTTCATTCCAGGGATGCAGGGCTGGTTCAACATATGGATATCAATAAATGTAATCTATCCCATCAATAGATTTAAGGACAAGAATCACATGATCATCTCAACAGATGTAGAAAAAGCATTGACAAAATTCAGCATCCATTCAGCTTCTTCACAAAAAAAGGGAAACAATCAAGAAGATGAACAGAGAGCCTACAGAACGAGAGGAAAATCTTTACCACTGACACCTCTAATAAAGCATTAATCTCCAGGATATACAAAGAACTCAAAAATTTTACACCCCCCCAAATATAAAACCATAAAAAAAATCCAATCAATAAATGGGCTAAGCAACTGAATAGGCACTCCACAGAAGAAGAAATACTAATGGTCAAAAAATATATGAAAAAATGTTCAACATCTCTAGCAATTAGAGAATGTGAATCAAAACTACACTGAGATTTCATCTCACCCCAGTCACAATGGCAATGATTAAGAATACAAGAAACAATAAATGTTGGTGAGGATGTAGGGAAAGAGTTTCACTTATTCATTGCTGGGGGGGGGGCTGCAAATTGGTGCAATCCTTCTAGAAAGCAGTTAGGAGATTCCTCAGTAAACCTAGAATGGAACCACCATGTAACCCGATTATCCCACTCAGTTTATACCCAAACGACTTAAAATTAATATACTGCACTGACACAGCCACATCAATGTTTATAGCAGTTCAATTCACAGTAGCCAAAACATGGAACCAACCTAGGTGCTCTACAACAGATGACTGTATGAAGAAAATGTGGCATATATACACAATGTAATATTAATCAGCCATAATGAAGAAGGAAATTATGGTGTTTTCTGGTAAATGGATGGATCTAGAAAATATCCTAAGTGAAAGAAGCCAGTCTCCAACACCTCAAGGCAGAATGGTCTCTCTGATACATGAATGCAAATCCAGAACAAGGGAGGAGAAGTTTAGAAGTTCACTGGACTAGAAAAAAAGGGGAATGAAGGGAATGGAGGAAGGATGGTAATAGAAAAGACAGTAGAATAAATCAGACATAACTTTCCCTATCCTCATATATAAACAAGTGACCAATGTAAATCCACATCATGTACAACCACAATAATGGGTTCATAATGGAACAAGTTACACTTATTCTATATAGGTATAATATTTCAAATTATACTCTACTATCATGTAAATAATAATAATAATAATAATAATAATAATAATAAACCAGCCTCAGAAATCTAGTGAGGACTTCAGCAATTTAGCAAGACCCTTTCTAAATATAAAGAATAAAGAAAATAAAAAGGACTAGGGATGTGGTCCAGTGGTTAAGTGCCCCTGGATTCAATTTTTCGTACAAAAAAATAAAAGCTCCCCCTTCTTTTATACCCCACTCCCAGCAGACCACTGTCTTTTCTTGCCAACTCTTCACTGAAAAACTTCTCCAATAGCTTGCTATTTTCCATTCTCCTAGCTCTTCTCAGTTACAAGTTTTCCACTCACTACTAATTGGCTTCCACTGCCATCATTCCACATGAAAAGTGTATTCTTATCAAACCTTATCGTTTACGGTGTCTTCAGACAGTGTTCTAGGATGTTTAAAATAACTGCCTTACTTCATTTTCACAATAATTATTTGAAGTAAGCACTACATTAGGCTTATTCTGTAGATGACACAAACAAAGCACGAAAAGATTAAGGAATGGCCCCAGTTAGCAAGTGGCAGGTCAGGATTTGATTCTAGAGAGTCCAGCTTGAAAGGTTTCCTGGTCACCACCATGCCATCCTGCCCCTCCAGGACCCCTCCTCAGTGGCCTGTGATTGACAATCGGGAAGTCTCCTATAATTCCACGTTGCCTTACTTTCTAAAATCTTTTCAGCACTGCTCAGCTCCTCCTCCTGTTGGACATGTTGCTCTGTCTTCTAAGGCAGTATTTCTCCTCCTCAGTTCCCACTATACCTCCAAATGTTTTATAACCCTTGACTCCACTGGTAGCAATCTGCACATCTCTAGTGCCTGCAGTTCAGAGTCCATCGTACAACAGCTGTTCAACAAACACTGGTCGAATGAAGAAATTCAAACATAATCTGCCATAGCAAAACTTCATAACAAAACTTCAAGATGTTGATAAACACCATCAAAACTCAGACATTTAAGTGATAATCCAAGTGTACAATGTTTAGAATCTGCTCTATGTAGAGGATTAGTTAGCTACAGTTATTACTTTTTAAAAAAATATTTATTTTTTAGTTGTAGGTGGTCACAATAGTTTTCATTTTTATGTTGTGCTGAGGTTTGAACCCAGTGCCTCACATGTGCTGGGTGAGCACTGTACCACGGAGCCACAACCCCAGCCCCCAGTTATTACTCTAATATGATTAGAAGTTAAAAATATATCTTGGAAAAGTGGAAGTCATAGTAAGAAAGTATAATTTTTGATTTTGTTATTTTCTAATAAATTACAGTCTACAGTGGTTCTAGCACATGGTTTAAGATGAGAACAGATTATTGAACCCTCAGGGGAAGTGAGCTATTACTAAGAGACTCTTTATTTGCCAGGTGGAAAAACTAATAAGCCAACAGGGGAAGGTCTTCTTCATAAAGGAAGATTTTCAGTAGCTACTAGTGTTGCTATAACACAGGGTGAGTGAGACCTGGTTCTCTAATAAAGTGGTAAGTAGACAAAGTTCATTAATTTTTTCATTTTTTTGTTTGTTTGTGGAACACTTTAGGCAACTTGTTGACTCTTAGCTACCCAGTTCCTACTGCTTTCTTAGCTCTCCATGTCTTACCTGAATTTCTCCTAGCCTTATCCAGACATTGTCCATGCTCTGACTCCCTAGAAGGCACGGCTGCTGTAAAAAAGTAGTAATTTGATAATTTAAAAATTAAATTGTAGATATTTTGCCATCTTGCAATTTTTAAATTGTAGATATACCACCTCATAGAATTTTGGGGTGGGTACCTTAAGGAGTTAACACCGCAGAGAACACAGAAGCAGTAAAGCATATGTCATCTACTATTATGCCTGGTAAAATGACCTTGGTACCACAGGTCACTTGAGCAATGCAGACAATGTTCCCTACCTAAGGTTACACTGATGTTCAATAAGATAACTTATATTACTTGCCTAGCACAGAGTTTGATATATGATCATTGGGACCATAAATTCTTGTCTGATAATATATTTCTTCTATTTTCCAAGATGTTGCCTATCACAGGATTGATGACTTGCCAGGTAATTAAGTGACAATGTGTCTTATATATTTCTGCAGTCATAGTGGAACAAAAGACATTAACTAGATTACTTTTAATATTAGAAGATTTGTTAACTAAGGAAGTCACCACGGATAAGATGGGAAAATATGAAAGGACTCCAACGCTCAGGAGTTGAGAAAATCAGGAGTCACCAATGAAAGACTCATTGGAGAGGTGTGGGAGCATGGGGCGTCTTGGAAGGCAAGTGCAAGAAGGCTTTTCAAAAAGGAGAGTGGTCAGCTGGACCAAGTCGTATTGCTTGATGAAAACGTGGAAGATTCACTTTCTAGAATATGAAACCTTCCCTTGATCCATGTTTGTTATTCTGCATCAGTGTAAAGTGCTGAAACCCATGCTCCGTGTTTTGGGGCCCCCATGGTCATCACTAACCTATGTCATGGAAGGGATGGTTCAGCAGCCTGTCATTTGTACACCTGTCCACTTGTCTTTTCTCCTCTAGCTTAATTTCTCACATTTCCCTCTCAATAAGATAGCCTCAAATTGTTCCATTTCAACCAATCACAATTTGTGGGGAAAACAGATTTGAAGCCTGTCCTAAGTGCCATCATTCATGGCAAGCGAAAGTTTTACACTGAAATTGCCAGTTTGGATAAACACTAAAGAGCAGCCTGTCCTCCTGGGCTGCTTATAAAAGGGAACCTTTCAACCTATGTGGAAACATTTCATTTTAAAACTTCAAGATGTTGATAAACACCATCAAAACTCAGTAACTTCAAGCTTGATCTAAGATTCAGCTTGTTAGGTAGTAAATAGTTAATGCAATGGTACTTCTAACACTGTTGTCCTTGTAGCTTTTGGTCATTTTATGCTGTTGGAAGACAGATTGCTGAAACTCTCTTGGCAAAACTGATAGTGCTTTCTAATATGTGGACAGCAGATAATGACAAAGAAGTCAGCCATGTCCCGTTTTCCTGTTTACGCAAACATGAGAAATTCAATTTGTCAAAATAGAAGTCTTTCTATAGATTGTAAATTTGCATTATATTTTTGCATTTCAATTCATGGTTTTCCAAAACAGGTGGAAAAGAATGATTTGCACATCAACAGGTAATCTAGTTTATTACATATATGCTATTCATAAAACTTGGAGCAAAGAGGAACTTTAATGTGTTTTTAACTGTTGATTCCCATCAACTCATCTTTATAAATCTTCCTCTGTCAGACAGAATTCTCCCATAGTTATGAGCCACCAAACAATTCATCTGGTCTTATTTACTGTGTTCTATGCTTTTTTATACAAGTTATTCTATCCACTCATAACTAAAATTACTCCAATTGCTTGAACATTTTCTTCCTTCTTTATTTTCCATTCCTTTAGCCATTCAGGAAATTCATCAATAATTTTAAAATATCGAGGCTTGATATTTGTGTAACTACTGTGTTCTCTTACACCAGTTTTTGAAATAAAAATAAATGCAACCTATTAATTTGCTCAGTCAAGTTTTTATGAAAATTTTGAAAGTGTGCAGAGAAGTAGTGTAGTGGCTAAACACCCAGAATGTAAAGCTAAACTGTTGTGTGTGAAATCCCTGGTCTGCTCCTTAGCAACTGTGAAATCCTGAGAAAGTTACTCAATGTCTCTGTTTCTTTCTTGCTTTTTTTTTTCTTCTTCTTTCTTCCTTTTTTTTTTTTTTTTTTGTAGTGCTGGGGATTGAAATGTCTCTGTTTATTTTCTCATTGATAAAAGGTTAATGATAGTCTCTGTTTTATGGTATTGTTAGAAGAACACATTGATTAAGTCCTCTATCATGCTTTTGAAAAAAACATGAATAAGTGCCACATAAGTGCTTGAAAACGTAGGGAGTTTGACTAATTTCATAAATAATAGCACTATATAGTAAATGAGTAGAATAAATAGCTTATCTTACAGATGTACATCTAGCTCAATCTCAAAATCCAGGGAAAAGGCTGAGGCAGAAGGATATTCAGTTCAAAGCCAGCTACAGCAAGAGTGAGGTGCTAAGCAATTCAGACCCAATCTCTAATAATAATAATAATAATAATAATAATAATAATAATAATAATAATGTAACTAAAATGTGGCTAAAATAAAAGAAAGATCAAGAAACATCTTAACTATTGATTAAAAAAAAACACAATGACCCTAAAAGGGCCATTAAAAATTAACAATTCCAAATTGACTATACAGTCTATTTCTCTACACAAAGATATTGAGAAAGTTGCATTATAAGTGAATTATGGATAGGATCCAAGATGGTGATCTAGAGGGAGGCTCCATTCCTTTGGGATTCAAACAGAGGAAATACTGTTTCTAGGCATATCAGCCCTGGCTGTGTACTGCTGTTTACCTCCAGCCCCAGCATTTGTCCACAGGGATCACCCGCCATCTACCAGAATATCACCTAACTTTTGAGCACAGATCCATCACTGAGGGCTGTCTATCATATGCCATTTTTGCCTGTTGCTTGCCCATCACCTGCCTGATGTCCACCTGTGGTTTGCCCGAAGTTAGCCTGCAGACCACTGGCAGATCACCCCCTGCTGCCTGGAAGTCCATTGTCATAGTACCCACAGTTTTGGTTACACACTGCTGATTCCATCACTGCCACAATGTTGGGGCACGGTCACCTCAGTCTGAAGACACCAACCAGGGCTTGAAGCTATACTGTCAGGGAACCTGAGGGCCTGGTTCCATCTGAGGTCTTCTGCTGGGTGTGTTAGTGACCACCATCTGGCTACCTCTTATTAGGTGATCTCTCCACAAGTAAAATGGCACTGAGAACTTGGGAATGCAGCAAGGCAGGGCCTGGGGAATCTGAAGCCCAGTTCCACCAGATTGCAGCTGGGCTGGTGTCTGGGTCTAGCAGGCCTGTGGAATGCCAGAGACCAGAGGCCATTATCTGGGGTGAGCACAGGTTGAAGAATTGGGAGAAAGCCAGGCTCTCTCCAGCTCAGTGAGTCCTGAAGTGCACAGGATGGAAGGGGCTGTGGTGAGCCGTTTCTGTGAACTGTGGCCGCCATTACAAGATGGCGCTGATAAGCGCCGTGGCCTGTGATAAACAACTCCTTGTTTTGGGAGAGTTGGCACGTAGCTGTAAAACACCCTATGAGAAAGATCCACGTGGCAGTTGTGCATTGGGGCTTGATGTGCTTTATCAAGGCTGGGGCGCTCGGGTGAAGTAGTGGTAGTGGTAGAAGTAGAAGTAGAAGTAGAAGTAGAAGTAGAAGTAGAAGTAGTAGTAGTAGTAGTAATAAAAGAAGCTTCCAGAGACACATAATTAAAGGCCTGAATAAACTGCTGAGAGAAGAATCCTGTGTCGTGTCCTCCTTGCTGGCGAGGGGTCGCGGCAAGGGGCCAGCTACAACGGCTGGAAGCCTGGAAAAGGGTATGAGAGAACGGTGCTATAGGCTCACCCACCCAACCAGACCAACAGCACCTATAGGATTGGAGCTTCCATGAAACTTCAGACAACCCCACCTATCAGTAGAGAAGAGAAGAAAAATTTTGAAACTATTATTCAACTTTCCATTGAGATTTGCCTTCCCCCCCCCACCAACCTTCTCTCACATCTCTACCTCTTTGAATTCAAATATTTTTCATGCATTAAATTATTGAGGAGTGGGACATCTGGATACTGTATTACAATTTTTTCTTTTCTTTTCTGCTTTATATTTTTGTCTCCCCTCTCAGTCTCCCTGGATTCTCTCTCTCAGTTCTCTCATACTAGCAGCCAGCCTCTATGAATTACTCCCTCACTCTTACTATAAATTTTTACCTCTATCTTCTCTCCTTTTCCCTCATAAACACCCCACATTTTACACTACTTCTGTTACCTCATTGTCCATCATTAGAAATAGTAAACCCTTTTAACAAACTTACTGTTTATACTGTAGACAATAATTGAACACATCATTTCTGTTTATTGTGACAAAACTTTAGATGCCTTAATAGGAGATATTTGATTTAAAGGTATATATTGTTTGCATTTGGTGCTGTTAATGTTGGTCTCCTCCTTAAAGGTGAGGTACTGGAAGCCTTCAGGGATGCCATAAGACTACAGGGTAGAAACTGTACTGCCTCAGAGCCAATCATTAGATGGGAAGACACACAACCAACATGGAAAAAAAGGGGAACAAAGCACTGCAAATGAACCAAGATGTCCCAACAATAGAGTACATAGACAACTCAGTAGAAGAAATGACAGAAAATGAGTTCAGAAGATGCATAGTTAAGCTGATCTTCAAAATAAAGGATGATATTGGAGAGAAAATATAGGAAGTGAAAGATCATTTCAATAAAGAGACAGAGATTATAAAATACCAGGTGACTTTAACACACCTCTCTCACCACTGGATCCATCTTCCAAGCAAAAGCTAACCAAAGAAACCAGAGAGCCAAATAATATAATCAATAATTTAGATTATATTATTATAAATTATAAATAATTTAGATTTGATGGACATAATAGAGTATTTCATCCATCATCAAGTGAATACACCTTCTTCTTGGCAGCACACAGATCCTTCTCTGAAATAGACCATATGTTATACCACAAAGCAACTCAGCAAATATATTTAAAAAATACTACCCTGCATTCTATCAGATCATAATAAAATAAAATTAGAAATAATAAAATAAAAAGTAGAAGGTACTTCAATGCCTGAAGACTAAATAATGTGCTATTAAATGAACACTAAATAGTAGAAGACATCAAGGAGGAGATAAAAGAATTCTTAGAGGTAAATGAGAACACTGATACAGCACATCAGATCTCTGGGACACTGTGAAGACAATGCTAAAAGGAAAGTTCATTGCATTTAGCTCATTCATTAAAAGAGTAAAATGTCAACAAATAAATGACCTATAATTATATCTCAAAGCTCTAAAAAAAGAAGAAGAATAAATCAATACTAAAAGAAAATAATTAAAATTAGAGCTGAAATTAATGGAATTGGTCGGGGGGAAAGAAACAATTGAAAAAACTGACAAAATGAAATGTTGGTTCTTTGAAAAAATAAATAAAATTGACAAACCCTAGTCACATTAACAAAGAGAAGGAGAGAGAAAACTCAAATTACTAAAATTTGTGACGAAGAAGGAAATATCATAGCAGACACTATTGAAATACAGAAGATAATTAGAAACTGTTTTGAAAATTTACATTCTAATAAAATAGAAAATCTCAAAGACATCAACAAATTTCTAGAGACCATATGATCTACCCAATCTGAATCAGGAAGACATACGTAATTTAAACAGATCAATTTCAAGCAATGAAATAGGAGACACCATCAAAAGCCTACCAACCAAGAAAAGTCCAAGACCAGACAGATTCCCAGCCAAGTTCTATAAGACCTTCAAAGAAGAACTAATACCAATACTCCTCAAATTATTTCATGAAATAGAAAAGGAAGGAACCATTCCAAACTCATTCTATGAGGCTATTATCACAGTGATTCCAAAACTAGACAAAGACACGTCAAATAATTTGAACCAATATCCCAGATGAACAAAGATGCAAAAATTCTCAATAAAATTCTGGCAGATAGCATACAACCACTTATTGAAAAGATAGTGCACCATGATCAAATGAGGTTCATCTGAGGGATACAAAGTTGGTGCAATATACAGAAATCAATAAACATAAAACATTGCATCAACAGACTTAAAAAATCGTGTAATTATTTCAATAGATGCAGAAAAAGCATTTGACAAAATACAGCACCTCTTCATGTTCAAAATACTAGAAAAACTGAGGATAGTAGGAACATACCTCAACATTGTACAAGGTATACATGCGAACCACAGGCCCAAATCATTCTAAATGGAGAAAAATTGAAAGCATTCCATCTAAAAACTGGTACAAGACAGAGATGCCCCCTTTCACCACTTCTATTTATAGTCTTTGAAACTCTAGCCAGAACAATCAGACAGACAAAAGAAATTAAAGGAATATGAACAGGAAAAGAAGAACTCAAACTATTTTGTTTGACTACACCATAATTCTATATTTACAGAATTCAAAAAATTCTACCAGAAAACTTCTAGAAATAATAAATGAATTTAGCAAAGTAGCAGGATACAAAATCAAAAACCCATAAATCAAATGCATTTCTGTATCTAAGCGATGAATCCACTGGAAGAAAAATTAGGAGAACTGCCCCATTTTTAATAGCGTAAAACAAAACAAAACAAAACAAAAACCTTGGGAATTAATCTAACAAAAGAGGTGAAAGATCTTTACAATGAAAATTACAGAACACTAAAGAAAGAAATTGAAGAAGAACTTAGAAGATGGAAAGATCTCCCAGGCTCTTGGATAGGCAGAATTAATATTTTCTAAATGGCCAGACTACAAAAAGGCATATACAGATTTAATGAAATTCCTTTTAAAATCCCAATGACATTCTTCGTAGAATTAAAAAAAGAAATTCATTTGGGAAAATAAGAAACCCAGAGTAGCCAAAGCAATCCTTAGCAAGAAAACTGAAGCAGGAGGCATAACAACACTAGACCTGAAACTATACTACAGAGTGATAGTAACAAAAATGAAATGGTATTGGCACCCAAATAAACTTTTTTTTTTTTTAAGCTAGCATTCTTAGTTGGTGTTCTATCTTAGGACATATAGCCAGAGTACTCCTGAGGGACACGGGGCGTGGTGAGTTGACCAGATCAAACTAGCCTGCCATCACCCCCTGGGGGTGAGGGTGTGTTGGCAGTGAAAGTCCTGTCAAAGACAGTGCAGAACCTCCAAGTCCTCTACGAACTGAATATGATGAGCAGCCTGGAGTATCCCAATGTGATTCAGTTATTTCAGGTTGTGGAGGCCCACAGAAATATCTACATGGTGATGGAGCACACAGGTGGGGGACAGCTACTGGACCATGTCCCACAGGGTGGCATGCAGGAGAAAGAGACCCACAGACTTTTCCAGCAGATAGTATGTGCCATGACTACTGCCATGACAAGGGCATTATGCAGTGAGACCTGAAGCCAGCAAACAGCTGAATGAATACCAGAGGCCACATCAAACTTACCCACTTTGACTTTAGCATAACAGTCTCACCTGGGCAGAAACTTCATGAGTTCTGGGGCACTGTCTCATACTTTGCCCTGGAAATTATCCTGAGACAAGTGTATGAAGGGCTCTTAGTGGACAACTAGAGCCTGGGTGTCATTCTGTATTTTATGTTCACAGGGAAGTACCCATTTATGGGGCCCACCACTAAGAAGATGCTGAAACAGATCGTGTTCGGAACCTACTGCGTCCCTCCCTGTGTTTCTGTGGCAGCACAAATACTCACTTGCCAAATATTGACCCTGGACCCCAGGAAGCAGCCCACAGCCAAGCAGATCCTTCAGCATCCATGGCTGATGCAGGGTGAGCCGTATTTACCCCATGATTATGGTGAGGCCCTCCCCAAACACCCAGACCCTGAAATACTGACAGTAATGTTTGATATGGGTTATGATCTACACAAGACCTGGGCGTCTCTGGCCAAGAGAAAGTTCAGTGCAGCCATGGCTCCCTACCTCTTAGGGCAGCACCAGAAAAGCCAGGGGGCATGCAGCATATTCCAGGGAAGCCTGTTACTCCAGGGGTTAAACTTCACCCACGCCCCTTGGATCTTTCCAATTCTCTAGTCGTCCCAAAGAGGTGTCGCAGTGAGCCTGCCTTTCTCCCCTTCCCCTGGCCCTGTGATATTCTGCTGCCTGAGGAGGCCCAACAGTCAGGGCAGAGGAGCATCAGAAGGGCTAGCCAGCCTGCTATCCATTTCCTCTACTTACCTGCAAGAATCCCTACACCTGATTTTGCCTCCCTGACTGACTCTAGGCAATCCCATGCCAAGGAAAGTTCTGGAAGCGGGTGACCGGGAGGATTGCTACCTGTGTCCAATAGCTGTGCTGTTGCGTGCCATGTGTTAGCAGTAAGGTGGCTCCAATGTAAAAGGACATAAAACTGCCATATTCGTAGAGTATGGCTCCAATGAAGGAGAGAGGTGACCAGATTAAACCAGTGAACAGACAAAGGATCTGTGCTCTGTGGACCCTGACCCCTTGCATGGGCATTGGTCATGTGGCCTCTGAATAGCTGCAGAAGCTACACATAGCAACTACCTCAGGTTTCTCTGCCTAAGTTTTAGCAGAGAGCACATGTGCATCCACCTGGACATCAGGCGTCTCCTTTGCCCCCACCTGCAGAAGACATCAGAGACTTGTCTCCCTGGGACACTTCCCCTCCCCTGCTCCTCAATTCTTTCTTCTGAGATGTTTCATAATAAATTTATTTCAGACCAAAAAAAAAAGGGTGTGAATTATTATAATAAAGTTCTAAAGTGACACAAAATTATGAGAATAAAACTCATTTTCTTATTAAAGAAGAAAATTAAAAAGTTACATAAGCATATGGAAATGTATATGTTTATATGCACATGTGTCAATATAAACTGTCATTTGGAGGCCATTTTAAAATTCCACTCCGGAGTTCCACTTTGGACCTGCTGTGTGCCTGGGAACTGTGAGGCCCTCCACAGTGATTCTGACAACCAGCCGGGTCTGAACAGCCAGGTGTGAGCACAGCTGTCCTGGCTTACATATAGTGCTGGATCTCTGTGCACTTGATTTGGTACACTCATGCCTACATGTGTAGTTTCTATGAACACCCTGTGAAATGGGCTGCTGTACTTAAACTTACCCTTGTGTTTGCTCTGTAAAACAGCACCAGCTGCTTAAGAACTTCCGGAAGTCAATCTGAGGAACAGTATGTTGATGCAACAGAAATCTGTGCAGAACCTGCAAGAGCCTGGCTCTGTAGTAGGAAGGCAAGCACCAGAGGAGGTGAGAACGATCCTCTCACTGCAATTGCTTGACATCTATCTTATGGCTAATTCTGTAACACAGCAGTTCTCAAATGTGAGCAGCCCCAGATTCGCCTGCAGAACTTGTCAAATTACAGATGGCAAGTCCCCACACAGTGTCTGATTTACTTGGTCTAGGGTGGGGCCCAAGAATCTGCACTTCTAGCAAGTTCCCAAGTGATGCTGGTTGGGGACCAAACTTCCTAAGAAGAACTGCTAAAATGCTATTTGTTGTATTTATTCACTGACTGGTAAAAAGGTGAGATCCAATCACCATTCCAATCCTGAGATCTTCCTCTAGCAAAAAATAAGACTTTATTGAATACTAATTTCTCAACTAGCATTCTCTTAACTTTCTTAGGCTGATAAATATATCATATTTTACCATAAAATATATCTATGTAGACACATATACAAACACATATACATTTTTGTGTAATATATATCAAACATACATATATGTGTAAAATATACACATATATTTGTCTAAAATATATTTATATGCATATGTTTATATATTTCTATGTACATATATTACACACATATTCGTATGTGTGTATATATATACACACACACACACATATATAAATGTTTGTCCAAAATACTTTTTTGAAAGCCATGAATATAGGCATAAAGAGTAAGATTTTGAAACAGAAAAAAAAACTGAGGTTTATAAACCCTTGCAACAGGATGATAAAGTAAGTTAGCAACTTGTTTCCTCTAGGAATTTTGTTAGGTCCCCTTAATTACCATAGTGGTTAACATCAAAGGACTTCATAGAGTGGCACTGCCTCATCCATGGGGCCACATTCTAAGACCCCTACCCCCAGAGCACGCCTAGTTTCCATACATACTAAGTTTTTCTTATACATTCATACCTATAATAAAGTTTAATTTACACATCAAGCACAATGAGAGAATTAACAACAATGACCAACAATAGAATAATTATAATACTATAATAAATTTATTTAAAACTTATACATTTCTTAGTTGAGAAATCTCCATTTAATATTATCGGACCACAGTGGATTCTAGGAAACTGAAATGGAAGACAACAAAGCTGAGGATAAGAGAAGTCTACTGTTTTTATTAAAAAAAAAAAAAACTTTCAATGTAAGATGTAAAGTTTTAATGTAAGAAGAGAAATTCGCATGTAAAATGTAGGTTACTTGGAGAATTTCTTGTATCATTTCTGATTGCTGGAAGAAAAATTTAGAATATCTCTTCCTTGACCAACCCAAAGAAAATGACTTCCGAAACCAGGGAATGTCTGGAATTTGATGTCTCCTTTTCCTTACTGGTGCAGGTACCTGGCCTAGAACATACTAGGTTTCACTAAGTGCCACAGAGGTGAGTCTCCCCTTGCAAATATGCCTGTCACCCTCCACAGCATGGATAGAAGCCAGATTGGGGCCTCAAGATTCCTGAAGACCATGTGCCATGTGTTTGTCATCTTTTCAGAAAAGCACATTTGAAGAGCCCTTTAATGAGTTTCCTAGAGAAAATCTGAAGGAATCGTAATGCAACTAATCATTTCCTACCTTCCCACTGAACCTCTTATTAATTAACATGTTAATGCTCTGTTTGATTTCTTAAATTTAGTTTGAGAGACAGTAAAACAGCTATTTTCAAATTAAATTAAATTGAGTTGTGAGAAGATTTTCAACCGATATAGGGCTTTTTGTACTCCACTAATTCCAGTAACTCATTAAGGTTAAAAAAAAAAAATCAATGAGCTTGAAATGAAAGTGTTGATATTATTGTAGGCTAGATCTACTTCTGAATAACTTATTCCTTCTATGACAATGTTTTACCATGTATGTCACATTAGAAAATGCAAATTCCAGTGCTTAAAGAAAGAGAAAATTTTCCTTGGTTACCATAAATGTCACCCAACTATCTGTTTGGGGAATTAGCATAGTCATAAACTGTAAAAGTTAAGATTTTTTTCCTACTACAGTAGATATCCTTACTGTTAATAGGCTGCACTAATCCTCTGGTTTTCAAAGGTGTATTGCTCTCAATTCATTGTGCAGATTTCAGGAATAATTAATTATCTTTCACCTTCTGAGGCTTCTCATTTTAGAAAAAGTGATCTGTTTAGACTTCTACACTAATGAAATCCATTGGGAAATGTTCTATATGTTAGCCCTTAACTCCAAGGTCACTGAAAGCATTATACACCAAATGGATATCATTTATTCTTTTTCAATAAACAAAATTTAAAGACCTTTGTTTATATTGATTTGAGTCTTCTAAATTAATTTTCATCATTTTATATTGAAATTCAGGATATCTTCTCCCATTAAATTTTTCAATTAACCACTTTTAGATTAGCTTGAGTTGATCCTAGATTTCCACCACCTAGATGAATATCCCAGTCAAAATGTTGCCCTGGATGAGCAAGTGTGGCAATGCATCTCAAACTTTCAGGGGCCTATAAATCCCCTGAAGTCATGTTAACCTGCAGATTCTGATTCAGCTGGTCTGGGTGAGACCTAGATTCTGCATTTCTAATAACCATCCTGATGGTGCTGATGCCACTTTGAGTAGCAATGGTTTACATGACACTGATAAGCCCAGAGTAAGCTTGGCAAGTTGAATTACAAGTCTCACACACTTTCTGGAAACCAAAGATCTCTCCTAAGCAGAACCTTTGGAAGGGCCAAGTACTGTAGTCAAATCTCGAATATTTCTCTCTCTTTCTCCCTTCCTAAAGCACAATAAATTGCTAACGTGAAAAAATATCTTTAGTGGATTATACTGCATTCTCTTTGTATGTGTAAATTGTAAGAGATTCGTATATATTTTTTTTTCTTTATCTTAGTTTCCAAATTGGACTGAGCATGTTGAGGATACATTTTTTTGGCACTGTGGTGATTCCTTCTATCCTGTGTGACAAAGGCTCCTTAAATGTGTTTACCCTTTACCTCTTGGAGAATCTTATGAAAGCCAGCACTGGCAGACAGACTACAAGCAGGAAGGAAAAACAAACTTGATTTAACTTCCAGATAGCAGTCATGATCCATTTTTTTTCCTAAAGAACAATAATATTTTGTGCATTCTACATGAAGGAAGTGAAGCCTAGGGTATTTTTTCCTCTCCCACCTGACTCCTCTTAGTGTATCTCAATCACTTACCATCAAACTCCTTAGACGTTCTAAGTGTTCAATAGGGTGTTAGATTTTATCTTTAAGTTATTTGTGTTACTGGGAACAGACCTCTTCAAGTAAAGCCTCTCACTTTACTGGGAAATCCCTTGTATTGCCAAGTGTGGTTGTCATTCAGGGCCATGGGTCTAGTACTAGGAGAGCTTGCTGAACCCCACCTTGCCAGGAGCCACCTGCAGAACTTTCTGACTCAGCAGGTATCCCACAGCACAGAGCAGCACAGAGTTCAAATAGGAAGTTGACTCAACGAGAACTATTAGTGTAAAACTGTGCCATGCTTTTCTCTGCTTATCAGGAATGTTTCCAGTAATTATGAGGATGGGAAGCTACCAAGAAGAAATGCAGGAGTCCTAGCCTTTTGGACCTTAAAACATCCAACAGATTTAGAGGAGTATTGGCTTTTCTATGCCTCACTTAAGGACACAGATCCTACCAGCAGCAGTTAAAGATCACTTGGCCAGGGAAGTCTACTCAGGCCCTCATATCAGGGCCAGTTCTCTTTGCTATTTTATAGAACACTGTAATTGGCCTTCATGGTGATAATCACAATTGTAATTATACAATTATTTGTGCAAACATTTGTTGTTGACTGGATTCCCCATGTGACTGTAATCTTGTATGTGCCGTCACCGTCTCGTCTCTCCTAGCTGCCACTATATATGCTCAGCAGCCAGTTTAGAGGTCAGTATGCAGGTGATGCTCAATATGACAAATAAGTGGTGGGAAAAATGTTATTGTTCTCATGTTTATATAGCCAAGGTAGGCTTTAAGGGTGTCATCCCAGAGAAGGTATTCTGCATGCATGGAAGCTATTTTTTTTTAATTGATTATGACATTCTTGCATGCTGCATTCAGACTGGTCCCAGGAATTATTTTCAGTAGAGACAGCCTCTACTGGTTGTCATATATGGTGCACAAGATAAAATCTAATTGCCATTCTCACAATGAACTCTATTCAGAATGGCTTTCGCTTTGTTCACTTGATATTCTGAGATTTTTGCCTCTACCTTTGTTCATGCTGTTTCATTTATCTGAAATAGCTACTCTCCTCCAAACACACTCCATTTGTTGAAAACCTATTAATTCCTTAAGTCCTATCTAGAGCACCATCTTTTTCTGTGAAGCCTTTTGAAATCCCCTTAATTAGATGAAATCTCTGATGACTCTAACCTTACTCTACCTTACGACATTGTGATTCATATGCTCGCCTTTAACTTCTTACTAAAATGGTCTTCCTTAAAGACAGGGAAAACTTATTCGACTTCTTGCCATAACTTCGGTTATTAAATGAATATATATTGATTCCCTATTATGTGCCAGGGCCTGAGCTAAGAAAGGAGGATAAAGATAAAGAAGACCTAGCATCTGTCTTCAAAAAGCTGTTTTCTAGGGTTTAAAACAAATGCTTAAAGACATATTTGTAGAATAATGCAATAGATGCTACATGCACAGTGATAAAATGAAAAAAGAAATGATCTTCTCTGAATGGACTGAGTATGGTAAGCAAAGATACCAGTGGTTACTGACAAAGGTAAGAGGCTTAAAAGATGAGTAGAAGATTTTCCAGGCATGGAGGATGCTCAATTTCCTTCCATTTACCCATCTTATTTGAACTGATCTTTACATAGCTCATAAAACGGAAGCTGGTTAAGCAAACTCTATCTTATTTTCTTACTGTGCTTTAGTTTTCTGAATATCTGCTGCACAAAGTTTGCATGGAGTCTATACCCTAATTTTTCTATCACTAGCTGCTTTTTTTTAAAATACACTACATTTTATCTAGATCCATGCAACTTCTGACCTGACCCATTATCTATTACATGGACCCACTTTGGTTACCCTGTTCCTTGTTGTGGTAACTTTATTTCCAAAAAGAAATACCATGATAAGCTATATCAAACAGATATTGAACACTGCTAAAGTGGACCCTCTTTTACCAATGTATATAATTACATGGGTTAAGGAAACTTGCCAAGAATGAAAATCCAGTTTACTGCCACAATAAGTAAGGGTTACTGAAAACAGCAGTTCTCACCAGAGACAGAGACAATGCAGTGGGACCAGAATCCCAAGGAGAGATTTCATCAAGTGGCCCAAGGCTCAGTTTGCCTCCTTCTTGTACAAAAATACACCCAAACACCATCAAACTCTACTCCTTCTAAATGATCAAATAATTCAGAAACTGAAAGAATGCAGTTTGATAAGCTTGCAGAATGAACTTCACAATAATGCTCAGAAGACTTCTGGGTAAGACTCCAGGACTTTGCAGATTGAACCAGTACCACAAAGGGGAAATGTTGCAGGCATCCCCCAAACCATACATTGTTCCCCTAAATTTTTCCTGATCTTGTACCATTAACTTTGAAACAAAGTCAACTATCAGTGTTCTTCGTACCACAACCTCTGTATGCTAAAGTGGGAAATGGCATATGAAGACATTACCTCTTTTATTTTTAGCCAAATACCTTTCCCCAAATCTGCTTCTATGTAGCCCTTGAGTAAAGCTTTTTACCAAGAAAGGGGGTAACTGTTGCTCCTTCACCACAAAAGTGATACAGGAGCAAATTCAAAAACCCCACTTCTCACATTGGTTTCTTGTATCCACATGATTTACTGAAGCAAGAAAGACACCAAATCTGTACTTGCTGTTCTCCCAGACAATTTGTTAACAGTTTTAGTATCCATCATTTCTTGTCAGGTAAGCTCAAGGAGGTTTCCTAATCTTACCTCTCTTCACAATAGCTGTGAAGAAAGGGCAATTGTCCTCTCTTTAAAGATGAGGAAACAAGATGAATAGTTCCTGGACCAGCAAGATCAATACACAGTGGAAGCCAGACTCCAAGATGCCTGATTCTAGAAGCAGCTATGTCAGTACCACAGCAAAAGGTTGGTTTTATTTCACTTTGTTGGGGCGGGGCGGGGTGTATACTTCTGAGTGAAGGATGAGTCTGTCCACACTGCCATTTATTGGTTTAATTATACAAGGGAATCTGTGTTTCTTTCAGTCTCCTTCCCACTGGAGGGTGGGATGTGTAATCAAATTCTCTGACCTCGGGCTTCTAGCTTCTGTGGTCTTCTTTCCCTTTGACGGCCATTTTTTCTTCTTCGTTTAAGATTCTGTATCATCTATCTTTGATGGAGGCCCCTTTTCTTTCCTCTGCAGCGTGTTTTTTCCCAGCAGTCCCCCAGTTTTATTATTCGAGATTTTAGACCTTCCTTTCTTTTTTAGCTTTAAGCTGTGGGCTTTTCTCTCCCTCTTCATGGGCCCTGGTCATATGCCCATGCTGTTTCTTTCATTTACTTTTCTTTTTCATTTCCAGCCATGTATTCTTTTTCTGTTCCCTATTATTCTAGATTTCAACATCCCACCTTAATCCTTATGAACCTGCTGGAAAGATTTCCCTTCTCTAGCATTTCCAACACCAGCCTTTTATCCATGAAGAAGAAGAGAACATTGCCATGCTCGTTATAAATCTGTATTAATCACGTAGATATATTTTTCCAGGGCTTTGTATGATGTTTTAAATTTACTCCAGTGTATATCCCTCTTTGGGCCCTAACTACAATGAATTGGCACATTTGATATAATTGACATTGAAATTGACACTTAACAAGGGAAGTGAATTTATAACAAGAGACAAGAAACAGACTCACACCTGGAACCACATGGTCTCCATCAGAGACAAAAAGTGACACTTCCTGAAAAAAGCTTTTAAAAACTAGGCTAGCTTCCAGCCATTTCAAGTCAACAGATTTTCTATTTACAGTGGATCATAGTAGTTCCTAAATATAATTTTAAAAATCAGATTCTTTTCTCTCAGGTTCACAATTAGACACAAAATCCTTATCATGATTTGCCTTTGTCATTTTCAAAAAACCTGTAAACAGAATAGATAACAGGGGTTTTTACACCGAGGGTCATATCCCTCATGCTGCAGTGATTTTTAATGTAGCCTCTTCTTTTCTGTTTAGTAAAGAAACAAAAGGCAAAAAAAGTGCTTCCAAAACAGAGGGATCCGGATGAGGGGACTCAGCAATGCAATGCCTCAAAGCAACACAAGATGTCACTTTCACACAGGCCTGCACTTCCAGGGTGAGTCCACATCTGCATCCCGCACAAAATGCTACAGCAGGGAAGCATCTCGGAGATTTACAAATGTCTCAGGGGCATGAACAGGAGCTGAAAATCCTGGTTTTGTTATCAATATTTGTAGCTTTATCTTGAAAAGTATCCCCAAACTGAAAATATTCTCCTGAAGCTATAAAACCTGGTAAAATACATGGCCCTCTCAGTGCATCGCAGGCCCTGCCAATGCTTCTCTCCCTGTCCCTGACTCTGGATGAAACAGAACCCCAAAGCAAGCTCCCCTCACTTGGATAGCATGTTCTTCCCCTCTACCTCATCATTTCTGCTCCTTTAGGTAGCTTGCAAAATCTTAGTTGAGGATAGATGAGTTAAAAAAAAAAAATAGGCTCCTGTGTTTCTTTTTCTGGCTTCACTCAATTTAAGCATTTGTTTTTAAACAGAACCTGTATTTATTTTTAAAATTTTTTAAATTTATATATGTCTGTGGAATGCATTAAAATTTTTATTACATATATAGAGAACAATTTTCCATATCTCCGGTTGTATACAAAGTATATTCACACCATTCCGTGTCTTCATACCTGTACTTTTGGATAATAATGATCATCACATTTCACCATCATTTCTAACCCCATGTCCCTTCTCTTACCCTCCAAACCCTCTGCCCTATCTAGAGTTCTTCTATTCCTCTCATGACCCCCCTCCATACCCCATGAATCAGCCTCCTCATATCAAAGAAAACATTTGGCATTTGTTTTTGGGGATTGGCTAACTTCACCTAGCCTTATCTTATCTAATCTCATCCATTTACCTGTAAATGCCATGATTCTATTCTTTTAATGTTGAGTAATATTCCATTGTGTATATACGCCACATTTTTTTTATCCATTCATCTATTGAAGGGCATCTAGGTTGGTTACACAGTTTAGCTATTGTGAATTATACTGCTATAAACATTGATGTGGCTGTGTCCCTGTAGTATGCTGTTTTCAAGCCCTTTGGATATAAACTGAAGAGAGGGATAGCTGGGTCAAATGGTGGTTCCATTCCCAATTTTCCAAGAAATCTCCATACTGCTTTCCCTATTTGCTGCACCAAATTGCAGTCCCACCAGCAGTGTGTGAGTGTGTCTTTAATTTAAGCATTTTATACATTGCTTCCAGGCTGACTCTCTTGAGGCAAATCTAATGCCATTGCTCATCTGTTCTCCAAGAGCAGATTCAGCATGGAATATTAGTTTCCTATCAGTGCTATAACAAGTAGCCAAGAACAGAGTAGCTTTAGACAACAAAAGTTTTGTTTTCTGCAAATGGAAAGCCTGACTTGGATCTGGGGATCTTGGAAGAAACCATCTCCCTGATGTTTTCAGTTGCTAGAGGCCCCTTCCTTCATCTTCATCTTCCTTCCAAGTTCTCTCATGGTGCTATTTCTCTGGGTTTTCAAAGTTCTCTCTTCTAAAGGACCATTATGATTATATTAGCCTCAACCAGATAAGCCAGGATAATATCCCTGTCCTGAGTTCAGCTGATCAGCAATCTAATTCCATCTGCAACCTTAAGTCCCCTTGACCCATAACCAAACTCATTCTAAGGTTCCAGAGACTAGGACATGCACATTTTTGATGGGGAGATGTAGTTCATTATTCTACCTACTACATGTAGTGTCCAAATATAGACTGACCATGCATCCAGCAAAATTCTATGACCATCAGCAAAAAAGTAAAGGGTTTTGGTAGACAACTGATCTCTGCTACAAAGAGAGAAAGATCCAGTTCTTTCATGACTCCCCTGATGGATGCATACCTCCTAGCCACTTTTAGACTATTTGAACTATTTATCTCAGATAAAATATAGTATTCCATTTTGTTCTCTTGTACTTTAGTGAGACATCATGTTATAACTCCACCCTGAGACATGCTATTAGAGTAAATGTATGCATCAATTTTTAGACACTAGAAATGTGACGGTATGAACCAGCAAGAAAAATGTCTTAGGATAACCATATGAGTTGATGAGAAGAACATGCAAAACTAAAAGTAAATATAAATGTTTTGCTGAAGCCCAGACTTGTTTATCCAACTATATCCTTCTGGATAAGATTTTTATGTGAGGTAGGTGGAATTTCTTTTTTTTTTTTAATTTAACTGGTTGCTATTTAAGCTAAACTGATAACTGTGTGCAAAACCCAAGAGTAACATTTTTAATACCTTAGGACTTTTTAACAATGAACACATTTTACAAACGAATAGAATGTTCTAAAGTAATTATTTTTCAAGTTTCAGATAAACATAATTACAATAGTTAAGAACATAGATTTCAAAAGTGGCAGACGTAGAACAGGGTCCTGGCTCTACCATATATTAGTTGTGTTACTTTAGTCGAGTGAGTTTACCATCTGGAACCTCAATCTTCTCATCTCTAAAACTATAATTGGCAAAAAATCATGGATCCATTGTATGGATTATATTGAATAACTATCCTAAACAAACTTAATATATGGTATAGGTCCTTATGGAGACAATTACACTGTTGGTATTTCTGATGATACTGTCTCCTAGAAACAGAGAGTATTTCAAAAAAGTTAAACAACTTTTGGAAATGGATGAGCCAATTCATTATGGTTAAAATGAATTGTATTATACTAACTGAAGAAAACATAACAAGTCATGTCTTTGTTCAGGGATAAAATAAAAAAAGACATTAACAGAGGCACATATAAAAGTACATGAACCTATTATATAACTATGTTTAATGAGAAAATATGAAAAACATAAGTCAATAGAAAGATAAAAACTAAAAAAAATGACATTTTCTTTAACTGTATATTTGTGAATACAGAAAGTAATACAACGCAGAGACTAGTGCTATTGTATTCTCTGGAATGGAATATAGACATACTGGAGCATCTTCAGAGGAGAGTAACCAAAGAGTAAGGAAATTTACCATTTGTACAAATGCTACCATTTTATTAAGATAAATACCAAGAGTAGAACAGATTATCTGTAGTTTAGCTTCAGCAGAAACTTCAGTTTTCCAAGGTGATTGTACCATTTTTCATGACTTATAAATCCAATCCCATTGATTGATATATTTACATCAACCTTAAAAACTCAGATTTCTTGGGAAATAAAAATGAAAAATCTGACCATACTGTACCCTTTTGACCAAAATAACTGAAGAGAAAATCCACTAACACTTTTAGATATTGCATGGATAGTCCAAATCTTCTTAACCTTCGTCCATCACTCCTACCCAACTTAACCTTTTAGTACTGAATGACACCTGTCTGCACAGGTTTGCAAACCCTGAGTTAATGGGAGACTGGTGTGAACCCCACCACTCTGACTTGCTGATATCTGCATTTGAGAAAGAATACACATTTCCAGGTGTGTTTGTTTGTGTGTGTTTGTGTGTGTGCGTGTGTGTGTGTGTGCGTGCATGCACGCGTGTGCGCTTGGTCATAATTGCTTTTTTTGGTAAGTGACACTTAGAGACATCTGTTTTTTTCTCTTGGCTGCCTCCTCCTTCAGGTGCACCCAGCAGGTGGTGACATAAGCAGACTCAGAGCTCTTGCTATAGAAGAAGGTCCCAATAACAGTGATGGACATGGCAAATTAAGATGATGCAACCTCACAATGTCATCAGTTCGTGTTCTGTTATTTACTTAATTTAAACCTAATGACATGAAACATTGCTGCAGTGCTGGAGTTTTCTTTTCCCTTTCAAGGTGCTCCAATTCCCTGAGGAAAGAACCAAGCAGATGGAACCTCTCACGCTGCAAGCACAGAAGAGCTGTCTGGAAGTACGCTCTCTGTCCTTGACAGGAAGATTCTGTCACTTTTAATTCTCTGGCTTGTTTACTTTTCTACTACATAAGAACTGGGGCTTGTTTTTAGCAGCATTGATTAAGTTGTCATTGATTTTTAAGATAGGAAATAGAACTTTGAAATTTCCCATATGGGTTTAAAATAAGTCAGATAATAATTTCAAGAAAAAGCATTTACCATGACAATAACTGAATAGGTATGTACATTTGCAACCATTCGAGGTTCACAGAGAACATGTAGAATCTGGATGTAAATACATACATATGGGTATTAATTTTATCATTTAATCTAAATAAATACATCAATTTGTTTCCAGCTCAAAGAATGGTATCGTTCATTTATTTTTATATATGTTTGTGTTTCTTCAAAAATTGCATATGTATTTATTCTCTATCAGTAAATATAAATAGATCTTATTTTTAATAGTTAAGATGTACCAAGCTCAGCATTCTGATAATTAATTCTCACAAAACTTTTAGAGCAGATTTTCTCAAACTTGGCATAAACTGGGCTGCAGAATTCTTTGGGGAGGGACTGTTCTCTCCATTACAAGGTATGGAGTAGCGTCTCAAGCCTCTACCCCAGTAGCAATACCCCTCCCCCCAAGTTATAATAATTTAAAAAGTCTCCAGACATTGCAAATGTCCCTGAGGGAAAAATGGTCCCCAGATTGACAACCATTGCTTTAGGACAAATATTATTATATCTGTCTTGCTACAGAACTCATGTAGGACACAGAGGAAGGAAGATGAACATCTAGAATAGGGAATTAGGACTGCTCAGATTGAAAGCCCAGACTTTTTGCACTAAGTGGTAGTGTATCTGGTTGATTTTTAAAATACATGAGCAAGATTGTCAAGTTAGACATGAGGTTTTCATTCCTTCTTTCTCTTAGTATATATGAATTGAGCATCTGCTATTTGCGAACTACTATGCCAAGGCAAAAGGTGATGATAAATTTGACATACACACATCAGCTGAAAAACATAAACCTTGTCACTGGTAAATAGCTAATTTGCAATTGAAGTTAGGAATTACATGTACTCAAATGCACATAAAGGTCAAAATATACATAAATATTTATTAAAGGTTACCTTTTATGCATTCGTGTTCCATTAAAGTTTTGGCATCATTGAATACATATATTACACAAATGCAAAAATACTGCCTGTTGTAGAGTAATACAGTGAGACATAAGTGTATCCATATTTTACAAGGGCTGGCAAATCTGGCCTACTACCTGTTTGTGTAAATAAAGTTTTATTGGGTCACAACTGTGCTCATTTGTTTAAATGTTGTCTGTGGCTGTGTGCAGGCTGTTATAATAAATATGAGCAGTTGTGGCAGAGAGAGCAGAGCTTTCAAAGCCAAAATACTTACAATTTGGGCTTTAACAGAGAAAGTTTGGCAAACTTTTACATAGTATTTCAAAACGGGCATATTTTTTACAATTATCTGTAGATGTGTAAGACAGGATATTATGCTTTTTTGTATTGATGCTTTGCATGTTATATTTTTACATATATGTTCATTTGGAATAGGAGATCACTTTCTCATCTGTGGAAGACATTGAACTACTGTTCAGCTTTTCCACTATTAAATGGTTTTAACAAGAAATAATTGATTCAAATGTACTGAAGATTTATTCTGTGCCAGCCAGTCTGCCAACATTCTCATGTACATTTTACCCATTAATTATTACAACAACACTGTGAGGTAGCTGCTCAGATTTGAACTCCACATGAGGTTACTGAGTCTTATGGGGCTATGATGCTTCCTCAAGGTCACACACAATCAGAACTCAGATATGTTTGATTGCAAGTCTCAAGTCTTTATCTGCTATGCTTACTTTGTGCACAGAATAAAATCTAAATGAAAAATGTACTTGGTTTGATAATGTGTTTCAAGATCTAAGCAGATAAACTTTTTAGAATTTGTTCAGATTTTCTTTATCTTCTAATAAACTAAGAAGATCTTCTACCTGCCAAATGAAAGCATCATGATTCCTGGCTTATTCTAATAGTGAACCCCTACCCTTCACAAGATGTTTTGCTAGTTATTGAGGATACAGTAGGTTTAAAAGGCATGATCCTTAACCTCAGCAAACTTTCCTTGTGGGAAGATCCTTGACCTTACTAAGCTCTTTCACTCTGGGGAAACAAAACAAAGGAAGAGAAAGATGGCAATATAGAATGAGGAAATGACCCAATGCAGATATCTGGCATGAATTAAAGGAGGAGGAACACATCAAAAAGGCATTTTTGAGCCAAAACTTGATAAATGACTAGCAATTGACCGGATGGCAACTTGGACACCAGCAATGTTGTGCTTACAACTGCCTCTGGATACAGAACTGCTTTTATACAATTCTTGACTCTGCAAGTGTGTGCTTTAGTTGGGCGATACAAGACAGAAAACATAAAATATCCTCTAACAATACAAGACATTGTGTAAAGTAAGTGCTAAATTATGTGGAACAGCATAAAAATGCAATAGACAGCAGGAACAGAAGGTAATGCAGGGAGCCAGGGAGAAGGTGGGAAGTTGAAACTTTACAGATTAGTAGAACCCAGCTAAATGAGGGTGGGAGATGGAGAATTTTCAAAAAGCCAGCTGAAGCAGGGATATGTCCAGAAGCTCTGAACTCCTAAAGAAATTGGCTTCAATAAATACAAAAGTGTAAAGTGGGAGAGAAAATCCTATTGATATCTTGGGTTTTGAGAAATAAGTGGAAGAATATATTCATCCAGTAGTGATTTATGAAGAGCATAGTATTAACACCTACTAGCAATATTTCAGTCAACCAAGGATGACATGCAGAACAGTGGTCCCATGAGATTATACCACGGCTAAAGCTTCCCATCACCTACTAAGTTGGAACCATGATCTTTGTAGTGCAATGTGTTTCTCACCCATTTTCAGGGTTGTTGATATAAACAAACCTACTGGGCTGCCAGTCATATAAAGTATGGCATATAAAATTATTCATAGTGCATACAATTTGATGATAATGTAATTATCACTGGTTTATGTTCTTGGTATACTGTACGTTTATCATTATTTTAGAGTATGTTCCTACTTATTAAAAAAAGTTCTACTGTTAACCAGTATGCTGTGTCACACAGGCAAGATACTTACATATGTCATCTTTACCTCTTGATTATATCAAGAGGCTACCTTGATGAATTGACCCAGACCATCTAGGTTTGACTGTGATGTTTGTATGACTAGGAAATTTTGCCTTTTTTTTTTCAGAATGATGGGTACTTGTTATTAAGTGGCACATGGTGGTATAACAATCTAAGGTTTAAAAAAACTAGAAAAATAATCACATGCATTGAGCAATTCCTCACTCCAGAAAAAAAAATAAAAAAAATACTAATCAGTACTGAATTTGATACCTAAATAACTAGAAAAAATTCATGAAATTTGTGTCAAATTGAAATGAACAGGCTACGGTGCTTTAAATGAATTTATATATTAAGGTAAATTACTCAGATTTATTATTTAATAAGTGACCAATTTCCTTACCATGTATTTGACACTGTATAAATAAATACAAACATCTCTGACTAACCACCTTCCTAGCAACCAGTCTAATGCGGAGGCAAGTTAGATATATGAGGCCTCATATTTAACAACTAGATCTGAATTCCAAATCAGAAGTATGCATTTAGGACAGCTAATCATAGAGGAAACTGGCGTAAATTTAGAGGAAGCCAGAGGAGTCGTGTCTGGAACAGCAACACTGAAAAAGAAAGCTGAAAAATACACCTGATTCTTAGGCCAGAAGGAGGCAAGTGATTTGGTGGAACAAGGAAGGAGGGAAAATAGAAAATTCCAGAGGACAATGAATTTATTTGATGTATTCTCATATATTCAGACTGGTTGTTAATGGTTTTGATTTCCTATTGCTGAAGTAAATTTTTAATTTTACAAAGAGCACATAGTTTTCTTTATTATTTGGATGCAAAATATGGACATTTGTGGTAAGTGGGATATAGTTTGGAAATGCTAGTCCATTTTTAAAAAATGTATGTTTGTTTTCCTGAAAGTACCACTTGCACACATTTTCCTTTCCACCTAGACAAAAGAAAAGATGACCTATAAGTCCCATGTCATGGGTGGAAATAGAATGAGTCTTTAAAATTGAACACACATTGTTAGGATCAAATAATCACTTTTATATTGATTAATACAACTATTAGTAAACCTTTCCTTTTCTCCTTCAGTGTCCTTTTATATTTTCATTTTTGTAAACCTGTTTATTTTGACTTAATGCCAATTTTAGAAATCCTAATAATTATTAAAATTGTTTTTGATTCATAAATATTTTACCTGCTTCTTTTAATGTAGGCTTTATATACTTTTTAAAATCTTCTATCCTGAACCCAAACAGCTATCTCAATCAATTTGAAAATCAAATATATACTGAATGCAGACTTGGTGCAAAGCATTATTCCAGGAATTACTGTAGGGGACATCACCCAAAGTCTAGTTGGGACTTTTAAATCTAGTTGGGAAGGCTAAACCTAAATATCATGTAAGTGTGTATATATGTATATGTTGAGAGCCACAGCCAAAGGGGCCCCAGCAAACTTCCAGCTGCCGGCTGATGATTGGCTCACAGCGGCCCCCTGCCCTTCAGACTGCCAGCTGATGATTGGCTCACAGCGGCCCCAGCAACATCTAGCTGATTGGCTCCTCCACGGAGCTGCTCATTGGGGGACTTCTTCGGCTCCGCTCACGCAACCCAGCCAATCGGCCTCAAGAGCAGGAGGATTGTGGGAGGTTGAGAGGCTGGTGTGGGGGGAGAGGCTTGTGGAAGCCCGTGGTGGCAGTTGGGCTCTGAAGGTTTTTTCCCTGAGGAGCTGTATTGCTTGGCGTTTGTAGTTCTAAAAATAAAGTTAGTTTCTTTTGACAAGTGGCTCCGGAATTGTGCCCAGGCAGACTGCGGCATGTATACACACACACACACACACACACACACACACACACACAAATGCCCTAAACATTAATGTCATATTGTAATTTAAAATGAATTTAGGGCTGGGGATGTGGCTCAAGTGGTAGCCTGCTCGTCTGGCATGCATGCGGCCTGGGTTCAATTCTCAGCACCACATATAAACAAAGATGTTGTGTCCACTGAAAACTAAAAAATAAATATTAAAATTCTCTCTCTCTCTCTCTTTAAAAAAATAAAATAAAAAATATAATGAATTTAGAAAGATGTTTACCTGGGGGAGATGGGGGTCTGTAGTGCTCAATGTGGCAGGCTTCACAAAAAAGGAAACTCTACATTGGATCTTGAACTGGATAAGAAGGTGAGACAAGAAATCTATTAAATGAGTAACCAAGATTTGAAGCCATGTCTAGTAGATTTCCAAGTTGGCATTGCCATCTCTTGTGCTATATTTTCTCCCTAACAGCACTATTTAATATTATGGTCATTTTTCTTTTTTATAATTGGAATATGCTTGTCTTGTTTGTTTTTCAGGCATTTTTTTAATTTTTTATATTTTTTTTGCATTGAACACTGAGACCTTAAGGAGTGTCCAGGAACTACAAGTTAACATACTCTGAGGCTCTCCTAGTTTGGCTCTTTTCATTGCTCTAGGCTTCATTTTCATGAGAACATTTCTTCCCAGGGACATTAAGATTTGACTCTCATAATCAGGTCACCCTGTGGTTTGCTTGTTTTATGTAAGGTTTTTAGTCAAAGTGAGTTAACTCACAGAATAACACCCTGTGCTTGAGCTTATTAATGGACTTCATTTTAAGGAAGATTATTTTACAGGAGAGTGTGGTAATTTTAGATTACTGATTATTAACATTTTTTTTCCTTAAAGGTGAGTAGATTACAATTTCTCCCAATTTGTGATCTTCTTGAGAAGGCGGCTACACACATGCAGTCTAGAGTTCATTTAAGGAATAGTGAGAGATAAATTAACTTAAAAAAAGTAAATTGAGGCTATTATATGTGTGCTTAATTGACAGGTTAAGGCAATGAAGGAAGACAGAAAGAGAAAGCAGGAGAGAGGGAGGCAGAATGTGTACACCTCACGGGAAACTCACTATTCCTTTAGGGATTTGTGAAAGGATATTTAAAAATCAATGATTTATCATGCAAATGTAAGAAGGGACATCAATAGAAAATATGATACTTTACAAAGTCAATTCTGCATACAGTGACAATGATCATAAGTGAAAGAGAATTAATCTAAAAAGTAGATTTTAAGAGCATGTGATTTTCTTTGTTGTATATTAAATATAGACTATTGAATAGCAATCTGTCTCTAATAAATGTGAGCTTCTAAGAAGAGGTCAGGTAAGTAAAAATGAGGGAAAAGAGTAAAGAACAAAACATGAGACCTACATAAAAATAAATCATTAGTGGTTGCTTGAGCATTGTGGAATATTAGAGGGAATGCCATTAATGATTAAAACCAGGAACAAAATGCTATTATGATCATCTTTCAATTGTTCATGTCAATAAATGATAGTTATAACAATCAAAATTTAATCGGTGCTTAATAACAGATTATTACTAATGCTTAGATTTTTAATATGATTTTTAACACGCTGAATATTTTAATGCTGTGCTCCATCCCCATTAGGGACAAAACTATTGGTGACAGAATGACACTTGATTAAACAGTTCCCTAATTGGTTACTGTTCTTTAACTGTAATTCAGATGAAAATACCCATTGTCTTTATATTTACATGGTGATCCATGTTAAAATAGATGAAAACAAAATTTGAACAAATATTTACAAGATATTAGGGTCTATTTTCAACCTATCTACTACTTCGTCAATTCTCACAATATTCTGACAACATCTCTATTGATAATTTTATAGTTAGGAAATGTGAGTCTTTGAAAGTTTAACATTTTTCAAGTAACCAAAATGGTAAGTCATTGAGCTAGAATTTGAAGCAAGATCCCTCGAATTAAAATTTTAAAATCGGGGCTGGGATCATAGTTCAGTGTTAAGAGTGCTTGACTAGAAAGTGTGAGGCACTCGATTTGATTCTCAGCAACACATGAAAAATTAATTAATTAATTAATTAATTAAAGGTATTGTGTCCACCTACAACTAAAAAAAATATTTAAAAACAACTTTAAATTTAACCACCAAGTTATACTACCATTGATAGGAATGAACACAAATATGTTTTACCTGTATAAGCAACAGTAACTGGATTAGAGATCCTCAGGGAATCATTTACTGAGCTATTCATTTATTCTCTCTAAACTTCATGTTATTTAACTATAATAGAGCATTCATATTAGTGCCAACAACCTCTTAGAGCTGAGGCAATAATTCAATAATATAATGCTTAGAGATGGTTTAATAATTTAATTCTATTATGTATGACCCTTGGTAAATGTGCATTAAAACAGTTTCCATTATTATTCCTAGATTCATACATCAACATTTTAAAAAATCAGACATCTTATATTTGTGTAGCATAGTAGAACTTTCCAAGTGTTTTTATATGAGATATATATATATATACCTTTGTTATTTAACATCCATTATTTTAAATATAACGAACTGAACTTAACATCCATGATTTAAAGCTTAGGAATGACATGTGAATTTCAGGTGCTGCTACTCTGCTTGCATTGAAAAATTTTAAATTGCAGAATGCACATTTTCTTTTCTTTCTTTCCTTCTTTCTTTTTTTGCAATGCTGGCTAGGTTTGAGATTTTATTCTAAGGACTTTGCTACTTGATTTACTGCATTTATTCACTTGAAATAATTGGCTTTCTTTGTAAAATTCTGTAGAACCAGCAATCTCTCTGCTTCTGTTCCAACAACTAAATATATTTCTGATCTAGTGTCATAGGTACTTTTCCCCCATCAAGAGTTTATATACCTCTCATGTTTTGCTTATGCTCTTCTTTACTGATTTAGGAAGATGTGACTACATTATCAAAAACAGGAAACAGAATTTGATTGTTTCTGGAGATGAATGGTGTTCTATAAGCATTCTCTGAATATCTGTGATTTTACCTTGCTCGCAGCAGATTATCAATAAACTTTTGCTAAAGTTATCTAACAGAATATGAGTAACAAAAAGCTTGTTATAAAAGCATAGCAAAAAAATTGTGCACCATGATCAAGTAGGATTTATCCCTGGGATGCAAGGCTGGTTCAATATACAGAAATCAATAAATGCTATTCACCACATCAACAGACTCAAAGATAAGAACCATATGATCATCTCGATAGATGCAGAAAAAGCATTCGACAAAGTACAGCATCCCTTTATGTTCAAAACACTAGAGAAACTAGGGATAACAGGAACTTACCTCAACATGGTAAAAGCTATATATGCTAAACCTCAGGCTAGCATCATCCTAAATGGAGAAAAACTGAAGGCATTCCCTCTAAAATCTGGAACATGACAGGGATGCCCTCTATCACCACTTCTATTCAATTTAGATCCTGAAATACTAGCCAGAGAAATTAGACAGACAAAAGAAATTAAAGGCATAAAAATAGGAAAAGAAGAACTTAAATTATCACTATTTGTGGGTGACATGATAATATATTTAACAGACCCAAAAGGGTCTACAAAGAAACTGCTAGAGTTAATAAATGAATTCAGCAAAGTGGCAGGATATAAAATCAACACACATAAATCAAAGGCATTCCTGTATATCAGCAACAAAACTTCTAAAATGGAAATGAGGAAAAGCACTCCAGTCACAATATCCTCAAAGAAAATAAGATACTTGGGAATCAACCTAACAAAAGAGGTGAAAGATTTATAAAATGAAAACTACAGAACCCTAAAGAGAGAGAGAGAAGATGATCTTAGAAGATGAAAAAATGTACCCTGTTCATGGATAGGCAGAACCAACATCATCAAAATGGTGATATTACCAAAAGTTTTCTATAGGTTTAATGCAATGCCAATCAAAATCACAATGGAATTTCTTGTAGAAATAGATAAAGCAATCATGAAATTCATAGGGAAAAACAAAAGACCCAGAATAGCAAAAGCAGTTCTAAGCAGGAAGTGTGAATCTGTAGGTATAGTAATATCAGATTTCAAACTGTACTACAGAGCAATAGTAACAAAAACAGCATGGTACTGGTACCAAAACAGGCAGGTGGACCAATGGTACAGAATAGAGGACACAGAGACCAATCCACAAAATTAAAACTTTCTTATATTTGATAAAGGGGCTAAAAGCATGCAATGGAGGAAGGATAGCATCTTCAACAAATGGTGCTGGGAAAACTGGAAATCCATATGCAACAAAATGAAACTGAATCCCTTCTTCTCGACATGCACAAAAGTTAATTCAAAATGGATCAAGGAGCTAGATATCAAATCAGAGACTCTGTACCTGATAGAAGAAAAAGTTGGCTATGATCTACATACTGTGGGGTCGGGCTCCAAATTCCTTAATAGGACGCCCATAGCCCAAGAGTTAATAACAAGTATCAACAAATGGGACTTACTTAAACTAAAAAGTTTTTTCTCAGCAAGAGAAACAATAAGAGAGGTAAATAGGGAGCCTACATCCTGGGAACAAATTTTTACTCCTCACACTTCAGATAGAGCCCTAATATCCAGAATATACAAAGAACTCAAAAAATTAAACAATAAGATAACAAATAACCCAATCAACAAATGGGCCAAGGACCCAAACAGACACTTCACAGAGGAGGACATACAATCAATCAACAAGTACATGAAAAAATGCTCACCATCTCTAGCAGTCAGAGAAATGCAAATCAAAACCACCCTAAGATACCATCTCACTCCTGTAAGATTGGCAGCCATTATGAAATCAAACAACAACAAGTATTGGTGAGGATGTGGGGAAAAGGGTACACTTGTACTTTGCTGGTGGGACTGCAAATTGGTGAGGCCAATTTGGAAAGCAGTATGGAGATTCCTGGGAAAGCTGGGAATGGATCCACCATTTGACCCAGCTACTGCCCTTCTCGGACTATTCCCTGAGGATCTTAAAAGAGCATACTATAGTGATACTGCCACATCAGTGATCATAGTGGCACAATCCACAATAGCTAGACTGTGGAACCAACCTAGATGCCCTTCAATAGGTGAATGGATTAAAAAAAATGTGGCATCTATACACAATGGAGTATTATGAAGCACTAAAAAATGACAAAATCATAGAATTTGCAGGGAAATGGATGGCATTAGAGCAGATTGTGCTAAGCGAAGCTAGCCAATCCTTAAAAAACAAATGCCAAATGTCTTCTTTGATATAAAGAGAGCAACTAAGAACAGAACAGGGAGGAAGAGCATGAGGAAAAGATTAACATTCAACAGAGATGAGTGGGGGGAAAGAAAGGGAGAGAGAAGGGAAAGCATATGGAAATGGTAGGAGACCCTCAATGTTACACAACATTACATATAAGAGGTTGTGAGGGGAAAGTGGGGGGACAAGGGAGAGAATTGAACAACAGCAGATGAGGTAGAGAGGGAAGATAGGAGGGGAGGGGAGGGGGGATAGTAGGGGATAGGAAAGGTAGCAGAATACAACAGTCACTAATATGCCATTATGTAAAAATGTGAGTGTGTAACTGATGTGATTCTGCAATTTGTATTTGGGGTAAAAATGGGAGTTCATAACCCAATTGAGTCAAATGTATGAAAGATGATATATCATGAGCTTTGTAATGTTTTGAACAACCATTAAAAAAAGCTTGTTATATAAAACAATATTCACAATATCAAGCAACTTGCACTTTTTTTGGTTAAAATTCTTTTTAAAGGAGTATAATAGCAAATGCCTATGGACCTACTATTTCCATGTTCTTACTTTTCCTCATTCTCAAAATTCATCACATTTAAGCTGGGCACAGTGGTACACACCTATAATCCCAGCTTCTTGGGAGGCTGAGACAGGAGGATCGCAAATTCCATACCAATCGCACCAACTTAGTAGACCCTGTCTCAAAATAAATATTAAAAAGGTCTGTGGATATAACTCAGTGGGTTCAATTCTAGAATGAAAAAAAGTCATTTCCATGAGATTGTACATATCTTTGCAATTCAAGATTGTGTGCTTAATACATTTATATAAATACATATACACATACTATATAAATACATATACACATACTCAATATACAATATTGAATTAAAGACTTTATTATCAATGTGAAATGTTTTATGTTACAGCTATTATTATTTCAATCAACTTTATTTTTTAAATTTATTTATTTATAATATTTTTTGTAGTTGTAGATGGACAGAATGCCTTGATTTTGTTTATTTTTATGCAATGCTAAGGATCAAACCCAGTGCCTCATACGTGCTAGGCAAGTGCTCTGCCACTGAGCTACTACATCAGCCCTCTTTAACTTTATTTTTGAGATTAGGCATGATCTTGAACTTGAGACATAGTTCAATCTAGCTGTTGAATAGTGTATCACAGTATAGTATGATATGAATAGTACAGATATCACCTTCTGTTTATCTGTGGCTCCATAACAGAAACAAAATAAAATGAGCAATAACAATGTTGAGTCATGTACTCTTGGGCATGTTTCCTTGCTCATATAAGACACATCTCCATGATACATAACTGCAAGTGGAATGGAGTAAAGGTGAAGGTGTTTTCCGCTCTGTTGATGCCAGACACCACTTTAGTCACACCTATATTCATACAGTCAGAAAATTCAAGCTGCTGTTCCTGTGAAAGACAGCTAGACTGTTTCCACTTCACTGATGTGATGGTGGTCCCATGATGTGTTACTGCCACGACCAACTAGCTGCCCTCCTGCACCACCCTCCCCTACATACTGCTCCCACACAGCAGCCCAGTGGATCCTTTTGAAGCCTAATTCAGATCCTTTCTCTTTCCTAATTCAAATCCTACTAGGGTCCCCAGTTTGTACAGTGTAAAGGACAAAGACCTTGCAATGATTTACCAGTTGCAGCCACAGTCAGAGCAGTTCTGTTTTCCTTTCTATTTTTACTTGCTTTAGAGAGAATGGAGAACTTCTCTGCACCCACATCACCATTCCTGGGGACTTTGGTCAGGACTGTGGTATTTGGGGGTTCCTGTTTGATATGGGTTTGGATTCCCTGTGGCCCTCAGCCCCAGTAAGCAGGTACTGATTTTGTCTTCCCCGCCTCTGCCCAAGAGAGAAACTAAACTCAAAACCCAGTTAGCTTAGATTAGCAGATGCTGCTAGGAAAAGGCAGTTATGTGCTTCTGTGATCCCTCTTCTCTTCTGGGTCCCTGCTCCCTTTCACTCTATAGATTCATTAACATCAATCCTGTCAAGGCCTAACCTCTTAAAAGATTTTTCTTTTTTAAAACTTTATTCTAGGGGTCCCTGTGCCCTTGGTAACTACACTTGCTTTATAAAGACAGGAAAACTCATATAAACATGTCTCTTACCATTAAAGAAATATAATATACCCACAGTATTGTTAACTACCACAGACTGTTGATTTTCTGTTGCTCCAGAAGATCAAGGGCTCTTTTGACGATATTTAATAGCAAAAGCGATAAACTCTGCTTCGATTCAATATCATCAGGTACTGAATTGGATGTTCTGCTCATTAAATTATTAGCCTTTTAATTGTGATTTGAGTAGTTCTCAATGTTTCAGAAGTTTGTCAGATATGAAAATGCTATGTACTTATTATGTTAGCACTGAATTTTATTATACTAGCACTCAACATTAGGAAAAAAAATAGAGAATTATGTTATTTCTGTACTTTCTTTGACAATGTGAATACGTAGAGGAAACTTGCCAGTAACCTACTGTATCTTCCATAATTCCTTTATGTATGCTTACATATAGTTTTTATAAAATTGTTGCATAGAACTATCCTTCATTTTACTTTTTTATTTCACTTTAAGTGGTTATCATGGTAAATGCATTGATTTAATTTTTCTTCAAAGTGGAAAAAATATATTTTCATTGAGGCTTTAGAATAAGATATATGTTGGCAAAAAGGAAAACTGACATCCACAGATAGAATTACAATTTAAAATCTCTTTTATAACTTCTTTGATGATAAAATTATTATTTTCTTCTCAGAAACTACTAAAAAATGTATGTATCATCTAATTTTGTCTAATAAAAATGCAAGGGTAATATTTGTATGTTTGTGCTTATTTATAACATTTTAATAATTTAGTATTATGACAAAGTCCAATTAATTAAATTCTGTATTGTCATTTTTTCCTATAAAAATAATTTTGCAAAACACAGTCAATTAGATAAAGGTTTATATATATATCTTAAAGTAAAATCCCAGTATTTCATATTCCTATGTGAAATAATCATTATAAGGCTTTACTATAACATAGTAATTAATGAGAAAAATCATTCTACTCTCTCACCTCTGGAAATGATTACAGTGAGAATTTAAGTCCACACTGTTCAGCATGGTGGCCCTGAGTCACTTGTGAAATTTGCAATGGGGTTGGTTCAATTTGAGAACTGTTGTAAGAATAAAATATATACTGTATTTCAATGACTTAGTAGTATAAAAAGGGAAATAAAATATGTTCTTAATCATGCCATATTGATTTCATGTTGAAAATAAACATTTTGATACATTGGGCAAAAAAAATATGCTATCAAAATTAATTTTATCTGTTTTTTTTTTTTACTTTTGCAATGTAGTCACTAGAAAATTGAAACGTAAATTTGTGGTTCTCCCTGTTATTTTTGGACAGTTCCAGTACAATTCTGTTCTGTTATGCTTTATTTCTTTGTATTAAAATAATTCTTGTCTTTGAAAAATATAGATGCAAAGTGGAGGGCTGGGGTTGTGGCTCAGTGGTGGAGCGCTTGCCTTGCATGTGTGAGGCACTGGGTTCAATCCTCAGCACCACATAAAAGAAATAAAGGTACTGCATTTATCTACAACTAAAAGAAAATTGTGTGTGTGTGTGTGTGTGTGTGTGTGTGTGTGTGTGTGTGTGTGTGTATGGAGAGAGAGAGAGAGAGAGAGAGATGCAAAGTGGACAAAGAAAGAAGTGACTCTCTAGGACAATATGCATACCTAGATGTGGCTACATGGGGCACTTTTCCAGATACCCATGGAACTCACTGTGGATCGGGAAAGTAGAAGCATGCAGAGCTGATGAAAATAATTACACTTTTCTTTCATTTTCTTCCATGTGTGATTCCTGGGTGATCCTCAGGAACCAGCCAGTAGAACATACATACAGAGGTTATGCAAGTGGAAATTTCTGCACTTCTTTTTTTTTATGCAAAAAACATTAAAACAAAACAAAACAACAACAACAAACAAAACTGAAGCATTCATTTATAACCCAAATGGGTTCTAGGTCATGTATAAAAGTGTGGATTCAAAGGTTGTCTTTGTCTACTATGGATGCTATAATAAAATACTTTAAGCCAGGTAATTTATTAACAATCAAAATTTATTGCTTACAGTTCTGGAGGCTGGGACACTTACTACCAAGGCTCCAGCTGATTCAGGATGTGGTGAAAGCCAAATTCATGTAGTAGGTCTAACTGTGTCCTCACGTGAGAAGGGCAAAAGGTTTCTCCCTAAGCCTCTTTTTTACTGGACTGACACCATTTCTGAGGTCAGAGCCTCTAAGAGCCCCCACCCCTGAATAATACCACATTGAGGAATAAGTTTCAACATACAATTTCTGGACCAGAACATAGCATTCCACCTCTAGCCTTCCCAAATTCACGTATTCCTAACATGCAAAATGAAGCCATCCCATTCCAATACCTCCAAAGTCTTAACCTGTGCTAACATCAAGTTTAAGATTAAAGTCTTATCTAAATACCATCTATATTGGATAAGGGGGCGACTCAAGGTGTAATTCATATTGAGGCAAATTTCTTTCCAACTGTAAATCTGGGAAATCAAATAAGTTATGTGCTTCCAAATACAGTATAAGATAGGCACAGGATAAATTCCCATTACAAAAGGAAGAAACAGTGAAGAAGAAAAGGGTAACAGATCCCAAATAAGCACCAAATCCAACAGTGTAAACAACATTAAATTTTAATGCTTAAGAATAATCTTTGATTCATTTGCTTCACTTGAAACACACATAGATGAGGGTTGGGCCTTCAAGATGACCCCCAAGGCAGATTGGTGACAATTGGCTTTGCACAGCCCACACAGCCTTTCTCGTGCCCTGGGGAGTCCCAACCCTGTGATTCTCCCATGCTTGAGTTGTACACTGGTGACTGTAACCAGTCTGGTATCGTGGGGATATTCCAATCCCCACTTCTCTGCTAAACCTTGCTTTAGTGGAGGGGTTTTTCTGGTCTTTCCCCTATAACAGTTTTTTTTTTTTTTTGCCTAAACCCCAAGACTGTCAGACCCATTCTTTGAAATCTAGGTGGATGTAGCCAGACTCCCACAGCTTGTGTACTCTGCAGCCCATTAAATATGGCTTCATTTGTATACAGCCAAGGTTGATCCCCTGTACCCTCCAGTGGGGCAGCCTGAGCTGCTCCTGGGCCTTCTTGAGCCACAGTGGGGTAGTGAAGGAATCGGGCACCAGAATGCAGAAAAGATGCGTTTGAAATCACTGTGCTCCTGTTGCCCTGGGATGGGAGGGCCTGAAAAGAATTCGGGTCATTCTTCTTTTATCTGGATGAATGGTACCTGGCTTCTTTCTAGCCACACCAATCTGCCTGTTGCAGGTTGGCTGGGCCACACCTTTGTTCTCATGCCAACACACTTCTTCATTCCCTACAACATGGCCAGGATTGTCCAAATCTTTTCATAGTCCTTAATTTCAATTAAATATTTTATTTTGTTTCTCCCTTCTTACATTTTACTATAAACTGAAAAAAATAACCATGATATGTTCCCAGCACTTCATTTGGATATTTCTTCTACCAAATATCTCATTTCATCATTACTAAGTTCCTCCTACAAAATATTAGAACGCAAACACAATTCATTCAAATTCTTTGATACTTTATAGTGAAGAAGAGGGTCTTTCCTCCAGTATCCAATAATATGTTCCTTATTTCTGTGTGAGACCTCATCAGAATAGTTTTCACCGCCTGTATTTCTAATGACATTCTGATCCCACCCACTTATGTCATCTCTAAGGAGCCTTACCAGAATCACCTTTAATGTCCCATTCACTGTGATGTAGGGAGGTTTTTCCAGTAGTACACCTCCAAACTCTACAAGCCTCTACTCATTACCCCGTTCCAAAACCACTTGTACAGTTTTAAGAATTCATTGCAGCCATTGCAGTAACCTACATATTGGTACCAATTGGTCTTTGTTTGGACTGCTCTAACAAAATACCTTAGGCTATGTAATAATAAACAAAAGAAATACACTGCTCACTGATGGCTAGCAAGTCCAAGATTAGGATGTCAGCAGGTTTGGTATTTTGTAAAAGCCTGTTCCACAAGGATAGTACCTTCTATCTATGTTCTCAAGTAACAAAAAGGCCAAAGGACTTCCTCAAGCCTCTGTAATAAGGGCACTAACCCCATTAACTAATTACCTAAACAATTTCCCTGTAATACTATCACATTGGAGATTAAGTTTCAATTTATTGCCGCAGTCCAGCTGCAGCAAAATAACCCCAGGGGTGGGGGGTTGGGGGGGGTGAGGAACAACTTGTGTACATTGATACAGCAGGAGTGGGAGCCCTTTAGTGTAGGACAGGAGGGGTATATATACATTCCACACAGCTTATCTTAATTAACATAAACTAGATACATCAGTCAACCAATAAGGAATCTCCACACTTAATGGCTCATTGACGTTACTTCACAAACCACTCCCCCTGACAAAATGCCAGGTGCCATCTTGACTTGTTTACAAACCCTAACAATTTATGAATTTCAGAAGACAATCATTCAGAACAAAGCAAAGTTGTTCACAAAGATATCAGCAGAGTTCCTACTGTATCAAAGTAAGATTCCAAATAAGTTTAATTCAGTGTACATTATCATATAGCTGTTTTATAAATTTTGAAAATTAACTATCCAAGCTCTAGATATAAAATCTTCTCAGAACACAGAATATTTAGTATATTTAGTTTTCCTTGTTTCCAGCTATGTTAAATAATAGATATGCCCCTGTTGTTCAGAATATTTAAAATTTGGCTTTGTGTAGAAGTGTCATGGTTTATAAAAAAACGATCACATTTCATAATTCAAGTATTTGAATTTTTGGCTTTAACTGGTTAGATAAACCTTTTCTATGTTGATTACTTTCCTGAACCACTAATCTTCAGCTTTAATGCTGTGGTTATAATTTAAAGTGTTCTCTACTGTACATTCATAAAGAAATTCACCAAGAATATAAATTATAGACACAAAAGAGGTCTTATGTAACAGTCAAGTATCCTCATCTAGAGATACTCCCAGGGAATTTTCAAAGATTAAAAAGGATTTCATTTCAAGATTTTTGTTGTTGTTGTTGTTGTTGTTGTTATAGCACTTATCTGAGTGGTAGTATAAGTTCTCGGTATCAAATGAAAGTTGAACACTGCAGAAAACATGTGTCATTTGTCATTCCTAACAGCAAAATGTCTCTGGACACAGTCTGTCATTTTCACCTATGATATCCTTGACCATATTAAATTTTGTCATTTTAAATACCAAGAAAATCATGCAGCCCTAAGTGCCGATTCACCCCCTTTCACCCATGGCTTATTCTAAATGTCCTTGATCATCCTGAAGTTACCTGCTGAAGGAATGACTTGCAGATAGACAACTTTGGCATGTGATTCTCTATATTCATCCCAAGTTGATTGGACCAGGAGTAGATGTGATATAAGGGCAGTGGCTCATGTTTTAACATCATTCCAAACTACGTTGAGTCCATCAACTTTACCAGCCTTGGAATCTGAACTAAAAATTCTGAGAGAATTACTGAGACTTTAAGGGGACAATGAACCTGGAAAGGTGAGCAAAAGTGAGCCCAGAGATGGGGGTGAGCATTTGGAAGATTTGTTGAGTGAAGAGACCAGATGAAAAGAGAGGGAAAGATCTCATGAAAGAAACATCCAATGAGCTGGGTCAAATCTCTAATATTTTTTCTTCTTTTACACTTAAAATCAAAATCTCAGAACTGAAATATGCATGCCTCCTTATAGTGCTCATTAATGAACTGTTGTGGGACAAACATTTTGGACTTGGCCATGACTTTTTTCACCTATGAGTTGGTCTGCAAGTCTATGTAATGGGTCAATAATACTGCTGTCAGAGGATTTCAGTGAGAATCAAATTAAATAAAGTAGGCAAAATATATTTTGACTGATGGGTTAAAAAGTTTTCAGACTATTTTAATATTCAATTCTCAATAATTTTGATTAATGCTTTGCTTTTCACAGGACACATTTTGTCATAACTCTTAAACTGAAAGGTAGATAATTTCTGAGTACTGAGAATGTGTCACGTACTATATAGAAACAAACCACCAAATTTTAAAATAGTGAATTTTTAAAGAAAACTAGATTTTGCTAAAATTCTCTCTTTTCTTAATTCCAATGAGGCAGAACAACTGAAATCCTCTAATTCTGTAAACAAATTTCAGCTATGAAATAAGAAGCAGTACTAAGTAGAGGTATAAACTCTCCATACCAGCTCTCTCAGCAACTGACTTTTGATTATGTTTGAAAATCAGTAATTTTTTATCAAAAATTATATAACCATACAATATGACAACCAGAAATTTGACTTACACTAGACAGTTATTTCTCATGTTTTCATAGTTCTATGGGTAAAAATAAGTACATTAATAAATAATTTAAGTCAAGATTTATTGATATCCAAAATAGTTCTTGACTGAAGGAGTGGATGTTAAGCCTGTATTTATCAACATCCTTGAAACACTCTTACGAAAGAACATCACAGGAATAAAGCATAGAACAAAACTGGAGCTTTGACTAGAGCCACAGAACGTGATTCAGCTGGACCTTAAGATGAAACCATCATGAAAACTCAGAGGACAAAATTAGTTTGTCTGTGGCTGTTGAGGATAAACATCCTGGATGCCCATAGATTCAGAGAAGTTCTGCTTCTACTAAATGAAATCCAATGGTCCTTTGTCAGTTAGCACAAGAAATTCTAGGAGAGATTAGGAATGGGTACCAACAGTAAAGAAGGAAATAACTGGTTAGATCTTCACCTTCTCCCACTTCATGCCTGGTCCAGCAAGGATTCATGAACATATACTGTATTAAATAAAATTGATGTGGATTAAATACAATGAAACAGTATTTAAGATAGAATCTCACTTGCACCTCTTTTGTTGTTTCCAAGATGCTGAATAATGTAGACAGATGGACAAACAAAGACAAATGAGTTTATTCTTAAGTATATTATGAGAGTAACTTTCAATAGACTACTCTCATTAAGAAGGCAGAAGAACATGAGACAAACACAATAGGGCATACAGAGGAGCCCTCCAGTTCTTTAATGGTTTGCAACTGAGGAATTGTGTGCAACTATCTGGTGGTGCATGAGCACTGTGGTTCTCTAGGATCATGACACCAACAGGGTCAGTCAAGCACTTGCCTTTTTCCTATCATTGCGTGTTGAATGCACAGTGATCTGTTCCTGTCACTATAAAAATCTAGATTGGATCCCTGTCTTCCAAATGTTTACAAAAAGAGGGAGATTACATAAATATGCTTAATTCCACTTTCAAACTGATGCCACACACAGAGGGTCTTCAAGGCAGAAAGATTATACCCTGAGGTGATCACAGCACAAGCCAATCGCAGTGAAGTTCAGAGACATCTACTTAAGGCAATCACTGTTTGGCTTAAATGTAAAATGCTCTTTTAACTAGAAAAAAATGCTAAGAATTAAATAACCAAATCTTTGTGATGATGCACATAAAGATAGAGAAAGAGGAAAGGTAACCAGAGAGTACATGATTCTTACTTCTTTTCTTCAACATCCCTCCAAACTTTCGATCATGGTTTTGGCATCTAGTGTAACCTCTGGCACAATCTTTGGAGTTGCTCTCTGAAGTTACCTGAGAGTTCTAGACTGTAGTGAAGGTGTTAAAATATGTCATTCTGGCACACTGACCATTTAAGTCAAAGTCACCTGGATAAGAGCAGGTACAAAAAGATCACCCACCGTGACTACAGTGCTATTTATTAAAAGCAGAAGGTGAAATTCACACATAAAAGACATCCTTTTTACCTAGAAAGGTGTAGTACCATATCCACTGGAAAAGTGTAGCATCTTATCCTCAAGGACAGGAAGTTGAAATTGAAGGAATCCTGTACAAGCCTTGTTGAAATAACTCCTATCTTAAGCTCCTTACACTATGCAGTGGCTTCTTTACCACTCACTACTCTGTAACTCACTCACTCTACCTCTTTCTTTGGGTCCTCATTTCATTAGGCTCCCCTGCATGTAAAACTTTGTATCATTCTTTTTTTCTTTTAACCTAACTTAAATCCATGGGGACACAGCCAGAACCCTAAGAGGACAGAGGTGGATTTTTGTTTTCTGCCCCTACGAGGATGATACGGAGATATGATGTCACTGGGTGTTGGAAGTCACAAAATTAATACAAGTCTATGACTCCATGTTATTAATGATATATCCTTTCTCACTGTAAAATAATATCCATCAGGATTCATAACCATCCTAAATCACAAGCCCAAAGACAAAAGGTTGTACATCTAAGAATACAGAAATACTGGATTGTATTTTTCCATTCCCCATTAACACAGCAACTTTGGAGCAATTGGGGAAAGTAACTTTTTTTTTTCTCTTTTTCTTCAGGCAGCACTGGAAAGGGACTCAGAGAAACTGTGATAAACAACGTTATATTTAAAAGTCAGCACAAAACCCCTTGAACTCTGTGGTTATTGAAAGTGATGACTGCCTCTAAATGTTAACCAGAGACAGATTCACCAGATTAACCAGATTAACTCCTTGGGTAAATATTCTATTGGCCTCAAAACTTCTAACTCCAGGCTGGAGTTTTATGTACTGATTCCTCTTCCTTGCAGTGTGTTGTGGATGCTCCGTTCACATGTACTATGAAGAGTAATGAAAGCTTTATGCAATATAATTTTTTAATATGGGAAAATTGATATTACTTTGTATCACAGTTGATTCCTCATATGAATTACTGTAGCCCTTGGGGGACGGGAAACTTTCCAAATGCATCTTTTGGAATTTACTATATTAGTTCTTTATTTTTATTTTTTGATAATAACAAAATTACTTAATGTCATTTCAAGTTCATCCCATTCCATGTACACATACACACTGAGCTGGGGTAATTCACTTACCTAGTTCAACATCTCCTTTGTTACAGATGGTAAACATGCAGATTTTTTTTCCCTCAAGGAATGAAACTCTTTCATAAAATAATTGCATATTCTCCTCATTTTTTTTAACTCTTTACTGATGCTTTTCTATTATGTTGCACCCTGTCGGATTCTTAATTAGTAAGCAGCCTCCATACCACATAAATGCATTTCTCCCAATTTTTAAAAAGCCCCTTTGGCAATTCAAATCATATAATAACTTTGGCTAGCAAAAAAAAAAGAGAGAAGAAATAATAAAACAGGAATGACCTCAAAACAATAACAGCATATAGTTGGTGCATTTCATTTGTTCATGAAGTTGAATTTCAGCTGGTTCCAAAGAAGGACACTAGAATCTAGAACAAGTGACTGTGGATGACTTTTGCAATAATTTGTTTTAAATTCTATTGGAATGAATAATTAATTTTCTTGGTCATAATTCAAAGGAAAAAAAAATTGGCTTAGAAGGGAAATCCCTTATAATACAACTTTTGTAAAAGAACAAAATAATGAAGTGTAAATCCACAGGTTGACCCTAAGTGAGACTGAAGACCCCAAAGACAAAGAGAGAGGCCAAGGAGCCTTTGCCTAGAATGCACACATAGCTTATATTCACTGTACGTGGGATTATAGGAAGAGACGATTGACATGTTCCTATTTGGGAGAAATTTTAGTCTACCTGAGTGTTTTCAAAGGGGAAATAATTCAACAAGCAAGAACAAAAGTGAAATATTGTGTGAAATTTCTATACAAAAGTTGCCAACCAGGACCCATTTTTAATTTGTAGGGACCAGTGTAAAATGAAAATGTAGTTCTCCTTGTTTAAAATTATTAAGAATTTTACAATGGTGAGAGTACAGACACAAACTATGTGGGATGGGGTTTGGAGAAGGAGGCTTTTCTAACTTTGGGGAACCATGCAACTAATAGATGTCTCAGGCCTATGAATTTGGCCTTGCTACTGAAGGCAGCTTCTGATCTGGCCTGAGGCTCTCTCAAATTAAGACTCTAAGTGAGAGAGCAAGTACTGTAAGGTAGAATGGAGGTGCATCTGATTACAATCCTGGCTCCACTGTGGACTGTGTGACCTTGGGCAGATTATTCACATTCCTGAGTCTCAGTCTCCTCATCTGCAGGCATGATAATGAAGAGCAACACTTTTCATTGCACCTCCTTGCAGTAAGGAATCCCCAAATGCCTGGGTACTTTCTAACATTCCAACTTTAGAGTAGATGCCAAGCCAGAAAGTTGATTGTTATCTGGATAGTTCTCTTTCTTTTGTTATCTTTATTGATGCTGCACTTCAATTTAATATGATAATATAATAGGGAATTACTGCTGTTATCATATGCATTTTTTAAAAAACCACTGAAATAAAGTTAATAAGAGATGAGCTCATTTTTTCTTAACTAACATCACCTAAAAATAACTAACTGCATCCCTAGATTGTGTTACACAATAACATATGGCAACAATGCAGGGACAGATAGCTGAATTACTGAGAATATTCCAGAGAGGAAGTGCCTTCCCCCGGGATATCAGACCTATTTTACATTACCAGTGTTAGTGATGTTGATCATGAAAGTTACAAGTAACCATGGTTATAGCTAGAAATATGACTTGATACAGACCATCTTTACATAGCAGGACTGTGTTCCTTGAATTCTAATAAAACTCAATCACAATACCACAGGCCATAAGTGGATTAGCAGTTCTTTACAGGGCAGAAAAATAATTAAAACACTCTCACATTGTACATACAAATGAATTTACAAGCAAAATTTTTTGATACAGTGTTTTGCAAAGTTCTCAAGGCCTCCTTGGGTTGCTGAGGCTGGCCTTGAACTGTTGATTCTCCTGCCTCAGCCTCCTAAAACCTTGTGATTACATGGATGGACCACCACACCTTGTTAAACAAATTAACTTTAAGATGCACTATAATTTGCAAAATATTAAGATATTTTATATGCATGTTAGTACTGAGAAAATATACTGAAACATTTTATTGACCTTAGGATCTCATCACGAAGGTTTGGTTATTTATTTTCTCACTTAAGGGGATATGTGCATACATGTGTTTTTCTCCATATGTATACATACACACACACACACACACACACACAAACACACACAAATATATACACACACTTTTGTAGTTCTCATATATGTAATTTCTATATATAATGTAGAATGCACTGATAAAATTCTCCTGACTTTTTTTGAAGATAGAAATTCTTCCTTTTTCTTTCCTTCATTCTAAGAATATTTATGGAGCAACTCTAATATGTTAGCCATAGTAGCCCTTTGGGATCAAAACAAAACAAAACAAAACAAAAAAAAACAAAAATTCCTGCTCCTATGGAACTGAGGAAGATTTTCTGATGAGGAAGACTTTCAAAAAATGAAATGATTAAGTAAAATATAAGCTAGATAATGTTAATAAATGTGGAGAAATGCATTGTTTTTAAAGGAAGGGAGTCATGAATTTAGAAATCTGTGACTTTAAATAGGTAATCAAATGGATAACTTAGTCTCCTCCCTTTGATATTCTAATGTAAAAGATGATTCATTGGTACTATGACCTAGATTGAACATAATCATGATTTTTGTTTGTTTGATTACTGTCTGCTCTGAGTCCTTCATTATGCAAGGCATTTTGAATGAATAAAAAATATTAATTAATCCTGGTTCCACATTACAAAATATGGATTATTAGTTTTGAGAACAAAAGACAATATACATGAAGAGAATGGAGAAAATGTCCCATTAAATGTCACACAGGAAGACACAAGCGTAGAGCAAGTCAGAAGATAGATAACTTCTAGCGGGTTCTGGAAGCCTTATGACTCAAATGGGGAGAGAAGCATTTTCTGCTCAGGTGTGTGTGTCTGGATCAACTAGTAAACACTGAAAACTTCCAGGGATGGCGACCTTTGATTTCCCAGAACTTGTATGAGTCATGGGGACATATAAAAAAAAATTAGCAGAGAATTACAGGAGAAAGAAGTGACTCTTTCATTCTTTTGGTCCATTTCTCATGGGATAAGGAGAGCTTTCATAAGAAGGTGGTTCTTCTTTTTAAGCAGATTATAATTATTTCTAGAAACATTGTTATTTCTCTAAGACCCTTCATATGCTGACAAATCTATGTCTATAGTCTCCCAGATTACTGGGTATGTTATTTGAATTCTCCTTTAATAAAAGGGGCTTCTTTAAAGTTTTGATTGAGACTACACTGTTTTTTTGTTGAAATGAGCTACAATGAATAGATTACAAAGGGATAAACCTGTAATTGAACTTTGGAGGGAAATAATTTCTAAAAAGTTCACTAAATTGTTCTATATTTAGGGCTGACTGCATAAGCAGGACAGTAGAGTAATTGCTCTAATATCCATACCTTAAGTTTGCAACTTTAGTACAAATTTCATTTTGTTTACTTGCTTGTTATCAATAACTGCTTTAAAGTGTACTTCTGCTGAATCTCCATATTGGTGTACTGTGATCTAATTATTTCTACCATAGCTGATGGTATTGAATCAGATACAAACTGAATTTTACCCCACATAAATCCAAGTTCTGATTAAAATTTAGCCAGAATAGTAAGACATCACAGGCAAAAGAGTTGACCTTCTTATAATTACATTTAAATAAAAAAGAAACTCAGGTAGAGTGAACACACTGTTTTGAGAGAGGAATATCATTGATGATTACTAAAACAGTAGGTCAGATTTTTGTTCCTATATAGGTGCAAAGCATAGCCTTGAAAATATGTAAATGATTCATGATTCTTAATTTTTCATCCAGCAGCTTTTTAAAGCATTACATGATAAAATGCATATTTTATAATAATGGTGTTATTCATTAAATAATATTTGCATGATTAAATAGCAAATTAGGATAAATGGGGTAGATGACATCCTCATCACAATAAAAGCAAGGTAACTAACTGTATGACAAAAAAAAAATGGATTTATTTTTTCTGAGTTTAAATGATGTCATGTTCCTGACTACCTACTTTCTGTGAGCTCTTTCTAGTTACCGTTTGCTATAGTTCCAAAGAGTTCCCAAGTTCTGAGTGGTAAAGGCTTGTTCCCCAGCATGGGGCCAAGGGAGGTGGTAGAAACTTTAAGAGGTGGGGTCTTCAGGCCATTAGAGGTGTGGTCATGACAGGGTCTGTGGGCCTAGTTTCTTCCTTTTCCTCTTCTGCTCTCCAGCCATAAGGTGAGAGGTTTTGGTCTGCTATGGTGCTATGATGTGGTACTTTGCCACAGGCTCAAAAGCAATGGAGCCAAGCATTCGTGGACTGAAAATTCCCAAACTGCAAGCCAAAACATACTTTTCTCTGTGTAAGCTGATTGTATGAGGGTTTGTTACAGTCATTGAAATCTGACTAGCACACCGTTCTAGGCTCTGGACTATGGGTATATAGCCATAAACAAAAGGCTGAAATTCTTTACCTTTCTATAGTCACAATGTAGTGACAGAGACAGAAAATAGGTGAATAAACACTTACATTTTTAAAATTGCAAAGAGTGATAAATGCCCTAAAGGGGGGAAAAATAAGTAGGCAGGAATGGAAGAGCAGAGCTATTTTGGGAGAGTGGTTAGGAACGTCAATTTAATATAGGTGACATTTTGGCAGAGACAGAGAGGATACGACTTTGTGAGGTATTCAAAGATCTGAAAAAGGCTCCAAGGTGAAGGAATACAGTTGCTAGATCAGGAAAGAACTTAGTGGATGTGAAAGTCAAGGTCAGGGTTACTGGAATCTAGTCCTCAAGCTTGAAAGAAAAGAAATGAGATGAGAGAGATGGGGACTGACTTATGGAAGGGCATGAAGGCTGTGGTCAGGAGTTTGGGCTTTATTCAAAGTGTGAAGGGAAGCTACGGTGAGTGCTGAGTAGAATGGTGGTGCAGTTTCATTTTCAGTTTTGTAAAGGGAATCAAAGGAACCGAGGCTGTGGACAGACTATGAAATGGTGTGCCTGATGCTGCTTATGGTGGAAATGGGCCAGCTCCAGCTGGTGAGATGTATGACATCATTATGTTGTATAAATATCCTAGTTTGGTGGCTTCTTTCTCTTTTTTTTTTTTTTTTCCCAGTGGGACAGGGAGGGACATGAATTTCTTTGGTGGGTTTGGTTATTTTTAAAGAACTCTTGAAATGATAAGAAAGGAAAGAAGAAATCATGTTTCAGGGTTAATCACCGGCTTGCTTTTAGCAGTTGTGAAACTCACAATTATTTAAACATAGTCTTTGCATCGGATTTAGAAAGGAAAATATGTTCCAAGAATATTGTGACTGGTGGTCATTTCTGCTTTCTGAGGCAAAAAAAAAGGCAGATATGTCATACACATACATAAACAGAGAGAAAACTCCCAGATATATCATTAGAAAACATTAAAAAAGAAATGCCCGCATTCACCGCTGGAGTGACTGTATATTTATGGTTCCACTAAAGAGCTGCACTGTGAAATAACAATAGCACAGAATGATGGCTCCATTTGTGAGAGGCACTCTGCAGACCTTATGCTTGAATAGTACAGTTACCTGCCTATACCAAGTCACCTAGTCAGTAACCAATACAGGGGACTCGGGCCTAGACACCATCGCTCCTAATCACTGTGTACTAGGTAGTTAATTTAGTGTGTATGTGTGTGTGTGTGTGGGGGGGAAACAAACAAACAATACAACTTAGTTTCTCTTGAAGAGTTAAAAAATTTCAGCTGATGAAGATTTTTCTTATTCCACGAGTTGTCTTGAAATACAGACACAGCACCTGTTCGGTTGCAATCCACAGCAGTGAAACAGCTTAGAAAACAAATATGTCCTGCTGCAGGATGTATACTGGCCATTCTAAAGTCAGCAAGCCAATACCACCACCAAGGACATAAATACACTAAGTGACAGCATAATTAATCCTCCGTTGCGCAATCAATGAGGAATAGTAATGTTTCTTGGGAAATGGAATTCAGTGGAATGAGCCCGGATTTTTCCCTGAGCCCAGATGTGGAGTCGTCATTCAATGAATCCTCCCTGGAGGGGATTGTAACAAATACATAGAGCCTCTCAAGGACAGCCAGGGTTGTAAATTGTAGGCTATAAAAATAATAATATAAATATTGTGCCAACATTTATAATTTATTTGTTGGAATCACAAGTGAGAAATAGGGGTTAGCTGGCAGGTCTAATTTGAACTAGTGTTGGCAAATCCATGCTGCATACTAAATCATTGCTTTCTGTATTTCATTTAGCTCGGAAACATATAATAAAGCTCAGACAAAGGAACTTCTTTTGGACAAATGGAGTTACAGACTCACATTTTGTAATGTGACATTATAAAGTTATTGGTGTTATCTGTGAATTCATAATTTTTCTTGACTTGTAAAATGGAAATTCAAGCACCATAAAACCTTGAGTGAAATTATGAAATGAAAAGACAGTTATTTTTTAAAACATGCCCAATCGAACAGGCTGTTTTTTTATTTTTTTATTTTTTTATTTTTTTATTTTTTTTTTTTTACCGAAACTGATCATTGGAAAGTCAAAATTACTAAATGAAGGACATCTGTGTTGGTAAGTTTTCCACTGCTATAAGAAATGCTAGAGATAAGTCCACCTATGAAGACAAAAAGTTTATTTTGGTTCACATTTTGGAGGTTTCATTCATGATTGATTGGCTCCATTGCTCTGGGCCCATGGTGAAGCAGCACATCACAGGAGAGATGTTTGACAGAGTAAACCTGTTTATCTGTGGCCAGGAAGTGAAAGAGAAGAAAGAGACCATGGTCCACCGCACTCTTTGAAGACACACACCCTGTAGTCCTAAAACTTCCCATCAGGCCCCACTTCCTAATGTTCCTATTATCTCCCAGTAGCATGAAGCTTGGACCAAGCCTTTAACACATGGATTTTGGGGGGTATTCCAATCAGAACTATAGCAACAGCAGTGTAAGACAGGAAGGGGTTGTGGAAAAATTATAGTCTTTATTCTCAAAAGATGTTATGACAGATCAGCTGTGCTTTAAACCAAGTTCTGTAGTCTCCCAAAGTCTGCTCATAGTATTAACAATCTGCTACTGTAGACTCATGAAATAAAGCGAGGAGTGCCCAGAAGAAAGGACAGTTGTTTTGTGTTCAAGGGTGCCTGCCTTTCCTTACTGGGTGGGATTAGCAAACTTGTAGCTTTTAACTCACTTTCTCCATCTTGTCAATGGGGCTAAGAACATTTGTCTTTGCAAGTTATTTCAGGATTAAAGGAAATGTGGTGGTGTACGTCATGTTCAAAGTAGTGTGAGAAAGAGAAAGTAAGGACATTCCCAGCCCATTTTTAATTTTTTACTTTGTGACATGGTGTTGTCAAGTTTCTTAGGGCCTCGCTAAGTTGCTGAGGAGGCATCAAACTTGCAATCCTTCTACCTCAGCCTCCTGGGTGGCTGGGATAACAGGTGTGTCTACCAGCCCAGCCAAGAACTCAGTAACTATTAGTGTTGTGCATCTATGTTTTCTCCAAGATGGGAAATTTCCAGGAAATGTTTTTAATAAAAGGAGTAATTGTGTTCGGAGGTTCCACTGTATCTTTACTCATTTCCTAATTGCACATACAGTTTGCTGTAGTCCAGAGATTTATAAAACTTGATGATATGAAGAGTAAGACACAAGAAGCTATGTCTGTCTAACAGCCTCAAGCAATCCTGCATGCAAGTATCTGAGGGCTGTCCCATCAGATGGATGTCTTGCAGTGCATATAACCTGCGGCAACACCACTCCATGAGCAAAGGGACAGAGTGGTGACAGTATGAGGTGTATCTGTAGAACCACAAGAGCTCATGGCTGGTTAAGGGGTTAGTGAACACAGAGAGGGTGGGAGCAGAAGAATTAGCAAGTGAGGTTAAACCATCATTGTTAAGCAATGAAACTTCCTGAAATATGGTGTTAAATAATTGTAATTTATTTTTCAGGGCTGGGGGTGTAGTTCAGTGGTAGAGCCCTTGCCTATCATAAGTGAGGCCTGGGTTTAATCTTCAGCACATCCCAAAAAAAAAGAAATTTATTTTTCATTTTTGGAGGAAATTCAGTAAGTGTGAATTTAGAATAAAAACAAGTCACAGAGGAAACAGCTTTTTCTTTGGACTACCAATAATCTCCCCTGTAATGAATGGTTCAGTTCTGGGCAGGTTCAGTTCATCGTCTCCCCTTTAGACTATATGCTATCTTCCTTAAAATTCTAGATAGGAAGCTCATGGAAGGCAGACTGACCACCTTGTCTGATGAAATGATGAAGGAGAGCCTTTTTAAGAATAGCCTTCGAACAGAGGAATTTTAGATGGTTTGAACAGGTTAGAAGACAAAGGAGAGAGACCCAGGAGAAAAATCACATCATTAGTTCAGTGACAGGTGGAGAAGGTCTCAGAAAACATTCTGGCCCAAGGGGAAATAAAGTACATGGTGTGTGTGTGTGTGTGTGTGTGTGTGTGTGTGTGTGTGTGTATTTGTGTGTCTGGGGAGAGGTATCTACATTCTGTACAAGTGAGGAAATAGGATATATTATTTTTTAGTTGTTAATGGACCTTTATTTTATTTATTTATATGCAGTGCTGAGATTCAAACCCAGTGCCTCAGACATGCTAGGCAAGAGCTCTATCATTGAGCCACAACCCCAGCCCTTCATTTCATTTTTATTGCAAACACAAGCATTAACTGTGGCATGTTTCACCACCTCTGATGTAATTATGGTCCAGTTATTATAGTAGAGGAGGCTGAGAATGTTGAATTACTAAAAGAAAATCTTCAAAATTGAACATCCAAATTTTTCTAATGGTTTTAATATTTGCAGTATTTTAATAATTTAATAAACACAAGCTTTCTATTTTGAAGGGAAAATGGCCCTGAGTATTCTTGCAATATATACTGTAATAATAGAAAAGTAGTCCCATAGATGTAACAAATTTCTCTTTCATGAATTATGAAATCAAAATTAATCTTTAAAGTAGTTAAGAGGCTATTAAAAATAGGGTCCTCCCTTTTCAAATGACTGTAAATTGTGTTCAATTTTAGCTTTAGGACATATATTTTAGGAACCACCTATTCTTCCCTGGGTCATTTACATCCTCTCTGTAGAGAACCCCGATATCAAATTAACATTGGAAAGTAAGAGAAGGTTACAAAAGTTTAAACATCAGTTTGTGTCTACGCAACTCTAATCTCTCTTGTAGATGTATTAGATTTGTTTGCATTTAAAAAAAATCTCATTACAAGTTTTTGAAAACAGGAAATTGCTTCTACTATGAGAGATCAGTATGCTCTTGCCTCTAGTATTTTCAACAATGGTTCATCTGTGATGATAGGTGATGCAGATCAGGGGGAGATGAGAATGAGGTTGGGTTCTCTAACAGACTCTATAGAAAAGAAAGTCACTCAGCAGAAAAAAAAACACAATAATTACAAATTCTTAAACTTAATGATGCTTATCCAATTAGATCATTCAATTGCCCAAAGAAGCAAAACCCTCAGGTTCGTAAGTACTTTTGCTGAAAAATTGTCTTTTTGATGGGGGAAAAGGAGGAAAAGAGGCTTATAATGCCAAGATTAATTGAATTAATTTATAGAAAATTATACTACTTCCTGTAATTAGAAATGGGGAAAGAATAAACAAGAACAAAGGAAACCCAAACACTCTTGGAAATTTGGTCCAAAATATGAGTGAAAGCCTCTCAAGCTAAAAATGATTCCACAAATGTAAGGTTAGGATTTTTCATTTTATTTTTTCTTGGTCTAAAACAGCATGCAACAAATTAGTTAAAATTTTAATTTTCATTAATCGAAGCCAGTAACCTGCTCCAAAATAAATGCCACAATGTGGCCAAGTTCCTGTCTTCGGCCTAAACCACTCAAGGTCACTTTTTTCCTACATCCTTTTATGCAGATTATTATCTTTAACCCTCCTCCCCCATCTTTGGAGTACTTCACCTCTTTGGGGGATTTAGTGAACCATCATAAAGCTCCATTTTAAACTATCCACTGCATTCTACCTAACCATTCCATAGGCAACTCCAATATCATGCATTTAAAGCCTACTGAAGCAGGCACCTGAGCTGCAGTAATGGTTCTCTTGTGCTTTTCTTGATTTCTGGTACAACTTTTCACTGAGTATAGATTTACTAGAACCTCATCTTTAATTAACTGCAAAGTACATAGCTCAATCATTGTTAGTATTGTACATTAGCTTTACAATTTTTTTTCCCCACAGGCTGCAATGGTGCACGTCTGTAATCCCAGTGACTTGGGAGACTGAGGCAGAAGCACCACAAGTTTAAAGCCAGCTTCAGCAACTTAGGGAGACTCTGTCTCAAAATTAAAGATAAATAAATGAAAAGAACTGGGGATAGAGAACAGTGGGAAAATCTCCTTGGGTTGAATCCCTACCTAGTACAAAAAAAAAAAAAAAAAAAAAAATTCTACATTCCTACAACTCCCCCCCACCACCACCATTTAGGCTTTCATTGACTTTCAATTAAATTAGATTACTTTGAAATAATTAACTGCTTTTCTGCCCTGATTTCCTACCTGCCAAAGTGGTCTTGACCAATCCCATATATTTCCCTTCATTCATTCATTCCCTAAAATCCTGTAGTGATTCTTTTTGCCATCAGAACAAAATATCAAGCCCTTAGAATGACTACAGGTATTTCATGATCTAGTTCTTATTTTAAACTGTAAAATCGCCCAGATCCCTCTTTCTACAGACCTTCTTCTTATCTTGCAGAAAGTTTTTTATTTTGGTTTTGATTTTTGTAATTACCTCTGACATTTCAAGATACTTATTGCCTCAACATACCAAAAATTTAAATATTCTTCTATCAAAGAAGGTGGATTCAAACAGTACTACGAAAAATAACAAAGTAAGATATTTGCACAAATACTATCAATCCCATTTTTAAATCTCTTATTATTCCTTTATATATAAGTAAAATATTTTGAAAAGATAGCATTGGTTTAAAAATAGATAAAATTTTGTAATTTTTTACAGTTAACATTTAATAAATATATGTTTTACTCTAGAATTTCCTTTCTGTTATTAACATCCTATTGAATTCTTATTCACATCTTGGGGGACCCAATTATGTTACCTGTGATGTACAAAGTGAAGTCTTTTGGGGGGAAGAATTACTGCTAGAAATTTCAGCACCTCTTTTTTTTTCTAATTGACAGGAAAATAGTTAGAACATCAGTATGCATAAGAAAAACTTAATACCAGTAATCATCTGAACTCAATGAACACTCTACCATCAATCTCACAATGTACATTCTTTTCACATGGGAACAGAATATTCACCAAGACTGATCATATTTTAGGCTCTAAAACAGATCTCAGTGAATTAAAGAGAACTCAATTCAGAGAAAATATGTGCTTTGACAATGGAGTTAAATTAGAATAAAATAACCAAAAAATTGGAAAATCATAAAAATATTTAGAAATTCAATTACTAAATAAATCACAAGTGAAAAAGCAAGTGGAAGAAAGTTTAGAAAATATATTGAAATGAACAAAAATGAAGATATATTCAAATTTTCAGTCTAGCAAAAGCAGTCCCTAGAGGGCAATGCTATAGCATGGGATGTAAGGTTCTAACTTAAAAAAAAAAAAAAAAAAAAAAAAAAACTTAAAACTTAATAGGGAATATTAAACTCTGACAAAAGAGCAAATTAAATCCAGGAAATAAAAATATTATTAGAAAGATTAAAAAGAACTATATAAATATACTAGCAGAAATAAATTAAAGAAAAACAGTGTAGACTATAGGGAAAAAAAAAAAACAAACTATGAAACCAAAATAACTGTAAGTAATAGCTCACTGAAGGGTCAATAAAATGGATAACTAGGCCCATTCATGAGAGAAAAAAATTGAGAAAAAACAAGTTTCCAAAGAAAGAGATGAATTTCACAGATTTAGAAAAAAATAATCACAGAGTTCATGACACAATTTTATGCTGATGGTTTTGACAAGTTTGGATTAATGGATACATTCTTTGTAAGAAAAGCTACAAAAATTCATCAAGAAATTAAATTTATAATTAAATATCATAACTCATGTCTGGTAATAATATTATTTGGTCACAAATATTTTGTCTTTCTATTCTATATTTGTTCAAGATGGAAATATAAAAGGAACCTCAAAAATTCTGCTAACAAAATCAGAGACATTACAGAGAGGAAAATTACTAATATCCTTAGTAAGCACAGATGTAAAAATTCTTAAGAATATTTCAGCAAACTGAATACAGAAATACATGGAATAAGAAATTGTAGCCAAGTAGGATTGAACATAATTCATCATTTCAAAATAATAAAGAAAAAGTCATGATCATCTGAATAGATATGTCCATTCATGATAAAAATTCTCAGTGCACCAGTAATCTAAGGGAATTCTTCAGCCTAATGAAGAACATCCCAAACCTACAGCTAGTGTAATACTGAGATCAGGAGCAAAGCCAAAATGATCACTATCACTGTCCCCATTTTTATTCAATGGTGAGATAATGACATATGAAATAAAACTAAGAGGAAAAAATAGGTAAAAGGAAAAAGCTCCTAACACATACACTAACCTTAAAGGATTATATTAATTAAAAGAAGCCAGGAACAAAAGTTTATATATGTATGATTCTATTTTTACACACATGCATGACTATTTATATAGGACATTCTATGTAATGTAAGACTCTTGAAAGTAGGTGATAGCCAAGGGGAAGGAAGGAAAATAATGATTGTCATTACAGAAAACTTTGGGGAGGTCATTGTTTTGAACAGTTTATACACTAGACTCCCAACAGATAGGACCAAACCAAAATGGAGTCACTTATACTGACTGCTGCATAATCACACTTAAACGTCAAGGAAGTAGAAACATCACGAGGCATACCAAGGTATTTTTGTTTTTTCCTGACAACAAGAGATTCTAGTCTACTTGTGTCCTCATAATAAGAAAGAACCCTCTATTTTAAAACCTTGCAAAAAATGTTAAAAAATAAAAGGAGCCTGAAGTAATCTGGCATTAATTAAATAGCTTTTTTCCCCTATCATTTTATTTTCCTTGTTCTCACCTTACAAAACCCACTGTTCTGCCATAGAGCAGTGGGAGAGCTCATTCTGTTTTGATGTATGGAGGCTGCCCCAATTTATGAATCAAAAATAAAATCCAATTAAGTGTATAACTAAATGTATCATAATTTTATCTTTTGACATGATAAAAGAGCACATGGGAACATCTTGGGGCAATGAAAATATTCTATATCATGCTGTTGGTGGGAATTACAACACTATGTCATACGTTTGTTAAAACATAGCACATTGTACAATTCAAACTGGTAAACTTATTGCAGGTAAATTTTATGTTGAAAATATGATTTTGAAGGTTAAAATTTTCTCGAAGGTAATCAATTATATTCATTAAATGGTCAATATGCTACAGAGTAATATCAATATAGTATTAGGAGGGAGCAATCAGCCATTGACTCTACCTTGTTTATTTTAAACAATATGATCCCAAACATATTTGTATAAGTGACATAGATGAAAAATAAAAGTATACGTGACTTTTATTAGTGAAAGCATTTTTACCTTTAACATAAATTTATTTCGTAAGTATGATTCATAAAAATGCTGCTATATTCTAACCTACCAGACAGTCCAGATAGTAGAATTTCCAAACTGTTCTATCATTCTGTTCTTTTCTATCATATGAACCTTAGCTGGCAGATAATAATATAAGCTATTTTCTTATAAAGAGTATACATGTAGTGCAGAATAGTGACCTAGGAAGCTGACTGTGTCTCACACCATTTTTGATTAGGTTGTAGGTATTCCCCAAACTGTGGTGAAATATTTTATTGGTTGTTACAGCCAGTGTAATAGATCCTAACTTATCTTTCATCTGACCTTAGATATAAATGAAAAACAATAAATTTATTTCAAGGTCGCACTGAGAATAAGCAAGGCCAATTGAACTAGAGGCTTTAAGCCTCTTCCAATTTATACTGTGAAATGTGTCAAACAAGAAAAGAAATTAGAATTATCCTCTTTATTGTTAAATTACATTTAATATTGAAGTCCATGATTATACCGGTTTTATTTTTCATTTTTGTTTTTGAGAAAAGATGAAAAAAATGTTTAGACTACAGGGCTATTTACTATTGATGAAGGTGTTCAAGTAGGAAATCAAAAGCTGAGGGCTGGGTTTGTGGCTCAGTGGTAGAGTACCTGCCTGGCATGTGTGAGGCACTGGGTTCCATACTCGGCACCACATAAAAATAAATACTATAAAGGTATTGTGTCCAACTACAACTAAAAAACATTTTAAAAAAATTCATATTAAAAGACTGTCTTAAGAGTACTAATTACGATGTCACATAAAGGTGAATTATTTCCTTACTGAAATGCTGCAGGTACCTTTTCTTATGGTAGTAAGAAAGAAATAAGCACATAACTTTCCCAGATATCGTTTTCAGGATCATTCAATGAGTTAAATTCTAAGTTCTTAAAATTACAAACCAGAAATTACCCAACTTGGAATAAGGCACAACTTCCAGAGAAGGTCAAGTAAGTGACACAGACCCATAGCTACAGAATAAAGAGCAACACACTGCAAAAGGCTAGGAACTAGGAAAGGTTGCTAGGTAAGATACTGCTGTGTCTGTTTACGGATGGACAAGCAAAAGCTCAGAAAGGACAAGTCTCTTGCTTTTGCTCCCAGTGAAATTTGAATACCAAAAAAAAAAAAAAAAAAATCCCCGAAGCAAGTGTTCCATTTCATTACTGTGTATTGATTATTCATGGGTATCCTTCTAAGAACGCAGAGAAACACAGCTATTACAAATCCTCTTACTTCAGGCTGACACTCTAGTTTAAAACATGGAGAGATGAAACACAATTAAAAGAACTGTTAAAAATCATCCTGAATTCTAATTCCTGTAATCAGCAAAGTAAACCTAAGGTAGCCAAGCAAGAAAGCAGAATTATTTCTCTGCTTGTCATCACTGGTTTTGCTCACAAAGCTCTGTCTAATAAAAGACACACAACCATTAGAATGGTGTGTGGCAGAGATCAAGTAGAGGGAAAATATGTTTAGGACTTACATGAGGGCAAAACTCTCTTGAAATGAGTCTACTGATCTGCAGAAACAAAAAACAAATAATAGGGTGGTGGCCAAGATTGCTAGCACAAGGTATCTACTTTTTTTTCCTATCTAATTAGCTTAGACTTATTGTCCCAAACTGACAGTGAGCCTTTCAAGTCCTTCTAACACCAGGTAGAAAAATTTGAGTCAGAAATTGGCATGCTCCTCCTGTCTTTGCAGCCTGCTTTTCTCAGAAAGGGAGACTTGGAATACCAACTCCCTAATCAACTCTAGGGACTCTATTTTCTCCCTTCTCTAATTGCAAGCTGTGTCAGCGCCTGCTCAGTAATGGAACTTCCATAATTTTGCTTCAGAAAGTGAGGACTATCTAACTCTGGATGGGTTTCCAAATTTAAACTTCCCTTTTTATTAAGTACATCTAGCAATAAAGTTTGTTATTGCATTAACATAAGCCTTCCTTTGACTATTTTTACATTTACCTAAACCTAAAGCAGTTTTATACATTTTCCAAACAGTGTGAGGTGTATAAGAAGTGTTATAACTATAAAGCCATGTTGGATCAAAGTCATACTTCATGTGTCCCACCTTTCTCATTGTTCCTGATACCATGTCAGTATAATGATAACTTTATCTCCCTAGAATAGTGGCGTTACTCTCCTTTCTGGTCTTCCTGTGTCTGTTCTCTCCTAAACTTCTCTTTCATGACACCTACCCTCCCCCATCAACCTTCAAAAATTAAATAGTACTTTCAAAAAAAATACCTTACTTAGAAGAGAAAAATTAAATTTGTTTTCCTGTAATTCAAGGCTAGTGAATTCCAATTTGGGGTTTACCTTTCCAAAATCTCTCCCTTTATTCTGTACCTCTAGGAAAAATCAGTTATGATATCCAAATTGCACTTTTACATAAAATATGATCCTTGCCGAGAAACGGGGAACTTTAAGTCACAGAAGAGGTAGCATACTTTTGTAGCTTTTAAATTCATTCCCAACTCCAAATTCCTATGCCACTATCACTTGCTTGGCATTTACTGTCCACTTCAGTATATCTGAATTTAGGTAACTGAACATCTAAACAGTCATTCAACATCCATGTGTAAAGTGTAGCCATACATAACATAAGTAATAAATGCATGCTTATATCTATATATCTACCATACACACATAAACACAAAATGATCATCCATGGGATTGCTGAGTAGCTTTTTTTTTCCAGCAAGTATTGTCCCACTAACAGCAGTCCCAAAAGAATAAACATTTTATACAAGGTGATCCTTTGTACTGATCAGAGTTGATTAGTCTAAAGCGTGCATTACATGAAGAAGAGATACATTCTCAGGACTTGTTTTGGGAATTTTCAAACTTGCAAGAATGGTAAGTCAATCTCCTTTCAGTGGTTCAATCTCTAAATTATAAACTCAGGACATTCCAGTCATACTTCTTGACCATCAAGTGTATTGTGCACCAACTCAGTATTCTTTAAACTTTCCAGCTTCCTGTGGAGTTCCTTCAATCTGAGTGCACTGCTAAAGATGACGGGCTAAAGCACACTGCTGAAGCTCTCCCAGACTTACATTCAGTTAGGGTTCTAAGTGGGAGCTGGGTTCTGCTAATTAAATGTACACAATGAGATATCTAAATGGAAGAGCCAGAACAGAATATCTATCTTTTGGGTCTCCCCTAATAACTTATAAGCTGTTAATGTGATAAATGCAGTTTTATGACACTAACTAAAATGGACTGTTTTCCAACATAGTCTTCTGGAAGAAGCTGATCTTAGTGAAAGAGAGGGGTAAAAAGAATATCAATGACTTCTTGGTTTGCTGGTTGCATCAGTCTCTTGCACCAAGGAGCAGACCAGACCCATAGTTCCTCTTGTGTTGGTTGTTTAATTTCTTTCTGCACTGTACCAGCTAATAAATTCTACTTCCTGCTTTTAAATTTGCTTGGGTGTGGCTCCTATCATTTTGACCACCAGAATCATACTGACACAATATGTTTTGCCAACCCCATCTCACTTTGTCAGAAACGGACACAAGTACTACAAGGGTTAATATACAGACAAGTGTATTTCATGACTAATACATATAGAGAGAGGTTTTTATTGTTGATGACTTCTTATAAATATTAACCCAAAATATTTTGGTCTCTGTTACAAATACATATATATGTATATATACATATACAAGCACATGTGTGTATTATATATATGTATATTTATGCATATATGCATTTAGGATATTGGTTGAGATCAGTCTAAATAAGCTTTTAAAATACGTGCTTTTAAAAGTTTTCGAGTTTTTTCAGAAAACCTCATTTTACAAACTTTGATTTCCTTCAGCAGAACCCAAGAATAATCCCAATTATTACATTGATTAATCCACCAGTGGAAATGTCAACAATGAAAGTTTAAGCATATTTTTCACAGGCCAGCAGAGATTCCATTTCTTTGATGAAGAAAATTAGTCACCAAAAATTGATAATAGCAGTCAAACACAATCACAGAGAACTTTAATACTTTAGAGACCCACTAAATATTTGGAGGTAATTTAACCACTGATTCATCCACTAACCTTTTCAGCAAGGCCCTCTTCCTGTTTCCTTGGGGAAGGTGCAGAAATTTCTCCAAGGGCAAGCACCTGAAGGAGAGAAATGATTTAACATGTACAGGAACCACCCAGAATCCTGACCTAATTTACATAGCTTGGACTTGGCTTAGGGTTAAAAAAAAAAAAGTTTGATCAAATAAATAAATATTCTGCTAATGATCAAGTGCCTTGACTCACTACCAAGCAATGAATCATATCTACTGGAAAGACACTGGGGTGGTAGTAACACTATTTAAATAACCCTCCATTACTTTGCTACTTATTTTTATTTTGTTCATAGGATTAAGCCTTTATATACAAGTAAATGAGAAGCATTTTTTCCAGTTTAAATTTAGACATGGAAAATCAAAGTGAATAAAACATTGTTTATCTTCTTCAGCATGTGATGGAAGCATCTATAATTTCATACAACAATAGATGTCTCTCAGTTGGTGAACCTCTGCCTGGAATAAATCAAATTTGTCATGTCCATTTTGTATTTCGTTTGTCTTGTTCTATTACTAATGTGCCAGGTTTGAAATCTCAGTGACCCTGTATCTGAATCATAAATTCCTGAGAAAGAAATATCACTCATCTTTTCACATTCTATGTTGTCCCTTTATTGCTTTTTCTTCTTTGGGAAAAAAAAAAAAAAACTACAAAGAACTTATGCTGTGAGTGACATCATCAAACAGGTCTAGTAGCTTTGAGTTAGGGCCTGTCTCACCCATGAACAGAAGGGCAGTTATTTGGGGAAGTCTGAGAAATATAATAGATTCTCTCCTTTCATAGTATCTCTGTCTCTGAGGCCTGAAGAGTCCTAGGAATCATGGTTTAATCTATGATATTGTTTTTGGTCTCTAGAAGTACTCATTTGGAAAACAAATACTCCCAGGAAACATTTTTGTTTTCAATAAGAAAAATGAGAAAAACAAAATTCTGAGACATTAACATATTTATATGAGCTAATTAATTAGAGATGCTATCACACATTTTTTTCAGTTTTTGCAAGGTTTGTGGTGAACAAAACAAGAGATAAGTCATTTTCTAAAGTTCTATTCTGTTTTTAATTGACACATAATAATTGTATGTATTTATGGGGTACAATGGAGTGTTTTGATATGTGAATATTGTGTAATGATTGAATCAAGGTAATTAGCATTGCTGTCAGCTCATACATTCATCATTTCTTTGTGGTAAAATCTTCTCTTTCAGTTAATTTTAAATGAGCAATACTTTGTTGTTAACTGTGGTCATGCTGTTGTACAACAGCACACCAAAAGTTCTCTCTCCTTTTGAATTATAACTTTGCACCTGTTGATCAACTTCTCTCCACCCTTTTATTCTTCCTGCCCTCCTCTGATAACTTGTACTCTACTCTTCACTTCTAGGAGACCAAAGTTTTTAATTCCATATATGGCAGATTGTTTGGTGTTTGTCTTTTTGTGTATGACTTCATTTACCACATAATCTTCCAGGATCATCCATGCTGTTGCAGATAACAGGACTTTGTCCGTTTTATGACTGAATGGTATTCTGTTGTGCTTACACACCACATTTTCTTTACCCACTCATCCATTCATGGAGGACGGATTCAGAATCTTGGCTATTGTGAATATAGATGCAATAAACAGCGGGGTGCAGATATCTCTTAACATGTTGATTTCACTACTTTTGTTTGTATAATCAGTGGTGAGGCTAGACTGTAAGATCGTATAACTTTCAACTTTTTAGGAACCTCTACACTATTTTCCATGAAGGCTGTACTCAGTAGACATTTCTCAAAAGAAGACATACAGAAGGCCAACAGGTATGTGGAAAAGTACTCAACATGATTAATCATCATATATATGTGTGTGTACACACACACACACACACACACAATAAGATGTCACTTCTCTCCAGTTAGAACAATTGTCATGGAAGAGATGGCTGGGCCCTAACAGGAAAAGAGAAGTTTAAGACTGAGCTGTGAGATACTCACTACTAAGGGTACCTACTAACATTCAGGTTCATTATGGGTTGGGTAGGGTGTGTCCATGCAAGTGTTTTCTGTCATTCTATTTATTTCTTTCTTTCTCAATAGCCTTTTTGAACATTTTTCTATTTACTGATAGTTCTTGATCTGACCACTTTTGAGGCCACCATTATCTGAGTTTACCAATGTCCTAGAGCACATTTTTTAATTTAAAGTTCAGTATTTTTAAGTGAAGCATATTTAATCAGAGCAAAACTGGACAAAATAGCTTCTTTAACTGGGGTTAATACACAATCATAAAATCATTGATAGAAGTGATACAAATATTATGTGTATATGTGTGTGTGCCCGATGTGTGTGTGTTGAACGGCTATGTTAAGAGAAAGATGTTAGATTAAGACCATTATTTTTATCCAAAAATTGTGATTAGAGCTTTGGTATTGCAAAGTGAAAATGAGCCATGGGATTCCGTTACTCAGATTTAGAATATCCTCTCTGTACATTTCTGCTATATAGACAAATATATCACCATAGATTAAAAAGTATGCTAAACCTTTACAACGTTTTTCATTTATAATAGGAAAAAATCACTTAAATTCCATTTATTTTAACAAGATGAGAAGTGATTATACCTAGAAGTAGCATGTATATGTATGTACATGTATATGAGAGTGTGTGTGTGTTCATACCCTGCTCCCAGATATGAGATCTTACTATGTGGCCCAGGTTGACCTTGAACTTTTAGGTACAAGTGATCCTCGTGCCACAGCCTCAGCAGTACTTGAGACTATAGGCATAGACCACTGTGTCCAGTTAGTGATATTTTAATACGTGTTTACAAGAATTGTGCTGAGCTTTTGAAATCTCCCTAAGAATTTAGTCAAAAACCACAAAACAATTCCTGAGTCATATAATTTTAAAAAATAGTTAAGACCTATTTATTTAAATATAAACATATTACCTCTTTCCCAGAAGGATTGCTAACACCTTGTAAAAAGCCTATCCAAACACAGTGCTACTTAGTTGAGCTTTTGCTCAAGCATGGGTATCCTCCCTATCCCGGATCCCCTCAGTTCTATAGATGACCTGTCCACCTATTTTCTCTTGGAATGTGAAATGCACAAGAGAAGAACACTGAGAAGCAGAACTTCAATCTTTTCAGACACAGGAACTCTACAGTTAAGCACTCCAGCCTTCTCCCCAACTTCAGAGACTGCTTTCTCCCTGCTGATCTGGACTGGCTGTGCTGAATAAGCCTCCATCTCTGTGGTATAATGACAATAATGACAAAGTATCAAGCTAATAGATACATTCACAGGTAAGTACATACCTATATGCATGGAGACTGACCCCAGGGGTGCTAAACCACTGAGTTACAATCCTAGTCTTATTTATTTATTTGTCTATCTATCTATCTATCTATCTATCTACCTACCTACCTACCTACCTATTTATTTTTGTTTTGAGACAAGGTTTTGCATAGTTGCTGAGGCTGGCCTCCAAATTACAATCCCCTTGCCTCAGACTTCTGAGTTGCTAAGATTACAGACGTGGGCCACTGTGTCCTGCAGCATCATTTTATTTTATATTTATTTCTATTTTAACCAATTTACTAAGAGTGGTTATAAGATCTCTCATTTGGGTATAAAACAACCTGCACAAATACTGTCAGTTAAGAAGCTTCAACTTTTATGTCATGCAAATTTCTACTCAAACTAGTATAAGGAAAAACAAAGTCAGTTCACCTAAGTGACAAGCCTACTTTCTTTGGGGTATGACTCGATCCTGCTACTCAGATGCTTTTCCACAATCATTTCTACTTCCCTTCAACTTCATTGTCAGACTCACCCTCCAACACCCAACTCCGTGTTGATGGGACTGTGTTGCCCAACTTATTGTTGCATTTCAGTGCTGGAGTGATGTTTCTATCCACTGTGGCCATGGAATTTTGGAGCATTGGTTGATTCACATATGGTAGAATATGAATCAACATATTCTACCTCTGAAGCACAATTTTAATGCTACTTAAACAAGGGCTCCACAGGAGAGCCGTAGCCCTCTGAATTCTAGATGCTCATTCCAAACACAAAGGAATGCTAGCCAAAACATTGTTTTTCTGCAAAAGACTATAGGTGTATTTTAATCCACATCTTGAAAATAATAATAAAGCCATCACCAGAAACTTATAAATAAGCTCAGTCTTTAATAATAAAATGATAAAATTTATTGAGTGTTTCACTTATGTCCAAAATTGAGCTATATGCTCTATTTTCATAATTTTATTCAATTTTATAACAGCTAATACCAAACAATCATTGCTATTAGCACCAATTAATGGCAAGGAAACTGATGCTTAGAATATTAAGCAAATTTCTGAAGCTGGGAGAGTCAAGTGGTGCAAGATTAAAGCCAAGATTTGAGCCAAACTAGTCAAACAGAAGAACATGGAAGTGAAACACAACCTTATCTGAGCAAAGTTCATCAGAGCCTAGACACAGAAAAGCTCATCTCACTGTTGGAGGCAGGCATCTCTTCTTTATTGAAGATCTAGTCACCAACCTGAAGAAATAATGTATTACTCAAAAGGAAAGCTATGGGAATGTGAGGTCAAGGACCACAGAGCAAGTACTTTCATGACCATCCAGCAACAGGGAACCCCTTAGCTAAGGAGCCTGGAGCACTCAGGCCATCCATAATGTGAAGGGGAGGAGTTAGGGCTTCCTCTGCTCACACTGTTAAACTCTCCATTCCTTGAACTCTCTTGGGTCTGATTAAGTTTAGACCCTCTAAAGAATTTTCTGATAAGGACTTCTTTTCTATAGTTCTACCTATGAGGAGAAAGTAAGTTGGCCTAGGGCTTGAAATATTCCATATCCCAAGTGGTTATTTCCTCCACTAAATGATAACATGTCTGTGTGTATTTATTCAGTACTCTCAAAGGAGCCACTGTCCACATGGTCAGTTTTCTGAGCCTCAAAGGCAAGTTTTATGACTGAGGCTGCCTGCTGGTCATTTCCTCTGTATCAGTATCTGTACTTCTGCAATAGTATTACTGCAATCAGTATTATTTAATTTTAATATATCTGGAAAGTAAAGCCCAAGAAGATAAAGACACTCATCTAATATAAACAGTTAATAAGGTGCAGACTTAGGATCAAAACTCCAGTTTCTGGTGTTTCTACTACAGCACAAAGCCTGAGCCATATCTTTCCCCCTTTTCATAGGTTTTCAATGCTTAAAAGCATAGTTTTACAAATAAAATGTTATATAACACTTTAAAATCATTTGAAGTTTTTTTTAGTGAAAATAATCCATCTTAATTTGTATCCTTTCTTTGAAGACTACCAAATTTGTAACTACATTTTATTTTGAAAGTTTTAGATTTATAGGTAGTATGGAGAGTCCTCATAGCCCACCACTACACACTTACCCCTAGTATTAACATCTTATATCAGCATGTTGTATTGATTACACTTGAGGAACCAACAATGATATTACTTTTAACTGAAGACCACAGTTTACATTAGGGTCCATTTTTGGTGTTGTATTGTCTATAGATTTTACCAAATGCATACTATTACAATTCCTCAATTACGGTATTAAATGTATTAAATAGTTTCACTCTCAAAATCCCCTAGCCTGCTGGGTGTGATGGTGCATACCTGTAATCTCAGCTCAGGAGGCTGAGGCAGGAGGATTGCCAGTTCAAAGATAGCCTAGCAAAGGTGAGGTGCTAAGTAACCCAGTGAGACTCTGTCTCTAAATAAAATACAAAATAGGGCTGGGAATGTGGCTCAGCAGTCAAGTGCCTCTGAGTTCAATTCTCCGTACTCATCCAAAAAAGAATCCCCTACATTGCACCTATTCAATGTTCTCTCCCCACCTGATAAATACTTATCTTTCTTATTCATCTATAGCTTGCCTTTTTTCAGAATGTTACATAGTTGGAATCATAAAGTATGTAACTATTACAGAATGACTTCCTTCACTTAGCAACATGTATTAAGGGCTACTCATCTTGTGGTTTCATCAAGAAATCATGACTCATTTCTTTAGTTTTAAATTAACAAATAAAAGCCATAAGTATCTATTATGGACACCATTTTGTTTTGAAATATGCATGCATTGTGGACAATCTAAGTAGAGCTAATTAGCAACAAGTGTAATCTTACATACAATTTTTATGATGAAGACATTTTAAATCTGTCTCTTACTGCTTTTCAAGAATACTATTAAGTATAATCACCAAGCTGAACAATAAATTTCTTTTGTTTGTCCTAGCAAACAGAAATAACAGAGCCTTTGGACAGAGCCTTGAGCCAAACCTCCATTTCCAGCATCCTGCACCAGCCCTTGGGAACCAGCTATTATGAATTCTACTTTTTCAGATGAAAGTCAGATCATGTGTGTGTTTTTACATCTTTTACTGAATTGTGTTCCATTGTATGATGTACCAGCTTCCTTATGTATTAAACTCTTGAGACACATTTTGGTTGCTCCCGATTTTGGGCAATTATGAATAAAGGGGCTATAAATATTAATATACAGGAAGGACAAACATCTAAGAGTGTGATTGTTTTGTCATATTTTAATGTTAATGTTCAGCTTTGTAAGAACCTGTGGAGCTATCTTCAGAAGTCACTGGATCATTTTTTATTCCTACCAGCAATGAATGGGAGCTCCGATGCACCACGTTCTTCAGCACTTGGTATCCTCAGTGTTTTAGATTTTAGCTGTTCCCATAGGTGTGCTGTGTTATTATTTTAATTTGCAGTTACATAATGATGTATTATACTGATTATCCTTTTGTATGTATGCATGCTTTCCATCTCCATATATTCTTTGATTAGATTTCTCATGGGATCTTTGACTCACTTTTGGGTTAGGTTGCTTAATTTTTAGTGTGCAGTTTTAAGAGTTCTTTGTATATTTTGGACACCAGCCCTTCATCAAACATGTGTTTTGCAAATATTTTCTCTCCATGTCTGGCTTGTCTTTTTGTTCTCCTAACACTGTCTTTCATAGAGCACAAGTTTGAAATTTTAATGAAGTCCAACTTGTCAATCTTTCCTCATCCATTGTACTGTAGTGACGTTGCAGGAAGCTCATTACCACCTAGTGGCACCTGGGTTTTCTCCTCTGTTACCTTGCATGAGTCACACATATGCTTTTGTGTCTTACAGTTGGATGTATGATCCTTTTGCGTTAGTTTTTACAAAATATGTAAGGTCAATGTCTTCTCTCTCTCTTTCTCTTTCTTTCTCTCTCTCTTAAGTTGATCTAATATCATTTATTGACAAGCATATCCTTTCTGCAAATTTTTTTTTTCTTTTCTGTCAAAGATAAGTTAGGTGGACATGGTTGCTCTTTTACTTTTTTGACAAAAAAATAAATAAAAATGGGCCCTTTTTTGGTCATGTCACTGCGTAATTATTTATAATTATTTGAACCATGTACTGTGATACTATTGCAAAGAAAACTTATTTAAAGTTAACGTAAGCTCCATGAAAGCATTTCAAGTTAAAAATGAGCCACAATTGAACAATGACTCTGACAAAAACCATACTGGTCAAATCTTGCTAAGGTGAACAGTAACCTCCCTCTTCCATGTAAGGCTACCATGTCCTAGCCACACGTTGCTTTTTCACTGTTCCACATTTGTGTAAGCTAATAGTAGGAAACATCTTGGATATCAGGCACGTAATGGTAATTCTGACTACTCATTACTGATGAACACTTAGAAGTTTGGTTGATAACATCAAAAGTATTGCCTTGGAGAATCAAGATGTCACAAAGCCACTTGGAAAGATAGGATAGAAGAAAGCTACAGCATGCAATCAGTGCAGGTGAGTAGGGCTTTGTTAGAGTTTCTTCCCCTCCTTCCCTTTCTGAGTCATTTGATTTCATTAGCATAACTAGCTCATGATGAAATGAATCCTGAGTTCTCAGGATATTATGGTTGCAGCTTTGATCAAGCTGTGTAAATCAGAACCCAGTAATTAAAATGCATATAGATAGGTAGATGCAGATGTTAAAAATTGCAGCTTCACAAACTCGGCATCATTTTTTAAACTAATAGGTTAACACCTGAAAGGACAGGTGACAGATGAGAGAGAAGAGACCCTCCTTGCACCATATTGGTGGGGCCCAGAATCCTTTCCCTATCAAAAACAGTCCTTTCTTCACGATGGACTTTTTACTCTATTAAAATTGAACTCATAGCCCTCTCTAATAACCTTTTGCTGGTGTTATTTTCTAAACTTTTTTTTCAACTATCCTTTCCATAATTATTCGTCCACAAGTCTCTCACATAGTTTGTAGAGCAAAATATGTGTACACACACACACACTTGTTCACATATTATTAAGAATTTCAAGATGGCAAAAACAGAACATTAAACAGAGTACAGGAACTTTTAAATATGGGCTCTGTGCAACCACACAGCCCCTGTCGGTCCTAAGCAGTATCCAGGTTATACCATATTCTTTCCCACCACAGTCAACATCGATATCTCCTTTCTCTGATGCTTCCTGGCATTTTAGGACAATAAATCTCCTGCATGTAAACATTGCTCTACTTATGTTCCCCTGCATTCCCACAAAACACACCGTCCCCAAAAGTTTTAGTCAGGAATTTTGGAATTTATGATTTTAAGTTAAAAACTGGGCTGTTATAAACATAATGCTCAGATTTTTACCACCTGAAAGACCCTGGTACTTCACCATTCTATTCACAGGGAGGGCAATGTGCCGAAGTGCTTTAGTGAATGATAGTTGTAATTTTCAGTCTATGTGTTGGGCCACTAGTGGTTACTTTAGAATGTGGAACAATTTAAAATTTTCCCCAGAAAGATTTTTATGGACCTTCCTTAGATGCTTATTTGTGCTCAAAATGAAGTGGGCACCCAAGATTTAGCTTAGTTCTTGACACCTTTTATTATTTATAAAAATCAGCATGTCATGTTCTATCTATTATGTAACTGCAATGTTTCCCATGCCAATTTATCTAAAAATGACATCATATTACTATCATTCGAATATCATTCATATAACTTCTGTGTAGAAAAAGTAGGTCCTGAGAGTTCTTCATGAATAAAGAGTGGCACTGCTATGTCTAGATAGCAAAGGGATGCGTGGGTAACATGGCATATGAAATGCCAATATTTATTCTTTTATTTATGCAACAACTATTTGTAGAGCACCTCCTAGCTACAAAGACTCCTTGGAATTCAGCAACAAAGAAGACTGGCATGGCTCCTGCCCTCAGGGAGCTCAAGTTCTGGTGCAAGAGAGAGAGGGTTTTACATATTGTCCCACCATTTCTAATATGGATGCATAAAACACTTTAAAAACTTACAATGTAAAAGATAATTATATAATAAGAATTATTATGTTAATTATAATAACAATTATAATATTAATTCATATGACATGTAAGCTCTAGGTAATTATTTGCATCCTAATTTAAAGCATCTGAATTGATTTTGTTGAAATATTCACAGAACTGAAAGCTCAGGACTTCATAGGTTAATGGGCTAGTAAGTTCCACAAAGAAGACTTCTGAGGGCAAAGAGGACAAATGATAGGGTGCATGCTCATCTGAGAGACTAAAGGAGGTTTTGCAGTGCAGATAAATGTTAAGAATGACAGATGGGGCTGGGATTGTGGCTCAGTGGTGGAGCGCTCACCTAGCATGGGGAGAACCCGGGTTCTATCCTCAGCACCACATAAAAATAAAGGCATTGTGTTGTGACCATCTACACCTAAAAAATAAATATTAAAAAAAAGGAATGACAGATGACCAGCTGGGTGAAACTGAGACCAGAGGAAGCTCAAAGCTATTACTGTTCCCTTAGGCAGTCACTGGCCTGACACAGTAGGCACTCAGTGATGTGCCCACTGACCCAGGAGAACAGAAGGACCACACTCTGGCATTTGCCTAAAATTCAAATCCTTTTTGACCCTACTCTAATTATAACAGTTTGACTATGAGCTTCTTAATAGGGGCCATGAGAGTATACTATTATTAGCTTCATATTTATTTGTTTCTTTGATGATTTCCAATGTATCTCTCCATATTGAAAATTAGTCCTGCCCTTGGAGAAGCAGAAAATATTTCATCCTGAAGGGACATTTTTTCTTTAAGTTCCTCATAGAAATTAAACTGATTATCTACATAATTTCTGTGCCAGTTAATCATGTAGTATTTTGTACACTTCTCCCACTGAAGTCTACAAATAGGTTGTTTATAAAGGTCATTCTTTATATTTGTACTTTTTAATATTTTTACCTATGCAAATTAGTTTTCTTCAGGGACAGGGGAGTATTTATTCTTTGTGTTTGTGAGATGTGTCTGTATAGCAAACACTGGACTTGAACTGAAGGGGAGAGGAAAACATATATTAAATTTCACTTCAAAGTGTTTTGAATAGGTTCAAGTGGGATTTATTACAGATATAAAATGCAAATAGCTTCATGTCACATTTCTCTTTTGGCTAACATCTCTACATTCAAGGAGTTTTTAATTTGCTTTTGAGTTTTGGAAGAAGCATGGTTTAGATCAGATTTTATCTCCCTCCCTCCTCCCAAAGTGTCCTTTCCAAGGGCATTGAATCCCATCACACTTAAAAATAACATGCTAAATTATTGTCATCATCTTCTTTGACCCATTAGCAGAGCTTTTCCTTTGTTCCTTCCTTTCTTTCTTTTTGTACTGGGGATTGAACCCAGAGGCATTTTACCACTGAACCACATCTCCAGGCCCTTTTATTTTTCAATTTGAGACAGGTCTTCACAGAGTTTCAGAGGCTGACCTTGAACTTGCAATCCTCCTGCCTCCACCTCCTGAGCCGCTGGGATGACAGGTGTGCGCCACTGCGCCTGGCTCACTTCTTTCTTCCTGATTCACGTCCTTCACTTGCCTCAGGACACCCTTCCATTCACTCCTCCAGTGTTTCACCATTCACTGGAGCTTCCTCTTCTCCAACCTTTAACGTGAAAACACTAAGGACTGTACATGCTTGGTTTTCTCCTCTTCTCTATCCACACTCACCCTGTGACCTCATCAGTCTCATGGTGTTCACTCATGTGTATACTCCAGCCATCGCAAGATTTTCATCGTTAGCACAGATTTCTCACCCAAATCTAAGCTCATCTCCAAATGCCTCTGTTTCTCCATTTGGATGGCCAATAGATGGCATTAACTCAACAGTACCCAAATCTAAAGTCCTGACCCTTGACAACCCAGACACTGCTCTCACCACACTCGTCCAGCTTCACCTTTCCAGCTACTGGATATAAAGATAGCAGAGCAGACTTGATTTACTATTTTATCACACCACACATCCAGTGTTGGGATGCCAGCTGGGCTTAATTTGAAAATACATTCTGAGACCCAGTTTAAAAAAAAAAGGGGATGTGGGGGAGCAAGAAGATAGAATTTATAAAAGCAGAAGAGCTAATGGCCCTTTAATTTATGAAAAGATGTTCAATTTCGTTCATAATAAAATAAATGAAAATTAAGCCTACACTGAGATACTATTTCTCATATATCATGTTGGCAAAAGTTCAGACACTTGACAGCACATCCTGTTGTCAAGGCTATGAAAACTGGCATTCTTAGTTCTGTGACACTGAGTGCAAGTTATAGAGCCCCCATGGAAAGGGTGTCTACAGTGCTGAACAGCTACACGTACATCTCCTCTTTAGCCCAACAATTCTACCCCTAGGAATTTACTCTAGATAGATAGATAGATCTAGAGTAGATCTTTCTCAGACACCAAACTATTCAGACATTTCTAACAGCCAAAAATGGAAAACAAACCAAATGCCCATCAGTGAGAAATTACTTGGATAAATTGGGGTGCATTTACACACAGTTTCAAAAAAAGAATTGTGAAAATATGCATGAATAATGTGTTTGTATATGAATAATGTGTTTGTATATGAATAATGTGTTTGTATATGTATATGTTGGGGTATGATTTTAAACAACATGAAAAAAAGTGTGGAATCGTTTCTCTACTATGCTATTTTGTTTAAAGAAGAAAAATAATTTGCAAAACAAACAAAACAAAACAAAAGCACTTGAAAACAATACAAAGGCTGTTTTTTAAAATGATCGTTTATAGCAGTGTTCGGTAAACTATGTTCCATAGGCTTAATACACTGTTCTGTATGCTTTGTATACAGTTTTTTTTTCCCCTCATTGCTATTTTTGTTTTGTTTTGTTATTGGGGATTGAATCCAGAGTTGCTTCTCTGAATTATATCCCTATCCCATTTTATTATTTTTTTATAGTGAAAGCATTTTTAAATTTTTTAAAATTTATTTTTATTTATTTTTGTTCTTTTTAGATATACACAACAGTAGAGCATATTTTGACATGTTATACATACATGGAGTAAGACAGCCTAATTAGAAGCCCGTTCTTGTGATTGTACATGGTATGGAATTTTACTGTTTATATATACATATATAAACACAATGGAGTATTACTCAGAATGAAATTATGATGTTTGCTGGTAAATAGATGAAACTGAAGAGTATCATGCTAACTGAAATGAGCCAGTCCCCAAAAATCCAAAGGTCAAGTGTTATCTCTAATTTGTGGATGCAACACACAGTAAGTAGGGCGGGGGAGAGAAGAAGTTTCTTTTTAGTTTTTAGAGTTCACATATCTCTAAGTTGCCCAGGTTGGCCTCTGACTTTCAATCCTTCTGCCTCAGCCTACTGAGTTGATAGAATTACAGAAATGTAACACCATTTCCAGCATCTGTCTATAGATTACCTGGAACTGTTTATTCCATATTGTTTAAGGTTACTGGCTCTTTATAATATCAGAGTGAAATAGAATACATGCAAATGTACATATATTCATACATGCGTATGGATTGGAGCAGATAGGAATCAGAGCAAGACTTCTCTACTTGTACTTATTAAAGTTCAACTTTGAACCTTGAAATGATTTATACATTCAGAGAGACAAAGAGTTAAAAAGCTAGCCTTAAAATTACAAACAGATGGAATCAAAATAATTCATGCAAACAGCAAATAGATAAAATCACCACAAAGAATAAAGAATGAATCCAGTGACCTCTGATGAGACATCCTTCTGACATCCCTAACAACAGGCCAATGTAGCTTTACCGTCCCCTTGATAGGCTGCATTGTCAAGTTCATGAAGTATCTTGCCAACAATTTTAACCTAAATCCAATCAAGCCATTAAAACCAACATCTAATTCACATAAAACACAGGAAAAAGTTCAGTAATAGAAGAATTAATAATGACACCAATCTAATGTGAGTAGCTTTCTTCAAGACAAATGTTTCAAACTTTTAAAGAAAATATAATGGGAGTAAACAACCATGCAAGATAAAAAGAAATTTAATATTCAAGTGCAATGCATAAGCTTTGGGTTAGATGCTGACTTAGGATCACATTCACATACACATGACATATTGTAAAGGATATTTCTGTAATAATTCCCCAAATTTGAAAATGTTCTGGATATTACATGATATTGCAGAATACTTTCTTTTCAGATGCTCAAGATTGGCAACAGGAAGAGATATGTGTCTATCACATTCAAACACTACGTAAAGATCATTAAACATTACTAGATCTAGGTAATAAATGTTTATTATGCTGCTCCAAATTTTCTGTACACTTGAATTTCCTTAATACTTGTGAAAAGATTGAGTATCTGTATGTGTACTTGCCTCTGGAATCTGACCACTTCCATTCTCCTGTCAGTCTGTTACTGGATCAGTCAGTCATCCTCTTCTTCCTCTACGATTCCTATATTCATCTCCTCTCTTGTTTCTCTGTCACTCAACTTGTCAACCAAAGTCTGTTTTTTCAGAGAACCCAAAACCCCCTCCAAACAAAACCACAGCATATGAAATGCAAGCTCATGTTATTCCTTCATGAACATTTTTCAGTAACTCCCTCAAGTCACTGATTTAAAATATACATTCTTTTTTTATTTAATTAATTTTAATTAGGTATATATGACAGTAGAATGCATTTTGATTCATCGTACACAATTGTAGCACATCTTTTTATTTCTCTGGTTGTACACGATGTAGCATTGCTCTATACATGCAGTCATACAAAATCCACATTCTTACCATTAGCTTCATGCAATATCTCCCTCCACCAACGACATCCCTCATCTATGTGATTTGTGGTCAGCCCTCCACATGCACAAGTCCTATATCTGTAGATGTCTTAGTCAACTGTGATGAAAAATATGCAAAGAAATTGTATTTGTGCTATACAATCAACATTTCTGTTTCTTTTGTCTAATGATGTAACCTATAACATTCATAACTTTAATACGTGGTATATAGTAGGGTCCCCCTCAAAAAAAAGAATTGGAAAATGAATAAATATTGAGTTAGTGGATATATTATCCAAGATTGAAATTTCTCTTTTGGTAGCTTATGTGAAATGGTGCTTTTCTTTCAGGACTGATAGTAGCGGGTCAGTGACAGTAGAAAAATATTTTACATTGAAAGGTAGATGAACACAGGACAATTAAAATCAAAGGAGCCGGTAAATATACTATGCTTCTAATTATGCTAAAACCACTTTTTAAAAAGCTCCATTTCATTAGGAAGACATCTGTTTTACAAATAACAGAAATTGACTTTATGAAGACAATTGAGTGGCTTTGTATTGAACATTTTTTTAATCCAAGGGCAAGAAGCAGCCTTAAATGTAATATAAATAGCCTTTAACTGCATGTTTTCTAAGAGCTATGATCAGCTTTTTAATATTCTTTTTTTTTAACTTTTTCTAAGTCAAAATAGTGTAAATACAAAATTGGTCAACAAAATCCACTTTAATGATAAAATGACATTATTAGCCTGAAAAGTTCATAATTTCCCACTGGGGTAGAGTAGGCCAATTTCAAAGTGATGAAAATGTTTGAAACATGAAATCACTTCCTATTGAAGGCATGTTCACTTAAAGAAGAAGCCACCCCTCTGTGGAATAACCTCCACCCAGGCATGTTTTCAGAACTAGAGGCTGCTGGTCAGCAGGCATTTCCTACCCTTCAAGCAACATGGAGTACGGATTTCACAATCCAAAATCCTAGTACACAGTATGCCACCAGAGTAATTTGAAACATGCTCTGTGAATAAAGCTTGGAGAGAAGAATATCAACATTTAAACTAACTTGAGAATGTTATAAAAGGCTGGAAGGTTTAGGTAGAGAGTGTTGACTAAAAACCAGAAACAGAAAGGGAGATGTGCTACATGAATGGAATCTCATGAAAATGGAAAGGCTAGCTGCAAAACTCAGAGTAGTCAGTAAGTGAAGTTTTGAATTTTAAGGTAGGAAAGAGAGAAGTCAATTAAATTAACACAAAGCATAAAAAGAACAAGTTTGACAAACTTGGATCTAATACAAATGACCTGAAGAAGGGGCAGAAAAGTGAAATTTTTGAGCTAATGAATATAAAATAGAGTTCCTTGAATTGGATAGGAAGAGGGTAGAAAAACAACAAGAACAAGTAGAGAAGGTCTCATATGTTATTTTTCCTAAATAAAATTTATAGAAGAAAATATTCCTTAGGTGCATATTTCAGTCATATAGCCTAATCAGATTTGGATTTTAGGATATGTTGTCTAGAACATTGTAAAGGGTAAATTTGACTCAGGGTAAGTCTATATGCAAATGATTTGTTTCAATTGATTTCTAAAAGACATAATAAATGACATTTAATTTTATTCAATATAGCATAGAAGACTTTGGGGCTCTGGAATATAATTATTAATGATCAAATCATATATTTAATTTCTCTGTGTCTAAATTGCCTTGTATGTGAAATGGGGATATGAGACATAGCTATTTGCTTATCCATGTCATAAATGTAATGTATACAATACATGCCAACTATATTATTCTATGATTATCTTAATTTTAACTGTGAATTCAAAAGAGCCATGCAGTTTTGGAAAAGATAAATGACAAATGAAATGACTGTAAATTATGTTTTACAATATTATATTTGTTTATTCAATTTTTCATTTTCTGGTATAGAAACTGAGTTACTTTTAAAATGTTGAATGTATTTCTTATATTCCAAACCCAGGTTTCTGCTTTCACATAAAAGTGACTTTTTTAGGAGCTGGAGTTGTGGCTCAGTGGTAGAACACTTGCCTAACATGTATGAGGCACTGGGTTCAATTCTTAGCACCCCATATAATAAATGAAAAAACTAAAGGCCCATATGTCTAAAAAAATTTTTTTAAAGTGACTTTTTAAAAAGAAAAACTAAAATTTAATATTGTGTGTTTGTGTGTGTGTGTGTGTATATATATATAATACTATATAACTTCAATGCTTTATTGAATTTCAATCATTCATGGTACATCGAGGATGTGGACCCAGCTAGGAAGTTATTTAAATGATACAGTTTAAATTAATTTCAAAGTAAATATCCGAAAATTGAAGACAAATATAGACTCTGGCTTTTTAAATGGCTGTGTAAAATCTGTGTTAAGTTATTACATATATATAATTTGATGTTAGAATATTATACTTGGAAAATTCTGATATGGTATGTAGAATATATTGACAATATTTTTTTCCTAGATTTTGTATCAGTTTGTTAGAGCTGTCATAACAGGATACCACAGAGTGTGTGGCCAAATAAGAGAAATGTATTTTCTCTCAGCCGTAGAGGCAGGAAGTTCAAGAGTCAGGTGCCAGCAGGTTGGTTTCCCTGGCCATCTCTCAGTGGCTTGCACATGCCTACCGCACTGCTGCCCCTTCACTGGCCTTTCTGAAGGCTGTGTGGCCTAATCTCTTCTTAGAGGGACACCGGTTGAATTAATGACATCCCATTCTAACAGCTTGTTTTAATTTAATTACTGTTCTTTAAAACCCTGTCTCCAAATACGGTCACATTATGAGGTACAGGGGGTTAGGGCTTCCACGTATGAAACATAAAGGACACAATTCAGTCCATAACCATCTTCTTTAAAATTATTGTAAGCCATAAAATGTCACATATCTTCACAATTTACTGTAATGTAAAACTGGCAATTTGCTCCTTGTCCCCCTTTACTGTTCCTGCCCTTCAAGAAATATGACTTTGCTTAGAAAAATGAACCGGTGAAATCTATTTCCATCCAGGTACCTTAAATAACCCAGAAAAAGTCTTTAGAACAAGCTCATGAATCATGTTCTCAACTTTACTTATGTCAAATTCCATTTGGGGACCCTTTCTTCCTGAATTTGGTTAATGATCCATGTACCATCTGACAATTCAAAACTTCTTCAACTTCTCGGGCCACACTGGTGCCTGCATTTCAGGGGTACAGCATTTTAATACTACTGTGGAAACTGGATAAATTGTCATACTATTAAAAAGTAAGGGCAGGAAAGATGTCAGAACCATCTCAAGGCTGTATGTAATTTAATGTGAGCTTCAGCTCTCCTTGTTTTAATGATTTTACCTCGTCTTCTTTCTAACATATCTCCTCTTTACATATCTCTTCTTTTCGTGCTTTTCTTTCACTATCTCCATGGTTTATTTATAGAGAATGGTTGAGAATACCATGGGTGAGAAAAGGGGGCAAGGAAGACAATTAGCTATAATCCTCTCTCTCCTGAGGATCTCCAATTTTTTTTTAATTTTCTATCTTCGCTGATAAAATTAACGTATCTGTAAAATATGGCCTTTTATCAGAAATGTCCCATGTATGTAAGATGGAGAAAAGAAAAAAAAATAGAACACATAGAAATAAGTTAGAAGTCTGTTGAGTATTGAATTATATTAGATTCTATGTATGGGGAGTAAAAACTCAAAGAAGCAAGAAATTAAACAGCAAATCACTGAAGGTTCCCTAGTGCAGGAAGGAGCTGGGGGGAGTCTTTAAGGACAGGTATGATTCGGACAGGTTGGAGTTTGATAAACGGCCCCTCTCAGGACTTTGTCATAGCCTGAGCAGAGGCTTTGCAAGGAAGATTAGCATATGCTTGAGTATGGTGGTAACTGCTGGAAATCAGTATCGGGCTCAGTGCTTTTTCTATACCATCATGAGGATTGGCATGTTCGCTGGACATTGAGAAATTTTGAAAACAGAATGAACTACCAATCTTTCTATCTCTAACTTTGTTTTTGCTTTGCCCCACAGGGTTTTATCATACCTAAGGGAATAGTTTAAAGGAGAGAGCAGTGGAGAGGAGAAGTAAAAATGTGCAGCTGATTTGACAGTATGAGTGTAGAACTATTTTGTGTGTGTGTGTGTGTGTGTGTGTGTGTGTGTGTGTGTGTGTGGAGGGGGACAAATCTGAGAGGCAGGAAGAAGGTTCTGGAGTGATGTGGGCTAGAAGCTTCCTAAGAATCAATTGTGGGATTGGTCCACACAACAAGTTTAGGAATAGGGATTTTCTAACAGCTGAAATGCAGTTTGAAGAAATATAGGTCTATATTTTTCCTCTTCAGGACATCTGTTTCAAAAACTAATTATTCATTGATACTCAGGAGCCAGACTGCTGGGATCCTGTTCACTTAGGCAATGTGGGGTCTTAATTCTATCATTCACTTACCTTCTCTGTGCTTCAGTCCTCAGCCATAAGATGGAAATAATGCAGAATGTCCATCAAAAGTATTATGCGGGGTTATTTGGAGATTTAAATGTGGCAAGTAAGACAGTGCTGGGGATTTGAACACTACCACTGCTCTATTCCCAATATTACAGCTTCAGGAGGACGCCATCAAGGGGAGTAGGGAGAGAGAAGGTGGCATGATGGTTACAAGTACTATGATTATAAATAGGGGCTGAGATACAGGACATTAAAGTGGGGACCCTGCTTCCTGACTCCTGACTGTAGTTAAGAATGTCCATCTGCCTATGAGGATAAAGAAAGGCAGCATTTTCAATCACAATGGAATAAAATAATGCAAAATCTAGGAAGTCTGAGTTAAATGGAATCTTTGAGATCATTTAATAGGATTTTCCTCCTGTTGTAATAATACTGTCTATGTCATCCCTGAGAAATGGTCACATAACCTTTTCCTCAATCCTCCAAACATCTGTGTCCTCCTCTGTCAATCAGGGACTGTTTCACTTGTCAATGCTTGGCCTGCTGCCTGGAGTAAGGTCAGCCCTAGAGGTGGCACTACCACTGCTTCTATTCTGTTTACTAAAAAAAGAAGTATGTTTTATTTCTTTTCCTACTGAAAAGATATTGTGTCTCCCTGGAGAATAAAATGTGTTATGTTATTTTCTTAGTAAGTTTCTTACTTTCAAGAAGAAAATATGGATTGTTTATGTGAGACAAGCTAGTTTCTCGAAGCACTGAGCCAATAGGTTTCATGGGAATGCATCTCTGAAATTGTAAACACTCGCAAGGAGCACATGATGTTCCCTTTGCTGTTCCCAGTGAGCCTGATAGAGTTCACTCTCCTTGCTCTGTGTGTGGGTTGCCTAAGTGCCTGGAAGAAGCCTGTAACTTTTTCCTACATAATTCCCATTATATTTCAGCTCATCCTCCAATGACATGACACTGAAATTCCACAAACAAATATGGAGGGTGCAAGAGCTGCTTCTGCCATTACTAGTAGCAGGCTTCCTGTGGACACATGCCTAGCGCAGGGTATGTGTCATAATTCAGTGTTCAAACATATAAAACGAAACATGGAATATTCAAAAGCAAATACATTTTTTTCATTACCCACAGCAGGGTTTCTCAATCTTCTATTCTTCATTGTCCCTCTGAGAAGGTTTTGTAGATTTTTTTTCTAGTCACCACTTCCCTCCCCATGTAAAATAGAAACATCACAGACATACTGTAGATTTAGTATTGCTATGTGCATACCAATACTTTAAACATAAAAAGAGCAAGAAAGTACAAGGGTCTCACTAACAACAGAAATATAAATAATTAATTATTGACCCTTGGTGATGATATTGCCAGGATTGAATATATTCCCTAGAAATTCCCCAGACGTCTCCCAAAATAACACGTTCATTATTGAACGTAGGGGGCACCACCTAAGAAGTGGAAGCAGAAGACTGATTCTTTTGATGACATCAATTTCAGTTAAGCTTATGATTAGGTAGCAAATTTGTTGAGATAAGCAAAAATTGGTGTTAAGGTAGTTTAAAAATTGGTATGGAAATTGTCATATTAAAATATTTTTCTTAGTTTAAGTTAACTGAACAGCATCGTGTCAAAACTAATGACAAATTAAAGCCAGTATAGACAATCTTTCTCATCTACTAGACCATCTATATGGGATATCAATTTTAAGTTTAATGTTAAATACTAATGTAATACAGTAATACATGCTTTTAAAAAAGAAAAGAATGCTACAAATAAAGTTACACTATCCTTTGACCATTATTCTTTTTTGATCCCCTTAAACTTTTCAAGATAAATGCTATTACTACCTAATATATTTCCATACCTCTTCATTTTTTCTTTTTGACAATTACTATAAATAAACACACATATACCAATGTTCGTACATGTAGGGATAATTAATTTTTTTAAAATGCTGATTTTTTTTAACCTGTGGTAGGAACTCCCAAAGCTTATTAATTACTTTCTTCTATTCATGGACATTCCAATTAAGAACTTCAAGTTATATCAGAATCCTGGAGAACCTTAATACATAATCCAATGGTTCATGACTATGTATAAGGAGGATTTCTGAATTTCTATGGAAGGATGAGATTACACAAAATTCCTGAGCACTAAAAGTAGGTGGTGATCATTTCCTATTGACATGGCTCCCTGGCCACCTCGCCTTGCAGCCAGCCCATTGGTTCTAGCCCAGAAACAGCAGGGTATTTGTAAAGCAGGGACCCAGTGGGCTGAAGCACAGGCAGCAAGCACAGACTGCCTTGTGGAGCCTGCCAGACCAGTGTGGGTTTAAGGTGCAGGAGGCCAGCCCCAGGTAAGCCAGGTCAAGTCTACCTGTTACCTACTGCAGCCCAGCCTGCAGACCCACAGATGATTCAGAAGCCAGCTCAAGTAGTGCTCCAGGCAGAGGTGCAGTTTCAGACCCCCTAATGAACATGTGCAATTCAATCCCTTCAATCTCCACTTGGGATGCTGAGATAAAATGGAAATAAGATATACCTGAGTGAGATTCAGGACTAACCGACAGTGTTAGTACTTTTCCAAACCCTAATTATCATAATTTTGGACCAAAAGCACTGGTACCTTTTTAAAACCCTGATTGGACCAAGAGCGTTGGCTCAGGAGCTATATAAACACCTAGAATAGCACTCAAACCCCTCTTGGGTTCCCCTCTGCTGGAATTATGTTTCTATGCATATGTAAATAAATCTTGGTCTTACAATCACTCACCCTGATCTGTGGTCTTCATCTATTTGAATTCAAGAGACTGAGAACCCAGAAAGAAGATGAAACGGATGCTGAGCTGCTGGGGTCTACTGCAGCATTGGAGGACACAGCACACCATATAGAGCTGCAACACTTCTCAGCTGCAGATCCCTGCAAACTTACACAGACCCCACCCAACAGCAGAAACAGAGAAAGTCCAGTCCCACAAGCCAGCAGAGAATCAAGTATCATCTCAAAACTCCAGTTCCACTAGGATAAGCTGCCTTCATTCCTGTTTTCTGAAAACCCTATTTATGTTTGCAAATGCCTTCATGGAACAGACGTTTCTATTGTTCCAACTCTGTGCCAGGCACGATTCTAGGTTCTTTACAAATATCAATCTTAATAGCCATCCTCAGTTTTACTCATATTTTAGAAATGAAGAAAGTGAGACTCTCATTCATAGATTACCTAACTCCTCAAGAGGACTGAATCAATGCAGGCAGAGCCAGGATTTGAACCAGGCTGGTGACCCCAGAGTCTGTACTGCTACTCAGAAGTTATACTTTCCTGATGTACCAATAAGCAAAGCTCATCTCTTTATTAAGACATAAATGAAAATCAAATGCAACCAAAGAACACAACCCCATAATTAAGCAAAGATACAGTCAAATTTGTGTGTCATCATTTTCACTGTACTTTCTTAGATGCTGTGAAATTCTGTAAAATAACATATGTGTCTTTCCAGTTTTAGTCACATTTTATATTTAATCTTTAATGGTGAAGATGTGTGATTTTTTTTCAAATCAAATCCAGTGAGTTATAGCTTAAGCAAATAATATGAATGTTGGTTCAAAAACATGCCAAGGAGTAGAATTATTGCCTGAAGTTTACAGTAATTCATTTATTGATGTACAATGTTCAGACAGGTATGTCATGGTGATAAGATAAACTGAAAATGAATCCTAACAAAGGTAGTAGCCAGGGTAGTCAGTATTTCTACATTAAAAAAAAAAAAAAAAACTTTGGCAAGCTCTTTATTTAAGATGAAACAGAAAGAGAAATGGGAAGCTTATATATTAATTCAAATGTGTGATACAATTTAACTTTGATCTCAGAGAAGCACACAATTCAACAGGTTTCTACCAAAGACATGCGTGTATTTCCTTGAGCTGAGATTTATGCTATAACCCTACTAATGGCAAATATTCTATCAGAAGAAGGGAGAAAACTCTTCAATGCCTTTTGGAATATTTTAACTCTATGGTAGAATATAATGAATGTTCCATATTACCTTTAATTGAAACATATATTTTAGTAGTAAAATTCATAAATCACAAGTGCAGAAAAAAAAGAACATGGAATCATAAATTTGACACATTTTGCATTAAAATAGATACATCAACTATTAAAATAAATGTATCTCTTACTGAGAAAATAGATCAAAATCAAATCTAATAGTTCACTTACCAAATCAGACATCCACTATTGAATCATTACTTATTGAATACTGAAGAAGATACATCATCTATCAAATCAAATACCTTCCCCAGTAAATCAGTCCTACCATCTGATTCAAAACTGTCTTCTACTAAATCAAAAAACTTCCCAATAAATCAAAGCAATATTGCATCAAAGAATTTCATTTAAAGTAAATATAGTGCATCACCAGACAGCATATTTCATAGTAAAGGTACCATTTATTAGGAGAAAGATATGCTTTTTGCCATCTAATTCTTTCAAATGTGTTCTTTTGATACCGTAAAGAATTATTCATTTATGCTTCTTTTTACTATGATTTCTAAAACACATTTTCTAAGCAAATAATACCACAACAAAAAGAAAATGTTTGAATTGCTAAAATAAGTCTGTACTCTTAAATAGCTCCAGCATGTTAACACTGGATTAATTTCACATTAATTTTTCTCTTATAAATTTAAATTTTATATTTGAGTCATACATAATGATTATAAATATTTATGGGATACAATGTGATGTTTTGATACATGTTCATTGTATAATGATCAAATCACAATAATTAGCTTACCCATCACCTCAACCATTATTTATTTATTTATTTATTGTAATGAGAATATTCAAAATTCTCTCTTCTAGCTATTTTGGAATATCCAATACATTATTATTAATATAGTCACCCAGTTGTGCAATGCATCAGCAGAAATTATTGCTTTTATTTAACTTAACTTTGTACCTACTGATCAACCTCTCATCTATTCTCTTTCCCTCCCCATCTTCTAGTAACTACTATCCTCTTCTCTACTGCTAGGTCAATTGTTTTAGATTTCACATGAGTAAAACATGTAACATTTGTTTCTCTATCTGGTTTATTCCACTTATTGTAATGTCCTTCGTGTCTATCCATAACATCACAAATGATAGTGTTTCATTCTTTTTTTATGGCTGCATAATTTTATCATTTCATCGTGTATACGTACCACATTTGCTTTATTCAATCATCAACTGATGGATTCTCAGACTGTCTATTTGGGCTATTGTGAATAATGCTGTAATAAGCATGGGAGTGCAAATTTATTTTTGAAAATACTGATTTCATTTCCTTTAGATATGGAGCCAGTTCTGGGACTACTGGATAATGTGGTAGCTCCGTTTCGGTTTTTTTTTTTTTTTTTTTTTTTTTTTAGGACCATCTTAATCTATATCCCCAGCAAAGTACAAGGGGTTTCCTTTTTTTCCACATCCGTACCAGCACTTGTAACCTCTTGTATTTTTGATAATGGTCATTCTAGCTAGAGTGAGGTACAAACTATGATTGTTTTGTTGTTTTATTATTGGCAGTTTAATTATTTGGTGGGAAAGCACTGGGAAGAGGAAAGTCAGACTTCATTCATTCTGTTTTCATAAGCACAGACCATTTTAATGTCAACTTTGAGTTTATGTAATTCTCTTAACCTAATTATGGCTAGACAGTAGGACAGTTAAGAAATAGAGCAAAAACAGCTCTGTAATTCCAAAGTTTCCTAAAGAATTTAAGGAATTATTTTATTTTCTAAATTTGTACTTACTCATGGTTTATTTTTTTGTTTCGTTCTATACATTTCTTCAAAAACAATTTGACTATATTTATTTTAATTCAAATATTCTTTTTAATGGAGGAGATATTCTGTAAAACAGCCCATGGAACATTCTCCTCTAAATCATCATTATAACTAAATTAGTTTTTAACTTCTCAATATGAAAACTGGAAACAGTCCACTGATTTGGTTATACCTAAGGAATTGGTACATGTATCCACTAAACTATCAACTACATAGATGTTGACACTTTTAAAAGTTCAATTCACTAATGTTACTAATATATTAGGATTAATTTCCCATAAAGCTGATATTCATAACTGGTAATATGTAGACAGATAATTCAAAGATTTTCAAACTATTCATTTGCTTTTATAGTGGGTTGAAGCTAAAATAATTGCCTATCATTTCAATTAAGAAATTGTAATAGAATTTTGACAGTAGCTTTTGTCAAAAAGCTCAAATATCTGATAAACCTTAGTCCATTTGTCTTCTAGAAGAGCGCAGTGGGACACATCTGAAATCCCAGCAACTCTGGAGGCTGAGGCAGGAGAATTCCTCATTCAAGGTCAAAAGTTAGCTTTAGTAACTTGGAGAGGCCATAAGCAACTTAGACCCGGTCTCAAAATGAAAATAAACAAATGGAAAGAGCTGGAGAGGTTCTCAGTGGTAAAACATTCCTGGACTCAACCCTCAATTAATTAAAAAAAAAAATTCTGGAGGTAAGAGGGGACCACTGTTTGGGAACAGGGAGGGCCTTTCTCTTCCTTGCAATCACAATCCTATTCACTTGCAAAATGTTTCCATTTGGAAGCTGAATTGCTCACTAGCTTCTGGCATTGGCCAGTCTTACTTTTTTGTGTCACCTACCTGGTCCTTGGAAAACTGAATTTATAATCTCAGCTCTCAAGCCTAGCTCTCAGTATGTAATTTAAGTCTTCGTTATATGTTTAGCATTTTTCTAAAACTGTATGGATATTAATGAGTTTTAAACCCACTTTCTGTGTCTTCAAGTATTTTTCTCTCTTGCTGAGGATGATAAAATACCTACGAAGGGTTTGGAGAATAAAAAGCACATTGTAACATATTAATTGTACAGTGTGGGTAGCTTCTGCTGTCAGTAAACATAGACCACATATGGTTGGAACTTAACATGCTGAATTTGATAAGTGAAAGCAGGGGCGGGTGGAGAATAAATTAAGCAAAGTATAAACACTGAAAAATAATGTAGTTTTAAGAATAAATAAGTTAGAAGAACAAATAAAAGTTAACCAGTTTAAAAAAATTAAAATTCTCGGAAATATGTGAGGTCTAATTATTAGAAAAGAAACTACAGTTATATCAGAGGTAGAGAATGACTTGGAATTACAAATTTGAAATGCCATTATTTTGTTGTTGGAGAAAACAAAATTCTTAAGTCCATTCCCCAAGGCCCACCTGTACCACTACCTCAATGACACACCCAATAATAATGTAAAAACTTTTGCTTTCTCACTAGAAATAGAGCTACTCCAGTGTTTCTTTTGAGATACCCTTGTCTGGTTAAGGCTGGAAAATAGATTGTAAGTCATTTATGAGTTAGTCAATATGACCAGCCCTCTCTTATTGCCAGCTATTTATAAAATGTGGTCCAAACATGTTTATTAGTGATCAGCAGTTTCTCATTATTGCTGTGTCTCTGTCAATATAAACATTGATTAATTGTAATTGCAGTGTTGCCCAGTGTGTATTGATTAGAATGTAAAGTAACAAGAATGGTACAAGAATGTCAAAAGGGAGGAACTGTTCCATACAATACTGGGAGGATATGCTGTTCTGCTCAAGGTGAGCACATGAGCTACTTCAGCTAGCAGAATGGAGAGAAGCTAGTCTTAGCCCACTCAGTTAAATATTGAAATGGATTCCTCAAAGAAAGTGTTGAACTGTCTAATAAACATATTGTAAATTTCTATTTTATATGGAATAAGTTACATAGGAAAAAATATAACACATTTCAAAAACTTTCCTATTGACTCTGACATTAGATAATGTTTTCATTGTCTTTATTTTGAATAGACTATAAGAGTGATGCATGTATCAGTTTTGGAACATTTTTCTAGGTAAATGAAAAGGCATTTTTGAAGACATAAATGTCAAATAGAAACCCTCTTTATTCTCTAGAAATAATTACTTACAAATTACTTAAGGTGTAGTGTCACAGGTTGGAATATTTCTAGGAAATGAGTTTCTGAAAAATACATGTTAAGGCCTCAACATCATTTCTATTATGTATCCAGTCAAATAATTCGGGCCTGTATGAGTGTTATGGTTTGAAAATATTTGCCACAATCTTGTGTTGGAAACCTCACCTCCAATCCAACCCTGTGGGAGGTTGGGTCTAATGAGGGGCCATTAGACTCTGTGGTCTCTGTTCTTATGAGCAGATCAATGCTCAGAGCAGGCGGGGAGTTTGGGGATCAGAGAAGTTTGTTCCCAAGAAAGGATAAGTTTAGTTGCCTTTCATATCTCCTCCCCATGTGGTGCTTTTTTTCCATGTTATGTAAGGAGGGATCATCAGATATTTTTACCTTGATCTTGGACATCCCAGCCTGAGGAATAGGAGCTAATATATTAATGTTTACACAAATTACTCAGTCTGTGGTTTTTTGCTTCAATAGCACAAAATGAACTAATATTTTGAACCACATTCAAAATATTCCCCTCAACTGGTAGACTATGAAGACAAAGGAAGACCCTGTCTTTACTCTCATGGAGTTTCTAGATCCCCCACAAAGGAATAACAGACACACAAATATAAATACACAAAACAAGAGACAAACGTAGCCAAAGGGTATTGAATGTTTCCAGAGTAGGGAGAATTTACAGCTTACAAGGGGTGCGGGGGGGACACAGCTTCTTGGAAAAATGTCATTTGAGTCTGAAATAGAAGAACAAACAACTTTTTTTTTTTTTTAATGGTAGCTTCTGTGAAAGAAGAGATTTCTGTAAGAGGAAATAGTTCTCATGGACACTTAGGGATGGGCTAGCAATGGGCATCAGGATTGAAAATGCCTAACATAAATGTATGTCATGGCACAGGGAGCTTTCAAATTGAAAATTGAAAATCTCAAATATCTTAACAAAAACTTCAACAACAACTTAATTTGTCAGGCAGATCAGTATGAAACTGAAGCCAGAACTCTTGACTTGTATATTGAGGCACACCCACTATTTCCAGGATCTTCTGGAGGCTGCTGTGGAGAACCCTTTACACACCTTTATAGTACTTGGTGAGTATGTTGTAAGTATAGAAAATGGGCAACAAGGAAGGCTGGATAAGAAAAACATGATTATACTGTACTGCAGTTCGCACTGATTATCCATACTTTTGACCATTATTCAGCAAAAATAAAATAAATAAATAAATGGTGCTAACAGTGGGACAAAGAAGGATGACCCAATGTTACCCAAGAGGTGTTTTTATTTTTCTTCTTCACATGGCTTGTGACTAACTACACCTGACATAAACACATTGCAGCTACTAGAGACTTTAGTTTGGCTAATGAAGATTTGGCCACAGATACCTCTACCCTGTAGCTTGTTTGGATGACTCCTTCCCTCTGCAGCCTCCTCAGGTGTCCTCAAGAGGACTGCAAGTAACCTTTTCCCTACTCAAGATGAGACATAAAGTCTGAGGTTATTTGACAGGATAATGAATGCATACACGTCAGCCTTTTCCCTACAGAAGCAGTTTTCCCTTTAACCTTATGGTAACAGTTTGTGTATTGCTTCCCCTATGTTGCAGCACTAGTTCTCTTTCTGATGGTTATCATCTGCCTGTTCATGAATTATACCTCAAGTACCACAGGCGGAGCTGGTTGCACTAAGAACTGGTAACAACGGAGACTCCTGATGCTAAAAAGGGCCAACATCCAAGGCTGGTAACACTAAAGGCATCTATCAACTAGATCATGGGAGTTGGGGTGGGTAGCAACAGAGAGCTGCTGAGACCTGTTAACTCCAGCTGCTACAAAGGCTTCATGACAGTTTCTGGTAGCTGCTGACTACCAGAACAGTGGGAAGGTCACTAGTAATAACTAAGAGCTACCAACACTAAGGGAGCTATACTTTGCCCATTCCTAATTTCCATCTGATTTGAACAAGTACAGTTAGTGGAATGGTAACACTAGGAGTAATTGTTTTCAGCCCCTCTCATTTTGCTTAAACAAAGTAGCAACCTGATCAGAGTTCTGCCTTGGAAAGACACTTCCAGCCCAGCTGCCCCTAATTCCCTGGGAAAATCATTGGAGGGAAACCATAACCTCAGTTTGACTATGATATGAAGAACGAAGAAACCTGTGACTGATTGGGTGAGGGAATTGAATGGAATCATTTTGATTTACACTCTTGCTTCTTCATGTCTTAAAGAACAATGTTGTTATTAACAGATAATAAGGGAAGAGTGTGAAGCAGGATGAATTCACCATTTTCCATGTTGAGTTTTTTGTAGTTAGTAAATCATAGAAAAAGGGAAGAGTAGAAAATAATGCAGTGGAAAACTTCATTAGGGGTTGTATAACGAGTAATAGGGGAAGAAGACCAAATAAGAAAAAAAAAATCTTTACAATGAAAATTTAATTCAAAGTCCAAAGGAGTTAATTTATATTTTCTAGTTTCTTAATTAAGGTGTAAAATTTCCTCCATGATTGTTTAACCATAAAACAAAGAATTTCCAATAATAATGACTCATCTATAAAAGATATTCCTAGAAAAGTCAACTCTAATCCTATCTTTGAGAAAAAGTAACTCTGGCTCTGCACTGGAACAGATCAGCCCTGCAAGACAGAGCTCTTTGCTCTTCATTTAGCTCCTAGCACCTTGTCTGCCACAACCTTTGTAGGCCAACTAGGAGTACAGACCTTAAATCAATTAAGCACAATCCATAAAGCCAATTGTAAAACTTTAAAACTTCACAACTCTCAAAGCCTTCTTTGCTATTCTTACTGGGAAAAAAAAAAAGAGAAGACAAATTCTTCTCACAAATTTGGGTTAGAAAGAAAGAAATTACCTGGATCATAAATCCAACATACAGCCCTGACTTCTCCACTGAGAAACAAATCTACAGATGTGCAAATTATATCTAAGAAGGGATTCTTTTAAGATCAATAAGTTTTTTAAAAAAAGTATTAACTTAGTAACTATTTAACATGGTATTCTCTATCTAAGGGATGTAACTATTCATTTCTGCTCCCATTTTTTTAGTATTTCTTCTGTAACCATTTCTTAAATAGATTTTGTTAAACACTTCCAAAATCTAACCCCTCCTAAACCTGCTCACTTTGAAAATGTGATGTAATTTAATTAAATGAATACTCTTTTTGTCACCTTATTTCTAGTTCATCTTTTCAGACATATTCAAATGTTTAATTATTCTCCTTTTCTCTTAGTTGACTTACTGAAACAAAGGAATATCCAATCCCAGTTAGTTGTGAAACACTGATCACCTGAAAGTGTTAAAACAGAGCCTGCAAATGTATGAAAGAGGTTAATGGTGGAGATTTCAAAGATTTCAGAGGGCAACAAAGCTGGTTTTGATACACATTACATTCACTAAGAGATGTAACCTCTTGGCCGCAGTGGCTCCTTGTAAATATGAGAAACGTTCTTATCAGAGTGTCATCATAAAGTAAGCAATAAAATAAAGGAAATTTGTATTTCCTTCTGCAAATGTTATTTTCTGAGTTCAGGAGAAAACTGTTAGTTGGGTTGTATGCTCTATATGTTTAACAACAGAAGTGTTGCAAACATCCTTAAAGAATAATCAGGTAGATCTGGTACCAATAAGACATTTGTGCTTCTGCTTTATGGTTATATAATGCAGTCAAACCTTTAAAATTTGTCTTACAAACTGTCACTTTATTTTTTTTTCTATCACGAAGCAAGAAACAATTGACCATTAAAAAAGAAAAAAAGAAAGAAAGAAAGAAAGCACTAAGCTAATGGGAGATTAGCACGACTGTTAGATTCTCTTAGAGCAGCCAAGAAGAGAAACAGGTTTTTAACCTTCGTAGTACTCCTTTCTTGGCAAACCACTGAAGTCACGTAAGGTCTGAACACAACCAGGTATCAATTCCTTAAACATCAAAGTTCTTAAATAATTTTTTCAGGGAAATCCCCCAGAATGCACTCATGAATGGTTTGGAACTTACTTTTCAAGAAACAACACACACAGAAGCAGTCAGCAGATCAGGTTAGCAAGCTTTTGAAGGCACAGATCAAAGTCCTGAAGGCAGAACCCGCAGCCTCCCAGAAAAGAAACTGGCAACCAGTCAAGAGGGGTAGCGACTACACCTGCAAAAGAGCACTGGCCCCGCCCCGTTTTCTCAACCACCCAATAAGCAGCGTCTTCCCTCTCCCTTGTAAATCCCCAGCCACCAATCATGATGAGGCAGATATGAGCTTACAGCTCCTGGCCTTCTTGACAGTTGGTCATGCAGTAAAGCCTTTTCTCTATTCAGAAACCCAGTGATAACCTATTGGCTTCCTTGCACACTGAGCAGCAAGGTCTTGCAGTGTAATACCATGTCATCACTCAGTGAAACTGAGCTGAGGCAAAGAAGACAAGTTGCATTAGAATTTTTTTTTGTATTACTTTCTAAAACGCTGATAATAGTGTTGGTGATTCTTGCCATTACTGAACTGGTTGGCTGTTATCATTTCAGTTTGGGAACGCAGGAAGACCCTGCTGTGCCAGTTGGAGGAGTGGAAAAAGTGACTCTGAATCCATGAATGCTGATGTATATTGCTCAACACAATGGTGTCTTAATTGAAGAGGCACCAGGCTATCAGAAGGAATCTGTTATTAGGTTTACTGTGTATTTTATTCCCCTCTGGTGCATGGAATTGAACTCAGGGTCTCACAAATACCAGGCAAGTGCTCTACCACTGAATACACACCTACCCCATAGGATTACTCTTTAATTCCAAGAATATATAAATTTTTTTTTCAGCATCGTAACTTGTTCCATTCCCATCCCTCCTTAGAAATTGGACTTTTTTTATTTGTAAAATGTATATTATTTTCACTTAATCAAAGCATAATTTGAAAGAAAAACGTCCAGTATTCATAACTAAATCTTCAATCAAAAACCTAGAATTCCACAAGAACATGTGAATTGGCAAAAACATATGAAAGCCAGTCCGGAACAATTTTGTTTGATTTACAAGGAGCCTCTTGTGTCTACATTTAAATATAGCCATGTGCCCCTACAGTCATCTGTCAGACTGGGAGAATTTCCAGATAATCAAAATGTCACAGAGTTAGTACTTTTAATTTTTATTTCATCTCCTGAAAGTATGAACTCTGATTGTAATTATAGCTTCATCTGCTCTTGAATGATTTTGTTTTATCAGACAAAGAGTCCTTTAAAGACCACAGTGATGGAGAACCAGGAAACTGCCTAAGACAGGAAACAATAAGAATATGCTCTTCTGGGAAGCAGCAAACAACCTGCAACTACAGGTTATGCAACACACATTTCGGAGTCATAGATAATAGTTAAATATTTAACACCCACAACTTACCTCTGCAGCAGAGTCACATATTGTATCTGGCCAAAGTACTAATTGGGAGGAAAGAAGCCTAGGACAAAAAAAAATGCCCCAGGGAAAATGCAAATTCTATTCCACAAATATCCATAAGAACAGCATTGATGTTAAGAACTCTAATTCAACATAGGTGAACAATTAAGGTAACTATCATTTAATAGATAAGGGAGTATGAAGAACATCCCTCTCTGGTCTCATTCCATCATGCATATTAAATATCAGTGAAATAAAGATCCAAGCCTTCCTCCTACCTATATCCCTGGCCAAATGGCTTTGGGAAGACTGTATAGGTTTGGATGATACTTATATAACATCAGCCAGAGCTTTAATTTCTATTTTTAAAACTTACATAAGGGTCTGGAGATGTATTTCAGTGGTGAAGCTTTGGCCACTCATATGTGAGGCCCTAGTTCAGTCCCCAGTAACACACACACACACACACACACACACAGAGACAGAGAGAGAGAGAGAGAGAGAGAGAGAGAGAGAGAGAGAGAGAGAGAGAGAGAGTTTATATACAAGCAAGGTTTTATTTCTTAATTAAGAAGCATAGGGCTAGGTAAGAAGGAACAAATCATTTAACATTGATATTTCAAATTGCCTCTCTAGCAGAAGTCTTAGCAAACCTTGTCCTACAATGATAAAATTTTATTTTAATATGGAAATGAAGTGATCTAATTTTATAAGTTAAAGTATCATGAAAATGCATGTTATCAATTGCCAGCTGTTGCTTACACAATCTTTTTTTTCTTTTCTTTTTCTTTCTTTTTTTTTTTTTTTTTTTTTTTTTTTTTTTTTTTTAGAAAACAGCTTTTTTCAAGCATCTAGGGAGAATTGATAAGGAGACACAAATTCCATGAGGATAAGAGAGGGAGAAAGGACAGAGGTGAATGTGGACGAGCACATTATCACATATTGGAATTTTAGTGTCACGAAAATCCCAAAGTTGACCTATTTCAAACCTTTGGTTTGGATGTGGAAGAGAAAGTAAGCATTGTCCCCAGTGTCCCACGGCTGATGGTGAAGCGCAGACTAGACTAGAATTAACATTTGCAGAGTTTGAGTCTTAAGTCCCTTTCCTTATGCCAGTATACTACACTGCAAAAAACAAACTTAAAAATAAAAAGGCAAATCTCATTAAGGATACATAGTGCTCATCCCACAGACTCATATAATCATCAGCTCTTACAGTAGGAAATAACCACTAGGCCCATCTAACTCAAATAACTGCCATGCATTTCCTTGGGAGATGATGATCTACCCTCCCTGCTTATCTCCAAAGAAAGGTAATGTTTTTATTACCATTTGCATCAATGTGAGAAATTTCTAGAAGTAGATGATTGCTCTGTAGCCATGAAAATCATTGTAGTTTTGAACCCTACTGTTAAGACCACTAAACAACTTCTCCTGACACATCTCAATCCCAAGGCTTCCTCATGGACAATGAGGCCCACCATGATCTGCTACTCTCCCCCTGTGGCAACCCAACTCCCACCCTTACTCACTGTGCTCCAGGTACCTTAGCCTCCCCTTACACTTTTTCTTAAGCATGCTAGACATTTGACCACATGGATGACTTTAACTTGCTACTGCTTCTGCCTAGAAAGTGCCTCTTCCTGGTAGATGCCTAACTTCCTAAATATGCACAAGGTTTCCCTTTGCTCTCCACATGAATCTCCACTCAGAGATCTCTTTAGAAAAGACCCATTTGGCCATCCCACTCCCACTCCACCACAGCACTGTATCCTCTCATGCTATTTAGCTGACATCTAGTGCTTTGTTTAAATATCTCTGTCCTCATAAAAGCTCTTTGAATGTGGTTGTTAGTTTCATATGATGTTGTCTTTATTCTCAGCACCTGGGACAGAGCCTGGCCCACAGAAGAAGAAAAGAAACGGAATTTTACCATTTTCTAAGAGAATCTTTCATATAACTTTAGCTATTTCATGAAACCAACTAAGACAAATTCAATCAGGAAAGATCCATGAGCCTTACATATATTAAAAAGAAATTCCTTGATTTCCTTTACGTGATAATTATTTCAATCATTTCAATTACTGTATTATAATTCCCAAGTGTATTTGGAATTCTTAATCAACAACATGGTGTGCTTCAATGACTTTGTCAGTTATATGGAACATCTACATAAAATGATAAATATTTAATCAATTAAAAATGTTATAAAACAAGCAGATGTTTACAGACATGTTAAAAAAAACCTCTTCAGGTGTTGACTAAATAAATTATTTAGCTAGAATCTTATCATGCATATGTAATAAGTCTATATACTTGTGATTTATGGATTTAAAATATTTCCTTATAGTGCACAGTGGCTGGCTGAGATGTCAAAGTTAGTTTCTGCTAACAATGGTGATAATGAAGAATTGTTAACTAAAATATAAGTGTTCAATGATGATGAGAGAAAGATCAGGAACAGAAATACTCAAATTATACTGTTATATCGTGTGCAAGTACAAATATGAAACAACAAATCCCAACATTATGTACAACTATAATGCACTAAGAAAAATTGTTAAAAAAAAAAAAGAAAGAGGGAAAGAATAAGATCATAATGCAAAAGTCATTGTTCAGTTTTGGTCCTGGTAGGAAAAATGCTGGGCTACAATGAGAAAAATCCCAAATACATGAAACACTAAAACATATTCAAAAGACAGAAGATGCTAGATCAATAGAGAAGAAAAAATTTTAAAGTATTTTAAAAACTGCTTTTCCAAATAGCCTGAAGTCTAGGCAGTTTATTGTCCAGTTTCTTTCAAGGTTCCAGACAAACAAAATAAAACAAAATAAAACCCAAGAAAACAATTAATGTCTTATATATATATATATATATATATATATATATATATATATAAGCCCCCTGGAGAGAAATTTCCCCATCTGTCTTATTCTGTGAAAATAGTACTGGTAAAATCTGAGGAAACACAAAACCAGAAGAGCTTAGACTAATGATAATTACACATATGAAAGCAAGAATGTTACATAAAAGTTTAGCATATCAAATTAACCAGTGTAATAAAAGAAAAATGCATCATCCCCAAGAAGAATTTGCACTAAAATGTAGAACTATTTAATTTTATGACTTCTAATAAAATTGACCATCTTATTGTAATATTGGAAAACTTCTGATTGTTTGAATTGATTTTAAGTGTACCTGATAAAATTCTATATGAAAATCCTCACAGGTAGTATATAGTCAAACATACTTAATACCAATCCTACCAGTGAAATATTAGAAGTGATTCTAGTAAAACCAAGGAACAGACAAAAATATTCCCTTTTACATTTAAGCTTTCAAGATTTAGTCTATTTTAGAAGGTAGAATGAGGAAGAAAAGTCTTCATTCTTTGAAAAAGGAGAACAAAATCTCTATTTGCATTTATTGAGCACATAAACTATTCAAAAGAGATACCTCGAAAAGTTCACTAAGGTACCTGGTTACCAAAAAAAGTGTTCTAAATAATTTATTCTCTTGCATCATAGGAAAATATATATTAGACTATGAACAATAGCAAAAATTTATATCCTTGTGAACTAATTTACATAAAATAGGAGTTCCCCAAGACCTTTTTGTAGACAACCACAAAATCGTATTGAAGGATATTAAAATGAAATTTTAAAATTTGGAATCATGCATATTCCTGAATACTTAAGTCTGATATGGTCAAGATATTAGTCCTGCAAAATTGATTGCTAGAATTGGTGTAATGTCAATATTGTATACATTGTTGCTGTATATGCCTTTTTTTACTTCCCAATGAACTTTAAATTCAATTTATTAAATCCTCTAAAGACCCTTTGGAGATATTATTGAAATTTCATCTAGTACTTGTCTTGATCATTCCAGCTGATTCTGCAGGAAAAAGAAAACGTCAGTGGTAAGTCAAAGACAGCATCAGCAGCATTCTTTGACTGACATTTGTTGAACAACGAGTGCGGGGGGTCGGGGGGGTACAAAACTTGAATAGACAAATTATAATGTGTGAGGTACAACATCAGCTTGCCTCACTTTATTTCATTCTACAAAATTTACAGAGAGGCTGACTAATTCATATATTCACTTGAATAAGATATATGTGACACTAACCTCACAACTTTTAAAGGAAAATTTGCGGGCAAAGAGATGTCATAGTGAAAGAGTCTTCCTGAAGGCCTCACATAAGAACTGCTGTCAAATAGCGGGTCTGTGGCCAAGATCTCTTCCTGTAGCTCTAGAGGCTACTGCTGCAGTTCCAAAGAACTGGTGCAGAAGTAAGACTTCCCAGGTCCAATCAGTGCTCTTCAACACCTGTCACTGCACTCCTGTTGCTCCCCCTGTCCACTTTCATCACTGCCCACGTTCTGACAACAGTGAAGTTGTCATTCATGTTAAATGAACTATACCAAATGTCAGTTAACATCAGTTTAATAAAATGGGTTGTAGCCAATGAAAGCCACATCTTTTCTTCATAACATCACCAGGCTACTCTGGTCTTTGAATTAAGATAATCATCAAATAAGAGGGACATCTATTTCTATGAAAAATAATTGCTAGGTGGACATCACTTCACACTTAAGCTGTCTGCCTACAGACTGAAAAGGGTTTTCTCTTAAGGGCTTCAAGCCATCCTGCATTTTAATGCATGTATGTACAAGTCCGAAGGGAAAAACATTTTTCTTCACTTGCCAGTAGAGCAAGTTAATTTTGAGAGAAAAGTTTAATTAAGATTAAATAAACTTAGATTGTTTGTTAGCCTACAGGCATAAAGCTCTAAAAGCAAATTAGTTGCAGGATAATTGCCATGGTGAAAAATACTTCCTTGTGCATAAGTCTACTACTGTATATCTCAACTTTGTGTGTCTTCATTTTTACAAGAACTGCACAGAATAACAAAACTAAGGTCTGCAATTTCCAAATACCTACCAAGCAATTATCATGGTTATGTTTTAAAATGGAAAGACCCTTCAGTTAAGAGAATTGATGAATAAATTGACAAAATTGGATTTGTGAAAATACTGATATAAAAATGAAATCCTTTCCCTTCATATTAAAACTAAACTTCAGTAGTTAGAAGTGACAGCATCAACTTGAACGATAGAAAGATGTAATGAGAGAAGGACAAGGCAAAGAAAATATCTGAAGATTGCAGTCATAAGTGAGTTTGTGGATTTATTTATTTATTTATTGGCAATACAGGTGGCATGAATAATAGTATCCATCAGTAAGAGACGTTTCTATTAATAAATAGTTTTAAAAGATATTTGCAGACTTATGGGTTAGAAGATTTATACTCTGTCTTTTAAAAGAGAAACATGCACATTTACTTTCTTTTTTCAAAGTTTTTTAAATTATTTATTTGTTATTTCTAGAAAGACATGATAGTATATTTTGACATATATTAATGTGTTCCATTAGGATTCCAATATTGTGGTTATACATACTGTGGAGTTAAATTGGATCTGTATTCATATATGAATGTAGGAAAGGTATAATCCATTCATTGATTTGTCTTTCTTGTCCTCATTCCCTTCCCTTCCCATCATTCCCCTTTGTCTAGTACAATGAATTTCTATTCTTTCCCTCCCTTGTTGTAGATTATCATCCACATATCAGAGAGCACATTCTGTCTTTGTTTTTTTGTGACTGGCATATTTCGCTTAGCATGATAATCTCTACTTCTCTCCATTTACCATGCACATCCACTTTCTACCAGATTATAATTTTACAAGTTACTATGACATCACAGACAGAAAAATCATGAGCAAATCTTTTAATTATGAAGAGATGATGGTACGAATCTGAACTTATCTCAGGAATTCTAAATGGTTTAAGTGTTTCTTCTTTTGAATTGATAGTAAGATATTTAGCTTTTTAATCAGTGGAAATTTTAGATTATATTTTCACTAAAACTGGCCTGTCAGTATGTTTTATTACATTTAAGATGAATTTTAGACATATGAAATACATTCATCGTAATAATTAGTGTCCTGGTAAAGAATTAAGCACATGTTTAAATAAAGCTCATTGATAGCTTAATCATTGAGGAAAAAATTGCAAAACAGGTAGTTTTTAGCCTTTGTACATCTGTCAACACAGTGACATGCTGGAAATCCTGAAAAATAGGTATATGAAATGATTCTCATCCTACTGCAAATAGTGGTATGTTTCATGTATAACATCCTTTGTTCCTTTTAACTAGGCAATACTCTCTTTGTACAAAAATATTAATCACTGTAAGAGACTCAAAATTTTTTTCCAGCAATTGTTTTTTTAAAATTTTTAAATATTTTATGGAATAATTTTATTTTTCCCCGTGAATATAGATTTTTCTTTTTTAAAAATTTCTTACATACATGACAATAGTGGAATGCATTACAATCATAATTATCCATTCACAACACCATTTTTCATAGCTCTGTACACAAAGTATGTTCATGTGTATGAATTTTTAAAAGAAAATCAACATTTGCTGAGCGTGATGGTGCATACTTATGATCCCAGTGACTCAGGAGGCTGAGGCAGAATGATCTCCAAGATTGAAGCCAACCTTTCCAATTTAGCAAGACCCTCAGCAATGTAGCAAGACCTTCTGTCAACATAAAAATAAAACAACTGGTGATGTAGCTCAGTGATAAAAGACCCATTGGTTCAATCCCCAGTTTGAAGGAAAAAAAAAGAAAGAAAATCAATCATTTGCCAATATAACTTTGGGAAGTGGGTGGTTAAGTAAATGAGCATTAAATGAATAAGATATTATAAGCATTATATATTAGAAAGATATGTATTACATATACTCGTGGACTAATGCATGGTATATGTAATACTTGAAGAATATGTATGTATATATGTATATGTGCATATATAGATATTCATATTAACCATTTGCTTGACAGACATCTGAATAATGTTAGCTGGAGAATGGAATGTGTTGGGAAGTTCATGGAAAGGCAGAACCTGGTACCTGACTTGTTACCAGGTTATTCTGAGAGTTTTCTGAGGAATACAAGGCCATCATCAGTGAACAGGCTAGCTCCCAGCCTCCCTACTGGGATGAGACAACTTGAAGTTCAAGATCCTGCATATTTGAAGTCCATATATTCCATCATTTATTTATATGACACTAAGAAGCATATGTGAACTCTATTCTTAAAATAAAGATAACCCTCTTACCTTTCTCATCCATTAAATGAGGGGTATTATTTATTGACTTAATCCATGCAAAGAACTGAACAGTTGCCAATGAATATCTATTTATTATGGCTATTTTTGCTCCATAGAAGCAAGTTTATCCCAGGTCTCATAAGGAAATGTTATAAAAAATTGGACTAAGTTATGATCAAGAAAAGAAGGAAAAGTTGGATATGACATCTGGTAAAAATCATCCACAGAATATTTTATAAAATTTCCCAGGTGTTACACCAAGAGAACAAGTGGAGGATTAGTATGCTTATCATTAGCAAGACTATTAACTGGATTGAATACATCTTTTCCCAATTTATGAAACTTTCCCCAGATGAACAGTATAAAATCATGGCTGAGAACCAGAGGTATAACTCTAATTTACATTCAAGTTTCTTTCCAATTTATTAGAATGTATTAGAAGTTAACTTTTCATAAAGTTTAGACTTCTCTCCAGTTTAAACACTGCCCTCGACTTTTCCAGTTTTCCAGATTTACTCTGACAGCTTAAAGTCTGCAATAGAAAGCACAGCCGAGAGGGAGAAGGCTGAAAGCAGAAACAGAAATCCATAGATCCTGGGGTTATTGGGCTCTGGTTTGGAGTTCTTTTTGCTGTTGTCATTGTTGTTTGCTTTTTGGCCTTGAGAATACACTCATGTCTGGAATTGAATAAATGCAGCAGAGATCCATGCTGTCTTCACAATGCCACAGAAGTCCACATAAGATCACGATGGAAATGTTACTCCTTGGTAGAATCACACACATGTGTGATTTGTGTGTGTGTGGGGGGGGCTGGGTGTGTATATACATGCTAATTGGACTACAATTCACATTTATTAACACAAAAGTCTCTCTGAGAAACAGATGCCCAATAATTATCACTATAAGACTCATAGTTTGCAAACCCTTTCTCTCTCTCTCTCTCTCTCTCTCTCTCTCTCTCTCTCTCTCTCTCTAACAAAAGTGGTACTTAGGAAGAAGAATCATTTATTTTAAATTTCTCAACTCATCACACACTTTATTTCTCTTGTTTGCATAAATGAATCAAGTTATACTTTACTGTCATGTATAACTAAAAAGAACAAAAATAAAAATAAGTACATAAAATTAAAAAATAATGCTATGCAACTTATAAAAAGTGCAAATTACTTTTGTTCCCTTTGGAAAGATTTTGTAGAAAATAAAATTTATCAGGATATTTCTATAATTTTAATGTCAGTGGTTTCCTTAAATTCATACTGGGGATGGTGTTACGAGACAGGAAAGAAAAATGGTTCAAATACTAGAATCTGGACTGATTTCCATGAAAACCAGCTCTTTTTTTTATCACTGGTTCACGAAGGTTTTCTTCTTTGATTGTTTTTTATTTAAAAGTATAATATATGTAGAATTCATGTTTTTAAATTGGGAAAATATATTTTGACTAACTTTTAAAAATTTTTGCAAAATTACATACCTATTCCAGAATTGACAAATATATAAATTCAGGATATGTGAAAATGACAGTTGATGATAGCATCTCTGTAACTATGAACAAAATTGTGGCCAAGTGATTTCTGTAAATATGTTGCAGATAATCTATTTAAAACCTTTTTAAGGTTTTTTTTTTCAAAATTTTCAGAATGCATGTGGCAAACAAGTTCCTGTTTAATCAAACAAACCAATTGCATTATTAATTGTTATTTTGATCTGCTGGTTAGTTTTAAAAGAATAGTACTTTTAAATATTTTCTTTAAAGCATTCTATTCTCAGGGCAGTTCTCTTAGGCAATTTAAATTAGAATGGTTTTAGTATAACTGAACCACCTCCAGCCATCTATAGGGACCTTACATTTACATTCTAGATAGATATATTTTAAAGTATTATTCTAATATTTCCTTTTTGGTGAATAAGAAAGCTTGCTACAGCATTAAATTCACTAAGATTACAAGTAAGAATTAACATTAAAATATATTCTCCTAGCCTTTTATTTTCCTGTAGGAAAATGTTTGTCACATAAAGAGCTGAAAGGATTATTTTTTTTCATGAATTCAGCAGGTGACTTAATGGTTTAGCAAGTTTTATTTTCATAGCACCTCACCTGTGAAATGAATGCTATACCAACACTATGGAAAATTGGTTTGAAACATTGAAAAACTGCCCTGGAACCAAATGCCAAGAAGGGAACAAACAATTAATTCATAAGTGAAAAATACAACTCTCCTACTTAGATAAATACCAACATTTAAAAATGACATTGTGTAAACTATGTAAACTAGTCCAGAACTTACATAATTCTCTGGCCAGGTGCAGTGGCTCATGCCTGTAATCCCAGTGACTCTGGAAGCTGAGACAGGAGGATCACAAGTTTAAAGCCAGTCTCAGCAAAAAGAGAGGCAATAAAACAACTCAGTGAGACCCTGTCTCTAATTAAAATACAAAATAGGGCTGGGTGTTGATTTTATATCCTGCCACTTTGCTGAATTCATTTATTAGTTCTAGTAGTTTTTTTGTAGACCCTTTTGGGTCTTCTAGGTATAGAATCATGTCATCCGCAAATAGTGATAATTTAAGTTCTTCTTTTCCTATTTTTATGCCTTTAATTTCTTTCATCTGTCTAATTGCTCTGGCCAGTGTTTCGAGAACCATATTGATTAGAAGTGGTGATAGAGGGCATCCCTGTCTGGTTCCAGATTTTACAGGGAATGCCTTCAATTTTTCTTCATTCAGAATGCTGCTAGCCTGAGGCTTAGCATAGATAGCTTTTACAATGTCGAGGTAAGTTCCTGTTATCCCTAGTTTTTCTAATGTTTTGAACATAAATGGATGCTGTACTTTATCAAATGCTTTTTCTGCGTCTATCGAGATGATCATATGGTTCTTTAAGTCTATTGATGTGGTGAATAACATTCATTGATTTCCATACATTGAACCATCCTTGCATCCCAGGGATGAATCCTACTAGATCATGGTGCACAATTTTTTTGATGTGCCTTTGTATCCAATTCACCAGAATTTTATTGAGGATTTTTGCATCTAGGTTCATCAGAGATATTGGTCTGTAGTTTTCATTCTTTGAGGTGTCTTTGTCTGGTTTCGGAATCAGGGTGATGTTGGCCTCGTAGAATGAATTTGGAAGAGCTCCCACTTTTTTTCTATTTCCTGAAATAACTTGAAAAGTATTGGTATAAATCAAAGGCATTTCTGTATATCAGTGACAAAACTTCTGAAATGGAAATGAGGAAAAACACTCCATTCACAATATCCTCAAAAAAAAAAATAAAATACTTGGGAATCAACCTAACAAAAGAGGTGAAAGATTTATACAATGAAAACTACAGAACCCTAAAGAGAGAAGTAGAAGAAGATCTTAGAAGATGGAAAAATATACCCTGTTCATGGATAGGCAGAACTAACATCATCAAAATGGCGATATTACCAAAAGTTCTCTATAGGTTTAATGCAATGCCAATCAAAATCCCAACGGCATTTCTTGAAGAAATAGATAAAGCAATCATGAAATTCATATGGAAAAATAAAAGACCCAGAATAGCAAAAGCAATTCTAAGCAGGAAGTGTGAATCAGGCGGTATAGCGATACCAGATTTCAAACTATATTACAGAGCAATAGTAACAAAAACAGCATGGTACTGGTACCAAAACAGGCTGGTGGACCAATGGTACAGAATAGAGGACACAGAGACTAATCCACAAAGTTACAACTATCTTATATTTGATAAAGGGGCTAAAAGCATGCAATGGAGGAAGGATAGCATCTTCAACAATTGCTGTTAGGAAAACTGGAAATCCATATGCAACAAAATGAAACTGAATCCCTTTCTCTCGACATGCACAAAAAGTTAACTCAAAATGGATCAAGGAGCTTGATATCAAATCAGAGACTCTGCACTGATAGAAGAAAAAGTTGGCTCTGATCTACATATTGTGGAGTCGGGCTCCAAATTCCTCAATAGGACACCCATAGCACAAGAGTTAATAACTAGAATCAACAAATGGGACTTACTCAAACTAAAAAGTTTTTTCTCAGCAAGAGAAACAATAAGAGAGGTAAATAGGGAGCCTACATCCTGGGAACAAATTTTTACTCCTCACACTTCAGATAGAGCCCTAATATCCAGAGTATACAAAGAACTCAAAAAATTAGACAATAAGATAACAAATAACCCAATCAACAAATGGGCCAAGGACCTGAACAGACACTTCTCAGAGGAGGACATACAATCAATCAACAAGTACATGAAAAAATGCTCACCATCTCTAGCAGTCAGAGAAATGCAAATCAAAACCACCCTAAGATACCATCTCACTCCAGTAAGATTGGCAGCCATTATGAAGTCAAACAACAAGTGCTGGCGAGGATGTGGGGAAAAGGGTACTCTTGTACATTGCTGGTGGGACTGAAAATTGGTGTGGCCAATTTGGAAAGCAGTATGGAGATTCCTGGGAAAGCTGGAAATGGAACCACCATTTGACCCGGCTATTGCCCTTCTGGGACTATTCCCTGAAGACCTTAAAAGAGCATACTACACTGATACTGCCACATGGATGTTCATAGCAGCACAATTCACAATAGCTAGACTGTGGAACCAACCCAGATGCCCTTCAATAGATGAATGGATAAAAAAATGTGGCATTTATACACCATGGAGTATTACTCTGCACTAAAAAAATGACAAAATCAGGGAATTTACAGGGAAATGGATGGCACTAGAGCAGATTATGCTTAGTGAAGCTAGCCAATCCCTAAAAATGAAATACCAAATATCTTATTTGATATAATGAGAGCAACTAAGAACAGAGCAGGGAGGAAGAGCAGGAAGAAAAGATTAACATTAAACAGACATGAGGTGGGAGGGAAAGGGAGAGAAAAGGGAAATTGCATGGAAATGGAAGGAGACCCTCATTGTTATACAAAATTACATGTAAGAGGTTGTGAGGGGAATGGGAAAATAAACAAGGAGAGAAATGAATTACAGTAGATGGGGTAGAGAGAGAAGATGGGAGGGGAAGGAAGGGGGATAGTAGGGGATAGGAAAGGTAGCAGAATACAACAGTTACTAATATGGCATTATGTAAAAATGTGGATGTGTAACCCATGTGATTCTGCAATCTGTATTTGGGATAAAAATGGGAGTTCATAACCCACTTGAATCTAATGTATGAAATATGATATGTCAAGAGCTTTGTAATGTTTTGAACAACCTATAAAAAAAGAAAAAATAAATAAAGTTAATGCCCACCCCCCCAAAAAAATAAAAGGCTGAACTATATGTATGAATATAAGGCACCAATAAAAAATGTGGAAAAAAGTGAAAAAAAAAAAAGAAAATCCACCTATGCTTAAGGTTGACCTGTAGCTTTCTTTACTACCTAGAGCTATGGGGGGAAATGTCTTACTATTCTATGTAACTCAGGTTTATTTCACATAGAGATTATGTTTGTCTAAAAAAAAGAAAAGAAAAGAAAAACAAAATAGGGATGGGGATGTGGCTCAGTAGTCAAGTGCCCCTGGGTTCAATCACCAGTACCAAAAAAAAAAAAAAAAAAGGAAAAGGAAAATAAAGAAAAGAAAAGAAAAAAATTCTCTGAATAATTAAGATACGAAGATCACTATCAATTGGAAATCCTGACCCATATTTCCATTTGTCTATTTTGGTTCCATTTGATCAAATCTGAGGTCACTCATATCAAATCTATATTTATGTGATTCTCTTTCAGGAACCAAAGCTTGTTGCAGAGGCTTCCTTACATACTCTTAACCTTCAATGGAATCAGGTAGAATTCATTTTTCTACAAAAATGAAATTAAGCACTATGCCCGTTTCATCTCTACAGTTTGATTGTAAAATGAGCAGTTATTGACATGTATTGAGAGCTTGATTTTGGTACAGACACTGTTATATGCTTTACATGTATGGTTTCATTCAAGCCATTCAATTTTTTTATTTTTCAGTGCATAGTAGTTATATATAATAGTCAAGTTCACTGTGGTATATTTCTAAATGAATAACATAGTTTTCTCCATTTTAATCTCTAGTACTATTTCCTTCTCTTCCCTTTTCTTGAGCCCTTTGCTCTACTCAACTGGTCTTCCTTGTATTTATTTATAGTTTAAGTTGATGAATAATATATAAAATTTGCAATGCATTGTGGTATATTCATAATGCACCTAGCATAATTTGGTTAACTTCACTCCCTAGTTATTCTTTTCCTCCTCTTCCCTCTGCCTCTTGGTCCCCCACTTCTAGTCAACTGATCTCCCTTCTATTTTCACAATATCTGCCCCCACCTTTTTTTTCCACTTTTCTCTCTAGGTTTCATATGCGAGAGAAAACATTTGATCCTTGAACTTCTGAATCTGGCTTATTTCACTTAGTATGATGTTCTCTGGTTCCATCCATTTACCAGTTAATGGCATAATTTCCTTCTTCTTTATGTCTGAGTAAAACTGCATTGTGTATATATATCCCATTTTCCTATCTACTCATCTTGATGGCCACCTAGGCTTGTTCCATACTGTGGCTATCATGGACTATGCTGCTATAAAAATGTGTATGTATGTTTTACTAACAGTATGCTGATTTTAGATCATTTGGATAAATATCAAAGAGTGGGGTTCTTTTTTTAAAAATAGATGAGAAAAATAGTGCTCAAAATGTTAAAATTAATCAAACGAGTTGATTGATAAACAACCACTAACGTATAAAAATTTAAACCTGTTATTTATATCATTAATTTGAGTAAGTTAATGGGGGACTGAAACAAAAGAGAATTAATGTTTTCTTTTCCTCAAAGAACATTTCATCTATCAAGAGAGATGCAATAATGTACATGAAAAAACTTGAGAAGTATGAAACTACTGTGCTCTAATTAGGCACATAAGTATAGAAGCAATACAGAATAAGGATTATTCAAAGTAGAGGTGGTATGATAACATATTAGTATACAAAATGGTATCAAAATGGAAATGCTTTCTAGTTTTTATATTTATTGTTTTCTTACAGACCTATTTGTTATGAATTCCTGACCAATATGCTGATAGCTACTCGTCTTTTCCTTTTATTTATTTATTTTTTATGAAATAGGCACAATAGTATTTATTTTGGTCAATGAGTTCATTTTCTTCAGAGGACCCTAAGATGATATTTTTTTCAATAACTTATGCTGTACAAAGCAGCTGTTCTGTCTTAAAACAGAATCATTTAAGTACATACCACACTGATGAAGTTTTGCTCAGTATAGTTTGAAACACTAAAAAAATACTGTAGAGTTTTTCCAACACACATAACATAATATTATCAAACACAGACAAGGAGCCTTAGCATAATGAGAGTGTTTTGCAAATGAGAAATTATAGATAATTGCTGTTTGTTCTTGTTTTCATAGAATGAAGTGTAATTATTATTAACAAGAGGCTTGTTTCAATAATTATTTCTGGTTATCCCAGGGCACAAATGCATTGAAGCAGAAAACAATGCATTTTCATTCAGTTTTTGTTCTTAGATCATCTCTTATCACTGCCAGGGGTTCTGTCTAGATGCTTGTTCTGAGTTTGTGTAAGTCTGGTACTGTACAACTAAGCGGGGGTGTTTGCTGAGTTGAATATCATATCATTCTCTTCAAGATTAAATTTGCTCTCCTTAATATTGGGGGAAATTATCTAACCACACACAGCATTGCAGTACTATTGTTTTACTTAAAGCAGGGTTAAAATATTCAAAACTTTATATTCCAAATGGGATTGAGATTCTAAGTAATAAATTGCTAAGGATTAATATACTGTTACCTGTAGCCCACTTATATGTCCAATTTACATTCTGCATTTAAATATGCAAACTCTGTTTCTTTCTTCCACGTATTTTTTATTGGTGCATTAGAGTTGTACATATTGATGGGATTTGTTGTTACATATTCATACATGCACACAATATAAAAATATAATTTGGCCAATATCACTCCCCAGAACTTCCCTCTCCCTCCCTTCTTCCTATTCCTTGGTCCCTTTCCTCTACTGATGTCCTTTTGATTTTTCATGACATCTAACCCCTGCCTTTCTTTCCCTTTTTCCACTCTAGCTTCCACATATGAGAGAAAAGATACAATGTTTGACCTGCTGGAAAACTCTTGTTTTGAAGTAGTGATGACCTTACTAAATATAACTTAGGAAATAATCAGAACTGTTATATTATGGATATTCAGGGATAGTCATGCTTGTTGGTAAAATAATACCCTGAATCTCACCTCATCCCTACATTTCTCTCAATTCAGTAATTAAAGGCACAATGAGGAGCATATTGGGCTAGATATATGATCTGGGTGCATCTGATTGACAGGTACCTGTTTCAGTCAGTACCCTCAAACTCTTGCTTTTAGTGAATAGCTTTTTCCCTTTCCCCACAAGGAACCTCAAAAGGTAACTATGGCCCCTATTGTGCCAATAGACACTGTTCTGATGCCACCTTGGAACTTACATCTTCTGAAACTCTTGCATTTGAGTACCCATTCAAGTCTCTTTCCTAATGGACATGTGTGGAACTGAAGGAGGAGGTGGAGCTCTGGAGAGTGAATTTGGCAATCTAGCAACCAAATGCCTGTTCATACAACTTGTCAAATATTTTGAATATCACTTCTATAAATAATAACACTAAAAATTTTATAAATAATAACATTAAAAGTTTTTTGACCTTTTAAGTGGGTACTTTGTTAAGCACATTTCAATGTATCATGTATTATGATTATTGTTGCTGTTATTGTTATTGGTTTGGGGGATTGGACTCAGGACTCTGTGTAGCAAACACAGGCTATACTACTGATATACATTCCCAGGCCCCAGGTAAGCATTATTATTGTCCATCTCTCTTTTACAAAACAGAAAATTGAAATACAAAACATTTAGTTAGTGTTCCCAAGGTAACTCTGCAAGGAAGAAGTGATGCTAAGTCTGTACCCCATCTGTTTGGCAACCTGTCCTAACATTTAACACATCCTCATCATTTCTCCTGGAGGTAAATAGTATATCATAACATTTTACCTTTGATTGCTTCTATATTTTTAATAAAAACTAATTTATGGTAATGATTGTTAAGACTAAGGTCTCAGCTAAAGGTGAGAGAGTGATTCCAGGGTGGTGCAGATGCTATAAAAGTCACTTTGAAGTGAGAACAGAACAGAGGCCAGGCTGGAAGATGGGATACTAGACTTCTAATGGCAGGGAAAAGAAGGGCCATGATGGAGACAAAGAAATATTTTAGCAAGTGTGGGCAGAACCCTGGCATATAAGGGAAGGACAATTGGGTTCATATGGTACCAGGTATCTAGTAATGGCACTAGGCATTAAGGCCATTATTCTTGCCACTCTCAAAAAGCAACCTCAAATAAGTTGACTTACAGAATTGTTATTTACTTACAGCAATGTTCTTCTCTGGAATATATGTCAGGAGACTTTAGCCAACACTTGGAAAAACTCAAGTACTTAACATTTTTTTTTATGGAAAACCTAAAACATTTTTTTTTAATGGAAAACCTAAGTGTTTATCTTAGGAAAATGAAGTGCTCCACTTTGACATGTGACAGACACTGTAACACAAGGTGACAAAAGCAGAGCTTCTGACTCCTTCCATAAATCTTTTAAGTACTAGGGAACTAGAGAAATGATGCTTGATTTGATGACTTGTTTTAAAAGAATTATTTGTACTTGCAGAAGAGAATGTGCTTAAAATTTTATAATTAAAGGGTTCCTCACATTTTCAGGTTTTGCATAAGAAAAATTAATATGAAAAATAAGTCCATATTATATTAGCCATGTTCAGCATTATGAAACCTGTTCCTTGGGTGAAAAATACATGTATGTGTGGTATGTACACATGTGGGCTTGGCACCTTGTACCTGCTGGATTCTTGAATGGATGAATGAATGAAAGAATGGATGTAGAAATGCATTTGTTAGCTTACCAAAAAGAGGGAGCTACTCATAAGTTAACAAACATTCCTGTGTTTGTATGTGTTTGAAAAACAAATGTAATTTGGACTTGATATAAAACATTCAAATGGAATTCTTGGGAAATTTACCAACTGTTTTGGAATCTGGAGATAATCTCAGACTAAAATAAGGATATTGCCTGATGATACAGGATCATTATACCTCTTTAGAAAATTGTTAAAATCATATGGCATCTACAAAAGTGCTAACTTTTTATATGTATCGAGTAAGAATGAGAAAATTCTTCATTAGCCACATCTTGTATCTGCTGTAGGCATAGACAGGCGGGTTTGCTACTTGATGTTAACTAAACTTTAGCATTTGCAGTGCCTATGTGGTTGAATGTGCTGATATACAAATATGTATTCTGTGTGCTCATTCTTTATTTTAATCACATCAATTAATTATGCATTGTGTTTGTGTATCTTAATGACTCATTTATACTCATTATTTAAGCATAATTATATTCCAAAACTATATGCCATAGCTAAAATGAAAAGAAAATTGAGAGGAAAAAGAATTCTTTTCTAAATAGATGCTCATGGATAAAATTAGCAATGCAGAGAAAACTTCAGCGAAGATGAAGCTGCTAGTTGGGGTTTTGCCAAATGCTTCCAGCAGGGCTCCTTGACTGCTCCTCTTAACACTGTGAAAAGTTGCTTTTAAATGTTCATCAGGTCTAAAAATAAATAGAAGTAAATACTCTTGCCCAAAATAATCTGATTAGAACTTCCCTTTCTCTAATTCCGTCCTCTCAGAATATTTTAAAAGCAATCATCAACAGGATGCATTTGTATCGCCACATATAACCCTTCCCACTAAACACACACACACACACACACACACACACACACACACACACACACACAGAGCACACTCACACTGAATAAGGAAATGATTTGTCCTGGGGGGATATGAAAAAGGACGTCATTCTAATGTGCCTTTTATACATCATGTTTCTCCGCCACAGAAGAAAATGCTTCTGTTACTCTGCAATGCTACCGGTAGGCAATTACTGAAAAGCCACTGTGCACTAGGTGCCGTCTAAAATGTTACAAATGCAATAGCTCCTTTAACCCTCACCACAGATATCCAAGGGGAATGCTATTATGACTTCACAGAGGAAGTCTGATGTTGCTTACCTAGAAAACGTCAAGTCAGATGGCCTGACGCTGAAATGTCTGCTCTTTTGACCATTATGTTACAATGATACAGGTGAGAAAGGTTCAAGTCACTCAGGCCATCCCAGTTTTTTTTTGTGTGTGTGATGAAATAAAACAGAGGCTCTATTATGAACCGTAGATCAAAGAAGGTTAAGTTACTGAAGGGAACATATACAATGTACTTGAGTGTTTAAGATGATTTAGACTCATTTATTATCACAGAATCAAAACTCTTCTGTTTAATGTAACATGGGCTCCCAGGAACATGGTAGAGAATACATAAAGAATTTAAATAGTGGCACAAATGACAAAGCCCTTTTGTGTTTGTTTCCAAGAAAAAATAAATAAATAAAATAAGAAAGCTTCTTTGACATCATGAAGATCATTCCTTTTCAGCTGGATCATTCCTAACATGAACCTAAAGAAGACTTAACGGGCTAAATTACTTGTGATAAACCTATTAAAGATTCATAATTCCTTGAGTTTTAATTGGATGTGATTGATTCCCATTAGAGTATTTGTGGGCAGGAAAGTTCCCTAAGTGGTTCTCCCCTCTTCTGATTAAAAATTGCCAAAGCTTATTGAACTTGATTACACAGGGCAACATGAAATAGCGCTTTCTGAAAACCATCTGGTAATGACAACTATCAGACTTTGAAAGAAAAAAATCTTGAGAGAAATTCTACAGGAAATTGTACTATTTAATTTTTTTTTATTAAATACTCCTTGCTATTTTATTTTGCTTATCATATTAATGTCAGACTTCTCCTCTTCCTTCATGTGTCTGTGAACCAGAGTGAGAATTAATTAATGAAGCTACATGCACCCACCCCCTAGCTTCAAGAAGTATGAGCTTATATGACTATATTTCTATTAATTCTTTCTGTCATGGATTAATTTTGAAAATATTCAAAATATATAATTTTATCTGTAAACATGTCAGCTTATGTACATAAAAGACAGGGAGCAATAAAACATATAACTACTTGCTGATATTATTCTTAAAATAATTTAACAATAATTAAGGTAAATATTGAATAAATATTTGCTTTCTTCTAATTTTCTTTTTTTTTTATTGATTGTCCAAACATTACAGAGCTCTTGATAAATCATCTTTCATACATTTGACTCTATTGGGTTTTGAACTCCCATTTCTACCCCAAGTACAGATAGCAGAATCACATCTGTTACATACTCACATTTTTACCTAATGGCATATTAGTGACTGTCAATTTCTTTTAATTTGGACCTGAATAAGGTTCACTGGTATATGAGTGTCTTCATTATTGGCTAATAAAATGATATCAGTCTCTCTTTTTCTTATAAATTTGTGTTTAAAATCAAAGAACATCCCGCCTAGAGATTAGATATCACTGATAGGTTCCTATTGATAATGCTACTATCACTTTGTCCCCTGTATTTTCTCTGTGTTGATGGTAAAACTACATCAGAAGGACTGGTGAGACTTGGATTTGATTTTGGAAGGGAAGGGAGGACTATTTTCCTTAATGAAAAAATCATCTACATTTTTCCACCAGGAAATACAAAATGTGCACTGGTTTTATTTTCAAATGTTAGTCCTCATTGATTATCATTGCCTAGATTGATGGTTTCATTTTAGATTACAAAAGAGTGATATTCTAATCCTGTAATCTCTTCTTTATTTATTAACTGAAATATTGAAACAAAGAAAATTTTGTTCCTTAACAAGTGGATGCTCTAAGCTTCAGTTTATATACTGAAAATGCAACAGAAATACTCAGTTCTTTCTTTTTATTTGCCGATTTTCAAAATAATGAGTTTGTCCCCTATAGGCTTTACAAAGGGAACAATGGGCTTTTTGTTTGTTTTTATGTTTAGTACCATTAATAATGGATAGATTTAAACATATTGCAGTTATTATTCTTACTGATGTCTGAACTCTTGAATGTTTATTAGTGGAAATTATTCTAGCTGATTCCTCAGGCCTTTGGAAGAGATCCTATTACTCTATCAAAGTTTCCTTGCCTCCTGGTATTACAACACATTCCAGACTGACTTTGATTGTGTCCTTCTCCAGACTTGAAGTAACCATTTCTCCAAGGAAACCTGACTCCTTTAAATAGGAAATGGCATTTAAATTCTAAAGTCCATTGGTAAAGTCCATTGGTAAAACAAATAATGACAATCCAAAATTTAAAAAAACAGACCCCCCAAGCTGATCAGATCTTAAAATAACAGTTATTAATAAAAAACAGTGATTTATAAATAAAAATATTTATCATCAAACTAGAGTCTCTAAAAAGAACTGAATTAAAATTCTAGATAGAAAAAGTAGAATAACTGCAATCAGTAATTTGACAAATGTTTTCAACAGAAAAATTATAAAAAGCAGAAGTGATGATTAATGCTAGAATATAGGTCAATAGATGATATGTAGCTTGAAGAATAGAGAAAGTAATTTGAAATGTTCGAAAAAGAGTATGAGATATTTGATCAGGTAAAAGAGTTCTTGAGCCACTGATAGCAAATGTCTGTAAACTAAAGCAGAATAAATTCAAAGAAACCCATATGTTTCCACATCATAACACACATTTTGTAAAACCTAATGGAACACACAATAAAATATTTAGAGTGAATAAAGGTAAAGAAGCACATTATCTGTAAAAATTCAAACAATAAGATTGGCAGCTGACTTTTCAGAAGAAATGAATGTACAGCAGATGACAAATGAGTGACGTATTTTAACTGCTGAAAGAATGTAGCCGCCATCAGGTGAAACTGCCCTTCCAATAATCAAAGTGAAATTAGGACATTCCTACAAAAAGAAATGGACAGAACACAACAAGAAAAAGAATTTACAACCACAAACCTATACATTTACAAATTAAGTATAAGAATTTTTTTAGGCAGGAGATAATGATTCCGGACATGAGGAGGAACACTCTAGGAATAAAGAACATAGGGAGGGAGTAAACATGTACAGAAATCTAAATGACTATTGATTGCATAAAGCAATACTGCTACGCTTTCTTAAAATGCAAGAAGAATTAAAATCTATATTAATAAGAACAAAAAAGCTGGGGGCAGCGAAAAAACAAATGGTAAGGGATATTAATACATCAGAACACGTGTTCTAATAGAATAGGGTAGCAACTTCGAAAGACAATTGACACAAAAGATTCGAATAGCATAATTAACAACCTAATTGACAAATATGTAACACTGTAGTTTGTATTTGGAAGATGTACTTTTTCTCAGTGATACATGGACCATTTACCAAATGCAAACACATTCTGTATAACAAGTCTAAACAAATGACAAGGAATGACATCTTATTTGGCATTGCATCTGAACATAAAAGAATAAAGCTAGATATCAACAAGACAATGTGAATCTTTTCCAATGTCTATCAATGAAGAAAGACACAAAACAGCACATGTGTCAAGTGAGAAATGACAATAGAAGTAGTTAAAAAAATTCTAAAAGTATAGTATGCAGAAGACTAAAACTTGAAAGCACTTAAAGGAATATCATAGATGTATTGATTGATAATGGTATCTAAATAGCACAAAAAGCAGTGATAAACATGTTCATCCTAACCAGTCACAGTGGTGTCATGTTCATGGAAAAGTCAATTGATTATTTTGCATTTCAGCCACTTCATTTAATGTTGTATAAATTCAGGTTGTGTTAGATTTAATAGAGGCAAGTACTACAGATGGAAGGTGATCTCAATGTCCTAGAGCTACAAACTCTTTGAATCCTATTGTAAAGAAAGTCATTGCCACAGTCAAATGATTTCGTGTACATGCCTTGAAAGACAAATTGCTCATCTAATGCTTAACATGAACCCAAAGTGAAAACAATTAGTATGGTGGATGCTACTTTAAGGGAAAAATGTTTTCTTCACACAGCAGATGCGGGAACATAAGGCCAGCAGTGGGTATCAATGCTAAACTGTCGCTGAATTACACAAAAACAACAGGCTCTAACAAAATAACCAGTGTTTTCAAACTTACTAGATTAGCAGTGAGTCCTTTGCCAGTCTCCTTTAGGACAACATAATGTCTGTCTACACAAATTTATTGTGACACAGGTTTACATTAAATGACAAATTTCAGAATGAAACAGGAAATCTAATATTTGTGTGACCAAAAACTTCTAACAAGTCTAACGTCAGTTGCTTTCTATTTCTTTTTTTTTTTTTTAACTTTTAAGGGCAAATTTGTTTCAATATTTTAAAATTTTCAAATATTTTATAAAAGGTACATGGACTTGTGTATGCAACCCTCTACAGTAATTTTAAACACTGTAATATTTGAAAACTATTGAAATAAACTAGGAAAGCCTATGTGAAGATGAGTCACTCTTTGCTTCTCTGAACCTTAAAGACAAAAAAAAAAAAAAAAAGGAATCCAAGGAAAAACAAAATTTTTCAAATTCCTAGAGATAAATGATGGCACTGCTTGAAGAATTCTATTTTCATAAAAACGTGTTACCTGTTATTTATGGAGTGACTCTTCTGAATCTGAAATAGTTACTACATATTTAATATAAATGGGTAAAATATAGTTTCCTAGAAATTTTAACTAAATGAGAAATTCTATATTGTTCAAATCTTAACAATTTTTAATATCTTTAATTTTTAAATGTTTTTATCACAAAAATTCATTTTCAATGACTGCATAAATATATATACTTGCATAATATAAACAATATAATTGTTTGACAAAGGAATCATAATTGTGATATTTTTGCCTTAATTTGGCATATTATTATAGATAGCATTGCCTGCATTGAGATTTTGTTGTAATTTATTCTTTACCTGATAACCCCCAATATTTTTTCCCGTTGCATCATTTGAGTTTTCCAATCCCCCAATCTTTTGACCTCCTTATACTTTTTCAACCTAATTACATCCAAACTCTTGCCTTCATCTTCGACTTGCAGTTGTCCATCTTCTGCTCCCATGTATATCACCTCCTCATGTCCTGCAAGATTACCACCTTCCCAGTCTATGCCCTAAGTTTTCTGATTTGTGTGCATGAGTTGTCTTCTTTTCCAGCTATGCAATATTTTTCTTTCATTCTCTACCTGTTATGATCTATAAATTTTCAGCTAGTGCCTTTTTCATGATAACTTACCCTAGAACCATTCTTGTATTATTAGATCTCTTTGTGGTACTGGGAAAAAAATAGGAGGAGTGAGTGAGAAAGGAAAACAAGAGGAAGGAGAAAAAGATGATCTTATTGCTCTTAAGCATGCTTTTGACTTAGGCACACAGATATTACTTTCCTCTCAAATCTTCTTCCTCCTCTTCTTCATGCTTTCATTACCTATCTCATTGATTAGACCCCTAGAATTTATTTGCCATATACTTCACTCAGCAATTAATTCACTTTTTTTTTTTTTTTGGTGCCAGGGATTGAACCCAGGGCTCTTTGAACACTGAGCAACATCCCCAACATTTTTACTTTTTTATTTTGAGATAAGGTCTCATTAAGTTGCTTAGAGCTTTGCTAAGTTGGTGAGGCTGGCCTAGAACCTGAAATCCGCCTGCCTCAGCCTCCCAAATTGCTAGATTACAGATGTGAGCCACCAGGCCCAGCTCACCCACATTCTTTACAATGTTCTCCACAAGTTTGCTCAAAATAATTAGTTGCACTGATTGCATTGACATATATAACCCAAAGCTCAAAATGACAGAGATAAGAATCAAACAAAAATGATTCTATTGCAATGATATTAATTACCCTTTAAGGTATGTGTACTATATTTTCATTGTGTCACTGAATTGGATAGTTTTCAATGAGGTAGTCATTATTTGAGGCACATAAACATCCCTTAGTTTGCTTAGAAAACCTCTGTGATTTCCTTCTTCATGGTGTGATGGCTAAATTTAGTGTGACTTTTCTGAAAAGAGGTTTATGTTTCCTGAGAGCCAAGAGGGTGATTTATGCATAGTCTGCTGCTACAGAGAAGCCATTCATTTTAGAGATTAGTTTCCCAATCCCTCACCAACTAGGAATGCCAGGTCACAAAAAAGGAATGGACATTGCAAAAGGACAGCACAAAACCCAAACTAAAGTCACCTCCCTTTTCCTATTTCTCACTTTCCAAATCCTTACCCCGGCACCATGTTCCAAAGAGAATCCTCAATGGTGAGCTGCCATACTTCACGGGTGGCAGCATCTCTGCCTTGCCGAAGCACTGCCCTCTGCCCTGCTGTTCCTCCCTCCTCTCTGGCTGTTTAGGAAGGGCCAGCAAACGTGACTGCACACAAAGGGAGCTGCTTTGCCAGCATCACTTGCAGCTGTGGCATATTGAAAGCTCATCATTTCTCTGCAGGGCTCATGGTTCAGTCCATATGGGACATAGCAAGAGCTCATTGTGGATGTAATCATCACTTTGGACTTCCACATAATATTGTTTTCATCAAAATGTTTTCCCACTTTGATGAGAATTTGAACTGTTGAAATTAGATAAGAGCCTCAAGTTTCTCATAACAACATCAGCCATGACTTCCAAAGCTGAAACTTCAGACCTACCCCAAGTCCATCAGGACTCAGGTCTGCTCCAGACTCTGTCTGGATTTCCTGGAGCTCTCAGAGGAATTGCTTTCCTAGGATTAGAGACTGTCAAAATAAATTAGATTTCTATATTGTGTTTGCATTAGTTTTTCTGTTTGGGAGGTATATTTTGAAAGGATTCTGCTCTGATTACAAATTTATTTTAAAAAAAAAAATTGAATGTCTAAAATATGAAAAACTAGATACACTAGGAAGTACCAGTAGTCAGTGTCGAAAAGGTAAGAACATATGAGTCTCACCATGAGTTCAAATTTATTTTAATTCATTTCATATTGTAGAATAAAATGAATTAGAGTGTAAGGTCTAAACTTTTTTCATTAGTTAAAAAAAATGGAAGAGAGAAAACTGTGGGAATATTTAGAAGCAGTGATCCAAAAAACCTATAATATGGAATAATAAGTTTTCCCTTTCTCTTTCTGATGCTTCAGCTTCTCTGACAACTCCTCTCCCTCATTTAATTTTTCTTTTTTTTTTTTGCCTTCTGCATGTTATCAATTTTTTTTTCTCCCAGAATTATGTCAGCAGGCATCTTTTCTTTCAATACTACCTGGCTTCATCTTTCCAATGGTTCCAATTAATCCTAATTATTTCCACATCTTTATCTCTAGCCTTTATTTGGTCCGGCACCCCAGTCCCTGTTTTAGTTTTAGGAACACTGAAATCCCCTATAAAGGGGTCAACTACCTCTAACTAAATAAACCTCTGAATGAGACTTACTTAATTTGGCCAACATGCTATACTCCAAAGTAGCTAAAGTCTAGATCGTATAACATTTTATAGTACTAATAACAAATCCATTTAAAATGTGAGAATTTGACTTTTTTTTTTTTTTACTACACATTATAAAGAAAAAAGTTCATTGTGTCTGGGAAATCTGGCCACCTCTAAGAAGAGACAAGACTACACTCTGGTTTCATCAAAGGCAAGCTCTAGTGATCCCCTCTTCATGGCAGTTGGTGGCAATGGGAGATATACCCACTGTAAGGAAAATAAAAGGAGACACAGAGAAAGATGCAGTGGCAGGAAAAGAAGGGCTGCCCCTCCAAGCAGCTGCTTTTATTTACATCAGAAGTTACATTAGGCTGTTAGTATCATGACTATATTACTATTTAGTATTCCTTTAATCCCAGGTGCTAGATAATTGAGATCAAAATCCAGGCTGATTAAAACACAGAGCCCTTTTCTCTAAGGACATTACCATAGAAACTAGATATTGCACCTGTATAGTTATCTTACTAGCTTCAAGGAGAAAGTGCTGGGCATTTCAAGGACGGAAGACAGTGCGCCTGTTACCCCTGGGAGTTTGCTCACCAGAGGAACACTTCCCTATACATTTCCAAGGTAAGAATACTGACAAGTCCCTATACTGCCAGGAGCTGTGTGCCTGAGATTAAGGTCAAAACTGCTAAGACTCCAACACAGAGTTTGCTCATGAAGGGCAATGCTATAGCAGCCAAGCATCCTGTGTCTTTGCACAGAAACTTCCTAGTCACCAAGCATGCCACAATCATGAAGTTTATCAGAGACCCCAATCCCAAACACAGAACCCTACAACCCATCATGCTACAGTGTGTTTGATGTGACTCAAAGAGGAAGTCTGTTACTCTCCCCACCAAAAAAAGGAGGACCCACAGCACCAGGCCATTTTCACCTTCCATAGATATGGTGCCAGTTGTGACTGGTTTGAGCCACTCTTTTTGACTTGATCAGTTGCTGTAACTATTATCTGTAAAGGAAAGGCAGGGGCATTAAGCTTGTGTGTATCTTCCTCATACCTGGAGGGTCTGTGTTATACATACAAAGGTCGACTTATTTGGAGGGGAAAAAATACTTATTTTCAGTTCTCCCTCTAAAGCTGCAAAGTTAGTCCTTAATGAGACCAGTCCCAAAACACGTGGTACCTCTGTCCATAGATGTCTGCCCATCTGATATGATAGTCCTGCAAGCTCTGATCTCAGGTCCTTCAAATCTGAGCTTGTCTCAGAATCATAGCCCATTCTTCTTCTATATCTTATTGCCAACATCAACCACTTTATCCCATCTATAAACGATGAAGATAGCTTTGGCTTTTTCCCTTCTTTTTCTATATCTGACCAATCAACAGTCTGACAGGTATCTTGAGCCCATTTCCACTGCCACTGTCTTAGTCCAGGTGCCCATTATCTCTCATGACTTAAAGACTCTATGCATATCCTCTTTCTACATCTTCTGAGCAATTCTCCAAGTCCTGTGCCCCTACTAGCAGTATTCAAAATAACTGGAAACTTGTTAGAAATGCAAATTCATAGACCAAATATCAGACATACTGAATCAAAAACTCTAGGGGACAGGAACCAGTCATCTGTTTCTGCAGGCCAGATAATGCTGGTGTGTGTTGAAATTTGAGAACCACTGGCATAGAGTTAACTTTGAAAAGCATCCATCACATGTGACAAATTATTTCCTCAAAATATTCAATGACATGCTAGATTCCTGATCATACCAGAGAGCAACACCTCACCATCTGTCTTTCTTTACTTCTTCCCCAGCTCCAACATTTGAGCCACATGAATTTCCTTCATTATACATGAAATCTGAGATTTAGGAAGATTAAAATAACTTGTCCATTGATGCGTAGCCAATGAGACACAGAGAAAGCCAATCCTCTCTTTTCAGTAAGTAAGAGTGGCAAATGATTTGTTTCTAGGTGTCCTGGTTTGTTTGTTTGTTTGCTTGCTTGCTTGTTTCGAACCAGAAGTAAATGAATGAATGGAAAGCGAACATAAGCATTTTTATTCCAGTCATCAAAATTCAGAAGAAACAATGCATGACTACTCTATTAAAGTTTTTAAAAATAATATTGTTAAAAGAAAGAAAAGGTAAATAACACCACAATCATTGGATTAAATACAAACTAGCATATATTCGAAAGTGTCTACAACACCAATTTGCAGGGAAATATCCAGTGACCTGCCTTTGAGCTCCTTCTCAAGTCCTGTGCAGCTGCATACGTTCATGAGGGAGGTGGAAAACTTGGTGCACATAAAGCGAATGTACATACAGATGAGGAAAAGATGCAGAGGCCATCCAACCCGTAGGAGGAAAAAATCTATATCTGTGGGGGCTGTTTACCCAACAAAATTTTTAAAAGCAAACTTCAATACTTCTAATACTACTAAGGTACCTATTGGAAATATGTTCAGTTTGAGAAAAGCAGGGAAATACATGTAGGATGGTTAAGTGTCAAGCTTTAGAATCAGGCAGATCTAGGTTAAGCCCTGTATACCTAACTTCTTATATAAGTACACTTTCGCATTTTGCCTAATTTCCCTCTTAGAATTAGTGTTGACTGATAGTTATTATGAAATTTTAGCATGGAGGTTAGAATACAACTAAGTATGAAATTAGTGTTATCTACTAACTCTTTTAATATATCTCACAGACTTCACTACCTGGAGGGAAGAAATAATATGTTACCTAAGCATCATAAAATCTTATATATCTGAGTACCACATGTGAAGCATTAACAAACCAAATATTATGCAGAGGCAAAACATAGAATTATGACAAAAAGTAAAAAAGAGCTATATAGCTCTTCATTTGAAACTTCCAAGGACCGCCTTGCAGAAAGAAAGAAGAATGTAGAATTTGTATAATACATAGAAGTCACAGGGAGATAGTTTTCTCCACAGTACAAGACAGGCCATACTAACAGCTTTGCCTAGGAGAATTCCAGAGGGGTATCCATAGGACTGCCAATATTCAAGTAGAAATTGGAAACTGCTTGCTGCAGTTATTGGAGAGATGATGTAAACACTGAATATTTCAGAAAACGTTCTTTTTACATATTATTGTATGTGATAGACACTAGAATAATCTTGAGGAAGAAAGGGAAAAAGAACCAGATTGGCTGCTTGGATAACTGCTATAATCCAGAACACTTGAGGAAAACCAGAATGCATGTTCACTCCAAATATCATTGACAAAAATAATTAATGTTCAGATTAATAAAAAAATGTAATTACTGAAAAAGCAAGACAGTATGAAGAACCTCCCCAAGAGCTTGCTGTGTTAGACTCTGATCTTTCAGGTGAGATGTGTTTTTCTCTGAATGTACCCATGTTGTTATTTTGGCATTTTCTCTTTCTCATTGATGATGGGTCACCATATCAATGTAAGAACAAAATATAACCCTTTAAGTAGTTAATATTAGAGTATAAAACAGAAAGATGCTGAAGCATCAAGGCAGGATAAAATTTAAAATTCTCCTTTTTTCCCATATGTTCATATTTTTACCTGTTCTTTAAGAAGTAAATCAACAGGTAATATAAGAAGTAAATTAATAGACAATATTTTATTTCTTTCTCTAGATTTTAAAAAAATTTTCAGGAGGAGACCTTTCCTGCCTTTATAATATGTTTCCAATATGACTTTGTGAATTATGCACTTCTCTTTAACATGGTTTTGAGATGACTGAAGCTCCTGAGGAAGGCTCATTATCTAAACCCATTTGGACTGATAGGAGGCTAGAGATATAATTTGCTCAGATGATGGATCACCGGTGCTGAATAATGGAGAAAATTTCAATATTGTGAATCACTTTGAATGTGCGAACCTGGGCAGAGGGCCAAGGAGGTACACTGGATTAATAGGCTAATCTGTCACTGCTGAAGGTATGAGTTCAAATCTTGATGCCCATGGGGAGAAACTGAGGTAACAATTGGTCATTTAGACACAAAGAGTAGATCTCAAAAGAATGCAGGCAAGGTATGAACTTAATAAAATAAAAGAATAAACTGCTCAGAAACATCTTAAGTTTGAAGAGAAAATAAAGTAGCAAATTTTTGAATTCCCTTTATTCAGCCAACATATAAACTATAAATCATAATCCAATTAAAAACGTGATAATAATAAAAAAGGTTATCATATGCTTCTGGCTTATGGGTCAGCCTACACTAAGAATCGATTTGAGTAACTAAAAGCAAAGAGACAAAAGGAAAATGTGACAATATTCCAATACAGATTTTTTTTTCTTGTATTGAGTATAAAGCAATCTGTATTTCAAGTTATAAATAGGTCAATACACATTTCCATGTATGATTTAACAGAATACAATATTTTGCACCAATTTTTCCATTAAAAATATATTGGGTTGAATCATCTGCAATTGCTAATATTAACATTTGTATCTTCAAAGATGCAAATTTATCTTACTAAACCTAGTGAATTTGTCCATGCAAGTTAAGAGCGCTGAGGGTATAGCTCACTGGTAAAGCCTGTTCTTCACTTGATCCCTGCCCTGGGTTTAATCCCCAGCACCAAACAACAAAATAAAACAAACATATTAAGAGGAAACATATATTGAGCATTGAGCTATTTATATGAAGTATATTCCCTAATTTTATCTTCACTACAATTTTCTATGGAAATTTAGACGTGGAGAATTTAAGTCACTTTTCTGAGTCAATACTTATAGGGGAACATAAGTTGTCAAAGATCTTTTAGACCCTTACATAAGATCTCCATGTATGATTTTGAAGGTCATTCACCACACACAGGTGACACCCAATAAGCAAAGCAAAGGCTTAACTTTAGCTTACATCCTACCCAACAAGGTAAGAACCCTAGGGTGGCAGGTGTCTTTTTCTAAAGGATGACCGATGTCTATCTCATCTCACATGCATCCCTTAGAGTGTGATACTGTCACGCCTCTGTTGAAAAGTGAAGTCTAGTATCCCTCTCCTCAAACTGGGAAGAGCTTCACAGTAGCATTTAATAATGAAATGAAGCAGAATGACCCTGCCTGACTTGTGAGGTAGGTCATCACAGGGAGCATGACTTCACCCTCCTAAATTCTCACAGTCACACAAGGGATCCTGAGAAAGGTGTTTTTAGTATTAAATTTAATTTGGTATCAAGGAAGAAAACAATTTACTTTGCATATTGCATCTTTTATTTTTGGGGAAAGAAATTGAGGTGTTGGTGGTGGGAATCAATCTTGAATAGAGTAAAATGTGATCTTTTGGAAACATGTTTAAAATTGGAAAAAATACATGCCCAGTTTGAAACTGGATGGAACATGGAGCATTACTCAGATAAATGAAGTGAAATGAAGCTGGGGTTTTCCTGTGTTTATATAGAATATCCATGCAAGAGTCATCCCGCTTTCTTAAGTTATAACACTAATAATGTTATGATCAACTCCAAAATGTGTCCTTGACCAAACAATATTTCCCAAAGGGCCCTATTTTAATTAAACATGGAGAGAGCATGGCACAAGGTGAAATGGGTAGGGGTTTTATCGGTCATTCATCTCCTTCATTTATTTTAAGCTTTACATACAGTGACCAATGACTATTTTCATGGCTGTTATAGATCCATTACAGTGTTTAAGATCCCAATTTATATTCTGTTCCAGAAAAAAAAAATCCACTCTCAACCCCTATTATCTTACTAAGTTAGGCTATATACTTTTATAATGTATTATAGCATTGTGATAGAATATCAACTACTTTTTATTTAAACAAAGATCTGTACATTTCCATTTCTTTCACTGTTTTAAATTTAAAATTATTTAAACATACCTTCTCTCTCTTTTATTGGCCTACATTAAACCACACTGCTAATCTAGTTTTTACTTGAGATGATACAGAACTATCCAAACCCATCCTCTGTTTAAATGACATGCAAATCAGATTAATTTGCTTGTGTTACAGACTTTGAGATAATATTGTTGCTTCTGGGGCTTCATCAGTAACAACAACAAAAAAAAAGTCTCTAATGTTTACTATTTTTTGTTCCTAGTTTGGCAGTATATCTCCACAGGAATGTCATTTGGCAGATGAGATTTTTAAGGCAAAGATCTTCTCTGGGAGGCAGGAAAATTTAGCAAAGCCATCTTAGGAAATGGGAGAAAAAAAAAACATTTAAGTGGAAGGCTTCAATTACAACAGAAGGGACCCAGATTACACATTCAGGCAGACTTCAAAAGAGGCTTACAAGAAATTTTATATCTTATATATATATTTTTTTTGGTTTGGGGGGTTTTTTGTTGGTGGTAGTTTTTTCTTTCTTTTTTCCCCCCTAAGTTTTCCACAGATGTACACGTCTACAACAACTGAAATATGATTTTGAAAGCAGGGATATGCACAAAATTACCTTCTGGATTTGAGTTCAGTTGCTAGGTGTTTGTAAACTTGTTTGTTTTTGACCAGCCACAGCAACTAAGATGGGTATTTTCTCATGATTACATGCCAGTCCAAATGCACATGCTCAGAGAAGGAAAAGGGGGATTAACACTGTCAGACATGTGAATTTCCAAGCCATTCCCCTAACTGAATAATTCCAGTATGTGAATAATGTGGAAGATGTCAATCCCCCTTTCTTTAGTCAGCTCCCTGGGAATGATGTGTCTTTAAAACCTTGATGCACACATACACACACACACACACACACACACACACACACACACACACACACACACACACTTAAAATATGTAAACCAGCTACTCTAATCAGAACACCTAGTGTTTAACTAAAGGAACAGTCGCCCATAGCAGAGCAGGCAGGCGGTGTCTCTATCTTCAATGATCTATCATTCTAAGGCATTTTCCAAAACTGGCTTTGGATGACATTTCGTGAAATTTATATGCTCAGTTTGGATTAAAATGTAAAGAATTAGTAAATAAAGCAGTGGAAATGGTGAAAGTAGGAATTGTAGAGCTGTTCTCTTAAGAAGTAATATGCTTTTTACTCATCTTCTTTATTATCTCTCAATACTGGAGGTCATGGATTATCATTTCCATTTTAGAGATGATGAAACCGAGACTCTCAGAAAAGTTAAGAAAACTCCCCAGTGGTAAACTGGAATTTTATCTCTGATCTGTTTTTCCAAGGACCTCACATTTTTAGCCATTCTGGACTGTTATAGCTCTCTCATAAGTACTGTAATCATGACCCTCTGGATATTGTTTGTGTTCATTATGTTTTACTTGCTTCACTGAGCAGATTATACAGTTTAATACAATTGTTATGATAGATTTGTTTTGACTTATCACAACAGCCTGAAAGAATGGACATCTGCTTGCTAATGTATTTTATAATTGCTTATAAAATAGACTTTGACATTAAAGAAAATGATAATCCAAGCCTCTCTAACTCTTTATAAGAATGGGAAAATGTATCTGAAGAGTAAACATAAAACTTTATATTCTAGGTCATTTTTTTGTAAGGAAGCCAGAAACAAAACAGATTATTTCCCTATTGCCTGAATATGTCTGTATTGGCAAAATAGTCATATTTGATACTTGCCATACTTAGATCTTCTCTACTGAAATCCCTGAGGCTCACAGTGATGCCAGTTACATTCCCTGCTACAAATGACATGGGGCCTAATCTGTACTTAAGACCATTTGTTCAAATGACGGCTAAACACATTTTAAGGTCCTACAACTTAATTCATTAATGTCACAGCTTGGTACAACCTTTAGTCAGGGTCACCTATCCTCTGTGGTCCTTTAGCTTTATATATAGTGTAAAGCTACTTTGTCTCTTAAGAAAATGCCCTTGATCCTCGGGATATAAATCTGATGGTGTGCTCTTAAGCATGGGCCTCTTTCCCTTCCCCACTTGGGGCTCTTGTGGCATGAACACTCTCACCCTGTCAAATGCTTTCTGCTGCCCTGCATCACTCTTTCCATAAAAGAGAGGAAACCTGTTTTATCATTTTACTGTATTATTTTATTTTCACTCTCCAATGCCTCAAATGGATGAACTTCCTTGGCTCTATTGATTTCTGCTTCTATTGATTTCTCTGTGGCAAGTATTTATTGCCTATTTACCCCCTGAACCTGGTGCACTCTGCCTTCCTGCCTTTCCAGTTGGCGGAAACTGCCCTTTAGAAAGTCACCTGAGACTTGCTAATGACTGAGCCCAACCATTTTTCTCAGGCCCCCTCCTCCCACATTTTTTTTTAACTTCTCTAAGCCACCTTAATAGTTCTGGCTAACATTTATTGAGCTTTCACTACAAAGCGCTTGTACGCTCTTCTTATTGATGCCTCAGAGAACACTGTGAAGTGAATACTGTTTAATATCCACTTGTAGATGAGCAACTAAGGCTCACACCAATGAAATAAGTCATGCAGATGCATTTGCAATACAAGAAATTTCCTCCTTAGCCTACATACTCTATTTGGTAGACCTTTATGTTGCTCTGCATTTCTCTCTATTAACTTGGCAGCATTTATAACAGTTATCACTCTCTGCATTGCATTGCAAAAATTTCCTTTAAATACTTTACCTTCCCAAGTAGGTCATAATTTCCTAGACTGCAATGACTACATCCAAGTACGTTGCTTCTCTAATTTGCTTAAGTAGCATTTATTCATTATGTTTATAAACCTGAAAGAAGGTGAGATGTTCTTCATTATTCCTGGCATTTAATAGCATATGATAATCAATGCATTGAGAAACTATAAGCAGATTTCATTGATCCATTCTTCTTGAATAAAGGGCAAATTGTATCATAAGACAAATACAGGGAGACTGCAGGAAAGTCTAAGCCTTTAGGATTGGGGGAAATGGCACACTTATTGGCTCGTATACATTAAAAGGTGTAAATTTGTAACAGAGCATGGAAGAGAAATATTACCATCTTAGTAAAGAGATAAATTGATGTTTCCTATTTCTTATGACCCCATAGGGAACTAAGCAATATTGGTGTTATTATCAGTGAACCTGTTGTGAAGAAGAGGAGAAGGGTTGGCACTAAGGAGATCAGAGAGAAGAAGCTGATCGTGAGAACAAGAGCCTGAGCTAGAGTCTGATTTAGCCACAAAATATATGTATTAGATTCTATGAACTTAAAGGATCTAGCCTACTCAGGAATACCATGTTCTATGAAAAAGAGTAATTAGGAGGTAAAAGCAAGAAAAACTTGGCAATTTAACCCAGAGGTGTTGTTCTTTAAGCATGACTCCCTCCAAGGATGTGGTAACCTCCATCTGTTGCCTGGACTAGAAGTGAATTTGTAACAGTGAACTTGTAACAAAGTGAATTTGTAACTTCCACTCTGAAGTGAGGGCCTCTTATTTCTCTTTTTATTTTATTTAAATGGCTGAGAAGAGGGGGACCATTTGGAAATTGGAAGGCACCATACCCTCAAACTTACCTCTTCTCCTCTACTAAAGTCCTGTTCCATAAAACTTATGAACTTTTTTATTTCAGAAAGAGGACATGCAACTGCTCCTTATAGGTTAAAAGATATTCAAGGTCATTCTTAATAAGGGGAGAAAAGAGCCAAATAAAACCTCATAGAGATAATATTTCTGACCCATCAGATCACCAAATTTCTACTTAGGTGACAACATATGCTGCTATTTGAGATAATATCTGGGAAAAGGTTTACTCATACTTTGCTGGAAAGTATGCAAATGACACAATTCCCAAAGAAGAAAATCTTAAAATATCTAACAAAATTGTATATGCAGGTACCAATTGACTCTACCATCCTCTTTCTGAGAATCCTACTCAAAATCATACTAGGAAAAAAAAACTACAAATGTATTTATAGACAGGGTTCTCACTGTGGCATTAGTAACAATAGCAAAATGAAGAAATAACACCAAGTGTTCATGTAGAGGGAATGGATGAATAAATTTGGGTCTGCTATACCTATCAAAAAGAGTACTAGCAAACTGTAAATACAAGTGAGGAAAAACTCATATGGATATGACATGATATGAGAACTATGGTATTGTTAAATGAACGAAAAAGGGGTAGGGTACTGAATATAAGATGATGTTTTCATGAAAGACCAAAAACACAAATATATATGTGTATGAGTATATATACTTATATATAACAACAATGTTTAACTATAGTCTACTAGCAATTTTTTTAAGGCTACTTATGGACAGCTTAGAGTGAGCAAAGCAATAAATAATCTCTGCACCTAGAAGAAGGTCATAAAATATCCATTTCCAATAAATGGAACCTGGACTCCTTAGGAGAGAAAAAAAAGTTGAACACAGACTAGGGCAGGAAACATAGTAGATGAGCCCAGGGAATCTTGAGAGGCTAGGAGCAAAAACGTTTCAAGGACCAAGAAAATTATGTTGAACTTGCACAGGAACCAGTTGGAAAATGGCTTTCAATAGGACAATTTGAGCATTAAAAGTCTGATTACAAACAAATGAAACATACTGAATATATTTTAAAAAAATCATTAGTTTATGACGCATTCAAAAGAGAGGGGAAGAGAACAAGGGAGTGATTACAGGCTGCTAACAATCTTAACAAAACACAAATTCACTGTCCTATATTTGGCCATAGCTAAAGCATCAACCACTTACATAAAACATTTTGGTAATGAAAGGGAACTCTACATTTCTTTTACCTGCTTTATATGAATTTTTCAAAATAACAAAATAATCCCAGAGGACAAAGGAAAGGCTTCCTTCAACAACTCCAACTAATAATTATAGGGGAAAATTATAGAAGGAGAAAATGACTTTTTTTTAAAAAAAAAAAAGCACAATGAAATAGTAGTGCTGTAGCCAAATGAAATATTAGTGCTACAAGACTGATGGAAACTTGTCAATAGAAAAATCAGGCAACAGCCATTTGAACCAAGGATCAATCTGCATCACTAAAATTGACACCAACAGACATTTATGCTTCCTGAGGATAAATTTGCTTTGAAGTATGTGGCAATACAGAGCACAACGAGTAAGGGAGTAATAAATGAAGAAAGGTTAGAAACATGTTGACAGCTATTGAATCTGAAGCTAGGTATACATCTATTCATTACATAAATCCCCTCTCTGGTCTTATTTACAAACTTTAAAAATTAAAAGTTTCAAATACGAAAAAGTTCCTCCTTGGAATCTTATTTCTCTCAGACCAAAAAAGACTAAAATCTTAGATACACTACCTGAATGTCTAAAAAAGTTTCCTGGCACTAACTTTCAATGTCTTTTCCTTGGAAAATTGACTCTTCTGCTTCCATTTCAGCACATAGGTTCCTCCTTTGGAGTAAGTACAGGTGCATTAGCATAGTAAAGTCTCCTCCTCTGAGCAGCTCTGTAGTAAGTTCTTGGCTATACCCTCGGGTTTCTCACTGGTCATCAGCCACAGTATCTTGTCTTTGGGCCAGGGAAAGCAGTTATTGCACAAAAAGAACCACAGCTTTACACAAGCTAGAGAGTGGGGTTGATTTAAGTGCCTCTGCAGAGTGAATTGTTCTTTAATCTGTTTTAACTGCAAAACATTCAGGGCTTTCTCAGTACCTGTGGAACACAGGCAGAACCTCTCAAGAATGCACAGGAACACCTCCTAACCCAGCCCTAATTTAATATCTAAATTTCCAACTTGAGCCTCCACCAGATCCCTGAGTACTGGCTGAACTGAACCCAGTGACTGCATTGACAAGATACTGGGTTCTCTGGCCTTTGTGTCTTTACATCTGAGTTTCCTTTCATCTTCTTGGCCTCATCAGGCCCCCTGCAAGACCCAGTTCAGATATCACTTGTTTGAAGACCTGCTGGAGCACAGCAGTCCCTTCCCTCCCACTCCAATCCCAATCCTGGAAGCGCCCACTCTGCACTGTGCGTGTCTAGAACTTGCCTTTCTCTCCCACCAAACTGTGTTTTCCTTGAAGACAGAGTCTGTGTGCATCTTTTTTTCTGTAACCTCAGAGTGTGGCACATGTGCTCAAAAGTGTGTGGAAGGGTAAGAGAGAAAAGAATATAGATGATATGGATAAAAACATGAAAAAAGTTAAAATTGTTAAGACCCACGATTCCTGTAACCAGAGATGCTTCTGGAAGAAATAGTGTCATTAAAAATTCAGAACAAGGTGCAGAGAAGGGATATTTAAAATTTCCAGAAAACAGCATATTTTATGAGCGGCGATGGCAAGGCAGGGAATGGGGACACTCTCTGAGGAGAAAGACATAGGGCACTTGTGGAAAGGATACAGGTCAACCAAATGGAAGGAGACAAGCTCAGCAGACCTTCAGTTTCACCAAATTTTCAAGCCAGGTAGAAACAACAGTGACAATACCAAAGGGAAGTTCACTTGCCAAGAAGTGTGGGGAGGAGGAACAGCTAACACAAGCCCTTCCTTTCCAACTCTGGGGATCTGGAGACAACTGCCTTCTTATTTTATCTTTCTATCTGACATGAAAAGGTCAGTGAATGCTATTCCAAGATAAGCCCCCTGAACTCCACCCCATCAGGTCTCTACTCCAGAGCTCAGGTTCCTCTGCATCGTAGGCTAGAGACACCACTGAGCCTCAGACAACTGTGTTACTCCCTTACAAATGAAGTTGGTTTTTGTTTGCTTAATTCTAAATTTGCATTCTATGGCCGCATGAACATGTCGATTTAAACAAATTACTTAATGCCAATTCACTTTTTTTCTTTTAAGTAGAAATTTTGTATTTCACATGGAGCAATTAAGCAGCATCCCTAGGGCAGGCCACTTTTTCTTTCCACTCGCTGGGCTGTATCTTAATGGGTCCCTATTATCTTTCAAGAAAACCGCACAACAGTGCATCATCAGGGAGTGACCATTGAATCCCTTCTCCTATTCCCACTAGTGTGGCATTTGTCATTTTCCCCCTCATGGCTGCCAAGAAGCTTTCAGCTTCCTAGAGTTGCATCAAAACACTCTAGGTGCTTTGGGCTTTTGCTTTCTCTTTTACAGATTGGGTTTATTTACATTGATTCCAAATGTGACAAAAAGCAAACAAACAATTATCCACATGGTCCACACATCGGCTCCTCTTGTAACTCAAATGCAAGCAGCCTGACAATGTCTCCCATCCCCTGCACTCTGGCTCTCTCCACAGGCTCAATGGAGTGTAGTCACATTGTCCTGGGAGGCTGCCAGTCTGACTGATGGGCCCTAACTGCAGGAATTGAGCTTGCTGCCAGCAATTATGCAGGCATGGTTAAGTGAGATGCATTCCCTCTGTCTAGGTCATTGTGCTACTTTCTCTGTGACTCCCTGAGGTTCTAGCCAAGTTCTGAGAAATAATACTGTTTGGTTGAGAAAGATCGAAATAATTTTTTTGTGATTCAAACAAAACTCTTCTTTCTGCAGTTAGCCTCAAACAAAATTGTAAAGAGGCAAGGCTTAGCTTTATGCTTTTCCAACACTTCCAATTTTCCTGTGCCTTATTTTGACTACCTTTGGCTTACATATTCTGGGTTCTTGGCCAGGAATGCCAAGCAGAGTTTTACTTATTATGTCAGTTTTGATTGGGAGCAGTTTTTTTTTTTTTTTTTTTTTTTTTTTGGAAAGCTGGGTAAAAAGTGTTTGGAGGCTCAAAAGGAAAAGTACAAAGATCAATTTGCAATGTCTGCTATGGTACCTGCATCTCTAAAGTTTCCTCCAAACTCATTCTGTAGAAGGCATTCTACAAAAGTAGCCCTTTTCCAATATTTTTAATGTAATATATTGACATGATAGCTTCTTATACTCTGATAAACAGAATAGATTGGCTTGTTTAACATCTCTTCCAGTTTCCTTTTAATGATTCCTCTTATACCGCAGACACTGCAAGCATCTCCAGCTTCCATGCTTGGAGGGTTGTAGATGTGATTGTGTTCTGTAATTGACAGGACAGTGCTACTATGGTGAAACCTGACTTCAGAACCTAATTATATGGAAAGAAAAGCAGTGTTCAAGAAAGCCATATTGGCTTAGATAGATAGATTGTGGCTGGCAAGACATGAATCCAAAAAATAAATAAATAAATGAAGAAGAAATTGGGAGTTGTTTTCTGATTCCCAGATCACAGATAAGGTGCAGCCAGTAGTTTCAGATTTCCCCAGCTTTTATTGTAGCAGGGGAAACAGCTCCCAGGGCAGCAGTTCCCTGTGATGCTGTTGGGAGCCAACTTTGGAGGCTGACTCTGGAGCTTGCTTTTACAGCCTTTATACCCATTCTAAAAGCACATAATTGCTACCGTTAAAACTAAAAAGAAAAAAAAAATGTTTCCTGTTATCTGCCAATTGTCTCCTGCCTGATACAGACTGAAGCACATTAGAAAACTATGAGAACAAGCACTTGGGAAACAGAGAGATGGTATGAAGCTATAGTATTATTCCAATCTCAGCTGTAGCTCAGCCTCGTTTCTAGAATTAACAATCTCTGCAAATACTTCCTCACACTTTCCTCAAATTTGTCTTTCAGGACTCTATTCAAATTTTCCCTTTCCTATAAAGCTCACTCCCCCACCTCCACTCCCACGAATATCAATTTCAAGCAAATGTGAGACTCTCCCTATTTAAATGACACAACACATTGCTTGCATTATGAACGCTGTTCCTCTTCAATCATACATACTGATTTACTCAGATCCTTGAGGGTCCATGGAATCCTCGAAAGCTTGTATTAGAAAGAGAGAATTTCATCACTATGTGTTGTCTGCAGGATATCTAGGCTCCCACACACCCGCACAGATCCCAGCACAGTATGTGCTCAACAATGTTGGTTGAAGTGGATCAAAACAACTCACAACTAGTTTACCTTAAGTTGAAATGCATAACCTGTTGCTTCTATCATATATAAAAATTAACCTGTAGAGATGGAAGATGTTTGTAATGTGAATCCGCAAGGATAGTGTAAAGGGATGCTGGTGGGAAGAAGCATGGCAAAGCCTTTAGCCTCTCACATTCATCAGTCAGAGTCCTGGGACAATGGTTGATGTGTCTGGGTTCAGTCCCACAACGATCATTTGCTACCATTGTGTGACGACACAGAATGGTGAAGTGACTTACAAATAAGTTGAATGAGTAACTTATTTAACCATTCAACCATTCAGGTTCCTCATCTATACAATAGCAATATGCATGTCTGGAAGCATATAATAAAGTGTACCATATATGTTAGATAAAAATACAATGGTAGCTGACACTATTTTTCTTGCCACGAAGATGAATTCATCAAATTCTGTTAATTCGGTTTTAAGATTTCAAGACAAATAATTGTTTTTCCACAAACACTAAAAAATAATGAACTACATTGTTCATAACCCTACTGTCCTACTGTTTCTGGTCTTTTTTAAAAAACATTTTAGTTGTCAATGGACTTTTATTTATTTATATGTGGTGCTGAGAATTAAACCCAGTGACTCACACATGCTAGGCAAGTGCTCTTCCACTGAGCTATAACCCCAGTGCCCATGGTCCTTTTATAACATTGAAGCTTTGTTAGCACCCACTTCCTTGTAAGCAGAGGATGAAGAAGAGGTGGACAAGTCTGTGCATCCAAATTATCCAGGAACTCCTCCTGTGATAGGTGACTTTCTGGATCAAATGTCTCTGGAAAAGGTGAGCTGCTGTGCTTTGGCCTTCAAAAACAGACGAGTAGTCTTGACACATTACACACACATACACACACACACATGCACACACACACATACACACACACACATACACACACACCTGTTGATTGAACAAAAGAATAAACATACTAAAAAAATAAATGAATAAATACATAAATTTGGGGTTTAAATTAAACTTTTCACAGTGTTCCAGAAAGCCCTAGGGACTTCAAAACTATGCCTCAAACAGTTTCTTCAGAAACTTGAAGACTGAGGAGGGAGAAGAGAGATAAGATGCAATCTAATGTATGAAATATGATATGTCAAGAGGTTTGTAATGTTGTGAACAAAAAAAAAAAAAGCATGACACCCGAAAAAAAAAAAAAGATTGAATGTATGCTATTTTAAAAACTTATATCTGGAGCATCTTGCAAAAGTAAGGTGGTATATTTAAAAATTTTCAAATGCTGGAATCTGAAGTTTTTCTCTTCCTCATTCCAATTCTTTAGATTAACCCAAGGATATATTTCCTTGATGTTTTAGTACAAATTTTACCCACTATAATGTAACAAAATGCCACCTTCATTCCCACAATCACCTGATTGATAAATACAGACCATTGGCTCCTAGATTTGCCAGCCTGGACTCAGTAACAGAGCGCTCCTATTGCACCACCTCAAAAGGAGCGGTGAATACCGGAGTCTAGTTTAAACTCACAGCAGTATGGGACGCACTTCCAGACCTAGCCACTGAGTGGAAAGTTGCCAGTTATGACGAGCACAAAACAGACTGGGTCCCTTTTCAAACTCCTTGCTCAAGGGGATGACCACAGGTTGTCTAGAAGGCTTACTGAGCTGCTTCTCAGCTGAGAGCCATTTGTGTGTGTTTTTCCAATTGGCAATTCAAAAGGTCAGAGAGAGATTGGATCAACTTAAACTTTATAGCAGCAAGATTGCAACGGGCTCTTTGTGTCTGCCTTTATTATTATCTCAGTGGTTGAAATGCCCCTCTGTGTTCACCTGCCCTTGGAAGGATGAGAGGAATAATATGGTCTTTAATTTCAGATCTTGCTTTAAGTTCATCCAGCTGTGATTCTTCTTCCCGCAGGGAAAAAAAAATACTATTTGATGATTTGGGGCATTGCCTAACCAATATAGTACTGCTGTTTTTGATGTTAAGACAGACTCCCACCCCTGCTACTTCTACTCCAGGTAACCCCAGGTTCTATCATGGTCTTAATCCATTAAGTCCCAAGTTTTCAATTCTGTGAATATTTCAACAAAGTTGATATAAGTACACCAAAATAGGTTGGAAATCATTGTCTAGAGATTCCATACTTTATATATACTTCTGTATATACAAAAATATATTTTTTTCATATATATATATATATATATATATATATATATATATATATATATACATGAAATCTAATCATTACCTGATACATTTCTCAGAAGAACAGAACTTTAAAAACATATTATCTATTTCAAAAGTTGCCATAAGTTGTATATTTGTTGCTTAAGTTTTTATAGATGTTCTTTATCTGGTTGACAGAACTTACCAGGTTGAATAATATAGATGATCAACATATCTCTGAAAGGCTTCTGGTTTGTCATTCACTTGAAAAATAAATAAATAAATAACAAAACTTTAATAACAACTAAAAATTTCGCAAAAATGTTACCTTTTTGTTGTTGTTGTTGTTGTAGTTTGTTTGTTTGTGGTGACTCTTGTATGAACTTGACTAATATTTCTAGAGGCTTCCTTTATGTAAAATGCCCTGACATGTCCTATTGCCTTCTGGAATAGAAGTAAAGGTGAAGGAGGAGCGTGTTTGAGCAGATAAAGTCCTGGCTTAACTTTAGGGTATGTGACAGGACAACTTGAGATCCCCGCTCCTGCTCAGATTCAGTACTATTCTACTGCTGCCTGCACATCTTAGCCAGAAGGAAGCAACATATTTCATTGCCTTTCCCTGCAGCATATATTTATCACTCCGCTTACACATGAGTTTATTTGTTTTTACCCAAAATCAGAGAACGAACTAACATCCTCTGCTTTATCTGTAATACAAAGTTTGGGGGGGGGGAGTTTATTTTTTTCCATTTAATTACTTCTTTACACACATTTATAGTAATTAGACATCAGATGCAGCAGCTAAAGCAATTACTGTATGTCATTTCAGAGAATTACAGTATAAATGTACAGTAAATACTCAATAATCCATGACAGGCTACTTAAAAAGTAATAAGGAAATTTAATTTAAAATGTGAGAGCTGAGATGCATGATGTACTTCTGAATGAAATGCCCACAATTACAAAAGAGAGATTCTAGGTTTGGAAATACACCAACATTAATTTACAATCCTCCACATCCTGGGTCATTGGCCATTTCCCTTCAAAATTAACATTAACAATGCATGATAAATAGTCTGCTCTAAAATAGAACCTTCCCCCTTCTTTTATTCTGATTTCATTTTTTTTTTTTTTTGGTTCCAGAGATGGAACCCAGGGATACTTAACTCCTAAGCCATATCTCCAGCCCTTTTATTTTATTTTATTTTATTTTATTTTATTTGAGACAGGGTCTCACTAAGTTTATCAGGGCCTCGCTAAAGTCCTGAGGCTGGCATTGAATTTGTGTTCCTCCTGCCTCAGCCTCCTGAGTTTCCTTTTTTCTTTTATCACTCCCCCTAACTTGTCCACCCTTCCCTATTTATATCACACAAACCTACCCACTTTTCTGGAAGGCACACATTTTGACTCAAAACACAAACTGAAAACATATGCCACATGAAAGCCCAATTAACTTAAGAAAACAAAAGATTATAAAAGGCATAAGAAATTTAGAACTTTTTGGAACTAAATTCAAATGTCAGCTTATTCACTAAGAAACCTAGGAAAGTGGCTTTATTTCTTTGCATCTTATTCAACTTACCAATAGAGAGCTAGTTTTCTATTAGCAAGATATTTAGAAGGCACTGACATTATATGTCCAAAATATTGTGGAAAGATTCAGCATTGCATGAATTATGCAATGGTTTGGAAGTGACGTGTCCCCCCAAAAGCACACATATAAGACAATGCAAGATGGTTCAAAGGAAAAATGATTGCATTTTAAGAGTTTTAACTCAATTGGTGAATTAATCTTCTGATACGGATTAACTGAGTGGTGACTGAAGTGGTAGGGTGTGGCTGAAGTAGGTGGAGATTGGGACGTGGCTTGGTATATATATATAAAAAGAGAGAGACCTATATATGTATATATATATATTATATATATATGTATATATATATATTATATATAGAGAGAGAGATCTATATCTATATCTATCTATCTATCTATACATATATATAGAGAGAGGAGTCACTCTCTGTTTCCTGGTCACCATGATGTGAGCTGCTTCTCTCTGCCACACTCTCCTGCCATGGTGTTCAGCTTCACCTGGAGCCCTGAGAAATGGAGCCAGTCTTGTATGGACTAACACCTCTCAAACTGTAAGCCTGAATAAAATTTTCCTCCTCTATAGTTGTTCTGGTCAGATCTTTTAGTCACAGCAGCACAGCACAAAAGCTAACTAAAACAGTATTCATTTATTTTTCTAAATGCAATCAATATGTTTGGAACACTTACTCCTTTTATTCAAATTTTTTCACCTTGAATAACTTCTCAGAATTATGATTGATGTTTTTATTAACTGCTATGTGACTTAAACTTGTCTTCCATTCACTAAAAAAAATGTTTAAGATGCACTGTTGTCCCAAAGTAAACCAAAAACTGAGTAACTCTATGTTCAACATTTTTAATCCATTTTGACTTTATAAATTTCTCATAACTGTGTTAAATTGTCTTTCAGGACAATACAATCTTTTTCTCTCCCTGCCTCCCATGGCCCTGATTTGACCTTCTCCAGGATAGCATAATGAGAACCATATAAATGAGATTAGGAAGCAGACTTGTTCAATTTTGGAATGATGACTAAACTTCTGGAAGCTTCTCTTTGAAAACAATAGGGCACTAATACCCAGTTCCCAAGGTTGCTATGAGGATAGAATGGGACAATTCCAATCATTCATATTCATTATGAGCTTGCTGATGCCAATGTACTCTCTTCTTCCACCCACCTGGGAGCCTACCATGTGGAAACAAATTTGCAAGTGTGAGTTGTTCTACTTCCATGCACATATTTTGCCTGTTCCCCAAACCAGGTTTTCCCAAAATATGTTCAATTGAACACTTTAAAAAAAAATAGGAAATTCTTTGTAAAAAAAAAGGGCTCCATGGTAAAGCTAGGTTTGGGGAATGCTACCCGATCCACTTGAAGAGAGCAGTAATGGCAAAAATGGAAAAAATGGAGCTGCTGGGGTTAAAGATAGGCCCATTGTTATTTCTACCAGGGATAAATTACCCTTTGAATCTATTATATAAGTTCCTTCACATTACCACTAGAAATTTAGAATTGCAATAATGGCTAATATTACAGATTCTCTTTTCCTAGCCCATCAATTTTCAGATGAAATAAAACAGAGAGGGAACCATGCACAGGAACCCCATTTACAAAATGCATTAAAATAAATCCCAGGGTGGCACTGTGAAGGTAAATTTCTGAAGCTGCAAACAACAGTTGGTGAGATCCTCCTGAACGCTAATGATGATGCCAGGTTATTTATTTACCTAACCTTTTAAAAAACCTTCTTAAATGGTCACTAATGTGATTTCAATATTGATAGAGCTGAATCTGAGAAATTAAGACACTTGCTGAAAGTCTAGTAGCCACCAGTAGTGATCTTACCTCCCTGGTCCACAGGAATTTGCCCAGATATTTTTGGTGCATGCTCTACTAAACTCTTCAGCTGTAGTAGATAAATCAATGTTCAGCCTCAGCTAACACTTATTAATGCAAGTACTTAAAAATATTTTTAAAAAGAAAATTTTTTAAAAAAGAGTATAAATACTCTATTATAATAGGGCAAATCATTCAAGGAAAACCGTTCTATAATCCTATGGCGAACTTAGGTTAAAAAAAGAAAACTGGTTCTTGTTCTTTACTCCTAATATATATGATACAATGTCTCAATTAGGGAAACAGCTGGCAATTGAAAAGCCAGTGTCCACCTATTGCAGAGGTACCTCCCTTCCAGCAGAGGAAGACAACCTTACCAAGGTCTCTGGGGACAGCCCTGGAATGCTAGGTTCCTTTCTGCTTCACTGGGCTCAGGTGAAGTTCATGTCCTATGCCCCATCTTCATGATAAACGTGGCTGAACTCAACCACTCTGGGAAATGCAGGACACAGACTCATCCCTCATTGGAAATTTCCCTCTGACTCAGTTCTTCCAGGTACATTGACTCAAAAATGGTTGAGTTATTAGGAATTGGGCAAAAATCATGTCTGAAGTAAGACAGCTCTGAACACCTGTGCACTGCCTTCCCCAGGGAGCTGATGCATAAGCGTGATGGACAGCTGTCTGCAGGCCCGGGTCCTGTCCTGGTACACGTGTACCAAGTAATGGATTTCCATCTGTTTCCGTTAGGACAGGATGTCAGAATCCAATTCTCTCTGTCAGAACATTTTCTACCCACATTTTCTCAGGATGCCTTCTCCCCCTGTGCTTTTAGCATTCTGCCCATTATTCCCGGGTCTGTGCTCTCTGCCAGGGTCAATAATGACAATCTCCTCCGGCTCCTTTCTCTGTCGCCCAGCCACCTCTTTCTCTTTGTTGTTCATTTTATCTTGTGTGTTCATGGCTGGTGACTTTATTTCACTTGTGTAGTAACACAAGCCTACCAATCCCTTCATTTGCATATGTCCCAAATATACAAAAGGTGTTTAAATTCAAGAATCCAACGAATTGGATTTGTTTATAGAGCTGCTTTAGAAATAAAGCAATTGTATTCTTTAAAATATGGAAAGAAGCGCATGAGGAATTTTTTTTTAAGATGGTGACAAGGGGGAAAATAGGCCTGTCTTTACCACTTTCAAATGCAAAACCGACCACAACAAGAGCAGGTATTGCTCTTCCCCAGGATGAATCCACAGAAAAGTCTATTCCTCCAGGAAAGATTTGGAAATGCTTCTTAAGCTGGCTGAGGTCTTGCGGTGAATTATGATTACAACAAACCTGGGAAATGAGTGTTGTCACAGGACGCCTGTGAAAAGGTTTATTTGATGCCAAAGAGCTTAGCTGATTTGGAATCAAATCAAAAGGAGCCTGTGTGTGGCGGAAGCAGAAGGGCTCCTTGTTTCTTTTGGCAAAGTATGATGGGGTTCAGCTGTCTGACCCTCCTCATCCCGACGGGCACCATGTCAGGTTCCACTGTGTGAACAGACATGTTTGTGACTACCATGGGACACTTGGGGAAGTATTCTGGTAGATGCTTTTAAGTTTTAAGTTAATCTGCTGCCCCTTTAAAAATTATTGCCCTTGTTGACAACATTTTAAAGTGTTCCAAGAGGGACTGGGGTTGTGGCTCAGCAGTAGCACTCTCACCTAGCATGTGTGAGGTCCTGGGTTTGTTCCTCAGCACCATATAAAAATAAATAAGAAAAAATAAAGGTATTGTGTCCAACTACAACTAAAACATAAATATTTAAAAATAAATAAATATATTTAGTGTTCCAAGAGAACATACTTGTTTTTCTTCTTCCACCTTAAATTCTCTAATGGACTTTGACATTTCATACAGTATATAAAAAAATTCAGATTTCTCATAAAACAAAATTATTACATTTTGGTGAGACAATGTTTAGAGACTTCAGGGGTTCTGATTCTCAAAGTCTAACCAAATATTTGAAACATATAATCTAATGTGACATAATAGCAAAATATAACCTAGTAAGGTTTAAATAATATGTGAGTTGCCCTGCAGAAAATCAGAGGTACTATCTGGAGTATTCAAGAAGCATTTTGAACACACTTTCCTTCGCTTCCTCCTCTTTTCTCACCTCCCTGTGCTTTTCAGCTCTTTTCCAAGTCAGATAATGACTTTAACAATCATACTCAACTCCTCAGCTAATCCATTGTTTTCTCATCCAAAGTCACCCTTCCATGACAAAATAGCATAAAATATCCAGCAATATGTACTTTTAAAAACAGAATTAAACATGGATCCAATCAGACTGAAACCAATGGAGGTGTCCCAAATACAATTTGGAACCACAAAGGCACTTTTTATTTTAATAGAGCCATGCCTGAACAGTCTTTGACTATCCTGTATCTCATTCTACCACCTAAGGAAGAGTAGTAAGTCTACTTTGAATAACTACCAGGCTTCGTAATCAAAAAATTAAAAACACTGAAAAATGGACAACTTCAAAAAAATTAAATCATTTTTTTCATGGACATGTAAAAATTGTACATATTTATGGGATAGCATGTCACATTTCAACACATGTATATATTGCATAACATTCAAATCATGGCAAACATATCTGTCTCCTCAAACATCTGATTTTTTTTTTGTGGTGAAAACATTAGAAATCTTTCTTCTGGTATTGTTTTAAATTCATTGATATGTTATTGTTATCTGTGGTCATTCTACTTTTCCAAAGAACATTAAATTTAACTTCTAACCATAACTTAGTTCTCACTGACCCACAATTTCCCAACCCTTCCTACCTTTACTTTCCCTATTCTTCTAGAAAATACTTTTAAATTCTGGAGTGCAGAGTGGCAGAACCTGGAAAGAAGGACATTCACAGGTACTTCATAGCACTTTCCAAATTGTCCTAGTTTTATACCAAGGGACAAAAATCACATACTATAAACTGTAAACTGCTACACAACTGCATTATTAATAGGTGAACATTATTTTGTATAGGTGGCAATTCTGAGAAGCACTTAAAAAAGGAATGAGACCCACCATTTGACCTAGCTATCCCATTCCTTGGTTTATACCCAAAGGATGTAAAAAAGCACACTACAGGGACACAGCCACATCAATGTTTATAGCAGCTCCATTCACAATAGCTAAATTGTGGATCCAACCTAGACACTCTTCAGTAACTGAATGGATAAAGAAAATGTTGTATATGGGCTGGGGCTGGGGCTCAGCAGTAGAAAACTTGTATGGGTTAGGCCCTGGGTCTATCCTCATCACCACATAAAGACGCATAAATAAAGGTATTGTGTCTATCTACAACTAAATTGTATATATACATATATATATATATATGTGTTTGTGTGTGTGTGTGTGTGTGTGTGTATATATATATATATATATATATATATATATATATATATATATATATATAGAGAGAGAGAGAGAGAGAGAGGTATATATACACAATGCACAATGGAATATTACACAGGATTAAAAGAGAATAAAATCATGGCATTTTCAAGTCAATGGATGGGGGTGGAGAATATAATGCTAAATGAAGTAACCCAATCCCAAAAAAACAAATGCCAAATGTTTTCTCTGATAACAGGATGCTGATTCATAATGGGGATCAGGGGGAACATGGAAGGAATAGACAAACTTTAGATAAGGCAAAGGAGAGGGACAGGTCAGAAGGGGGTGTGGGGATAGAAGATTCAGTGGAATGAGATGCACATTATGACTCTAAATACATGTATGAAGAAACGAATGTTGTAACTATACTTTATGTTTAACCAGAGACATGAATAATTATGCTCTATTTCTGTAAATGAATTGAATTGCATTCTGCTGTCATATAAATTAGAATAAATAAGATTTAAAAATTTTAAAAAAGATTATATAATTGTTATAATATTAATATGGGAACAAACTTGCATTTACAAGGTGAAGGAGTTAAACCATAAGGAAACGTTTGAAGAAGCTCTCAGTTCTTGGAATGGAAGATATAACTCTAAAATAAACTTATTCTCATTTTAGAAAGATGGGTTTTTCAAATAAGAAAATCACATCAACATTTATACTTCATTATTATGGCCTTATATAATATAGTTTCTATTTCCTTTCACCAATGGGATTAGTTTTGGGACACAAAGAAAATTCAACTTGGCTCAAAAGCATTTTAATAGTGCATCTTGGTTTGCTCAGAAAAAAAATGTCAGACGCTAATTGTAAATGCCCATTTGCTTTGAAGAAAAGCCTGATTGGCCTCATTTAGATATTTTGTCTCGAATGTACATTTCCCAACCCCAAAAGAAAAAAAAATGTTAAGTATATGTAGATGAAAATATAAAAAATTTTCCAAATGTTCTACTAGAAGAAATGTACTGCCTGTGTGACTAGCAAATGCATTCAAACACTAGCACAAAGTTCAATACGCTCTTGTGTAAAGGAGGAAAAATTGGTCAATCCATTTTTCTCTGGCCTAGATTGAAAAAAAAAAATTCCAAGACTTTTACATACTAAAAGTTTGGTTTAAAATACCTTACCTCTACTATATCTATATGTATAGTAGTTGTATATGTAGATATGAAATTAATTCACATTTAATTCAAATGAAGTTATAGTATCACATGCTTGGAGTTAATATTTTATATAAAAATATTTTGTGCTTTCAGTTGAGCAAGTGTCTGTGTATATTTCTTTAATTTTTTTTTCTAATGCAAGAAACTAGATATGTATTCTGGCAATTATGAGGCATGCATTCTAATTTTTATTCCATAGTTATTCTTTCTCTGAGTAAATCAAAGCTCTAATTATAGGCAGGAAAAAATACGTTCAATATTGTGGAATATTTATGTAAAATACCACTCTTAGCACTTATCAGCTAAACTATAATGTCTTGGAGAGCTTATACAGCAATTTTCCAAAGAGTATTATCCACTTTGGCCTTTCTTTTCTTGTTCAATATGTATAATGCCTAATGAGGGTACAATTTCAGTTTTAAAAACTGTAAATCTCTACTGGCAATTAGTGCAATTCTACCATCTGCATTCTTTAAGGAAAAATAATTACAAATTTTGTTCCATGAGCAATCACTCTGCTCTGAAAAATCCTTGGCTTTTCTGGACAAGATGCTCACAGATCTACTTAATCAGAGATTTTATTGTGCTCTCAAGAGTTAAGGACTTTTGATATTTTCTCCCAATAGGGAATTCACACAATTAATTCCTTCTATTAAACATTGATTTTTTTCTGTAATATATCAATTTTTTCTCTAGCACATAATTTCTTCTATATTTTTTTAAACAGAGCAACTAGCAATACTCATTTCTGAATTATTCACGGAAGCATTTCTCATTTCCCCCCTTTGAAATCTGAAAAGTTGTATACCTGTACATATAAATTCCATTATTAAAATAAGACATATTTATAGTGTGAATAGTTTAGATATTCCTAACACTAATCCTGAACAGATATTATATGTTTAAATAAAAATTTTTTTAAATATAATATCTAATTTCTAGTATTCTTTGAAAGAAATGAAGTAGCACTCCCACATTCTTTTTCTATATGTGATAACATACGTACTCAACAGCTTCTGTAAACCCAAACATTTTAGGCTGGGTTTACACATACTAAAGATAAATTTTGTAACAGGATTCTTCTACCTGTCTGCCATAATAGAGTTATGGTAATGCTACTTAATCTCTTTAAGGGCTTGTGAAAAATTAAATTAATAATCATATTACAGATCAAATTAATCAAAACCTCTGAGAGTACAGAGATTCTTTATGTTTAATAAGTTCCCAGATTTTTATTTCTATACTAATGTAAGGAACACTATAAAGTGGATTTGCTATTGGATCAGGACTGAAAAAAAACATGAACTTCTTATAGTCTTCAGCATCCTATCCCACTTATTCTCCCACTTCATCTTTTACTTAAGGATGAATTTATAACTTCAAATTCTTCTTATACCTTTCTCATCAATACACAAATTTAAATTATCATTGGCACACCAAATTTTAGCAATTAATTATAGAAACAAATTAAACATAGGCCATATTTCTTCACTGGAATAAATTTATTTTATGTAAATGTTGAGAAATGACCCAGCTCAGATTATATCTAATCAAATAAAAAGCTATTTAAGTGCATGGGGTGAAGTTATAATTGCTCTGAGAGAAGTGATGTTGAGTTTTATGGTTTTTGTAGATTTGCATTCTAAGTGATAATGCTGAGTTAACAATTTTGCTTTGGAATGAATACATAAACACCTGTAAGATGAGGATTTCAACCTTTCTGAGGATCATATTAGAAATGAATTGAGGCTTAGAGTGCAATTACAATATTAAGTCCCAAACCTCTGTATAGTTGGAAATTGTTAGAAAAGATTGTCAATTTGCTCAGTTGGCTCTGGGCCAAATTTCTGTAGGAGACACAAAAAGTCTGTACAGCCCACCCTGTTTGAAGGTAAAATTGATGACAGGGCCATTTTCCAGAGCCAATTTGTCAACATCAGCTACACTGGATTGCTTGCATTGATCAGTGTGGTATGGGATGGTAATATTTGGGTTCTCTGCTTCTGTGAGCATCCTGGGGGCACAAAAAAGACATAAAAAAGCTCTCTTTTGTATGTATGTGCATGTGGTCCATAATGCAACCAAAGTTTTCAATGGCAACAACCATGTAATTTGTGAGGTGTCTTGCAACGGACTCTTTCAGCTATTTATGTACATATGTACACTTGTGATTATTATGAAAAGAAACTGTGGCTCTCTCAAAGTTCTTTTGATAGGGTATCATTACAAGTTAATTGGAAGAGCTTGTCCTTCATTTTATCCTTCAATATGAGTTTTAAGATTAAGACTAGACTCTGAACATAACTTCAGAGAGTAAAGAAAAATTTAAACAGTTTTTAAAATGTATGTGTCTGGATTAGAAGCAAAAGAAACACTTGAGATGCTTTTATATTTGTTCAATGTCTTTTCAGGAATCTTTTAATATTTCTAGTGTTTGTCATACTTTAATCATGAATTTGTCTTACTTTGCAATATATTTTAATATACTTTTTTTTAGATGCAGCATCTTTCATCTTTAATACCTCAATAATATGAAGTGGAGTTCTAGGTTTCTCCATTCAATTTTATTTCAGTAGAAATCATAGAGAAATACTAATGAACATGTGATGGTTTGGATTTTGAGTGTCCCTCAAAGTCCCATGTCTTAGAGGGTTGGTCTCCATTTTGGTGCTGGTGGAATCTTTAAGAGGTAGGGCCTAATGGGAGATTTTAGGTTGTAGAGGGTGAGTCCATGAATGGAATTATGGGACCACAGTTTCTTCCTCTTTTTCTCTTTTTGACTTTACACTCATGAGGTCAGTAGCATACACTGTCATCAGGATGTGCTGCCTTAACACAGGCCCCAAGGCATTGGAGCTAACTAATCATGGACCAAGGACACCAAAACCATGAGCCAAATCAAACATTTACTTTTTAATCATTAAAAATTGATTACCTCAGATATTCTGTTACACTAACAGAAAGTTAAAAAACACAAAATGTGACTTTAACTTATGTATTTTTATAAGAATTTTGTGCCCTCGGAAGCATTACCATGCACAATACAACCTATGAGAATAAACAAACAGGCAAATAGGATTCCCCCCACCCGGTTCCTATTTAGAAAGCATTGTGGCTAGGATGATTTCCGGTTCAGCTGTATTCAAGGGCTCAGATGCTTTCCTAAACCCTATTCATTTCCATGCATCTCATTCCCTGGAAGTCTCTTCTCTCATGATTATAAGAAAAGACTTTGAGAAACTCAACATTTAAAGAAATCAGGACCTTATTCTAAGCAATCCCAACAGAAGCTCTAATTCACAGACTTTTTTTTGCCAACTTATGACTGAACCAGTCACTATGGATAAGTAGATTTCCTAATCTACTTTGCTGATAGCCACAGCCCTGTGCTATGTTATCAACCCAATACTTAGATAATAATACCCACCCAAATCATGGAACACAGCAGGGGGACCTGCAGATCTCCAAATGAACACTGAGGCTATTTTTAACAAGAGATGAATCCCTGAAAGAAGTTGGGCTGCTGTGTTGGGAAGCAAAAATCCCCTTCTAACACAGAACCAGATAAAGAGGTATTTCAGGCACCAGTCTTTTCCTCCTGTTTGCAATTTGTTTCAATTTAGTAAATAAGAATACAGTGTCAGCTATGTTTGATGGAGAAGGTGTTGAGAAAAATCCAAAGATGAATGAAAAATAAGTCTGTCCTTAATACATTCAGAAGGTAGGGAGGGAAACAGGCATACATATTTAATATGTGTATACATATTCAAAGACAACCAGGGCTCAGTCATTTTGCACAGTAATTCTCACACTGTGTTGAAACACTAGCTATTTTCCCCCACTCTGTTGCAGAGTGATCCTTTTATAGAATTCAATAAGTTAAGTTACTGGGGGGAAAGTGATCACACACTTCAAGACAAAACATACCAAATTGCTTTTAAACATTATAAATGTTCTCTTCATTCTGTGCCTATTCTATATCTAACAAATAACTCAGAGACTGTCTACAGTCTGCAGATCACAATATGAACAGCATAGATTTGTAAACTGAATGCATTGAATTTATATTATATTTATTAACAATGTCAACCATTACAATTATGGTAGGAAAGAGTGGAAAGTGTTGGTGGATATTCAAATAATAAAAATTTTAATCCTTGTTTTAAAAGGAATCTATATAGGATCTTTTAAAAGTCTACTTAGGAAAAGCAATTCAAATGTGTATATTAATCCCTTATGAAGTACTTATCAGGAATCAGTGAACTTTTTTCTACAAAGGACAAGATAGAAAATACCTTAGGCTTTTTTAGGCCATACAATAGCAACTATTTACTCATCAACACCCTGATTTTGGTCTTCAGAAAACCCAGCATAAACTGATCTAAATAAAACAAGGAATCTGTTGACTCTGGTAATTAATAATCCAGAGCTAGATACAGGAAAAGTTCTATTTAGGGTTCAAATCAAGAATGAGTATTCTTCTATATCTCAGGTTTTAAGGCTTCTGCTACATGCTTTGAAATTTGGGGCAGAGACCTGAGTAAGTTCTGGGTTTCTGTCATTTCCCGCATCACAATTCCAATGGAAGAGAGAGCTCCTCTCTTTATAAACAGAAGTCAAATTAAAGTCCATGTGCTTCCATTATTCCACAGGTCTGTTCCTGAAAGAGTTGTATTCAGGCAAAGTTTAGACTCTCGCTGACTGAACAGGGGAGTCTTATGTTCACACCAAGACAAAATAATGAAGTCAATTGTAATTCAACAATGCAACTTAAGAGTCATGTAGGTGTCTGTTCCTCGGGAATTTATTTTTTCTTTCCAAAATCATGGTGATTGTGGGAAACCTAAAAACAGAAGTGCTCATAAAAGGACAAAAAAAAAAAAATCACAAAACCAGAGATACCACATCTTTGGGTTAGATGTCCTACTAGTGGCATTGGCAGTATAGGCGCTGCACGGTATAAAGGAAGTAACCGCTGTGGGACTGAGAGGCTCAGCTTGGGCTCATTGCTGGGAGATTGAACTAGATCCAAGATGAAGAGGGAGATGTAGATGGGCAGCAAAAAGGAAGGAAAACAGCATTTCACCTGCACAAAGGTGGAAAGACACATGACACTCCTTGGATTGTGCTTAGCCCTGGTAGAGAGAAACACAGATTTTGTTTGGGACCATTTGATTCTACCAATTCAGAATCATGTAAATTTTGTCAAATCGTTCCATTTTCCTTGAATTGCAGTTCCTTTGCAAGTATTCCAAAAGTTGTGGCTACTCATTAAACCAACCCGTCTGACTGGAAGCACAGTTGCATTTCTCAGGAGTCAAGGAAGATGCTCTTGGGAAAAAGCATGAATTGAAGAAACAGAAGAGTCCTTGAAGAGAAAATGAATTTTGACTTTATTCTGCATAGATATGGTTAGCATGGAAAGATTCTTGAGCTAGAAGGTGATAAAATGGAATGGATAGTTAATAGAAATTTCTGTCAATGAGAAACCCAGAAAGAGTTGAGCAGGGAAGACCCTAGACAAAGGCAGTTCTAACGAGGGAAATTCATGATCAATGTTTGTAAATGTCTATCAAAAAAAAAATAGAGATCTCTTTTAAGAGGCGGTTCCATATATTTCACTTGACATTTCTCAATACTCTGTGAAATTTAAGGAGATGAATGCTACACCCTTACCTAGTGAAAGTAGCAAGAAAATACCCTTTTTGTCAATGAGTGGGGAACTGAGTGATCTTCACTATTAGCAACAACTGGTGTCTCTAAAGTGACATTGGTGAGAGAAAGAGAGTGAAAATGGGGAAAGAACTCAAAGAAGGAAAGTCTATAGGGAATTTCCTATAAATGGCATCACATTTACTTTCTTTCAAATGTAGGACTTATTGTAAAATGCCAGGATTGATGTCAGAAAGTATTTTTGAAATTTTAAGATAATGCAAGTAGATGTAGGAAATCATCTCCTATGATAAAAGCACCACTTCATGTCATCTTGATGAGGGACCTAACCAAAATAAATAAATAAATAAATAAATAAATAAATAAATAAATAAATAAATGATTCTCCTAAACATGTATGTGTTCAGTGGTCACTCTGTTTCCAGTATTTATTTACATGTGATTCAGTCATCAGAGGGAAGTATTTATCAACTGGATAAATTCTCATCCATTTATTCACCCTGTTCCACGTCTGCATTTCTTCTCTATTTTCTGTCCATGGGATGTTCTTTAAAATGTGACAATTTTTAGGTCAGCACAATTACATTTCTGCCTCCAAAAAAATGTCCAGTTATATAGAAAATACTCAACTTAGTATTATATGATTTCATTTTAACAAAATCCTACATCCTTTATGTAAGTAACTATGCAGATTACATCCTAACCAATAAAAATATATGTGCTGTGACTTGATAACCACATCTGCTGGCAGAAGCCATAAATCTCATTTTACAGATTAGGTGTCTGAGGGAGATAGAGAGCAAGAGAGATTAAGTAGATTGCCTAAGGTCAAAAGCTAAGGCTGTCTCCTAGTAAGGTTCTGTAATTCTGTGTTTTGTTCCTGCAATCATTCAATCCATTTTGATGTTGGAAACTGTGGATTCAGATTCTTCATCCTCTCTATTACATCTTAAGCTAGTATGAGATTATGACAAGTGAAAATACTATATTTGAAGTGACAGCTATCTTTCTTGGACAGTACAGGAACTAGGAAGAAAAAAACAGAGGAATATCCATTATATTTCATGGTCAAATAGCCAGGAAAGAAAATATAGCCAAAAAAATTTTTTTCACTTTGGGAATTTTTACTTAATTGTATAAAATTCGTTCTAATCAAATAATTTAATTGAGTGAACATCCTCTAACTTTGTGTGTTCTGTTGTCAATGGGTTATATTTAAGTGTTGATCTCAATATAAGTATGTTTATATTTGGATAAGATCTTGTGTGTTATTTTGTTTTGTGCTTATGTTCCATTGTGCCTTCTAGGAAAAATCACAGCTGATAGATGTTTTAATTGAATTTTGGAATAATAAATCTTAGTTTCCTTGTTGGAATGTCCCATACCCTCGAGCCGCAGAACAAGCCCTCTGTAGCCAAAGACTAATAATGAGGACAACTCTATCTTTACATCCTTGTCACCTTTTGCATCCTACAGAATAATTTTACATAATTTATCTTATTTGGCCTCCATAACTACATGGATTGCTTTTATGTTATTCCCATTCTACAAACAGAGACTCTTAGGCTCTTGGAGGTTAATTATCCTGCCCAGGGCTTCCCAACTAGTTATTATCCTTTACCATGAAGGAAATATTATTTAATCAAATGTAAAAGACCATCAACAAGTGACTCACCATTATTTTACATTTCACTAAGAAAAAGTACTTATTATGAACCTAAGATATTATTAATTTTATAGTGTGTCCCAATTTCAGTGATGTTCAAATATTTTAACTATCTAAACCAGAAGCAATATGGTAAGTTACCACAGGCATTCTATCCACAAGATTTCTTTGAAAGGTGATCTTTATGCACCACCTCCTTCGATAAATTGATTCATACTCTTTTCCCGAAAATTTGCACCTGTCATTCTCAGAAGTCTCTTCTTCTTAATGGCACCAATGCCCACAAAGAAAAACTGTTCCCCTTTCAATTTATGTACAGAAAGAGATATATAAATACACAGATACATGTATAAAATCCATCGAACACATCATATATATATATATACATACATATTTATATATATAATGAGATACATATCATATCATTTTATAAATGATACATTTTTTCCACTTGGTCTGATTAGAACCCAATGGATAATACTTTTATTAAAGATAATACAAAACCTGTTTTAATATGGTTTCCTAAAATGAAGGTGCAAAGGAATTGTTCTGGAAAACAAAATCTAAGTGTTGATTTGTATGAGGGTACACTTGGTAGGTCTAGGTTTTTCACAGAAATTTGATGTTTAAATTTATTTGTATGTCAAAATCACATCAAGGTGAATCCTTCCTGTATTTAGAGTAATATGTAGATTCTTCCCAACTGGTCCTCATATATCCTAATCAAATAGGATTAAGCAAATTTTTTATAACCACAGTTTTGATTTGCCATCCTATGTATTTAAAGCATTATAGGTCACAGAAAAGTCATCCTCCACCAGGCATATTTTGTATTTCATTATGCAATTTTATTTTATTTTTCTCTTATTATGGATCACTTTTATTGTTCTTTCTTGAGTGTTCTTTCTATATTTAATTGTTCTTTATCTGTCACTTCTTTAAAATACATGTTCATAAGGGCTGAATATATGGCTGTCTCAGTCACCCTTGTGTTTCCATCACCTAGAACAATGCTTGACATTTAAAAGGCATTCAAAATTCTATTGCACATTTCATTAAAACCTCTAGTCTAAGAAAGAATTATTGTGATAAATGGATAGCAAAAAGGAAAACAACACATTTACCACTGTCCCGCCTTTAATGCATTATGAAGCTGCTCATTTCAACATCGGTAGTCAACACCAGTATACAGCATGTCCCTAGATGACTTTGAAGTGCAATATCTAAAATCTCAAATTTTGAGAGATAAATGAGATGTTTTTTTTTTCTTTCTTAGAACTCATCCTTGCTGATTACAGCCTGCAAAGCAAGACTGGCAATTTAACATTGGTAATGGGTTTTCCTATAGCTGGAATGCCACGACACCTGTTCGAAATTATCAAGTTTCTGTAATTTTCAACTTTTAATATTGTAGTATGTCTTTATTAAATTTTAAAGTTTAATATTTTATATACTCAATTTTGCTGGATATACTTTTTTTTTACTTATTAATTTTACTGGTAGCATCAGCATTCAGCAAATTAGGGTTTGCTAAATAGAGTTACACCATATTAATAAGCCTGAATCTCTTGGTCCTGATGTTTAATTCATTGCTTTTATTAGTATGTTTCCAAGTAGAAGATTTAATTTATACATATTAAACTCTACCACACAGTGTCTTGCTCAGAAAATCTTTCATTAACTCTATTCCCTAGTAATGAATTTTTTAGCAATTTATCACATGAAACATCCCTGGACATTTTTACTTAGATAATCATTTGAGAAATATTGTCAAATATATAAAGCCAAAAAAAAAAAAAAAGCCTAAACCTAAAACCTTAAAAAACAGCAATAACAACAACCCAACATATACCTTGTCTTTTTGTTATAAAACCCAATACGTCTTTTAGGATAGCCATTGAATTCTCTTAAATCTGGTGCTTCCTAATAAGCACTTAAGAATTCAGGAGGTTATAACATAACTATTCTACTTACCTGATTATGTACTCAAAGTAGCTATTTTAGTGGATAAAGGCATATTTGTTTTGCACGAAGGAGCTCCGACCTGGCCTATGGAAACAAGCTTGCAAGTTTCCACATCTCCCAAGACACATCCAAAAGGATTTACTTGCTCTCATGGCATCTGCCTACTGCACACTACTTACACTCGTCTCATTTGTTTAAGTTCCTTCCTAGTAATGAGTGACAGGATGAAGAAAAAAGCAATCTCCTCTGTATGTTTGTAAGTATCTCATGCTATGTTACTCGTGTGCTCCTTAAAAAATAGGGTTTGAGGAAGAGGATGGGGTTTGTTTCAGAGACTGAAGCAGGTATGAGCAAGTTAAAAAAAAAAACCCAGGTACAAGACCTTGGATTCCAAGGCTACCAAGGCCATGCAGATTGATATTGATAACAACTACCATGATATTTTATTAATGAACTGGCCATTGATTAAAACCCCACATTAGAAGTCTCCTTGATTCATTTTCCAAAGTTATGTCTAGCCTGTGCATGGGTGGTAGGGAATATTTAATGAGCCCCAAATCAAGTTCTCAGCAGGAGAAAACTCAACCCAGCTTTGTCAGGGAACAATAGTGAGACTTTGGGAAACATCTTTGGACATAATAACAGACTCCATTGCTCAGTTATTCCGTATGTTCACAAACATAAAGCACAAGGAAGTTCATTCACTGGTATCAAGGACTCTACTTATCTTGTTCAGAGACTACCATCTTCCTTGCCTCATAGTAGGTGGTCAGCAAATATTGATTGAGCAACTTAATAAAAAGGTGGCAAAATATGAGATGAAAGATGATTTATTTGGATAGATTTGATGGATCCTATCTGAAGAATGATTAATTTCATTTCAGGAAAGTGTTTATTGGGCACATATTGAATGCTGGGATTCATACCAACACTGTCTCTATGAAACCTGAATAAGTTTTGCTTCTTCAAAGACTTTGTACTCTCCCAGGTAGATATTTACCTTCAATTTTTTTTAATCTTGTCTGATATAGACATGAAATTGCCAAAAAAAACGTAACAATACCCTAAGCTCAACCATGGGTGAATAGAGAAATGCAGACAACATGAAGGTGGGCTGGTAATAAAGGATAAGTAGAGTAAAAGGATATTTGAAAAGAGACATGTCATGTAAGGTAGTCCCAAACACTAGAATTTTAGGCTACAGCTAAAGGGTGAAGAGACATTACATCTTCAGGAAAGATTTCCCAATTTTTGCATTTATCCAAATGTGTAAACAATTCCTATCATTGCTGGTGCTGGGTTTGTTTTCTTCACCACCCTTAATAAAACATAAACAAACAGATAATTTCTTCTTTCTCTAGACTGTAAGTTCCATGAAAGACTGAGAAATGTCAGTCTTATGCATTATTTTATGCCTCATACCTAGGAAAGATTTGATGCCCTACTAATAATGATAGGCATCTGGAAGCATGTATGAAAGAAAGGAGGGAGGGGGGAAAGGAGATCCAATTTTAACATAGAATGAATAGAAATTGCGGAGAAAATCTTGACCAAAGTGTTAAAGAAACCCAAACCATGTCATAAGATCCAGTCACCCCTGCATATAATAGTCTCCACTTTTCCACAGTGTTATGTTCTATGGCTTAGCTATCTGAAGCCTGTTCCTCCTTCTGATGTATCCTCATAAGGTAGACAGTAGCCCAACCCTACGCACCTTGCCTACATCACTAACCTCAGTTAGTGGGTACTGTATCCTCTCAGAGCCTCACAAGAAGGCAGAGAAAGAAGATCTACATAATTTTATTAAAGTATATTGTTACAAGTTTTTAGTTGCTGTTAATCTCTCACTATGGCTTATTTATAACATAAACTGTATCCTGGATATCTACACACAGGAAAAACTACAATACTTCAGGCTTGGTAATATTCATGGTTTGGGGCATTCACTGGGGTATTAGAATGTATTCCCTGCAGGAAAGAGGAGACTAGTGCATAAAATGTTTTTGGGAACTTGTTGGGTTTATTTAAATAAGAAAAAGCAAAACTAGTTGTCTTAAATATTCAACGTGAAATTAAACTAGTGAGTATAATTGCTCAGCTACGTGGCTTGATGATTTAACCAAACATCTTGCTTCTCCTTGTCCCAGTCAGAGAATGGGAGGCTCGCACAACCCCACCAGGTGGTAGGGAGAATCACTGAGATAGTGAAATAGTGGGCAGTAATTTGTAAAGAGAAAACATGGAAGAACCCAGAATAAAGAGAAAACATGCAGGAACCCAAGATACAGGGTTTTGCATGCTGTAAGGAAGGGACTTCTAGTAACCTGAGATGCAGTAATAGGCTGAGCTGCTTCTGGAGACAGAGAACAATAATCACTTTAGATATTGGGGCTTCTTCTGGCAGCCTCCAAAGGATGATCTGAAGTGGGACATTTTAACAGTGTAGCCACTGCTTCAGCTGATCCCTAGGGCTTCCACCATTTCCTGAGACTATATTGCTATATCAAGTTGTGATGTGCATAGTAATCACACATGGACGAATTATGCACAAGAGCAATTTCTATTTATGTGGTACACCAAAAAGTGGAAAGCTCATCAGCAATTTTAGAGTGAAACTTTTGAGGAAGAGAAATATACATAAAATTATATTTTGACTTATCCAAAAAAGATTAAAATTGATTTAACATATATTTTATAATATTTTAAAAATGATAAAATCATTCCATATTAATCAGAATCCTTAAATGAACAGCACCACCCTTTCTCCTGTTTTCTGAGGTTGGCAGGATTGGGTGATTAAAAAGGGATTCCCAGGGCTGGGGCTGTGGTTCAGTGGTGGAGTGCTTGCCTAATGTATGTGAGGAACTGGGTTTGATTCTCTGCACCGCATGCAAATAATTAAAAAATAAATAAAATAAAGGTCCATCATCAAGTAAAAAAAAAAAGTATATTAAAAAAAGAGATTCACAATACTCATAGTTCAAAACTTAACACTTTACAAGATGATGCGTGTTCCAAAGCAGATCATATCATGATCTGAATCTGATTTGACATCATTCATTTTCTCAAAAATTCTTTCACTTTATTTAATTATGGTAGTTTATCTTTGAAAATTACATTTAAAATTTGAGCTTTGACCAGAAAGAAAAGATGCTTTTATTAGGGAAGATCATTTATAAACATTCCTCAATGATTACTTCATTTAAAGAATTAATGAAATTTTCATCTTTTTTTAATACCATAAAATCACTTTTTTGTAGTTCTAATCTTTAACTTCCATGTCAATAAAATTAAAGTGAAAGAAAGTGGGATAATCTAGCCACTAGGAAGAATCTTATAGTACAATAATTATGTTAAGGTCAAGAAAAATAATGCAATATTAGGATTAACTAGAATTCCATGTACTTTTTACTATATAGGTATGCCAATAGGGCCAGCTATTGGATATTGGCATATGTTCATGTTGCAAACATTTTTCTGCTTCTTAAAAAAAAAGACAAGTGCCTTAATTTTCAATGACAGCTGTGAAGTGACTAATTGCTGTAAAATAAATGATACACTAGTCTAAAGATACCATTTACATCATACTCTCTTAGATGAACATCCTAAAAATACTTTAAATAAAATTAATAATAAAATAATATTGATAATTTATTAATAAAATTAATAACCAAAATAATTTTGTTCAAATAATATAATATTACTGAAATATATTTTACTTTTATAGAGTTGATAAGAAGGTTGACAATATAGCTCTGTAAAAGTCACAAAGATTTAGTATTCATTTTTGGTAAAGTTAATTTCTTTAAGAGTAGTTTATTCCACTATTGCCCAGCTTCCTTCTCTCTTTTCTCTGATTCTTTAAATTTCTTAAACTGACCTTGAACTCACAAAATCTTCCTGCCTCAACCTCCCAAGCAGTCAGGATTACAGGCACATACCACCACATCTGGCTCCTTATTGGGTTTTAAAGCACATTTTTTTTGTTGTTGTTTTTCAGAAGACATGAAAACTGAAAATAAAATGTTTCTCTTGAACTTGTAAGTGAAATTCTAATGAGGTATTTTTCTATTAAGATATGAATAAGAAGAAAATATTAAAGATTATGACTAATCAGAAAAACAAGCCAAGCATGCTTTAAGAAAAACAACAGCTGATTCTACTGATGATAAAATTATATTTCAGTAAAATTTTAATTCTTATTGTGACTAATGAAAGATGCCCAATTAAACTGGCAACTGTCAAAAACCTAACAATATCACCAGCTGGGATTTTTGTTGTTGTTTGAACTAAAACTTTTATTTGCTTTCTCCATTCACAATTAATGTTCATACTACTTTATAAATGAAGCATTTCATTTTAAGGGCACGTGCCTGTGCCAAACCTAACACAAACCATGCCAAAACTCTCTGACCTACTGTGAAAGTGATGAACTACATTCTTTTAAACTCAGATATCTCCATGACAAATCTTTCCTTTCTAGATAAAGACACAAGGTTAGATCAAATGTACAACATCATAGAAGCATTATCTTGTCAAGTGGCTGGAACATGTTGATACAGGAAGGAACTTCAGTTAAAATTTTAAGAATGGTTGAAGGAAAATCTTCATACCTGCTATTTATATTACTCTTACCACGTAGAAAAAAAATAAGAATAATAAATCTTGGTGGCTATTCTGAGGCATACTGGAAGAAATCCAATTTAATTAGGAAGAAAGACTGCTAACTTGAGAGTTGGAGAAAAAGAATTTTGAAACAAGTATAAACCATTATAAAACCTGGTTTGTGATTAATAAGCAATGAATTGTCCTCTGACAGATATGCACTGTTGGTTATTTATTGAAGTTCCCTAGTTTATGCTCGGCATGGCATTTGCTTTGTTTTTAAATAGTAATTGTAAAACTCTGTCCTTGTTTACATCCGTGTTCATTTGCCTCTTAACAAGATAAATAACAATGAGACCAGGAATGTGTATGTTGAACTGCCTTAGGTTATAAGCATTGTACAACCACCTCCATCTTTTCCTTATATTCAGTGTTTAGCTAAAAAAAAAGAAAAAAATCCAGAATAACTAATGTGATCTGACCGTGTGATGTCCCTTGTAAGACATGAAAGTTCAATATGAAGAACATGTCAGGGATCAGGAGGTATCCCTGCTCCTCACAGACCTGCTGTGTAAAAGACTGTCTGCATGAAAACTCAGGTTTTGGTGGAAAAGGAAAGCGCCAGTTTCTTGGTATAGCAGTCATCTGTTACGATGTGGCCACCTTATGGATTAATTTTGGCTTTAGATAAATGCAGTAAAATTTTAGAAGTCAAGATTTGATCTTCAATATTTTAAAAAATTCTTCTATGGATTTGAAGCATTGAGCATTGGAATCTTTTTCCTTGAGTTTGTCTGATATTAGAGAGAATTACTCATTCCTTCATTGATTCATTTATTCAAAAAATATTTGTTCTGCACAGCTTTGCACTAGCAAGTCAATAAGCAAAAATGATAAAAATATAAGTGTCATTACAGGAGGAATGTATAAAACCCATTTGTGCTCTGGGACGGCAAGGGTAGTTAGGCACACCCTGCTGAAATGTGTGTCATCAATCTCAAGGAGCCAGACAAAGGAAGCACACACTGGCAGAAATGACAACATGTATGAAGTCACAGAAGAAGACAAGACTCTCTGAAAAAACTGAGAAAAGTTCCATGAGCCTAGGATTTCGCTCGAGATATTGTTCACTATTTCATTTGAACATAAGAGAAATAAATGTCGATTCTTATGCCACCTTGATTTTGTAAGAAAACTCTTCCGTGGATCCTAACAATTAGATTTCTAAAGATGGGTTTCTTGTATAAATCGCATCCCTAAAACACAGGGTGAAACTGTAAGGTTGAGATTCTTGAAGATCGGATAAGGATGACATCCATAATCTGAGTGCTGAATTCTGTCTAACATTAAAAACAAATGTTATCATGAAAAATTTGAAATAACTTCAAAATTATGACACGACAAATATGTCACCAGGATTGAACTAATATCAAGGATTTTCCACACCCATGGCTGTGTCCCAAATTGCACTTAGATCACCCTAAAATTCTTAGGTTGAAATCCTAACCCCTAAGGTAACAGCATTAGCAGGTGGGGCTTTCCCAAGGTGATTTAACATGAAGGCCACTCTGCTGGTTGCAATAAGTTCTCTTGTAAAGAGACCAGAAAGCCAGAAATCTCCTTTAGTCATGTTAGGGTACACTGAGAAGATGCCTTCTGTGAACCAGGAAACTGCCCTCACTAGATTCCAAAATCTGTCAGTGCCTTGATCCTAGCCTCCAGAACTATTTTCTGTTCTCAGTCTGTTTTTTAATTTTTAAATTTTTATAAGCTACTGATCTATGGTATTTTTGTTTTACAGCAGTCCAGATGAACTAAGACACTTATTTTTCTAGTTTTAATTTTTTGTATGGTTCAGTTGAAATAGTAAAACTAATACTAGTAATTGTATTATTCTTCTTCCATAAAACCTTGGTAGGCCTTTCTAAAACCATGTTTCCTTCGATAGCACACTGATATAATATAAATTAACATTTATTCCTTGATGTCATTAATGTTCAATCTATGTTCAACGTTTTTGAGGGGGAGGAAGACATTCCTATTATTTACAAAAAAAAAAAAAAAAAAACTTCCCAGACTAGTTCAGCAATATTTAGTACAAGCTTTAAAATAAAAAGTCAATATGTCTGTTTATATAAGTAATTAAGAATTTCTATTCAGAGAAGGACACCATATTATTAACTAATGCTTGCACTATCAGAAACTATTGAGATCCCAAAACAGGCAAACTAATGAATAGGTCTAAATAACCCTTCTCTGGGAAAAGAACATATCATCCCACTGACTTTATACAAGGAGAAATTTATCATCAATTGTTGTAATTTTGTTTTGTTTTAATTTTAGTTTGTCTGAATGTAGTCATCATCATAATAAATCATACATTCAGTTTGTCTGAATGTAGTGATCATCATAGTAAATCTAGTTTAAGTAACAAAAGTTTAAGCAGGTAACAAGAAGCAACTGAGACATCTAACATGGTATAAACATGGTTATAGTGTATGCTTTGTCCTAATCATTGATTTTGACCTTTTGATAATATAAAGATGGGACAAAACAAGAAAGAGAACAAAGGTTCTATTACAAGTAAGGCATTAAAAAGAGAGAAGACAAAACCACTTAGAGAAAGATTTTCAGTAGAAATCCCACTTCACTTGTATTCTAGCTCCTTTACAGTATTTTACTTATAATTGAATAATGAAAAGAACAATGATGACAGCAAAAAATATTAAACCCCTATTAAATAATTACTGGTATGTGTCAAATACCAGCCAAGTACATTACCTTGATTCTATCACTTCAACTGCAGAGCAATTTTGTAGGGGAGGTATTGCTTCCCCTGACCTTCCGGGGGCAACCCTAGTTCACAGGGTTTATATATATTTGCGTTCTCACAGTCAGTAAGAGGTGGACCAGGATTACAATACAAAAGCCTGGCAATACTCCATGCTCTTCCATTATTACACTTCATGATTATTGTTACTTTAATAATTCACTTTTTGTTTATTTACTTACTCACCAATATCAAAATTTTGAGTTGTAACCCTCCCTCAAGAAGCCTAAGAAGATATTCTCTGGAAAGACTTTTTTCACTTCTGGTTTACTTCTAGCTTATTTCCATACCGCTATTTTTTTTTTAAATATTTTTTTAGTTTTAGGTGTATACAATATCTTTATTTTATTTTTATATGGTGCTGAGAATCGAACCCAGTGCCTCACACATGCTAGGCAAGCATACTACCACTTGAGCCACATCCCCAGCCCCACTATTTTTCCTCTTAAAAATTTTACTTTTAGAGACTTACATACACTCAAGCCTCTGTGCTATGCTCTTGAATTTATGTGTATATATTATTTTCCTCTCCTTTTTTATGCCAGGGCTAACATACTGAAATCATTTTATCCATCTTCCTAAAATATATGGTTCAACTTATATTTGCATATTAGCACATTGTTTACCAATTACATTTTATGGCTACATTATGGTCAATGAAATATATACTCCAATTCATTTAACCAGCACCCAACATGATGTGAATTTGTTACCAATAATTTTCTCCCCTCTCCCACCAGTAATGGGAATTGCATCCAGGTGTACTCAACCACTGAGCTATATCTCAAAACCCTTTTTATTTTTCATTTTGAGATACGTTCTAAGTTGGCCAGACTAGCCTTGAATTTAAGATCCTCTTGACTTAATCTCACAAGTTGCTGAGATTACATGCATGTGCCACTGTACCCTTCTGCCAGTAATTTTCTTTAAAAACAATATATCACCTTGAGTTGAGATGGAGCCTCCATTCATATACCTGGATGACTATTATAGTGGAAAGATGCATACCTGCTGTGTGTATGTCAGTTTTGAGATTTCAATTGCAATAAATTGACTAGTTATGGTATAATTGTACTGATGGCTTCGACTACCAATGTCTCTGCTTTTATACCCATCCATAAAGCCCTACCACACTGAGACATCTAACATGGTATAAACATGGTTATAGTGTATATTTGTCCTAATCATTGACCATGTGAACTGTTCTAGTACACTATTTAATAATAAAATGATGCCAGGAGCAACTTCATAAAGCATTTACATATATCAATTCTTCTTTGGGGGCACTTGCTACAGTCCTGAGGCCATGCCTGGGTTAGGCTGGGGGAGGAAGAGAAACCATATGGAACAGAGCTAATTTTCCCATTCTAGATCAGTTAGTTCTTGGCTGACAGATGAGGTGACCAGGGACACATGAGCAAGACTAAGTTTTCCAACCATGACTGGAGTGAATCAACAGAAATAGCCAATGAACTTACAGACTTGCAAGGAAGAAAAGAGGTCACTAACTTTTGGGCAACTAGCAAGAGCACGATATAGCACAGTCAGACTAACATTAACTAATCTCTATTTCATTCTAGTAAGCCATCCTGATTGCTTCTTTTTACTTCTGACTAAAATTTAGTTTTTGTATTGCTTGAATTCTCTAGGAAAATGTATAACAAAGTATACATTTGTGAAAAATGTACCCAACCTCAAAACACTAGTTTGTCTGAATGTAGTCATCATCATAGTAAATCTGGTTTAAGTAATTTTAGTATTGTGCATAAAACTTTATCTTTATTCCAACATCCCATTTCATTATGGGACAATGGAATGGATCAACACAACTAAAGAAAAACCAGCTATTTCAATAAATGTTTGAGAAATATCATGATAAATTTTTAAGGAGTATTTCCCATTAATAAGAATTAAGAATTCATGTCTGGAAGACAAGTTCAGCTCTAAAGTTTTGGAATAATTGAGACTAATCCAGTGGATGATGTTTAACTAACTAGATGATGCTTGAGACAAAAACTAGGGCCTGAGAAAATATTTGTGACTTCTTTACTTTGTAATGATCCTAGAACTCTGAATATGACAATGTTTGCTGAAAGATGTTGTAGATTCAAAGAAATGAAGGCAGAGAAAAATGCATTTGTAGGCCAACAAATACATGAAAATGATAAATATTAGGATAATAGAAATCAAAAGGACACTGAGATTTTATTTCATACCCTCAGAATGGCAGGCATCAAGAATGCAAATAATTTAATAAATGCTGGAGAGGATGAGGAGAAAAAGGATCATTTTTACACTATTGGTGGGACTTAAAATTAGTACAGACACTGTGGAAATCAATATGAAGGTTCCTCAAAAGATAAGGCATGGAACCACCATATGACCCATTTAGACTACTTCTCAGTATTTATCCTGAAGAATTAAAGGCATCTTACTACAGAGGTGCATACATATCCACATTTACAGCAGCACAATTCACAAGAGCAAAACTATGGAACCAGTCTAAGGGTCCAAAATGGATGAATGGATAAAGAAAATGTGGTATATATACACAAAGGAATATTACTCAGCCTTAAAGAAAAATTAAATTATGGCATTTGCAGGTAAATGGATGGAACTAGAGACCATCATGTTAAGCGAAATAAGTCAAACTCAGAGGGTTAAGGATCCTATGTTTTCTCTCATATGCAGAAGCTATAGAGAAAAAAGTGAAATAAAGGTGTTGGTATAAATCCCCTAAAAATCAAATGGAGAGCCGGGTGCAGTTGTGCATGCCTTTAATCCCAGTGGCTCAGGAGTGTGAGACAGGAGGATGGAGAGTTCAAAGCCAGCCTCAGCAATGATGAGGCACTCACCAAGCAATGCAGTGAGACCATGTTTCTAAATAAGTACAAAATAGAGCTGGTAATGTGGCTCAGTGGTAGAGTATTCCTGAGTTCAAGCCCTGATTCACACCCCCCTCCAAAAACATAATCAAAGGGAGATCAGTAGAGGAAAGGAACCAAGGGGTGGGAGGGTAAGGAGAAATGTTGGGGAATGTTACTGGCCAAATTACACTGTTATCTTGTGTGCATATAGGATATGTAACAACAAATCCTATCAATATGTACAAATATAATGCACCAATAAAATTGTGGGAGAAAAAGAAAACAGCATTTGGATACAATTGCTAAGATGTCCCTTATAACCACTATTTTTAATCCATTAGTCATGCTCTCTTAGAAACTGGCAAATGGTGAACACAACAAAATGCACATGTGTACCTATTCATCAAGCATTAGTACAATTTAAAATAGTGCATAGACCTTAGACCCAACCATGGGCAGAATCTAGATCAACCATCTGCTCCAGGTACACAGGCCTTGCTGTAGAAGAGTGTTTCTGAATAATTCAGTTTTTTCAATAGCTTATGTCAGTATGAAAATACATACTTAGTTATTTCTGGAGCTATGAAAATCCAGTGTACAAGAAGAGACTTTACGAGAAAGAAGAATGTCCTGTTCCATATTGGTTCCCTAGACTTCTATCTGGTTTGGGAGACACATTTTGAGTATACATTTTATGTTCATGTAGCACAACTCTTCACTCAATGCCTTGACTACAGTCAAAAGCAAATGATGGATGTTATTTTATTTTCCCAGAATGATATTAAATAACAATGACAAATGCCCTCTATAATACTTCCTAGGACAGAAATATGAAAGATTTGCTTTCACCCATGAAAAATAAGGTGATTTCAGTTTCTCTAAGGATCATCAAAGATTGAGGTTTCATGTGATTTTAGTTCATTAAATTATCTGTAAGAATTCACAATCAAAATGAGTGAGTGCACATGTGTGTTATTCTGTAATGTTGAGGGGTCATATTTTATTTCTCCATAAATCACAGACCTAATCAGCTAATTACTCTTTTCAATTAATCATTGAATTGCAGCCACACTATGTAAGTGCCTCCTATTAAATCTTGCTGATATTTACACATGAGCTACTGAATACTGTAAGCATTTCACACACTCCTGGTCAATTCTCACACCAGACTGGAAAGTAAGCACAACTTACTTTTTTTAGCTGTAATCACTTTAAAGAAGACACTGCAACCTGCTCATATAAAATGCAGCTGGTAAGAAACAGAATGGGTCAACCCCAGAACTTCATGTTCTTGAACTAAAAGGGTTTTTGAGAGGTAACTTTCTCAAGTACCAGCTATTATTAGCTCTGAAATTAATGTCTGTAAGAGGGCCAGGCATGAATTAGAGGTGCAACATGCTTCATATCTACCGTTGTCCAGGTTGTAGCTAAAACAGAACAAGAGCTCATGCATTCCCAAGGCCTACATGGGGAGGACATCCATAGCACCTAATGCCTAGCTTGTTGGACAGTGCATCAGTGCACTGACACCGTCTTTTTAGGGATTTCCAATCATTAGCTCAATACTGGGCTATACATGACTGTGTGCTGACTGTGTGCTAATGAACACTCATGGTGCTGAATGACTGTGCACCACAGGGTTACAGGCACTGAGCATTTTATGTTGCACTTGGTAGGTGCTCAGATGTTTGCTGAGCCCTAGGACTTGAAATGAAAGTTTACACAACACAATGTTTGGTACATGTGCGATTAACTTTGGCAAGGTGATTAGAGGAGTGCAAGAATATGCTTCCTGCAAACTCCTCAGAAAGAAAGTGTAGGGTCCTTAATTACACAATAAAGGGTTTCCTGAAAAGCAGCTTGAAAAATCACACCTTTCACAGTCCAATCATTTTTAATATTGATTTACATTATCTACTCAGAGCTCTTAGTCTTCATTTTGGATTGATCCTCAGTTGCCTCAATCTTCCTTTAATTGAAGTTCTCTGCTACTTGCCCTAATTTGATCCATCTTAAGTAGCTAGTGATCTAAATCAACCACTACACAAAAAGAATTCCACTACTACTACAATCAGGATTAGATAGAAAGACACAATGTGTATACATATGGTCTAATAGAAGACAAATGACCACCTAATTTACTAATAAATGATATTTCAACCTTCCATGTCAACTTGTTAAAAGGAGATATATTTCTTTTTCTATAGCAGTAGCTTGTGGGGAAAGTTGTTTATTATAGAATAATCACAGTACTGAGTTATTTCACACTGAAGTGATTATGATAATCACCAATGTTCTTTAATGATGAATTTAATTTCACTTTAAATGAATTTCCACACTTCTTTCATTAGTTTTCCTTCTACATGGAAAGCAGTTTTTGATTCATGAGGAATTAAATTTTAGTCCTCCTAAAATAATACAAGGCATGATTTTGGAGTCAGGCTGACCTAAGTTCAAATTCAAGGTCAATACTCACTATATTGGCATCTTTGAGGAAATTATTAAGCCTCCAGTTCTCTAATCTTAATGAATGTAAGTGGTTATGATAATAAGTCACAGGATTTTTGAGAGGATGAAATATAATAATGTTAAATGACTTAGCTGAAAGTCTGAGATGTGGTAGCTTTATTTATTAGTATTATTTTTGTCATTATCTGCTGAATCAGTAAGTTAATACTTGGATATTTACTGTGTTTATGAATCAGGCTTCATTGTCTAAACTGGAATGTTCACCTTCAGCAAGAAAGTAAAAAAAAAATCTTAAGTTATTGAATGACTAGATTTAAAAGCCAGTGGGTATATATATATATATATATATATATATATATATATATATATGTATATATATATATATATATATACACATATATATATGTATGTAATGGAGTTGGTTCAATAAGATGAAAATGAAATCTAACGAGGCAAAGTTGGTTGTTCAAAACAACCTATGAAGTTGTAGATTCTCCCTGTGACTCTGCTCTGTATGTGGTATGATTATCACTGGAGTTGATAATATAGGTGAGCACTAGGCTCCAGGCTCTGACAGTTGGAAGGGACATTTGGAAAAAGCTTTAAAGTCTGGATTCCCTGTAACTTACAAGATGTGCACTAGTGATACCAGGAGACAAAATGTGTCAGAGAATAATTACATCAACAGGCTTGTGAACTGCCTGTAAAGGTGGCAAGTAGTTCTGATTTTCAAAGCAAAGTTAATGACACTGAAAACACGCATCTCTTCCATTTACCAACTCTACAGCATAATACATTACAAACAGGTATGTATCTATTATAAGTTCAGATGCACCCTTGTAAAATATAAGCCCTAGCTAAACAAACAATATTACTCTGTGCACAAACTTTATTTCTATTAATTAGTTTTCCACACCTAATTAGCAGCAATACTTAATCTCTTCCATAGTTTACTTTTCTAAGGTAAACCCAAAAAATACTTGATCCTGCTAGTCCTGCCCTTACTCTGAGCTTTAATTAATTTGGTGGTTTTACAGGAGCATGGTTTACAAAGTCCAGGATGGCAGGTGTCCAATATAATAATTTCAGTATTCTGAGGTTGGGTGAATACAAAACTGGAAAAAAAAAAAACTCAGACCAGCTAATAGAAATTTACTGTACCAGTTCCTCACCAATCAGATTGTCAATCGCATCTCATTAGTTTCCTAATTAAAATGCAAGTGTAATACATACATACCAATTCTGTTTTTGAGCTACTGAAATATTATATCCATTTTCCAAAAGGTTAAGCACTTTTAATTATTGAACATAAGTAAAATTCTATAGATATAATAATTCAAACTTGCCAGAATGAGCCCATTTTTCATATTTAAAAAAGCCTATTAAATAATAGTGATATTATTCTTGGAAGATTTTTTTCTGGTAGCAATCACACTTTAATTATGAAGCAAGCATCAACTATAACAAATAACCAGTAGAATCAAATGACTATCTTTTGTCCAGTCAGCTTTCTTCTTGCTCCCTCTTTATGATTATCCTTAAGAAAGCAAAATGATATTTTTAAAAATTCAAAGCGTAACAGAATTCAATACAAATGTCCAGTGAAGAAGGTGATAACAATTTCTAATTTATAGGCACAAAGCTATTTCTCTGTTATCCTTGCATGGCAATTTCATAATTGGGAGATAGCTCTGATTTGACAATGGTTCCTAAGAGTATTTTCATCAATGAAAACCCTGCAACGAAACAGTGCTTTCTGGTACTTCTGGAAAAGGTAAGCATTTATTTCATTCATTTGTTGTTTTGCTTTCCCCCCGCCCCTCAATGTGTAAGGAACACTACCAGAAGTAGAAAATAATTATTTTTTCCTCTGTTTAAAAAAAATTCATATGGAATAGACTTTGTAGTTGCTAGTACTGGAATTTTGTATACAGAAAGGGTGGTATACTTATTAGATGTATTGCATTTCATGTTGTGTTAACTGTACGGATGTGAAATAACTTTCTAAATTAGTAGAGTGACACATGAGACTACTGATAAGTTAGAAATGAAGGGGGACTTATCATTGAGGCCAGCAAAGAATGCTGTCACACAAGGCCCTGAAAACCTCATCATTAAAGTGAATCTTTGAAGGCCATTGGTATTACAACTGATTCCATGCAGGCCCAATGAAAGGGGGTCTGGAGACTGAAGGGTAAATAATGATCTAAAAGAAAATCATCTGAGTTAGCACTCTAATTTCTATGCACTGATTAGCATTTTGCAGCAACAAATATTACTAGCATAGAATTTTGTGTTAATTTCACAGAATTAGAAATGCAGATTATACTAAACTTTCTACCAAAATCATGACCCCCTGAAGTGGCAGTTGTGTTTACTATTAGATGTAGCAGCATTTTAAGACTGATTTGAACTTTTAAATGATGAATATGTCTTATTTTGTTTTTTGAGAGACCACTGCCGATATGCGCTATCTTTTTTTTTTATTTGCAGTTTATTGATTTTTTAAAAGTTATTTTATAATAGATTTAGATTTACAAAAATGTTGGGACTGTAGTACAGACTATTACTTTATACCCAGTCAGTTTATCTACTACATAAAATAGTATAATTTTTGGTCACAATTAATAAAACAATATCCTATACACTATTAACTAAAGTTCATACTTCATTCTTCATAGTTATTAACTATTAGTTGTTAGCCTAATGTCCTTTATCTATTCCAGGATTCCATTAAAGGTACCTAATTGCTTTTAGCAGTCATATCTCTGTAAGCATCCATTGACGATGACAGTTTTTTAGACTTGTTCTTGATGATATTGCCAGTTTTGAGAAATAGAAGTCAGATGTTTTATAGACTATTATCAATTGGGAATTGTCGATTTTTCAGGATTAGCTAGAATCAGGGTTTTGAAGAGGAAACCCACAAAATGCCAAGCTCATCACATCCCAACAAGTGTCTGTGCTGTCACCATGGCCAGTCACTTGACCATGTGCTCATAACTGTCCATTTCTTACCCTCAACTTTGTCTCCGCTGGACTTGAGTCAGGGTTCTCTCCTGCTCTGAGCTTGGCTTTCCCCCAAGTCTGAGGCAACACTAACTTGCAGGACATGCCTCTAGTATCTCCTCATCCTGAGAAACCTAAACTCAGGGAGACACATCTCCTAGTCATTGCCAACCCTGCCCCCTACCCCCGTTTGCCTGATATGCTGGTTGTCCAGGGCTGCCACAAAAAAAAAAAAAAAAAAAAAAACACCACAGACTCCTGGCTTAAACAAGACAATGATTTTTCTCATGGTAATGGAATCTGGAAGTCCAAGGGCCAGGTGCTGGCAGGTTTGGTTCCTTTTTTAAAAAATTTTTAAAATATATTTGTTTTAGTTGTAGTTGTATGCAATAACCTTTATTTTATTTTTATGTGGTGGTGCCGAGGATCAAACCCAGAGGCTCATGTGTGCTAGGTGAGCACTTTACCACTGAGCCACAATCCCAGCCCCAGATTTGGTTCCTTTTGAAAGAGGTCTCCCTCCTCAGCTTGCAGACAGCCACCTTCTCTCTGTATCTTCACATGGCCCTTTCCTTTTATGTCTCCAAATTCCCTCTATTTGAACATAATGGAGAGGACCTCATTCAACCTTAACTATAAAGTCCCCCTCTCTAGTGAGGCACATTCTGAAGTTTTGGGGTTTATAACAACAACATTTGACCTTGGGAGACACAGTTCAGCCCGTAGCACAGAACTTTCCCTTCTGTATTGGCTATCTTCCCTTTCACCGTAAAGGAACAGTCTGTTATACTTGATTGTTAATCATGATTTTGAGACACTTGTGGATTTCTGAGACCAGAGATTCTATTCTATTCTATTATGGTTTTCTTTTTAAACAAAGTTCCTTACAAATCTGGATTTGTTTTCATCTGACACACTAGTGATGTTGACTGAGTTAGTGTTCGTTAGGCCTCTCCACTATAAAATCCTTGCTCTCTGCACCTTTCATACTTTATTATATGGAAAGGAGTCAAAAAGGTCATCTAACATTTTAGAGCTAAGAAACTATTCCCCTTCTTGAGAACAGAGTACTGACTTAAATATTTTCAGGTTTTTTGTTTTGTTTTGTTTTGTTTTGTACAGGAGGTCAGTGTATTATCACATTTTTTTTCAGGCATTTATTTATATCAATATTGAACCACTGATATTTATTTATACTTAAAATCTAAAACTACTTTATTATTTTTATTTTTTTGAAACAAACTTATGGAGTTAATATGATCTTTTGATACATAAATTCATTGTATAATTATCAAATTAGCTTTATATCTATATTTTAAGTCAACACTTAGCTCACTCCTGTATATATATACATGAGTCTTAACTGAATGTGGTTACTGTGTCACTGATCTACACATTTGATGAATCTGTGTGGGACCTGCAATTGTAGTTGCTTTCCTCAATGCTAATGTTGCCAACCAAAAGAAACCTGTGGGAGATACGCTGGTAATCAACTTGTTTCTGTTTCTTACTATTATGGCAGCTGAGAACTGTGACCAAGGTCACCTTGTCAAAAACAGCATCAAAGACAAGGAGGTAGTAAATTTTCATCTGTTATGTAATCACTCATCCAACCAGCCCATGCATTCTTCAAACATTCTAGCAAAGAACTCTGATACTAAAGATGAAGAATAACAAAACCATAATAACTTCTATTACCAAAAAGAAAAAGCAAATAATCTAAATCTACACAATTGGAGATTAACTAAACCTTGACAATTCCTAAAACATGCAAGTAGTTATTGTATAATATGGTTAAAAACAGTTCAGTGGAAGTGTGTAATTGTGTTCTGGGGTTTTGATTCTTATTGCAGTTTCAGCAAATTAAAGACAGGAACTACTTTTAAATCATAACTCTTCATTATGACCTCCTATGATACCTCCTAGTAGTTTGAATTTTGCTAGATGTAAACAAAACTTTTGAATTTTTTCAAATGTAGATATTTGTTGTAGTCTTTGTATTTATCCTAGAGTTAGTCAATCAGTAAGTCTTAAGTTTCAAGGTGGAGATAATCTGCATCTGTTCATCTGATTGTTTTAATTTAAAAATATCCACCAAAGTGTGCACACCTGCACACTCACACACTCACACTCACACACACACACACACACACACACACAAATTAATCTACTAAGGAATGAAGAATGATTATGATGAAGAAAGACTTGAAGCCTTGACTTTCCTTATTTTAAATAAAGTGAACTCTAAATTTTTCAGATTCAAATTAGAGGACTAATTAGGCAGATATTTGGAGGCTCTCCATTTTAAAAAATAAGCATGTTCAAATATAATTTCAATGCAGATGGACACTGCAGTTTGTTTGATGTATCTGTAAATTCTATATGTGTATTTTTAAATGACTTCATGAAATGAATCACAGTGGAGCTGCTAACAATGTAATAACAAGCACCCTTGATTTCCAAAAGGATTTAAATGGGAATATCTGGTGAACACTGGCACTGACTCAGTTATTTTGACCTCGATTGAAGACATGTACCAAGTATAATGTTGTAATATACATTTCACAGATGGCACTAGTTTCAAAATCTTGTGACTGAGGGAAGAGTAACTCTGGCCAATGAACCAGCCTTACTTAAATATAGCAGAAACATTGTTTTTGGCTAGAGGCACTAAGCTACAATAAGAATTTATTCTCATTTTTAGGAAAGGCACTGATGTTTTGACATTTCAATGATTTAGACAATTTGATTAAAAATAACTACTTCATAAATTCTGGGAATGAAAAGGAAAAGTACACTCAGTTCAGTATCAGCATTTTTAGGAAACCATATATAATGCAGACTTGTAAAATAAATACACAAAAGTGGAGGAGCAAAAAAGAAATTTAGCATAGTTGCCATCCATGATTAATTACCAAAGTTGATTAACTAGTTGTAAAATGTTAAAAAAAAAAAAAAAAACCTTTGGGTCTTATATTCTTTTGATTGCTTCCCTTTTCGTTTTTCTATTGGATGGTATGTACAAATTGTTAACTCCTATGCAAAAGTATGCAAACTCCTAGAATAATATATTAAACCCTAAATCTTCATGGCTATAGAGTTTGGAGTATGCAGTACTGCCTTTCCATTCTGGCCCTGGTTCTTCTAACTTAGGTGAACCCTTGAGCATATAACTTCAGCCTATTTTCTTATTTTTAAACATGGATACTAATTTGGACTTCATGTAATTTTTGTAATTGGATAATTCATATAATGTGTCTGGAATGGCATATTGTAAAAGAGCAGCAACATCAGACAAAGTACTGTAATGCTTAGTTACTAAGAAAGTTCCCTTGGATCAGGCAATATTTCTCCTGTTAGACTTTGACCGAGGACCTATTCACTCTGGTGGTCAGAAAGTGGGAGCAGTTAGGTAAATATGTTTGCCTTCTTCCTCATCCCAATCATCCCATAAGGAACATTGTTTGGTATCTGTCTTAATAGACACACATCTCTAATCTTCGGAACTTTGCAGTGCATGTGATATCTACTCTCCCTCCTCCCAGACTTTTAAAGAATTATCTTTAATTGATTTAAGCAGTTGGAGCCATACATTGACCTAAAATATATTTAAAGCAGGCAACTACAGTTAACCCCTTGAACAAAAGGGGAGTTAGGGCAATATCCCTATAGTTGAAAATACACACAAAACTTTTGATTCCTTCATAATAGCAATAGGAGGTGGCTACAAAATTACTGTAGTAGTAGAATAGGCAATACAGTTAATTTCATGAAGTTATAATTTAATGCCCCATATTTTTTCTATATTTCCCATGACAGAAAATGGCATCATGTACAATGTATTTTTCTGTGCATATATTCTGAGTAATTTAAATGTCTTACAATAGATTTGTAAATATACTATGATAGAAAATGATAAAAGACTATTACAAATATATTTTTGCTTACGTAACATGTACAATTTTTACTATTTTTTTCCAGTGTTCATAGGCTAAATCATTCACCTAAGTGGTTTTTTAAATCAATACATCACCAAAACATATCTGTGCAAGGGCTAGGCATGGTGGTGCATACCAGTAATCCAGAGACTTAGGGGTTTTTGAGTTCAAGTCCAGCCTCAGTAATTTAGTAAGACCCTTTCTCAAAACTAAAAAATAAAAAGGACTGGGGATAGATCTTAATGCTGAAGTGATTCTGGGTTCAATCCTCAGTATTATAATAATAATAATAATAATTATTATTATTATTATTATTTTAAAAATCCTGGTATAAGTGGATCCATAAGTTTCAAATACTTAGTGTTCAAGAGTCAACTCTAAGTAGACTGTTAAGACTTTGATTCTTTCAACCGACCCACATGCAGCCAGCCTTCCTTTCCATCCAGGTAGAAACAAGCAGCAAATACTAGTTGCTGTAAGTTCCTTTTGGTTATTTCAGTCTTGCAGTTTGGGCAAGGTGACAATTGCTGTGCCTAGAAGCAAAGCTATTGAGTGGTTTGGGGAGATCTGATTACAGCATGCATAAGAAGTTTGAACTAAGAAAATGCTGAAGGTGAGTTTCCTTACTCTTGTTCAAACTCTGGCAAATGTGACTATAAAAGGAGGATAGAAAGAAAAAGGAAAATATAAAGCAATGAAATGCATAATTTTAAAGAACTCAGTTACAGGGAGCCTCGGGAGAGTCTCCCTGTGTTCATAAATCTGTCTGCTGTTTCGACTCTTCCGTCATGTACCACTTTCTTTGGTTTTATCTGTCTAGATAAATTAGCCAGCAAAGCATCATAAATATCCTTAGATAGCAAGTGCTATTTTTCCATAGGGAAAGATCTCCCGATTTTCTTGTTAGTTTGGGGCTTGAATAAACTGATAGAAAGTCAACACAATTAAGTTATTATTCCCACCATCGACTTCTTCCCTTATGCCTCAGTCACTCTAGATTTTGGAGGAATGAATCATTGTGAATTCTTGGATCCCTGGAATTTCCCAACTGGACCAAAGTTGTCACTCAAAATTTATGTAAAATAGGGTTATTAGGCAAATCAGGGTTTTTTTCCCTCATATACTATTGTTATACATATGCTTTTACATAGACATGAAAACTTTTGTAAAAATTTATTGAATGTACCAGATGTGCTACTGTTGTGGGGAGGAGAATACATTTTCATTTGAACAAGGAATTTACATGCCAACTGTGGTCTCATACCATTTTTATGCACTTCACAGCCTGTGTTCTAATTTTAAATGAGGACTCTGATGTGTATATTTATACGTAACCATTCTTGAATCAACCTGTAACTGTAAGCCTGTGGGGAGTGATTGTGTTTGAACATCTGGACTCACCACATGTTTTCAGTTGGAAATGAAAAATCATTTAGAAGACCTATGTTTTTAAAAAGGAAGATATGGTGATGACATTCTATAGGTGTTCCAGATGATGAGAAATGTATTCTGCACATATGATTTGGTATTTATTATAGCAAATAGGATATAAACATGATATTTTAAACTCAAGTAGTTTTTATTCAAAGTCTTATCATGTCTTTCCCTTATTTCACAAAATTAAATGTTCTAACTACTGTTTGAAAATAATAATAATAAATTGAATTCTATGACAATCCAGTTTTTATGATATATTCTGTGGGAAATCAGTGATTATTTACCTTCAAAAATATAAATCATGTTTGAGATAAGTATCAGTTTTCAAATACCCCCAAGTCATAGTTTGTGACCATCAAACACATTAAGAAACCTATACTTTCTTTGAGGCGCACATATAATTTCTCTTAGTCATAATTAGAAATTTGCCTTAATTACATAATTGCCTAATGTTTAATATGTTTTCTTAGAATACTCAAAAGAGAATATTGATCTCATCTCGTAAAAACTGAATTAACCTCTTTACTGGAACCCTATGGTTTGTATTTACAATGTATGTATCTGTCAGCAGACACTAATTAATTGGAATCTGTTATCTTCTAAGAGGAACCTTAAAGCATTTAATATTTGCCTGTGCAGATTAAAGAAAAACACTGAGAGCTAATTTAAACAGAACTTTTCTAAATGTCAGGAACCCTTTAATCTAATAAAGAAAGTTCATGTCAGGAAAGACTCTTTAATCTCTCCTTTTCATACACTACAAAACCAACAATTTAACCTTCCTGCATGTGTGCATGTCTATTACCAGGATATGTATGTTGTTATTACATAATATCCGAACTATGACATAAACCAAGATTTTGCCGTTGCACATGTGCATAACTTTAGGAAAGCAAATGAATGAGCACTATGTTTTTAAATCAGAATTGTTTCTACTCATAGAATTGTGGTTACAGATCCACCTTTTCTTCCTTGGTGGTTAGGTTAGTTTAGGTTTCTGAAGAGTGGTGGAAAAACAATCCTTTTAGTAAAATGGCTTAGTATTAATATTCTTTAATGTATCTAAATAAAATTGTCCTTTCCATAGAATTTTGATGATCTTTGAGGGAAAAATATTGTTAAAGTTAAGAATAAACTTTGCAATTTTGCATTTTATTGAACAGACAAATTTTCCTGTGTCAGCACTCCCTGAAACAGAATACACCTGTAACCAAATTTGTAATAATGGTTGTAATATGTGCACATAAATATTATCAATCATTTCTTGAAATTGAATACAAAGATAAGATACTTTGGCCAATTAAACTTTATGGCTATTTCATTCTCCTGTAATATGACCTTAAAAATATAAACTGCTACTGACTTCAAAATAGCCAATCAACATTTTACAATTATCATAATTCTTAACTGGACAAGCTCTTGTATGTTACTATTATATGACTTAAAGTATAACAATTGTTTCAGTCTAAAATTTCATCCTTTGGGCCACCCTTGACTCATACCCATGGGTAGTGTGAGGAAGCTACTTGTTACTTGTATGTCACTGAGATCCACAAAGAACTTTGATTTCTAGATCCAAACCATAGTTTAAGAATAATTTTAAATGTAGTAACTGAACCAGAAAATAAACTGGAGACCCATTATTACTTATTATTGCTTGTTATTTCAGTATTTTTTAAGGTGTAACTATTTCTACCCATGCTTTAGTGTTAATGTCATAATGGGGTTGGTCTCTCTCTCTCTCTCTCTCTCTCTCTCTCTCTCTCTCTCTCTCTCTCTCTCTCTCTCTTTCTCTCTCTCTCTTTAATTTTATTATTGTCCAGGATTCTAATGAATTACTCATGGGGTCCCCAAAACTATCAAAATAAAATTCCTGTCAAAATGAAGGAATATTTTAGTAGAACAATACCTCATCAATGAAAACAATCTATTTCTACAAGTTATAAATTATTGATGTCATGTACATGCTGAGGACAGAGTTGAAATCCCTTCAGATAACAAAGAAATTACATTTTTTCTTTTTAACTATTGTTACATCAGCCAAAGCCTCAAAATTAATCTAACCAAGCTCCTTATCAGCTAAAATACTCTGTGCCACATTAAAACCCAACAATGTCAAAACAGTGTAATATTGACAATACCAGTTCAAGTGACATTATTAAAGATCCAGATAACCTTCCATATAGTGATGTAGCTCAGCATAAAATGCCAATGAAAGCAAACTTTTCCAAACTTTCTACAGCAAAAGTGTTGAAACTCTAAATAACAGGGACATATTCCTAAGTACATATTTTGGCCACCGTTGGGATAATTAACTAAAATCACTTTTAAAAGAATGAAATTCCCTACAATTTGAAGACTTTTCTAAGTTTAAAATACCGAGTATTCAGAAAACACATTAATGATGAATTTGCATTTATCAGACATTTTAAAAGTTCTTATGCGGCTGGAAAAACCAGAAAGTTTGGAGAAATGAAAATAAAATGAACATGATAATGAATGCTCATAAATAATCATACATATTGCTTTGATGGATGGAAATACAAAGTAGGTGCTTTTTTAATACATCAAAAAACCTAGAACATGTCTATTTCTGAAGAAAGAGATGAGTGCACTAAATAATTTTTATACATTTTAAAACTGACATTGAAAAGTTTCAGAAGAAAAGTACATACACCATTTTGTTGCATATATGTATTCCTTGGGAAAACCATTTATATAAATCATGTGAAACAAATAAATATGAACATTAAAAAACTTTTAAAAATCTAAATACTTTCTAAGTAACTTTCCTAACTATAGAATTCTAAGAATTCTTTCATGTAATATATAATTTTGAAAATTGCACATTCATATTTGGTAAATGAGTACAAGAACACTTTTATTTTCCCACTGATATTAGACCATTGGTATTTTATTCATGCCTGACAAATGGTTCTTGACACATTTTTCCTGCAAGTTATCAAAGTAAGAATAAAGAGATTCCCCCATATGTACTGAAAATATTCTTCCTTTTATTGACTTCAAAACTTGTGTTTTCATCCATCTATAACTTTCTTTGTATGAATAAGTTCACATATTGACATGTATCACATCAACTTTTTAAAAATTTTTTTAGTGTGTCCTAGCAGAGACTCTAAAATGAATTTTTACATTCATGACAGCTACCCAACAGTCCTGAGAAAAGTCACTGCAGTAATAATTTTTTCCTTCCTTAATTTTCACATCCTCATTCAATTGAATATTTTACATACGCTCCCCTTGGACTTAAACCTTTTGTAAGTGAAATTGGAAAATGAAATAAGTCATGCACAGGAACAAGAATCACAAGTCTTCCAATGAATTATGTATTTTTGCATGCAAATGCTTCTATTTTCACAATACTTCACTGTTAAACATGTGCTCTGCTAGGATTTGCTTTAATCTTATGCTACATATTTTATTGTATATCAGAGTTGAAGCCATTAACTACCTAAGTAAGTGTAACTATAATGATTCCAGATTAGCAGTATCTAAATACTTCTTGTAGGAGGATTAGATCAGGAGCAACCCCTATACAAAATAACAGAAAGAACATCACACACACAAGGTTAGAAAAAATACATATATGTATATATATAAATTTGAGATAAATTAATGTGTCGAGTAAAAAATTGCTTTTATTAAGTCTGTCTAATGCTAATAGTTTGATCATATATGCAGTATGTATACTGGGACTCTGAATGGGACAGCAGAATACCAAGTTACAAGTGACTAACATTACAGCATTCTCTTATCAAAACTGAGCAGAGTAAAATTTTACAGACCTGTTGACAACATTACTTCTATATTTTCTATAGACTCATAAGATATTCATAATGTTTCTGTGATCATAGATTTCCCTGCAATATCAGCAAAACTGAATGATCCCCTCTAAGAATTAATCCTATGATTTAAAAGAAATGACAGGTGAAAATGGAGATGAGTCATAAGAACAAAGGAACTTTTTTTAATTAAAAAAAAACAAACTTGCAACTCAGTGATACCATGATGTATATGAATCATCAACTTCCTTGCATTTTCTCTTAATCTCATAACCATTTTGCATGCTTGTTAATTGTACACATATGTTCTCTTGATAAGACTTTCTTGGTAAAGACTGTCACAGCTCATGTTTCTGAAAGAGAAAATTACCCTGCATTATAAAGATCCGATCAAACTCTACAAGTTATGTGTCTTACACTGGTTCCACTAAGCTATAAAACTTAGAAAAATAAAACACTACTTATTAAATACAGATAGAGCACAAAGCTGTAGCTAGGGAAGGATTATGACTTACACAAATGGTAGCAAACAAAGTGGTACATTTAGAAAGGTTGTATATTATGAATTGCATCACAGATCACAGTTTGAGTTCAACTTCCCAACTGCGAATGTGGAGCTCCTGGAAATGCAGACAATCAAGTAGATTCCTTGTAAGAGAAATTCAGTTGTTGTTCCTTCATTTAATGGCAGTTTTTCTTGTGAAATTATTTACACGGAGGAAGACTAACATGAAGGGGGTGGGGGGGGGGAGCATTTCAACATAAACCATGCATTCCATTTAAAAGTGCTCATGGTTTAAAGTGTGTGAAAGTGTAATGATGTCACAAATAGAGAAATCTTAACTGCATCTTACCTGTAGTAGCAGAGTGTCTTGACAGTGTTGAGTGCCAAAAAGATGCAAGTCTCTAAATTAGAGAACAAGGGGTGACTGCGCTCTCAGTGTGAGCAGAGCTAGAGTGTTCTAGGCATAAGTGATAAATTGCCTCTTCAGAGTCGTCCTGACCACGGTGTTCATGGGCACTAGTTAGAATCACTGCCCGCAAAGCTTGCTGATGCTGCGTCTGCAGCCTTGTGCTTTAGCACAGAGACCTAATACATGAGTGTGCTGGAGAGGATCCTTTCGCCCCGCACTCCCCCTCCCTCTTTTTGCGTGGTCTTTCTTCCTCTGTATCTCAATGTGTGCCTTTCTCTCTCTCTCTCTCTCTCTCTCTCTCTCTCTCTCTCTCTCTCTCTCTCTCTCTCTGATGGAGAGTTATCATTTGGCTTATTCGGCAGACAGTCAAAAGAGGACAGGCTGGCAGGCAACTGTGCAGTTCCCCCCTGCTGAGACACATGAATGTGTTGTGAATAAAGACAAAGCCCCAAACCAGTGCAGCACGTTACTCCCTGAAAAAAAAAAAAAAAAAACCCGCAATCATAGTGTGTGCATGGAAACTCTGCAGGAGGCAGGCAAGCTCAGGCGGGCGGCAGGCAGCGAGGTGGTTCACACAGCCCTGGCTCTTCCTCCTAGGAACATACATCATCATAAAGTTTGGCTCAGGACCGTGCCTCTCCTCTAGGGGATCATATTTTCTGTGGGTAGAAGTTCTCTTATTAACTGTCTAGACACCTTGAACGAAAGTATTTCAGATAGTTTTCTGTTATGTTAAACTTGGAGAACCTAGCTGATCCTTGAATTGTTGCCAAAGTCGCTGGTTTTTTTTTTTTTTTAACTTTAGAAAATGAAGATAATGATCAGCTATCTTGGGCCCCCAAATAAATGTTTTCATGGTAGTGGAAGATGGATTTCTCTAGTCTGAGTATTCTTGAGGGACTGCCTGGAGAGGGGATGTGAGGGTAAGGGATGGGTGAGCAGACACACAAACAAGAAGCATCAGTATCTCACAGGTGCCAAAAATAGAAACTAAGATAAAGTAAAGTGAAATTGATGAATGAGTCTGGAAGAACATCGGTACAAAGAAATGAACAGAACAAACATGTGGAATTCTCTGATTTCCTGTAGCTATCACTCAGTTTTGATAACTGAAAATGATCCTATTTATACAGTTTATGTCTTATTGAGGTTTTTCAATGTACTAAGATATAAATAAACATTGGCTAACTTATATCCTGTATTTAGGAAAGATTTAGGAGATGACAGCCTGCAGGTATTTGCCTAAGGGTGGGAAAATTCATTTTCAAGAAAACATGGAAAGCTATGAAACTATAGATACAGAGCTTTGGGGTACATAGCTCCAAATGAAGATCCCAAGGAACTTATACTATCAGAAGATACTTTTTAAAGGACAGTAATATAATCCACACATTAGTTTTTGGGAAATTAAGTATCAATTGGGATAAGATATATCTCTGAACTCTAAAACACCTGAAATAAATAATAGCTGGACTGCAATATGCATTTATTTCTACCCATCATGGAAATGAAGTTTGTAGCTAGTTAATCCACGTGTAGATGTGAAAGATCAATTTGTATAGCCATGAAATTTATACCCAAACTAAAAAAAAAAAAAAAAAAAAAAGAAAGAAAGAAGAATAAGGAATAAATGCTGCCTGGTAGAGACTTTGCCTGTAAATTGAATATGATATGTCTTTTGCCAGAAATTAGCTATATGGGTAGCTTGCTACATTCTAGATTGGAAAGTAAAGTATCTTTGTGAAATGGTCATATGCATGGTTAAAGATATGAAAATATTTTAGTAAGAAAGAAGGAAACAATGGACTATAGGGAAAAACAGAAGTATAGGCCATAATAAGGAATGTGTATATTGCAAATAATACACTATCCACTCTAGCTTTATTCCATTGTATAGCTGCAAAATAATTTAGGAAATTGATCCCATCTTCAGCAGGAGATCCTGTTTGCTCTAAGCTATTCATGATAATAGCATCATGTTTCCAAGTAACTGGTTAAGAAACCACAGCCGGGGACAATCAGAGCGTGGTATATACTTGGTGGCAATTATCAGCTCAAGCATGGCATATTTTCTAATCACTGTCTCAATTAGACTGAAAGAAAAGAGAATTATTAAAGGTAGAAAGGGGATTTAGGATTTAGTTTTAAGATGAATATGAAGATTTAGAGAAAAAGTAACTGAATACATGAGAAATCAACAAACTTTGGATTAACCAACTCTGTAGTCAACACTAATGCAGAACTTCTAAGTTTGTGCATCAATATGTTACATTTCTTTTTAAGCCACTTTGATAAGCTTTTATGTTAGTGAACAAAGATTTCCTAATTCAAAGCATTTGATATACAATTTCTTGTCCCCAGTATTAACATGATAAATGAAACTCTATGGCTTAGTAATATCTATTCTTAAAAAAATAAGATATTTAAAGAGTATGCTGTTTCTACTTTTACCAGCTTTTAAAACTTTCAGCTTACTTTTTCAAATGGTCTCTAAAAACTTAATTTTCACTCACATTCAATTAGAATTACTAGAAAGTCAATGTGTTGATGACAGGGGGACATTTCACAATCTCAATAAATTTAAACATTGCTTGTTGTGTGTTGCAATTATTCTCAGACTGTAATGAGAATCACAAACTATCCTTGTGTGCCCTCACTTCAGTCTATAATAGACATCAATATATTTTAATAGACATTATATGTCCATACGCATGTTTTCTTTATGCCAGATCCTGCTATATATACTTATGATGAATGAACTCATGTAATCTTTACAATGGCTTTAGGAGGAATATATTATTCTATTTTCACTTCACAACATGAAGAGAAAACTGTCACACACAGAACTAAAACTGGTAACTAGATGAAATAAAAAATGTGAATAGCCAAATGTTGTTAAAGAAGTTGATACTATAATAATAAAAAAATCCTTCCCACAAATATAACAAAACACTCAGTTCTCAGAAGACTATTATCAATTCAGTATTCAAGGAGGAAATGACATCAGTTGCCATCAAACTTCTAAGCCCTTTTAGCGAAATATTGCAAGAGGAAACACTGCCCAATTAATTTTACAGTGCCAGATTACCTGGATAACTAAACCAGAAAAAGACAATGAAAAATTGGAAACCAACAAACAAGTATATCTCATAAACTAAGACACAAAAGTACTTAACAAAATATAACAAAAGAAATCCACAAGTAGATAACATGGATAATACATTATATCATATAAGGCTTTACCTCAGGAATTAAAGTTTGAGACAATATGAAAAAAATAATAATAGCAACATAATTTACCATATTAACAAATTAGAGAGAATAGCTATACTATTAAATTAATAAATATAGAAAAACATTGGAAAAATTTGACATCTATTCATAGTAAATAATGCCTTAAGTTCTTAAACCTTCCATTCAACTTTGATTGGATATCCAGTCATTGTAATAAGATAAGAAAAAGAAATAAAAGACAGCTAGATTGGAAAGAAAGAAGAAAACATACACTATCAGTCAATCTAGTTATATATATACACACACACACACACACACACGCACACACACAAACACACACACACACAATATGCTAAGAAACTTCCAAAATAAAAAGTATAAGAATTAGCATGAATTTAGCAATGGCAAAAAATACAAGTAAAAATAATTATATGACTTCAAAATAAAAAGGTTTCAGAATTAACAATTTAGCAATAACAAAAATATAAATATATTAAAGTCAACATCAATAAACATTTGTAAAACAAAAGCATAATCATACATAAACACAGATTATACATACACAAATAATTGAAATGTCATCAGAAAATACACCAAAATAAATTTTTAAAAATATTTACAATATTTGAACACTAAAAACTAAAAAAGTAATCAAGAGAAATCTAAGACTAAATCAATGTTAATGGTTTATAAGTGATAATGCTGCTAAAATGCCAATTCTCCCCAAGCTGACCAAAGAATTAATTCAGTTTCTCTTATAATTAATGCTGTATTTGTGGGAAATGGATGAATTTTTAAAAATATATATGAATATAATGGGATCTAGAATGACCAAATTAGTCTCAAAGGAAAATCAGACATAAAAGACTTTCACATTAAAACTGTATCAGTAAGGATAGAGTAGTATTAATTTTAACTATCAGAGTTAGTTTGAAAAGACAGGAAAGACTTGAAAAACAGTGCTTGCTTGTCATGGAAGTTACAATGAATATGTACTGTTCTCTACACTCTTCTAACGTTGATTAAAATGTACTTTTTATTTTATTTAAAGAATGATTCACTAAAATTCACAAAAAAAATAAAGAAGAAAATAAGCCAAGATCCAGAAGAAACTTGATTCAGATCACACAGTATATGGTAGAACTGTGACTTAAACTCTAATTTTTTTTCTCATAGCCACTTTTTATGCTATCTTTTAATATATGCAGAAAGAATTTTGAGCGGCAAGCATCAGAATTTTTAAGTTAAGCAATAAGACAAAAAATAAAAGTGAAGAGAGAATAGTAGACAATGACCTAAATAAGAACTAGAATGTCACTGGAACTTGAAACAATTCTAGAGATCAGCATCCCAATCAATGTTTCTCCATGAGTTCTCTCTGATATTATTGACTCTTGCCTGTTGATTTTGATCTTATTGATCTCACCTGCTATCTATAAATATATTTTACTTCATGTGTTCTGACTTTCTGTAGGTTTTTCTGTTACCTTTTCTGCTTTGTAATAACTTCAATTTGCCATAATCCCTCAGGAAGCTCCTCTTTCTCAGCTTAATGTTTTCTACTTTTTCTAGTTGAAATTCCTTCAAAAAAGAGAATCCAACTGATTCTATAATTTTGGGCTGATTCACAATATTCTTATAAGTTACAAGCAAGTGACAGAAGGGTTTTCTTTAGGTGTGGGGTTCAACCTCATACAATAAGGTTTATTTGGTAAAATCATGGCTGTTTGGATGGAATTATAAGTGTGACAGATGCTATTACTGACATATCTAACACAGTATATCAGTTTCAATGTTCTCATATATCACTGCCAATATTTGTGAGACCCCGTATTCTTTCCATTCCCTATTGTCCATTCCTATCCTTTTTATTGAAGTTCTCCTTCTCGCAACTTTTAAGAATATGTGCATATGTTATCACTGCATATATGTGTACTCAGTCATAAAAAATTAATCCTCTCAGATATCACAGTAAAATAATGTACATTTTACTTTCTAAAGAAGTTTAATTGAGGTAGGATTCTTGACATATAGATAAGATTGTTTTTTATTTTTAAGACTCTTAAAAATACTCAGTTGTATTTTCAGACCCATCTCATCCCCCCTTAATTCAAAACTCCTTCACAACTCAAATTAGTGAATGATGACCCATAAATAGATAATTAGAACAACACAAGAGGCTAATAAATGAACATTAGTCATGCCTACTGAACAGGGTACACATAGTTCATCCCTTTCAAAATTTTGCTTAGCAAATTAATTTCTAATATCATAAGGAAAACTCTCATTACTTCATTTGAGTTCCTGAATATCTGTTTGTATTATGACTAAATGAGAAAAAAATACAACTATAAAATTATGAAATAAAGAATATTTGAATTTGCAATTTTCTTCTTACAGGCCAGAAATGCTAAAAGTTAGAACAAGGCATACAATTTGGTTGGAAAATTAACATTCATGAGGACATATGTACTTCTATATTTTAATGTATTATCATTACTGTCCTTACATATAGGTAGGAAAGCCAAAATTGGGTAGGCAGGATGGCCTAATTCTTCTCATGTTCTGCCATTTTTAATAGAACGTGTGAGTTCATTACTATAATTTTGGCCTTGTACTTGAACTAAACACTTGAAATTTTATGGTGAATACTACTGATAGCAGAAAATGTATTACTTAGGACACCATAGATCTTATTTTCAATTGGCTGATATTGAAATATAAAAATCAATTAATATAAAAATCAATTTTCTGTAAATTCTGAACCCTAGTCTAAGTTTCACCTTCTAGATACAAATAGGAACAGATGATTTTCTACTTTATGTACTCTACATACAATCTTTATATAAAGAACTATCATTATCTACTGAAGGGCATCTAAGTTAGTTCTACAATTTAGCTATTGTGAATTGTGCTGCTATAAACATTGATGTGGCTTTGTCCCTGTAGTATGCTGTTTTTAAGTCCTTTGGGTATAGACCAAGTTGTTGTGAATATATTTTGTATACAACCAGAGATATTAAAAAATTGTATTTTATATGTGCAAAAAAACCCCATCATTATTATTTTTGCCCCATCATCTCTTGTTCAAACAAAACTTGACTATTTTTCACAAATTTTGCACATGATATGATTTACAGATCTTATATTTCTATCCATAAGTCACTGATATTATAGCTTGGATCTGGAGTGTCTCCCAAAGGACCCTGTGTTACAGGTTTTATCAGCAGCCTATGGCATTATTGGCAAATTATGGAACCTATAGGAAGCAGGACTGGTAGAATTGAACTATGTGACTTGAAGAAAAATATTGAAATCCCTTGCATCTCTTTCTGCTTTCTGACCACCACTAGGTAAGAACTTTTTCTCTGCCACCTGTTCCCCAACATTATATTCTACCTTGCTGCGGGCCCCCAAATAGTGGAACCAATTGACCAGATTACAAGCTTCTGAAACCATGAGCCAAAATAAACTGCTCTGGACTCTAAGTTGTTTATCTAGATATTTTGTTGCAGTGGTAGAAAGCTGTTTACTATCATAAGCTGAACTCACAATGTTTTAGCAAAATTCCTTTAAAATTCATTTTCACATAGAGTAGATAGCTTCCATTTTGCCTACCTTATGAAAGGTCTTCCCCGCTTTTTTACATAACAAAATACAGAATTCCCTTTGAATATTACCTATCTAATTTCTTTCTTTCTTTCTTTCTTTCTTTCTTTCTTTCTTTCTTTCTTTCTTTCTTTCTTTCTTTCTTTCTTTCTTTCTTTCCTTCTCTCTTTCTTTCTTTCTTTCTTTCTTTCTTTCCTTCCTTTCTCTCTCTCTCTCTCTCTCTCTCTCTCTCTCTCTCTCTCTCTCTCTCTCTCTCTCTCTCTCTCTCTCTCTCTCTCTCTCTCTCTCTCTCTCTCTCTCTCTCTCTCTCTAAGTGATCCTTAGGCTCTAATAACTGAGGTGAAGTTGAATCTAACCATCGTCTATAGTAAGTCCTTCAGAGATGGATACATACACTCAACTGGGAATTTTTTTTTAATTGTTGTTGTTGTTGTTTTTGAACTAAATTTAGATTGAAATTAGAACTATGGAGGAAATAAATCTTTTTCTTTTAATGTTATTATACTTGATCTACTAGAGGCTATCTTGCTTTTAATTTTATCTAAGAAATAATGTACAATGGAGGAAAGAAGAGCTCAGTGATAGGTGAAGGCAGATCCTTGACAATACTTAGATCTAGCTGGGAATGAAGCTATCCTTGGACTTTTCATCTGGTATAGACATGCTTTCATTCCTAAGTAATTTTTTTAATAACTTTTTTGTTTTTTTAATAGCATCTTGAAGAGTCTAAAACATGAGATGATCCTAAAGTAGCTCACCAAGTGTAGACATCATGATTGATGGAGTTTCCTTGGATTCCACCATCTTGCCTCATTATCATTAGATACCTAATTTCTTCTGTTACCCCCATGAAGGTAGTTTATTTACCTAAATCCATGACTATAAACATACATGCACTAAATTTGAACTCATTAGATTCAGAAATAAACTACGTCATGTAACTTTTATACCTAAAGCTTATTGTAAATGATATTTACTATGTTCATACTCATGACTCATAGTAAATACTCAGTCGCTGCCTCTAGATACAAGTGTGCCCATTAGCCAATACTTTTTAGACAGTGGTATAGTTATAGAACTACATACTACATTGGAATATTAAATTGCAGATTTCAATTGGTGCACAAAAACAAAGCAAAAATAAAACAATGCAATTCGGCATTTTCAAACGTCTTAATTTTAAATGTATTCAAAGCACATTGAGGTTTTATAAAGGTGTCGAAATGAAGATAGAAAACAATTCTCTATGTAGAAAGAGTTTTTCTTTGGGAAGATGGCACTATCCCATTCCCCAGATGGACTGGGGTTGGGATTGTGTGCAATGTGAACTCAATCATAAGAGAAAAGTTTACACAAGACTTAGGTTGAGAGAAGCCACCACAGTTAAGGACACTTAACTAGAAGAAATCTAGAGGATGAAAAATAGGCTGCTTGGCTGATGGTAAAGGATGGGTTCCTATTTCTCTGGAATTTGCCATTTTGACTTCATCCTTTGGGTTTTTTTGTTTGTTTGTTTTTGTTTTTAATATCAAAGACTATATATAAAGCAAGATGTGCTTATAGAGAGGGGGAAGAACAGAGAGTTGAGGAGAGAAAGGGAGGAGAGGGAGAAACAGATAGAAGGTCTAGGGCCATTTAGAAACCTTTCCAAGGAGACCACCAGAAGCGACAATAAATATTCCATTTCCCAATAGTGAGAGTCTGGGTGAGATGCACTGTCTAAAACAATCCAGAAATCCACATTCTGAGGGGAAATGGCCCCAGCCAGGGTGAAGCATCATCTGAAGCATGCAGATGAGGCTTAGTACCGCAGGTCTCTGGAGAAACTGCAAAGGCAGGAGCAAATGTTTCATTTTCCAGCACTTACTAGATCTGGAGAGTGTAAACCCATATAGAGATACTCCAGATAATTAAGATGTTCTCACCCTCTGAAATGACATTATTTTTCCTCCTTTGACCCTAACTAGATCGGATACAACCTAGTTAGAAGAGAGAACCATGTCCCTTTCCTCCATTTTCCACTTAGCACTGTCCTGCTAAGGTGAAAGAAGACTATTTTAACTACTTCAAATCTAATATAGAAGTTTTATTATTATGTAAACGTATTTAATTTTGAGACTGAAAGCATTTGTAGCTTAAAGTGGCTATAAAACATGTGAGTGTCAAAGAGGGTTTAGAAGAATCAAAATCTGCCCAAGTTTTCATCTGGGGCAGTTAAAATGCTTCTCTTAGTTCAAAGGGCCAGTGAGAGATAAAGATGCCAATTGATTCCATCCCAGAAGGTCTGTGTTCCTGGGTACTTTGATCACCTTTATTAAAACCTCATTGCTTGATCTTCTGTACATGGACAGGGTAGGAGACATGGACACAAATCTTACTGAAATCACATTCGCTGTGCTGTTTTCTCAATCCCTCTCTGGGAAACAATTTAGAATGAGAAAATAAGAGAGTATTGACTAGTTTGAGTGGAACCAAGTGGTTGCCAAATAAGTATCACTTTCTCTTCCGAATATTTACAAATGTTCTGATTAATAATTCATCCTAAAGTTATTTTGGTGATTGATGTTGACTTTCACAGCTTTAGTTATGACAAGCCACCTTACTTTCAATATTAACTTGAAAGTGTTTCTTAAGTGACATTATTTTAAGGCTTCTGGATGACTTTTTCAGGGACTTGTGAACATGAACATCAAGGACTAAGTTGCTGAAATTCTTGGGGACTCATTAGGATGAAGATCAATGATTAAGCTGATAAAATCTTCCGAAACCACACAGATCAGCTTGGACAACTGCCTGTTTTTAGTGTGGCAGTTGTATTATTTCGTTGCTGAAGGTGATTAGGTTGGACAGTAAAATTTCAAATAGGATATGCTCTTCTGAGAATACTTTAAAATATTAATGATGTAGTTAACGACTAATCCTCAAGTCAACTAACAGTATTAAATGCTTTTGTTAAACTAGAGGACAAAGCACCTTAGTTTGATTCTTATCTCTTGACCATGCAATTCCACGCAGAGCTACACCTTTTCAAAATGTGTATCCCAGCTTGTGAAAGAAGATATTGAAAGAGTAGAGTAATAAACTATCTCTATAATGCCCCTCTTTTAATCATTCTGTTCACTATAAATATTTTTTGCTTGGCCATTTTACAATTAACACAAATGCTAAATTAATTAGAATGATATTTTGTGTATTAAGCTTTTAAAAGAGTCCTACATTAAGGGGAAAATAAATAAAGCAAGGCCAAATAGTCAGAATTTATGACACATCATTGACACTCAATAATGTACATGAAGCAATAAAATGAATTAACAAGAATATAACAATAAAATTATTTTGAAGAAGTTACCACATCAGAAACACCTCAAGCAAGTGAGGAAGAAATGGCCTGTGTCCTTTCTACTTTGGACTGTACTGATGGTGGGAAGAAATATTATTTGAACAACTTTGAATCAAAATATGCAAGTTTTATTATTATGTGAATATATTTAATTTTGAAATTGAATATATTTTTAGCTTAAAGTGACTATAAACAAGTGACTGTCAAAGAAGTTTCAGAAAAGCCAAGGATCTGCCCAAATTATTAGCAAGAACTTGGCCCTATGCTTTTACTATATGGCTCTGAATACATGAGAGGACATTCTGCTGTTTTCCATGACAGTTTTGGCTTCCTTCACTCAGGATCACTGAATATTCAGACACACTGTTGAGGAATCAATGAATTGTCCCTTCTGACTCTTGAGCAACGCTCCTCTGTGAAGACACATCGATCTGCTCACTCTTCTACTTAATGATGGACACTTGGGGTACTTCCAGGACAGGCTATCACAAATAAAGCAACTGAACAACTCTACCCAGTACAGCTGTGGACTCTATTTCTTTTTCTTGTAATGAATCTCCAGAACTGGAATGGCTGGATCATAGGACAGGTGCATACTTAACTTTTTAAGAAACTGCCAAAATATATACAAAGTAGCTCTTCTATGATACAGTCACATGAGGGTATACTAAAGTTCTATTTCTTCTAAGTCTTAGGCAACAACTGGCTGCTCAGCATTTGTGTTTTAGCTATCCCAGAGGTACTAGTCTGCTCTCCTGGCTGTAATTTGTATTTCCCTCATGTGGAGCATCAGTAGCTTAGTTCATGTGCTCATTTGGCATACCTAGGTCATTTTTGTCTGGTATCTGTTCAAATCTTTTACCCATTTTATGTATTTGTATTGTTTCCTCTTTATTGAATTTTGAAAGTTTGTAGTATGTTCTTCATACCAATCCTTGAACTGATATGTGTTTTGTAAATGCTTTCTATTGCTCTAGGGTTTGTCTTTCTCTGATAAAGTTTTTTCAAATAGTAACAACGCTTCTTAAATTTTGAAGAAATCTGGTTTATATTTCTATATTTTAATGAGAAGTGCTTCTAGTGTCTCACTAAAAGTTTTCCTCTATTTTAGAAGGTTTTTAATTCTAGGATTTATATTTAGGTTTCTAATTCATTTTGAATTACTTTTTACATATGGCATGAAGCATGGATCAAATTCAAGTGTTTGTGTGTGTGTGTGTGTGTGTGTACATGTATGTGTGCATGTGTGTGCATACAGTAGTTCCTACACCATATGATGAGCAGACTTTCCTCACTGAATGTCTTTTGACCTTTTACAAAGCAGTTTTCCATATGTTTGGGGGTCTACTTCTGAATTTCATAATCTTCCACTAATTGGCATGTTCAATAATTGCAGCTGAATTATTATTGTAACCAAGTAGGGTTGGCAAAATCCTCTGACATCATTCTAGTATTCTTTTCAGTATTGTTTTGGCTACTCCAGATACTTTGCATTTCTCTGTAAATTTTAGAGCTAGTTTGGCCATTCCTAAAAAAAAAAAAAAAAAAAAGGAAAGAAAAAGGAAGAAAGAAAGAAAGAAAGAGAGGAAAGGAGGGAGGGATGGAGGGAAGGAGGAAGGAACAAAAGAAGGAAAGAAGGAAGAAAGGAAGAGAGGAAGGAGGATTTCAAAGAATCTATGTCCATTTAAGGATCAATGGCATTTAACTATATTACATTTTCTACCTCCTGACTAAAAATGTATGGATCTCTCTTCCTTTTATCTTCTCTAAACTTGCAGTTTTCATTGGATATGTTTTCTACATATTTTGTCATACTCATGCTAAAGTAATTCATAATTTCCATGCTAGTTTAAAGGATACTAGTTTTTGTATTTCAATATCCAATATACGAAAAAATAATTTTTCTGTACCGCTTTGAATCCTGAAATTTGCCAAACTTGTGTACTATTTGTAATAACTTTTCATATTTTCCTTAAGATATTGTTTTTAGAGAAAAATGCTGACAGCATATAAAGCAATACCATTACTTCTTCCCAAGCAGAAGGGTTTCCTTTTCTTTTTTATTGGTTGACCACTAGGCTTCTTCTCATTGTCTCTCCTGATGGTTCTTCTCTAGCCCTCAGCAATTGTCTCCCCCAGTACTCAGCTGCATACTTGAGGGGACTTCTCTTGAGGTCTCCAATGTTCCCTCTCTATGCAGTTCTCCTCATTTTGGTCTTTACTTATCTCAGTCTCAATCTAGGGATGTGGCTCATTGATAAAGCATCTGTGTGAGGACCCTGGCTCCACAAAACAAGCAAAATTATTTCAGTTTCTCTGTGTTCTTGTCTCCATTTTCTGTACTTAAAAGAGTCACAAAAGATCAGCTATAGTTGCTCATCTTGCCCCATGGTCTGGAAACAAATTCACCCCCACTAACTGTTTTACCAGTTCTCAGGGATCACAGACTGTGGCTTCCTAATAGTGAGTGTCCTGAAAACCACTATTTAAAATATTTTGCATTTTAAAATTTGCTTCAGGGAGAAGAGTAAATTTAGTGCCAGTTAAACAGTTTGACCAAGGGTGAAAGTCCCTTATTTCATCATTTTGAACACATTTTTCATACTTCAATACTCCTTAATCTAAAATATGCCATATATTTAAAATTGCTCAGTTGATCTCATATTACCCATATGATTCTAGAAATATTCTGATAAATCAATGCCTTTTATTCTATATTCCAAATATTGATTCATTTTCCGTATATTCCATGATATACTAAAGACATTTTTGAAAACTGGCAATATATATTTTGTATTAAAATTGCAAATTAGAAAGAGTATAACTTAGAAAGAGAACCTTTCACCTTTAGTTTGAAAATATGTGAATGTTACCAAAAGATGGTGCTGACTGCTGACAATTGACAGACAACTTTTGTAAAGAAGTTGATGACCCTTTTAAGGTCTTCAGGGAATAGCCCGAGAAGGGGAATAGCTGGATCAAATGGTGGTTCCATTCCCAGCTTTCCCAGGAATCTCCAAACTGCTTTCCAAATTGGCTGCACCAATTTGCAGTCCCACCAGCAATGTACAAGAGTACCCTTTTCTCCACATCCTCGCCAGCACTTGTTATTGTTTGACTTCATAGTGGCTGCCAATCTTACTGGAGTGAGATGGTATCTTAGGGTGGTTTTGATTTGCATTTCTCTGACTGCTAGAGATGGTGAGCATTTTTTCATGTACTTGTTGATTGATTGTATGTCCTCCTCTGAGAAGTGTCTGTTCAGATCCTTGGCCCACTTGTTGATTGGGTTATTGCCCTTCTCGGGCTATTCCCTGAAGACCTTAAAAGAGCATGCTACAGGGATGCTGCCACATCAATGTTCATAGCAGCACAATTCACAATAGCTAGACTGTGGAACCAACCCAGATGCCCTTCAATAGATGAATGGATAAAAAAAATGTGGCATCTATACACAATGGAGTACTATGCAGCAATAAAAAATGACAAAATCATAGAATTTGCAGGGAAATGGATGGCACTAGAGCAGATTATGCTTAGTGAAGCTAGTCAATCCCTAAAAAACAAATACCAAATGTCTTCTTTGATATAATGAGAGCAACTATGAACAGAGCAAGGAGGAAGAGCAGGAAGAAAAGACTAACATTAAACAGAGTCATGAGATGGGAGGGAAAGGAAGAGTAAAGGGAAATTTCATGGAAATGAAGGGAGACCCTCATTGCTATACAAAATTACATATAAGAGGTTGTGAGGGGAATGGGAAAATAAACAAGGAGAGAAATGAATTACAGTAGATGGGGTAGAGAGAGAAGATGGGAGGGGAGGGGTGGGGGGATAGTAGGGGATAGGAAAGGTAGCAGAATACAACAATTACTAATTGGGCATTATGTAAAATTGTGGATGTGTAACCGACGTGATTCTGCAATCTGCATTTGGGGTAAAATTGGGAGTTCATAACCCACTTCAATCTAATGTATGAAATATGATATGTCAAGAGCTTTGTAATGTTGTGAACAACCAATAAAAAAATAAAAAATTAAAAAAAAAAAGAAGTTGATGACCCAAATGAAAAAGATTTTTATATGAGACTGACAGTACTACTACTTTCTCTAATATCCATGTACTGAGCTAAAATGCCAACTTTTTTCACCTTTTGTAATATAAAGAATATTTTTAATATATCTATAACTGTGAAACTCATCAAATTTTCAAAACAGTGCTTTAAAACCATGGATACTATATCACTCATTCAAATTTTAGAAAAGCTTTTTGGTTTGGGGTTTTTCTTTTTGCATCATAATTACAAACTATGAGATATGAACTTGGGTGAAATTATTGTTTTTCTAATGTTTGCACTTGTTCTTCAGTATATCTTAAACATTTTAACTATACATACTATTTGTATATTCTTCAAGTGAAGTTTCACCTTCATCCACTTCAAATCTTTGGAAGACTTTATAATTTTTTTTACAACTGAATAATCATTATTCTGTTTTCACACTTCCTATGATTTACCAGTATTGAAACAAAAAAAAAGAACAAGGAAGGAGGAAGAAGGACAGAAGATGGGCAGGATTGGTGGTGGGGCTGACACTAGAGAGCTACAAAGTTACAACAAAGATGACAAGAATGGCCAAGGTCTATTATCCTCTATAGGTATGTCCATCTTCTACAAGGTCATCAACCTGTTCTTCTGTCCTCTGTAATTCTACCATTTTATCTCCTGGATAATTAAGTGACTTGATGTGAGTACAATATTTATTTTGTTACCGATAGTAGAATTTGTAGATTTTTGCATCTTCATGATGGATGAAGAATTTTTTTTAAATATATCAAATGAGATCTGTCATTACCTCAGAGAAGCAATTTCACTTTCTCACTCTTCAGTGCTAATACTGTAAATGTATTCTACTGGAGCTGAGAATTTCCCTAGACTGGCATTCTTTAATTCACCTTACAGATTAGTTAAAATAATAAGTCAGTCAGTGGCCTATGAAAAATGAAACTTAACTCACAAAAAAATGTATATTGCTCCTATTTCCTAATTTATAATCTCTTTTCTCTTATCTATCTGAATTTTATTCCATACATGGTCTCTTTCACTTAGTACAAACAATATAGTATTTGCTTTTATAAAAGTCTTCTTAATATGACTCCAAATGTATTTCTTTAGCTATTTTATTTCTATAAAATGGAGATACTAGTGCTTATTTATGGTGTTAATGTAAAAACATGTAAAGCATCTGTAAGATAGTGATGTTAAACGCTGAGTACTTTTTTGTCCTATTATTTTCACTCAAGTTTCCTAAGAAAACTCTGAAATAAAAAAAAAAGAAAACTCTTCTTTTATTATTAGCCAAAATAGTATTCCAAGAACTTTGTTTCTGCTTCCACAATTAGTCCAGTTTTAATGGACCTCCCACCTAGAAAGACTTCCACTAATCTTACCTCTACTTCTGAACCACATTTGACACAACTGTGTTCCTACTTCTTCTCTACTCATCTAGATTTTTTTTAGTCTTCTCTACTCATCTAGATTTTTTCTTCCCTATAACATCATTTAGGGATCATTCCTGAGCCTGTGTTTAGCACCTGAACTTCTCTACTTCCAACATGGTTTCATGTCATTCCCCACATCTAGTACTCATTTGCTTCAGCTTTTTAGGTTCTTAGTAAATATGAACACTTCCATTAGAATGCATTCAGCCTCCCATTACTATTTAGGAATAACCTAATGATAAACTGGAGGGGGAACTGATTTTACATTCCAATGTGTTTCAAGTTTCAGGCATATCCTTTTGTACTTATTTTTAAATATATTTCAATTGGTGAATTATAATTATATCTAATAACAGGCTTCACTGTGATACATTCATACCTGCACATAGCATAATTTGATCTATTTCAAGCTTGCTTTCTAATGGCAGAAACTTCTAATCTGTTCCTTTTGCACTAGTTAATATTTTGTGTGTTGTACCACAATATCTTTTTTTAAAAAAAAAACCTATTTTTTAATAGTTGTAGATGGAGAGCATGCCTTCATTTTTTTTTTTAATTTTTATGTGATGATAAGGAGTGAACCCAGTGCCTCACACATGCTAGGCAAGTGCTCTACCACTGAGCTACAGCCGCAGACCCTTACAAGTTCTTTTATTTTTTAACATCTATAATTGTTTTTCTTTCTCTCATACCTCATCCTTTACTCCTTCCCAAATGCAGTCCATAATCAAAGATACCTGAATGCGGGTGACAGTAGTAGTAGCTAATGTTGAAGGGGGCAGACAGCAACCAACGGAATGATGATTTTTTGATTCATCCAATAATAAACAACTCTTAAATTTCACTGTGTACCAGTCTCAATTATGCTTTTAAATTGAATGACAAGGAATATTAGGCAGTTGTTTAAAATAGCTTATTAAAGAGGGGGCAAAAACTCTGAGTATCTATGAAATAAACGAAATGCATTATAAATGAGTACCGGCATCCGATTTTCCCTCTAGTTACTGGCTTTTCAGTCTTGAATGGTACAAATATATTAGGTTTGACTTCAGAGTGCTAAAGCATATTTTTGGTACTTGTTTTTTTGATGTTTAAACAACTGAAAATCCAGGACACTTTGGATCTTGGGTTGTAGTCCTAACTTTCCAACTTATTGAGTTTTGTCTATAAGATGCACACAAAAACAAAACAAAAAACTCTCCTCTCCCCCAAACATACTCATTCATTCCTGTGAAAATACTAAAACTACCTACTACACTACTGATAAGTACATTCATTATTTGTTTTCAATCACTGAATGTTTACCACCATTCTTCTACCCTTTCATTTTCTTTTGTTTAGGTCTTTATGATACAGTTCCAGATCCATTCATATTGCTATCATTTTGGTTCAACACAATAACTGCCAGTACCCTCATAACCTAATATTTACAAATAGTTATAGTTCCTCTACCATTTCATTTTTATTAAAACATGTAGTTTTAATAATCTCCCAAATGAAAATTGAAAATTTCAAACATCACTTCTTAATTACGATTGTTTAATTGAATAATTAATCTTTATTTTTTAGTCTTCTTCCATGGGTTTTACATTATGGTTGAAATATAGTGTTTAAAAAAATACATGATAAAAGGGCAAAAGAAATGAATAAATAGTTCTCAAAAGAAGAATACAGCAGGCCAAATATATAAAAACAATGTTCATAGTCTCTAGCAATCAGGGAAATGCAAAACTGCATTAAGATTTCCTTTCACTCAAGTCAGAACAACAATTACCAAAAATAAAATTAACACTAAGTGTTGGTGAACATTTGGTGGGGGTGGATAGTTACACTCATATATTGTTGGTGGGACTGCAAATCAGTCTAATCACTTGGGAAGCAGTATAGAGATTTCTCAAAAACCTAGGAATGGAACCACCATAATGTACAGCCATTCCATTCTTTAGTCTATATCCAAAAGATCTAAAGTCAGCATACTATAGTGACACAACCATGTCAATGTTTATAACAACTCACAATTGCCAAACTATGGCACCAGCTAAGCTGCCTTTCAAGAGATGAATAGATAAAGAAAATGCAATATATATACACAGTAGAGCATAACTAACCCATAAATAAAAATGGAATTATGGCATTTGCGGCAAATGGATGGAAATGCAGACTATCATGCTAACTGGAAATAGCCAGATTCAAAAATTCCAGGGTTGAATGTTTTCTATTCTATGTGGAAGCTAGTCTAAATTAAGGAGGAAAACAAAGAGAAAGAGAAAGGGAAATTTTTTTTTTTTTTTTTGGAGGAGGGTGTTGGTGGTGTCATCAATAAAGAAGAAAGACTGGTAAGCTAGATAAATTGGAAGTGGGGGAGGCAGAAGGGATGGAATAAGGGAAGAACAGGGGAATGAATCTAACCTAACTTTCCTCTGTACATCAATCTACCACAGCAAATCTCACCATCATTAAAAGTAAACAGCAGGACAATGAGTAGAGTACAGGGAAGGGAACAGGCAGAAGAAGGGAAAAAGGGGAAAGGGAAATACTGAGGACTGAATTTGAGCAAATTATATTCTATGCTTTTCAAATATTGTCAAAATAAATTCTATTGTTATTTATAACCCCAAAGAAACAATAAAAATGAAAAGAGAAACAAAACACAAAACAAACAAAAAAGACATGATTATGACCCAATTGACCAGTTGACACAGAGCTCTTTTTATCATTCCTTGTATTAATTTCTATGTTTTATCACTGTATTTTTAGATGATTTTTTACATGAAGTTGTCATGTGGTATGTGTGTGTGTGTGTGTGTAAAATAAGGTAGGATCTTTTATCATGAAAACATTTACATGAATTAAAATTTTAAAACTATTATGCTTTTGAGAGAAGATGGGAGGGGAAGGGAGGGGAGGGGGATAGTAGAGGATAGGAAAGGCAGTAGAACACATCAGACACTAGTATGGCAATATGTAAAACAGTAGATGTGTAACCGAGGTGATTCTGCAATCTGTATACGGGGTAAAAATGGGAGTTCATAACCCACTTGAATCAAATGTATGAAACATGATATGTCAAGAACTATGTAATGTTTTGAACAACCAATAATAAAAATTAAAACAATAAACTATTATGCTTTCAAAATCCTGTCAATTGTCATTAACAAATCCACTTAGACATACAAGTGAAGAACAATCAGACTGTATTTGCCTCAGTGAATTAAAAAGTCTTCAAGTTCTTATTCTAAAAAGCTGATTCTCCTAGAGGATACATAAATTATTTTATATACAATAGAGAACACTCAAAAAGAAGACTTCTTTGGAAGGTGCGTCTGCTGGAGTGTGAGCTGAGGGAAGAGCACCAGGATCGATGGTGGAGGTCAGGACCCGTGCTTTGAGCACCCTGTCAGTGCTTTGAGTGATAAGGCCTGAGTTGTGACTATGAGGCAAGAGACCTGTAATTCTGCTTCTGAAGCACAGAATATGACGATGGTGTGAGCAGGAGACACACCTACAAGGACATTACCATCATTTGTGGGAAAGTGTATGTTGCCCCTGATGGCCAGTGTCCTCTACTGACAGCATAGGGCACCAGAGAGTAAAAGGCAACAGTAAACAAGTAAGCCCTCTTCCACTCTCCTGCTTCTTGGTATGTAGAATGAAAATGACAGCTTTTAGAATAAATATAGCCTGAAGTTTTCAGACAGTTTGATACTGGAATGCAGGGACTGGATGCATATAAATAGGTCAGATACAATTCTGAATTGTTAAAAAAATATACCAGAGGTGGAACTATATTTGTGACTTCACATTGCAGAATAGGCCATATTGAATAAGCGTGTCTCTATGTGCAAGCATAAGTATATAGTCATGTCATTAGCACAGGTCTGTCCCTCATTTCACCCAGATTGCCACTCCACTTAATGAAGACATATGTTTTTCAAGTTCTCAGCACCACTTTACCTGGATACAGGAACAGAAGGTAGAGCAATAACTTGACAGAACGTTAGGGCAGCATGCTATGGTGGCCACATGGTAAAAACAGAACTGACCTAAAATAGTAACACCTTCTCTGATTTGAACAAAGTATTCAATAATTCATTTTGTATTTTGCTCATCTGAAAAATAGGAATAACTGTATCTACCCTATAGGATGTTTAAAGGTTTAAACTTTGAAGCTACTTAGTACTTGGCAAATTGGACTCAATACAATTAAGCATGTGTGGTAATAAAATTGCTATTTAATTTATTTATATATGCTATCATATATTCAACATTTTTAATTATTGAATATGTCTTATGAATTTAAAGACATTGTGACTAGATCAGGGCTACCAAAAGGGAAGAGTTTACAATGGCATTTATTCTGACAATTCCACCTCACTATCTCTCTGGCTTCTCTGTTTTTCTCAGCATCTCCTTAACCTTGTTTCTAGTCTAAGTGTCACCATATATAACCTAGCCCGCTGCTACTGCTTCAGACTATAACCATCCCATCCCACTCGCCATGACCTTCCCTCTCACATAAGGTAGTTTCCATTTGCATCTCCAGATCTATCCTTTACTCTTCTCCATCCTGCTTTGGGTATCAGGAGGCTCACCTCCATGGACGGCATTCACAGGCTCTGGCTTCCACTGGGTTTGACCAGTGGAACTCACCTGTAGGAGATGTGATGTGGGATTCTATCACCTTTTCCCTACTTAGTGGGCTGTGGTTTGACAATGATGGGTTCCCTTGCTTATCGTCACAGCTTCTATAAATAGGAGCATTCTTCTTTAAGCTCTTTCCTTGCCCTTTCCAGGTAGTTGCTAGTCAAGGATGTTTCAGCAACCCTTGCTGATTTCCTCTAACTCTGACCTTGCATTGGTAGAAAGTCCCTTTAGGAATCACTCTTCAATCTGCACTCTAAGTGTATCATCTATTTTTTGCTCTATTCTGATTGCTGTCCCTACCTCCCCTCCACACCTGCTTATCACAACCCATCATTTACAATTGGAATTATATTCTGACACTTTCTTCTATAGAACACCCTTTGAAGGGATGTACCTTGCTGAACCTTCCTTTCTCCAGTGCTGTGCTCCATCATACTGGCTTTGTTTCAGCTTTTAATATGCTTGAAGGTTTCTGTTTTAGGGTATATACAGTACTCTGCCCTGCACCAGAAACACATATCCTCCCTACCCATATTTGGGACACAGGAAATATTTGTAAAATTACTTAATGAACATTTTATCATTAATATGATTATATTTTATTTTTTATCATCAGCCTATTGGGAAATTGTTAATGAACTGGTATCTAAAGTCATTTTTCAACATTTTTACCTATCTCATGCTAATAGTATTTTTTAATAATGACACTACAGCATTATCCCACTCAAATATTAAACTTATTTGGAAAGACTATAGATGTTTAGGTGGAATATATCAAAACAGTTTAATTCTTATTTAGATATTGCTCCTTTGGTTCACATAGTATACTTTGGGATATTTCGGGATATTTTGCAGCGAGTTTTTGAACTGCTGTGGCTTCTTCCAGAAAAGTACCAGCCTACTGGACCCCAGCGCATGCTTTGAATGTGACAGTACCCTCCAAGACTCATGGTAAATTTGATTCTCGGGGTTACAGTGTTGGAGTGTTGGGAGATGGGGATTTTCAAGATGATTATATCATGAAGAGGGATTGATGTCTTTCTCAAAGGGCATGGTTAATCATTATGAGAGGATTGTTACAAAATCAAAATTATCTTCCTTAGCTTGCTGTCTAGCTTTCTCTTCTACACATGCTCTCTTGCTCTTTTACTTTTCCACCATGTTATGACATAATACAAGGCCCTGGAGAGATGTGGACTTTAAGACTCCAGAACTGTGAGCTAAGTAAATATCCTCGTTTTTTTAAAGTACTCTGTCTCAGGTAATCTGTTGTAACAACAGAAAACAGACCAAGATAAGCTATGATCATTTGAGTGACCTTGAGACAATATGGAAAGAAATATTTCTTGGATCCTATCACTGATTTTTTTGTCATTCCCTTTTATAAATATTTATATTTTGAAATTTTTCATGTCTTGGCCCAAATCCTAACAGTCTTCAGTCAATGATAAAATTTACTTGGGTTTCATCCCCATCATTCTTAGATTTATTGGCTCTCCTCATTAAAAAGTGAAACTATAAATTACTTTTAGTTTGCCTCAGAATCTTACCTTTTATATCAGTGGATTTCTGTATATTTTTTTAAATCAGACTTTTTATACCTTTATTTTATTGATTTATTTATATGTGGTACTGAGGATCGAATCCAGTGCCTCACACATGCCAGGCAAGTGATCTATGTGGCCCAGTCCCAGGCCCTGTAATTATTTTTAATATGCCATTTTAGCATAAATGTTCTATTTTCCATTCAAGTATAAAATATATAAATATATATATAATAAATATATAAAAACATATATAATAAATATATATTTGTTATTTAAAACATTAAACACAGAGGCAGAAATTAAAGCAAATTACTTATGACACAAAGAATACTTGGGTACAATACTCTGTCCCTTTTCTGTGAATATTTTATATGTAATTAGGATAAGGCAATAGATGCAAAACTTTATTTGCCAATTCTTAAAATAATCTTTTTATGCTTATAAAAGTAATGTATGTCTTAGACTCTAACAGAGGTAACTAATCTTTACACAGTTTTAATTGTGAAGAATCAGTTTTGGCAGCCAAATAATTGCAATCTAGATGTTTTTATTCACTAATTTGGAATAATAAAGTCTTTATCAAGAAGAAACTGACATTTATCTTTTTGTAATATTTAAATAATGGGTATTCTAAGTAAATTAATTAGATGAAGAGGAAGGACATTCTACTTAAGAGGAAAATACAGTCTCAGAGAAGATAAAAAAAATAATGCTGCAAATTTCCACTACACATTATTTTGTATTAAAAAATATTCCATTATTTAAATTTCATTAACAAATTTAAAGTTAGTAAAATTCGCAAAAAGAATTTTTAATGCAAAAAAACCTAAATTCCTGCCCTCACAAGCAGGTAATTTAGTGCAGAACCCTGCAGAAATATTTTAATTTTAACTGCTCAAACAGAATGGAGAGAAAAGAGAGAGAGAAAGAAAGAGAAATTTTGAATAAATTGATTTCAAATATTTGAAAATCAAATGGGTTTGGATTCTACTCACAATTTTGACACTTTCAGATGTGGTATGTAGACTCCTAAGTGCTTCAGTTTTCACCAGGGAAAGAAAATCTCAAGGTCATAGACACACATAAAATGGCATATCTTGACCATACCCAGCACATTAGAAATCCTCAGTACACAGTAACTATTACTCATTTTCATTATAGAACTAGTGCCTTTAGAAAAATTAGAGAGAATATTTAGGAGGCTATTATTATGGTAATTCTAGTAAACATTAATGAGACTATGAATTAGCATAGTGGTTAGGTAAACAGAAAGGCAAACAGACATTGCAAAGAATTTCATAGAAGCACACACAAGAATTTATTCCATAGAAAATGAAGATGCAAGAAGAATCCAAAATTATTATTACTTTTGTTTCTGGTTCTTGGGACAGAACCTGAGGGCTTAAGCAAGCTAGGTAGGTACAAAAGTGCTCTACCACTGAGTCACATCCCCAATCTGAATTGAGGTTTTAACCCTTGTGATCCAGAGTATATAAAGTGTGGGATCCAACCCCAATGAACTGAGTTTGAATCTGCTGATGTAGGGTCCTCGCATCAGCACTGTTTGAAAATTCTTCAGATTACTCCAATATATCACAAATATTGAGAATTGTTAAGTTTTTTTCTATATACATATATAGAACTTCAGAAAGGAAAGAATGTGGGTAAAAACTGGGTACACACAGGAAACTCTCATTCTTGAGTTTCTTGAATGGAATGTGATGGGTAAATACCTTTAAGATAAATAGATACCTTTAAAAATCTCTTTAAGTTTTTGTAACACATTTTTAACCAAATAAAATTTATTACTTATAAAACAAAAAAAAATGAAAACTATAGAATTGGTTACCAGGTTTCTATTTTATTAAATCTTAGGTGTGAGCAGATGACTTGGTTGGAAAGGTGCCCCAACAATCACTTTTTTGTTGACAAAGCCCAGGCTCCATGGGGAGAGCTTCCTACAGGAGACATGCTGCTTTGCATAAGAACATTAACAATTTGAAATCACTGAGAGACAGCTCTTTTGAGCAAACAGGAGCCTGGAGACTAGAAGGAATAGGAGAGAGAGCAGTGAAGAACACAGAATTTTCAAATTCTAAAAGAAAATGACCTTGAAATATAAACTCTATATCCTATGAAAATATTCTTCAGAAATGAAGGAGAAATAAAGACATTCTTAGGTAAAATGAAACTAGGATAATTTACTGCTAACAAACCTACTCAAAGTGACTAAAGCAAGTTCTCTAAACAGATGAAAATATAATACAAGAAGTCTTGGAACTTCAGAAAAGAAAGAATGTGAGTAAAAACTGGGTACACATAGGAAATTCTCGTTTTTGAGTTTCTTGAATGGAATCTGATGGGTGAAACAAATATCATTACACATCAAGATGTCCAATTTACAATTATAATTTAGAAGTGGGGCAAGAGAAACTAAATGAATCAGAGTTTCTACATTTCACTCAAATCTGTAAATGTTAATTCTATAGGTCCTGGTCAGTTATGTGTGTCTATTATAATATGAAATTATACCCCATAGAAATGATGCAGATGCCATACTTTAGAACGTTACAAGTAAGTCAGGATGAAATCCTAAATGATGAAATAATAACCCACAGTTTAGTAATATAAAAAAAAAAACAGTGGAAGAAGGATCTGAGGAAACAAATAGAAAACAAGTGATAAAATTATATATTTCAGTTGTAACATAATGTCTTTCAACACAAATGATGTACATGTCAATTAAAAGATAGCAATTGACACAATATGTAAGAAAACATGACCTGACCATTCATTGTCTGTAAAAAAATCACTTCAACTTCAGTGACAATGATAGGGAGGAAAGTAAGCAAGTAAAGAAGAGAGAGCCTGCAAACAATCCAAAAGAGGGGTTGCTATATTTTAACATCATAAAGTCAATTTCTGAGCCAAGAAAATTATATAGAAAACAGAGATATTAAAGAATAACCAAAACAGTCTACCAAAAAGATTTATCAATCGTAAACATGTGCATGAAGCACCAGAACCTCAAAATGCATGAAGCAAAAACTCAGAGTTGAAAGGAAAAATAGACAAATTCACAATTATAGTTGTGGACTTGAACTTCATAGGAATAATAATTGATGAGAACAGTGATATACAGAAAACCAAACACTGCCAACCAATAGGACCTAACTCACATAAGCAGAATAGTTAACCCAACAACAATAGAACATGAGATATTTTGTGAGGGGTTGGTAAGTATCTACATTTGAATTTATTTGTATATATCAAAGGAAATTGAACAAATATAGAAAAAATAGCTGTTCATTTAGGATCATGTTGTCTAGAAGTTTCCTGAGTAAGTAGCAAACAAGAGAAGATAGGCATTTCTATATATATTCTTATTTTTTTTTTACCTTTTAAGCCCATGCATATATAAATTCTTACAAATCAAACACAATTTTAAAATCTGAAGTTTAAATCTAATTCAATAGCAAAGCTAAAAACAACTTTCTTTTAAAATACTTTAGTAGAAAAAGACTATTTTTGTAAAATAAAAAAAAAATGGAGGAACTTTGGAATTTCCACACTACATCAAGAAGAGACTAGAAACTTTAACTTTGGTATTTAGAAGAAAATAATACCCCAGACAGGTGAAAAAACATTGGGTGATATGCATTACAAATGTATTGTAAACATCTTTGCAAATACACACACAAACACACACTCAAACACAAACACATACACTCTTCTTGTATCTTTATCAACAATGTATTTACATACATGTATTTCAACAAATTCTTTTTATTAATAAAGTAGTATTTCTAGCACAGACTAATATAGTTATTTTATCCAGTTCTCACTTGTCAAAAACATATTTTTCCACTTATGTTATTGTTAAGATTATAGCTGTAGACAAAGAGAGAATCCTTCACCTCTCTTATCCCTTCGGATACATCTGGAAATGTTAATATAGTTCAGAGATCATGCAGACATTTATCTTTTGATACATGTTGTTAAATACTTCTCCAGAAATGTGGTCATCTATTCAACTTTCTTTTGAGGGATTTGTTTTATCTTGTGACTCAATTATCATATCACAAAAGGGGCTCCATTTTCAAGAATGCTACAATATGCTCACATCATCACTATCAATGTCAAATTACCAAAGCAGTTGATCCTGAAGCATATAAGCTAGCTTCTGTTCTGTTCTACATTGGAGGCGCTGGCATGCCTGTCATTCATGAAATGCTAAATAGCTAATGCATTCTTAATTCTCTTTGCAACCAAAGTACTGGTATATTTGTTACAGATATTCATGCCCAAGGGAATGATGCAGTTTCTTGAGTGAGCCTTTGATTTTTAAATAGAAGGAGATGTGTCAGACAGCATTTGGTAAAGAAAAGAGAAAATATAATGTGATATTTGCTATTTCCTGAAAAAAAAAATGGATAAATAGACTTTGGAATCAGGTAAATAATTATCTCTTGGACAATACACATATTAACTGATTGAAACTAATTTATAGAGGTGGATAATAAGAAGAAAATAATGCATATGTATATATTATTTTCTTTATCAAGATCACAGTGCTTTCCCTTACAAAATTGCTTTGAACTTGCTGTTCCATTAGAAAAAGAATGACCATGAGCACATGATCTTTGTTTATGGAACATGACACAAGTTGTATGATCATTTCAAGTCAGTACAAGCCCTTGTAACAGCCACTACCAAGGGAGCACTTGGACTTTTCAAGGTAGCTTATCCCAGTGGTATGCTTCCTTAAGGCTTGAATGACTGATGACAAAGCATCCACACATGGTTTCTGACTGCCTGCCTTAAAATGCACTATAGAGTATAAGGATGAAAATAATAAAAATATATCAACTCTTATTAATCAATAAACACTAATATATCTTATTCAAGAATGTTTCTTTAGGTTGCAGATTATAGAAGCCAATGTAAGTTACTCTCTGGCATTAATATGGTTTCAAATAGTCTTGTAAAAGATCAGGTAAGAAGGTCTCTTGAATTTCAATGGACCGAAAAATGATAAAAATGTGAGAAAACTACTACTAGTTACCTTTTACTGCTTTTTTAAAGGGAATCTATTTTATTATTATCACAGTACTAATTTTTTTTCTTTAGATGCCCCAGTAGCAGAGAGTGTTATTTTTGTTTTCTTCTCCTGAATTCTCTGAGAAACTTCCTTTCAGTACCAGTTCCAAATTACTGAGAGACAGAACCTGATCCAGCTTGGGTCAGATATTGCTCTTCCTCCCAGCCCTTTCTCCTCCTCTCCATCACTACTCTCAACCTCCTCTGCAGATTTAATCAAATATGAATTACCATCACAAAGAGGAAAAGAACAGGCCTGTCAGCATCTCATCTAAAACTTGGAAAGATACAATACTCAGAGAATCATGATGCCCTAGGAGAGCAAACATCCTGAAGAGGCAGTTGCAATATCACAACAAAAGTAGTTAAGATTTATTGAGTGCATTTAGCATTTTGTGAATATGTTAATTTATATCAGAAACTAGTTGGTGTTATTATTTCCAGTTTTATATGAGGAAGTTGTTCCAAATCTCTTCTAAGATCACAAAGACCAGAGAAAATGAAGATGCAATATTAATCTCATCAGTAACTTCAGCTGAATTTGGTGCTACACTTTAAGTCTGTCTGTCTGTCTGTCTGTCTCTCTCTCTCTCTCTCTCTCTCTCTCTCTCTCTCTCTCTCTCTCTCCTTTTTATTTATTTATTTTTTATTGTTGTTTTGCATCAGGAATTGAACCCAGGGGTGATTAACCACTGAGCCACATCCCCAGCCCTTTCCTATTTTGAGACAGGGTCTTGCTAAGTTGCGTAAGGAATCACTTAGTTGCTGAGGCTGGCTTTGAATTTATAATCCTCCTGCCTCAGCCTTGCAGAAAATTGGCATTACAGGATTGCGCCACAACCCAGGCCATTTGAAGGCTCTTAACCTATGTTGGTAGCCAGAGAAATTCCATTGACTTCTTATTTCTGAACCTGCTTTCTTCAGTGTAATGAAGCTCTTCCATGGATCCAGGGCTGTTTGTTACCTACTGTCTGAAGCTCTGTGTACTCTTGTTCTCCCTTATTTCTTAGGACTACTCTCCTCACAAAGAACCACAGGATAGCCATGTAGAGAGCTGTCTCATAGAGAAGCCCTTCTGTTAAATGTCTCTCATTTAAAATGTGCCTTATTAAAGAATCCAGATATTTCTTTTATGAAGACAGAGTGGCTTTGAAATAGGTTCAATGCCCAACTGAAGGGAGCTAGATCACACAAAATTTGAGTATCTCCTTGACTCATTGTAAATGAATGATTCTGAACTAAAATCCATGAATCCTAATTAAAAACCCATTATACACTTGATATCAGAAATACATACCTTAATAATTTGTTTTGTAAATGTTTATTAAGGATCAACTGTACCAAATATATTTTTTTAAGTATTGAAGATATAGAGATGAATAATATGGTGATATCTCTGTTTCCATGCCCTATGTAACTATATTATCATCAGTGAAAATAAAGATAAGTTATTACAAAATAGTGGAGTCATAGTTGCTATTATTTTAGTCAATAATCAATTCTTTCTAGTTGTGAATCTGGCATATCCATGGGTAATAATGATGAAGTAATTTTATATATTTACTTATAAATTAAAATAATAATTTATAAGTCTAATTATACCAGTTGTCCAATTGTTTTGAAGAATAAATTATGGGACAATGGATTCCTCACTCAATATCACAGTTTGTTTTAAAGGAATTTCAGAATTGCGATGAATGGATAATATTCGGATAGAATTGGAAGGCAAAAATTCTTCAAAGTTGTATGTGTTTTGCCTCTGTTTGTTAATTTTACAGCAGTTAATGTTAGAGTAGGTGGTTAGGTAGACATGGAGGGGCAGAATTGGGGAAGGAAACAGGCTCACCTCATGCTGAGTGATAAAAAGTTATCTTCCCTCAAGTGACAGAAATCCTACTCATGAATCCCCCTCCTTCACAGTCAGGCACCATCTAACTCCTTCAATAGGAACCAGGTGTGACCTTCTTGAAGGGATTTTCCAAATTCAAACCATGCACAGAGTAAAGAGGCACTTGGTTTGGAGTCATTTCCACTAAGGCTTTAAACCCCCTCAGGTTTCACTCAGGCACTAAAGAAAACTTTACAACATGGCGAAAGCAGGGCAGCAGGCCCACTAGGCCATGGTACAGAAACCACAGTAACTGCAACAAATACACAACACAGGTAGGAGGTTCTCAGATGAATTAAAAACCCCACCACTTGGAAAGCCCCTCCACATGGAGCACACCTCCATTACACTGAAGAAGCTCTGTGTGCTTGCTCTCCAAGTCCCTTGACTGAATCCTTTCAAGACAAGAATCTAGGAGTAATAGTCCCCTGTTTAATTTATAGAATGAATGGATGATTTTTTTTTTCCATAAATCCTAAGCTGGTCTGAAATTTCTGTCTTACTTTATGTGTCTGTCAGAAAGAAGTATTTTGTTTGACAAATTCTTCTTTTTTTATTACAATTAAAGAACTGCAATTTACTTTCCTATATAATTAGAAAGAGCACATTAAATATTCTGTGCTCTTTTCAAGGGTAGCAACACAGAGAACAAATTGTTGGTACAGTCACACATGCATGTTTGATCCCCTCATTAGCTGCAAAACATTCTATTTTTGATAAAATGATCAGTGCTCAACAGAAGGATTTTGCTCTTAGATTTCTAAGACTCTGGCTTGTACTTCCTGTAAAAGATGATGTCAGCGATCTTGTTTTCTACTGAAAGAGAATATCCTACACAAAGCAAGAAAAAGGCCAATGTGAAATTACTTTATCTACTTTGCAGAAATCAGTACATCAGACTTGGGATCATTATAACCCACCTTACTCCAGAGAATGTGGTGTAGTGACACCTTCTGAGAGCAATATAAGAATGTTTTTGCTCATCTAAGTATTCTTACTTGAGCCCTTTAACCCACAAACCTTACTCTTGAGTCTATATATATATCCCACAGAAATTCTCCCATGGCTCTGTAAGGGAATTAAGTTATTATCACAGCGCTACTGTTCAAGAAAATCCAGGTGTCCATTTTAGGAGAATGAATAAGCAAAATGTAAAATGATACAGAGATATTGCACAGAGCCAAAAATTAAAAGAAAACACAAAAGAGGTTCAAACAGCTACATAGACACACATAGAAACAATAGGAAGTGATAAATCAAGTCAAGAAGACATATAGCATGTGCCACCTGTGTAAGAAAAAGAAATCATCTTACAGGATAACACACAAAGGATGCTTATCAAAAACATTATGTAAAAATGGAAGGTTAGGGGCTGGGGATATGGCTCAAGCGGTAGCGCGCTCGCCTGGCATGCGTGCAGCCCGGGTTCGATCCTCAGCACCACATACAAACAAAGATGTTGTGTCTGCCGAGAACTAACTAAATAAATAAATATTAAAATTCTCTCTCTCTCTCTCTCTCTCTCTCTCTCTCTCTCTCTCTCTCTCTCTCTCTTCTCTCTCTCTCTCTCTCTCTTTTTTTTTTTTAAAGAAAGGTTATCTACTTGGGTCATAGGGACCAGAGGGAGGGAGAGATGGAGGGAAAGAAATGGAGGAAAGAAGAGATGTTAAATACAAAGTGAATGGAAAGAAAACTTTGATGTTCAATTTATACATTTTATCTTCTGATTTCTTTGCCCCGCTGTGAATTTCGCCAGAACTCTAACATAAAAAGCAAGCAGTCCTATAAAAAATCTCACTTCTTCACAAATCATTAAAACAATACTGATCTTTTCAGTTTCTGTCTTGGAAGGTAGATAGTACTATGTCACCCAGAATGAAGAATACAAAGAATATGTGAGATACAGCACTCTATCCCAAGGGAATACCCTTGGAGGGAGAAATGGACAGGAGCAAAACACATAAACTAGCTGATAGGAAAGATAAAATGAGTACTTAACCTTCTTAACTTCCCCTGAAGTCTATAAAGTTATGGGATTTCAGAAAAAAAGTCACATCCCAGGTAAAGAGATGAACTGGGTGTCCAATGGCTGCCTTTATATCCTGATTCCATCATGATGGGCAGTGAGATGTGGAGCAAATATGTTGTCTTTATGAACCTCAGTGTCCTTGCTTTTTATTTGTTTGGTTTTGCTTTTGATCTAAAATTGTAGATAAGGTATCTTTTTCTTAAGGCTTTCTCATGAGTCAATGAAACAGCAAGGCAATAAATAAATGTGAAAAGAACGTGGTAAGTGTGCATTTTTGAAAGTACGATTAAAAAGAAAAAATGACAAGATTAAGTATGAGATAGTTTGGGTAGAATTAAGTTGGGTGTTTTGGATCAAGAGCATCTTCATGAGAAATTTGTGTTGCTCTTTTTCTTTAAAACTAGAAATATTTTCTCAATTTAATATATTGCTGGAATTTTTCAAGATGTCTTTGGCAATGTAAAACTGACAAACTGTTGTATCATTACCTGGTGTTGTCTAATTTTGAATGTGTCTCCTTTAATCGCATTATGGGGTACTATTCCTATGTCATCTACAGAATATGTGTGTAATTATTACACTATCATCATAGATTTCAACATTCAGCAATGTTATTTTTGTCAGTTAACATTCTTTGGCCATAAATATAATTTATCCAATATTAATATCTGACTCCTGCCTTCTTTTTGGTTGACTTTGTTTTGAACACTTGATTCATCCTTTCTTCTTCTTTTTTTCTTTTCTTTATTTTTTCTCTTTTTCTTTTCTTTTTTTTTACAACTATACTGAATTGCATTCTTTAGGTGTACCTAAAGTACAGAAAGTATTGAAGTATCTGCTTTCATATCTAATCTGAAAAACGCTGTCCCTCATAATAGCTGGGTAAAGTCTATTCCCATTTAATATGAAAAATATGTTTATTCTCATGTCATATGCTTTGATTTTTATGTTTTCTCAAGTGTCATATTATTTCTGCTATATTTTCTTTGAACTTTCATGCATACCTTGTCTATCTTGTACTAAATCATAATTTAGTTTTGCTTTGGTAAATACTACTTTATATCCTTAGTCTTCTAATTGTCTCAATAGTTTCTATGACATTCTAAAGCAATGATAAATTTGGAATATTTCTTCTTCTTTCTTCTCCACTTTCCCCTCCTCTGCCTCCTGATATTAGCTAATTGATTCTTTCTCTTTGTGTTCAGTTTTATTGTTTTCCTCTTTCTTATCAAATTTAAAATAAGTAATTTAATATCCAGTATTTATAGGTAGCCTAAGAACTTAACAAACTGTTCTACTTCTTGTCCCCTTTTTGGGGTAGTATAATCATTCATATGTTTGGGGGTTCATGTAACATATGCTTTTCTGTCATCTAGTATTGGTATTAAACCTACTTCTACCTTTAAACTAATTCAGCTTCACCCATTGGTCTCCTGGAGGAGACACTGAAATTATATGCCTTAAGAAGTTGTGTGTCCAAGAATTTTTATTTCCCACTCCACTTAATTATACTGAAAGAAAATTTTACCTAGTTGTATAATTCACAAGTGACATAGTTTTCTTACTCTTAACATCTTTTTAACTGGGTCCTTGGAATATGCTTTGATTGTTGCTTTATGAGATAACCCACCACTATCTACTCTTCAGTACATACATCTTGCTAGTTCCCTTCTTCCCATGTACCTTCTGGATTATAGCTGTTTTTAGAAACCCCTTGCTTTATATAGATTTTTTTTGACAGAATTTATTAGCAAACTTTCTCAGAAAGAATAGTATTCTTTTTTTTGTAAAAAAAAGCTCTTTCCTACCACTTCCATGCAACATGATACTGGATTTTCAGCAAGTGTGATGAGGCAATAATAGTTATATAAATTTGAAAGTACTCTTATATTTATTTTTCTTACCAAATTAGATAATTATGTACCTTGATAATCATAAGGATTCTACATCAAAATATTATAACTAGTTCATTAAGTACCATGTCAGCTAGAAAACATTTATAGTTGTGCTTTACAGGTTTAAAGACATTCTATTTCTACTTTTGTAAAGATATTTTTGAAAATAAGTTTTGAATTTCATAAAAAGACTTTTGGAAATACTAAAATAATCAAATACATCATTCAGTATTCAGTTAATATGGTAAAGTGTAATTATTAATTTCCAAATGTTAAAGCAACTTTGAATTTCTGAAATTATTCCTAATTGGACAGGATGTATAACAAAGTTTCCAAGGTAGTTCAGAAAATAAGGAGGCTGTTTTCAACTAATTGCTATAAATAAGAAAACAAAAAACAATCAAAATACCCCCCCCAACTCTTACTTCCTAACACACATGAAAATTAACTTAAAATCTGTAACAAACTTAACTTAAAGGTGAAATGATAAAGGTCCCATGAGAAAACATGGAAGAAAATCAGTGTGACTTTGCCCTAGTCCAATGTCTTAGGAAACAAACACACACAAGAGATCATTAATTATAAAAGAATAAAGTTGATAAAAGGGATTTATCAAAATTTATGTATCTCTTTTTGAAAGACATTTTTAGAATATTAAAAGTCAAGCGAAACTTAGGGCAAAAATGCTAACCATTCCTATGTTTGCAAAATAGTTATATCCAGTATATTTAAAGAACTCTTTCAACTTGATTTTTAAAATACAAATAATAATATGTAAAAAGAAATAGGAAAATCTTTGAAGTAAGAGTTTACAAGAGAAAATATAGAAATGGTCAATAAGCACATAAAAATATGCTTAAAATTTTAAGTTATCTGTGGAATGCAAATTAATTCTAAAATGAGATACCACTGCACACCTGACAGAAGAGTCAACATTAAAAAGACAGATAACACCAGATGTTGGCAAGGTTACAGAGCACCTGGAACTATTATAAATAGCTGGTGGAAATGGATAATGGTACAATTATTTTGGAGTGCAATTTTGCAGTTTTTCTTAAAAATAAAGTTGAATAAATACTATGTAACTCAGCAATTCTGAACAGGAGAAGCAAATTAAATATAACAGAATGAAAACATGTATCTACTAAAAGGCTTATACGTGAATGCTCTTAGCAGCTTTATTCAGAATGTCCGAAATGGAAAACAACCATAATGTTCATCAACAGGAGGACAGATAAGTATTCTTTGTATATTTCTACAATAGAATAATTTGTAGTAACACAAAGAAACATACTAGTGATACAAAGCAATAAAAAGATGAGTCTCAAAAACATTATGCTAAGTTAGACAAGCCAGATACAAAGAGTCTGTGCTGTACAGTTCTATTTATATGGAATTCTTTTTAAAAAATATTTTGGTTTTTTTTTATTAGTTGTAGTTGGACACAATATCTTTATTTTATTTTTAGGCTGAGAATCGAACGCAGCACCTGGCATGTGCTAGACGAGCACTCTACAGATGAGCCACAATATTTTTTTAGTTGTAGATGGACACAATACCTTCATTTTATTTATTTATTTATTTTTATGTGGTGCTGAGGATCAAAACCAGTGCCTGACATGTGCCACAGAAGCACTTTTCCCCTGAGCTTCAATCCCAGCCCTTTATATAGAATTCTGGAACAGGTAAAACTAATTTATGTTGGGAGAAAACTAATAAATGATTTTCTGGGGATGAAGTTTGTGGTGAAATTGAATATATATTTAGAGAGAACATTTTCAGATAGTAGAAATACTCTGTAACTTTATTTTGGTGTATATGCATACATATGTTTGTTAAACTCCTTAAGTTGTACACTTAAAAATGAGTAGATTTTATTGTATTTTAATGATACCTTAATAAATCTTATTAAGTTACACACAAAAACAAAAACCAAATACGTGCATAGCAAAGAGCTTGGTAGGATGCTAAACATGTCATTTCTTTCATTTGGGCCATATTTAATTTTGCATGTCCTTTCATGCAATTGGATTTAATAATGAGGATAGGGATTTTCTTTGCTTATCTTATGTAAAGACTTTATATCTTGTTTACTGGGAAATAAGTGCAGTGAATTTCATGAGAGGAATAGTAAACTTTAGTAAAATCTAGCATTCCTCCTGATAATGTACTTGATTTCTCTTTCCCTCATATTCTACCTTCTCTATCATCCAAATGTTAGAGCTCTCAGCTTCTTTCCAGACCCATCTTCAGTGAGCCTGAGAACCTCCTGATTCTTTCCTGGGTCTCAGCCTCATCAGACCCCTACCACTTCCTCCTAGGGTCACAAGGACAGCTCTGAATCTTATGGTGAGAGCTGCTTTAAAACCATTTATGGGTCAATGTTCAGCAGGTCAAGTTCAAGTCTCATGGCAATATTTTCTTTGAAGTCTTGGCCAACCTTGCTTCCTTCCTACCCACTGGACACGTTTTTCTCTGCACAGTTGGTCTAACTTCTTGCAAAGAGTTATTAAGGTATCTTCTTCTATACTAAGAGTAGTAAAACTCAGTCAACATTCCATTACCACTGCTGTCCTACTACCTCCTCATATATGAATTTCTTAAGATTTATACTTCAGCTGGATTTAATTTCTCTTGGTGCCCTGAGTGTGACATATCTTCTCCTCCCTGGTGGAAGCTGTAAATTCTGCTTTTTGACACTTGGCATATGCTGTTTCTCCTCCTGTATTACCTTCTAATTTTTCATGATAGCCCTTCTCCTTCTGACTCCTTCAGAGGCAGCACATAAGGGTCATGTCAGCAATGACCCTCTCTCTGAAGACTGTGCATGAAGTCCCTTTTATGGGAACATGTACATTACCCATCCTGGCAACTGCTTCACTGAATTTTGGCTCTCCTTTCGCCTATCTGCTGTTTTAGAGAAATTGCTGAGCTGAGAGGTGATGCTTTTCCTTGGGTTGGACCTAATTGTCTTTCTTTGTACTGAGCAATGAGATGAAATACTATTAGTTTATTTATTATTTATGAATATTAAAGAGTACTTAAGCTAATTCTCATCAGTTTAAGCCATTTGCAAGTCAGGAATTGTTAGGTCTGCCCAATTTGGATTCCTACCTTTCCTAAAGGTTAAGGGTGAGCAGGTGAGTAATTCAAGGAGGGAGGAAGAATTTACCTTTTCATTGTTCTCCCTGAGGCAGAAATACTAAGAGTAGTAAAACTCAGTCAACATTCCATTACCACAAATAAAATCTGCTATTTTGTGGCATTATTAAAACAGAACACATAAACAGGTTTATTTAAAGGGTATTATAAGAAAAAGTAACTTGTTATATTACATCTCACATTCCTTATAGTACTTCTTGTTTATTTTCCTTTTGGAAAGTTTGTACACAGAGATCACTATCACTAACTTAACAAGTATACTCAGCAGTTTACTTTCTGTGTAAATAAATATTTCTATAAGAAAGTCATTTCTTCTTTTGTCTGATAGCACATGACAAGCATTGTCTGTCTTCTAAGTGAGAGTTCAGCCTAGAATCACCCCCATTCCTCTATCCCTGGACTGTGAGCATCCTAAGGACAGGAACTGAATGTACTCTTCATTGCAAGGGTACCTTTAGCACAGATCTTGCATGATTTAAATGTTCAACAAATATTTAAGTAAAGGAATGAAGGCTACACATTTTCCCTATGAAAGGTACCTACTGCTGTATCTGGCAGATGGCAGATCATCATTTCAGCACCTCTGACATTTCATTTTATCTATGCTAAAATAAACTACCCACGGGATGGGTGACATTATCTTTGGAAAGCTAACAATCTATTCCTGACCTTGAACTCTTTCTCTTAGCAGGCTTGACAAGCCATTTTTTTTTTTTATAGAAGTCAGTAAGACTCCTTAAAGAACCACACTGAGGAAGATGGTATCTGCAGTGCAAAGACAACTCCCTATGCATCCTCTCTCTTCAAAATGTATAAGGAGGACCTTGGGATAAAGGAACAAAGAACATTTGAGTGAGATAGCAGAGAGAAAAAAAGGACAGAGAAGGGAGCTGAACTTGTGTTTTTAACTACTTGTGGCTTTAGCAATTTGCGTTATTGCTAATTAAAGTCCCCACTTGGATGTTCTGAAATAATCAAGTAGGAAATGTGATTGTGTATGGAATTGGAAGTTCCCAGGTTGTTTTCTTTTCTGGGCTAGTTTCTATCATCTGAGGCTTTAATAACATCTGGAAGATAGTCCAACATTCTGAATATACCTTTGCAAATTCATTTGTGTTAGTCTGTTTTGTGTTGCTAAATCAAAATATCCCAAACTGAGCAATGTACAAAGAAAAGAAACATTTCTCAGTGTTTTGGAGGCTGGGAAGACCAAGGTAAAGATGTTGGCCATTATGCTTTACCCCATGGCAGAAGGTAAGACAAGAGACCAAGAGTCAGGGAGCAAGAGAACAGGGAACTTGCTTTTGTAAGAAATTTACACTCTCCATGATAACATTAATCCACTTCCATGATAACATTAATCTAATGAGGACAGCACCTTCAAAAGTTAAATCACTTTTTATTAGATCTCATGTCCCAACACAGCTCCATTGAGGATTAAGTTTCCAACAAAAAAACTTTGAGACACACATTCAAACTACAGTGTCACTAGTTTAATAAATAATTGAAAGCCAGCTATATTAGGAAGTTTTCTCAGTGCTGAGGTTAGAGCAGTTAGCAACACATGGAACTTATACTCCAAAGCGTATCTGACAAAAATTTTCCTTTAAGGGTCCTAAACACCAGCTAGTGAATTAATTGTAATTTTAACATCTAGTAATATGATAAATTAACCTTTATGATTAGATTTTCTGGTCCTTGGAAAATGCCAGATTTCGAGTCAACTGCTTTTTAGGCTACCAGTTATAGTCATTGGTAATGTTTGCATATTTGCTCTGATATTTTTCCTCCTTAGAAAGTAGCCCTGTTGATACTAACATTCGCTGAAATGTATTTTGTGCAGATTTTCAGCTAGGGTTAAAGTATGCATGGCTATGAAGAAACCAAAAGCCAAGCTCTAGTCCTGGCTCCATGTGGAAAGATGTACTGAGCAGGGCAAAGCCACGTGCCCTGAGATCTGCAGCATCTAGTTCTGCTCTATTGACCATCTTTGTCCTTGGCACCTACAGTATGCCTGTCTCTGTAGCCTCTTTATGGCCATCTGTATAGTTCGTCTAAAATGGTGCAAACAGGCAATTTGCTTTGACAATTCTGATTTTGTTCTCTAGGAAGAACATTTTCTGTTTTTTTGCTTTCTTTAACTCAGCTCATATTTACCCTTTATTTGCAATGTTTGCAAAATGGGGAGCTGGGAATACTATATGTTCTGAAGTCCTGGGAAATGAGGACAGACTAGACTGTATTTCTATGTCTAATTCTTAATTTTGTGTTGAGTGGATAGAACGAAAAGGGGAAGAAAAAAAAAACTTGTGTAATGAACCTTGGCTTTATTTTGGTTGCAGAGTCTCTGTTGTGCTATCTGACTTTGACATTGGCAGTTAAAGGTGTCTATCTCCTCATTAACTCTTATCATCTGTTCTTCATCATCACTGGTATCACAATTAGGGGGGAAAAAAAAAACCTGTCCCAAGCAGATGTCTGTCAATCAAGTTTTCAAGTTCATCTCTGTTGTGGCAGAGCACAGACCTGCTCTTCCTGTCAACTGCCTTTTGTAACCTAAAGAAAAGGCAAAGTTACTGACTGACACCAAGGAGAATTTCTTTACATTCCATTCTTAGTCTCCAAGGGGCTCTGGGATTTGAGACTATCAAATTAGTGTCAATTTGAGGCATTTCTGAAAGAAAGAGAGGAAAAAAAAGAGAAACCTGGAGATTACCTGAATTCATCTTCAATGTGATCTATTGCTAACATCCAATCATAGCTGTTGTCAGTCACAGAGAAGGGCATTACATTGTAATGATTGGATAAATCTTTTTAATTATACAAATGAATAACCTAGTTCTCCAGCTCTCTTTTAATAGCTGAAGTCCACAAAAGAAAAATTTGAACTTAAAGGATCAACCCAATCAGAATCTGCAGCTATTTCCACCACTAGTGTCTTTTCCATTGTCTGAACACAATATTTGCCTACTGGCAGAAAATGGATGAGGGATTGAAGCACTTTTTCTAAGCTTCAGTGGCATTTAACAGCATTCCCTCCACCTTCTCAGGCTCCGTAGTTGTGAACAGCATCAGAATGGATGATCTTTTCTTGAAAAACATACTTTTTTAAAAAAAAAATCTACACTGTAAAGAAGTGGAGAACACTTAGGTTTTGGAGATAACACAGACATAGTGAACATGTTTGTATTATTCACTTTGAATGCTAGAAATATTTTTGTACTTATGTTATTCATTACTAAAATAATTTAGTGGTAATTTGGAGAGACACACAGGCAGAATACTTAGATTCAAGGAATCTGATTCTTATACTGGGTGAACTTTAGTTTTTCCTTGTGTATATCAAGTACTTAAGTATACAAGAAGTTATTTCTGTAGATATAGTGTTTTGCACTTAAATATTACTCTATTAATGTTAGCAGCCACTGGTGTAATTGTGGTGATGACCTTTTTGCTCTTATACCCTTGTTTCAGTTAGTAATTTACTGAACACCTGCTATACACAACATTGTGAAGAATATGAAGGTCATCATGCTCAGATACTGATTTTACTTTAAAAAATAAATGGCAACAAGTATACAAAAAGGCAGAAACAGAGTCCTTTGGAAGTTTAGAAGTATGAAAAAATCTGGGGACAATTCATGGGCAAAGTGGCATTTTTACCTCCCCTCTAGAGGGTGAGCACAATGTACATAGGTAATCCAAGAATGACTGTTTGAAAAGGGAGAGTGGACCAAGAGAATGTTCTATGGTGAAGCAAGATGTGCATGCTGTACAAGGTCAGTGTGAAAAGTGCTTGTCAATAGGGGTGGAATGTGAACAGAGCCAGGCTGTCAGTGTCAGGGTAGGAGTTGGCTGGTCTTTTGTTTTCTTAACTATATAGAATCTATGAATAGTATGGGGATAAGGAAGGAATATAATTAAAAATGCTTTAAGAGTGTTATTTTGTTATAATTTTGCTTTTTTTTTTTTTGGTACTAAAGGATTAATTAAGTCAGGGGTGCTTTATCACTGAGCTACATCCCCAGCACTTTTTATTTTATATTTTGAGACAGAGTCTCACTAAGTTGTTGAAAGCCTTGCTAAATTGCTAAGGCTGGCTTTGAACTTGCAATCCCTCCTGTCTTAACACCCTGCAGCCTCCCATAGTCACTGGGATTACAGGCATGTGCCACCACACCCACCTTTTTTGCTTTTAAAGTAGTAAAATTTGCTGTCAACTTTTAGACATGGGAATTTTTCTGAAGATATTTACATAATCTTACTATTATACAAAATAAATACATAAATATTTTTATACAATATTAATTTATTATAAATATAGACATATATATTTCCTATATACAAGAATGAAGGTTTCAGAAACAGCCAAAAAACAGCTCAGTGGTAAAGCACTTGCCTAGAATATGCAAAGAACTAGGTTCAATTTCTAACACTGCTCTCATACACAAATACCCCCCAATAATAAAACAAGAATGGGTCCTGATAAGCCTCAAATCTATGTGTGTATAAGCATATATAACTTTATAATTTTCTATTTCACACTATATCGGTTCAAAGTTTTATTCAGGTTAATGTCTATGAGGGATCAGGAAATATTTAAATAGTACACATAAGAAAAAACCATCTTTAGGATATAAACCAACAAAATATAATTCTGCTTAGCTACTATAATCTAAATGTCTTATGACCTTTTCTCTAAGCTTTACAAATCTAACAGGAATTTATAAAATAGCATTGTGAGAATCCATAAGAAGAAAGAACCCCCGTGTTTCTACTGCAGAGATGAAATCTCATTCACGCCTTATTAAATTGTCTAAATCATATCCAATTGAGGAGAGAACCTCTAATTTGGATGGAGGTAAATGCAACCTAGAAGTAAAAATGATATTTAATTGATAAGACACAGCCCACTTTACCCAGCACCTTTCTCCACACTAAAATCTAGAAATCCTATGTCCAGGCAATGTAAATATCACATAATAATGACTCTGATCTTTTGAGCTAGCAGAGACATTTCATACTAATAATCTCATGCTTTCCTGATGAATCAAGCCTCTTTGAATTGAAACAGTACATTAATAATCTGTAGATAAATTTAGACTGGTTTACAGCTTCTGATAATGTCAGATGAATTCTTAAAGGTCAGTTTTCTCAATAGATTGACCAAAGAGGGTAAGAAATATTTATGCAGCTCCTAAGCACATCATTTAGTGACAAATAATATCTTTTTGCAGTAAGGTAAATATTTCCTATGAAAATGCTCCTCAAAGTACATACCTTAGGTAACTGAGACAAAATTTAAGGAAATATATGTTAAAGGTATTTTATTACGTTAAAATTTTTCAACTAATTTGGATAAAGTCTTGGGCATGAAAGCATATCCCTAAAAAATGGGTTTATTCTTTTTAATTATAGGCATTTAGGATTTATGTTGGCATTGTATATAATTATATTCCATTAAATGCTAAGATGATATTGTGTAAAGCTCCCAGAATCTGGAAGGATTAAGAAGGGACTGTCAATTCATGCAGAGAATTTGATCTAAATTCTAAAAGATTAAAAAGTTGAAAACTGACAGGAAGGTTAATGTTTTCATTATGATATGGTTATTTTCTGTCATGGAAGATACATCTTTTATATATTATAAAAGTATTCCAAAAAATTTTCATTACACTAGTCAGAATAAAATACTTCTGCCTCCATTTACATAAAAGAAAACAAAAAAAATGTCTTGGTAGACTTTTTATATACTTTCTCCAACATCATTTTATGGAATCTAAATTCACAAAATAAAATTTTCAATACAATTTTAGAATGTTGCCAACAAGTTTTAACATGCATAACTCAATTATAGTACATACATTACCACCCATACATAGATAGTTCTTAAATATTCCTTAAGTGAGTAATTTCTTGAGAACTGGTCAGTCAAAGCCCTCAAAAGGGGCAAAAGTAATGCAGTGATTCTTCCCATATTATAAACATGGGAATAAAAACTATCACCTTGTTCAATCTTTGTTTCCAATTTAGCTGAAGTAAAGAATGTCAATGATTCATTAACAAAAGTAATTACCCTAACAGACAACTGCCAGCCCTGAAACTGGGATCATTTCTAAGCTTTTTAAAAATACAGAAATGGATACTAAGAAGTTAGCATTTGAGGAATTTGATAAAATTCCCATATCCCCCACCCCAAATAGTCCACATAAACCTGATAGTCTGAAATTCTACCTTATGAGATTGGCTTTCTCTGCCTCTCAGCACGTTTTCTAATAAAACCACAATATATCTCATGAAAGATTATATTGAATGAATGCATGTGATATGATCAGGCTAGTATGTAAATTTCTATCTGAAAAACAAAAAAAAAATATGAACTGATTATGGGTCTTGCCAATGAAATCAGGATTGTGTCCACGGATAAACTGAGTATAATTAGGGAAAACCAAGGAGACCCCATGGGTGGGAACATATTTGATTGTGTCTGTGTCTGGCTATGTGTAAACTCAACTGTCTTCAGAGACTATGCAAATAATAAAATGTAATATGCAGGTATACATGTCAACAGAAAATGATTGTATAAGAATGGGAAATACCTCTTCAACCTCAAAGCATTAAAAATCATTTCCTTAAACACTAGCCTAATCAATCAAACACAGTAAATCAAGAAAGGACTTGGACAAAACATTAAGATTTTTGTTTTTGGTATTTTGGTTTTTTACCAGAGTATTATCCTTACACTGAACATTTTGAAGCAGCAGGGTAATCTAGTAGTGAGTGCAACTGCTCTTTAAAATGTTTCTTAGTATAAATATAATTTATTAATATTCCCTAAGCCTCAGGTTCCTCATCTGTAAAGATAATAATATCTCAATGGTAATTTAAAGAGATCAGGTACAGAATCACCACTTAAAAAGTTGGCTACTTTTTATTATTGAAAAGGTGATTTTTTTTTTCTGATGACCTGTCAATTCTAAACAATCACAACTTGACTCAGAATTTTAAAAAACTTACTATATCCTGACAGTTATGTATTGCTAACTAACATAACCTATAGTGAAATTTGATAGGAAAACAGTACATGGCAAGTCATCCAAACCTCTACCTTGGCAGGCATTCATACTAAGTAATGGCTATCAATTCAAGGCTCAGGAGTCCTTGAACCTAGATTCATGATTCTGGAAGCTTCATTCTTGTATGACAAAACCTAGTTAGGTTGAGCTCAGCTGGCACTTGTACATCAATGTTTTTTTTTAAAACAACTGGAAAACTATTTTCTGTCAAGAATTAAGATCCAATAGAATATATATATATATATATATATATATATATATATATATATATATATATATCTCACATGTGTGTGTTTGTGTGTGTGTGCATGTGTGTGTACAAGTGTGTGAGAAATACCATTTGGTAGGAAAAACATTATCCCCCAAACTATGAATCCATAATGTGTATATTTTGTATGTTTTCAATGATGAAATTTGTTATTTTACCATGAACTTATAGTTATTGCAATTCAGTGACATAAACAAAAATAATTCCTTAAGTATTAACCTGTTTTAAGTTTTGATTTTAATTTATACTATTTTTGGTTTCATAATCCTCAATAAGCCTTAGGGTTCATAAAATCTGTTTTCCTTAATATCACCATTGTGAGGTGGAGTGAGATATACAAGCTTTAGAAAACATGTTATCTCAAATGGTTTACAAGAATACGTAAAGCTTTAATTGTCTTCAGATATAAGATGTGATACATTAGAATTTGTCCCAAGTCCTATTTGGGTCACTTTATCTGTAAATAAAAATACCTTTCTGAGAGGTGGTCTTGATGAGACAGTCTCTCTTACATAGTAAAATCTCTAAAAACTGGTTAAGATTTACTTTTCCTCAATGCATATTAATATAGCTGCTCTATGCTAGATAGAACACAGAAACTGGGAATATGGAAACCAGACCCAGCCTCTGTCCTCATGGAGTCGAGTTAATTGAGGATACCCAAAGACAAAATAAAATTAAAGTAATAATTGCAATAATTTGAAGCTCGCTCTCACACAGATATGCAAAAACCAAATGAGCAGAGAAGTTTTCCCACTGAAGTGATGCTAACTGGAATCTTAAAGGATGACTGCAGTGTGAACATAAGATGTCATTAGTACTATCCTTAAATATAGCAACCCAAGCTCTGTGCCTCTCAGACAAACGGAAGGAATGCACTCCCAGGCAGCAGTTTCAGAAACCAGTCAGTTATTCTCTGTGTCTTACACTGCTGATAGGGCCATAGTTGCAGAGTCCTTCAAAGTCCCTATCTAACTGGGTACCTATGAGGCTATCATAAGTAGAGATCCACTGACCAGCAGGGGAACCCGGCCGGGGGTGGGGAGGGTGGTTTCTGCTGTGTTAAGCTATATGATGAATAAAACACCAGGGAAAGATTGGGGGTGAAATCTTGTATCTGTGAAAGAGGGTTAAAGATGTTTAGAAGAACTAACTTGGTAAAGGGGAAAATGTTGAAGAATAGCTGGAGAGGTAGGTGAAGACAAGATCAGAAAAGAACTGGGTCTTGCTAAGGAGTCTTGGACTGCTGACATATTTTAATTAGGGGAGTAGCATAATTAGTTTCATAATGTTTATCTAAGTGATTCTGGCAACCAGCAGGCAGTGAATGGAATGGGTGAGCTTGGAGTTAGCCACGGTACCACAATCCAAGCAAACGTGATATTCTCAACAAAGTTGTGAGGGCAATTAATAAGAAGGAACAGATAAACTGCTTTGTGGGATGTATGAAGTTTGTGGGATCACTTTTAGGTTGCTGGAGTAGGTGGGTGTGAAAAAGGCATTACACCTTTACATATGCAATTGGATGAAGAGAACTGGTTCACAGGAGCGGTGACTAAATGTGTACCTGTTGTTGAGAGGATCGTGGGCATATAGCGGGCTTAAACAAGATGGATGCACTCAACTGCAGCTCTGAATCCAAATTCAGCATGGATATTTGGGAATATGCCCACTAAAAGTGATCATTCAAACTACAAAGAAAGATTAAAAGTTTCAGCAAGAGAATAATTCTTCAAGGGTAGAAATTTGGTCAAAGTACACTAGCATTTTTAGAAATGAAAAAAAAAATAGAAGTTGAGTGTGACAATCACCAATATATCCTTGTTTGATTTTTCTTAGCAAAATAAATGCTTAAGAATCAATAAAATAATACAATTCTAGCTTTAAAGGCAAGAAAATAAAATACAAAAATAACAAATACAAGAAAAGTAAATGTAAGATGTATTTTAGATTGCATTATTTTCCTTTTATTGACTATTGATTAATTATATAAAACCTATTTTGAAGCTATGTGTGAGGTGATATGCTAGATGGTTTATATAAACCATGGTGGCTGTTCCTACTAGGCGTGTATCAGGGATGGTGTGCAATGGATGGAAGGGGTTGATAAATGTAATTAAACTATACAAATAAAGAGAAGGCCATGGCTTTGGTAATCTAGGTCATGCACAATTTTACCTATAATTGATATGGTTGTCTATTTCATGCCTGGGTGGTGCACTTATCCTTGGAGTGGCGTGGAATAGGAGGAGCTACCCAGTAAGTAAGACTGCTACACTCCCTGGGCTGTGTCCATTCTAAATCACACAGATGGTCAGAAAAATAAGCTTTACTATGATGTATGGCCACAAGGCTTTCTAGTCATTGCATTGTGTTGGATTGGCACAAAAATGCTCATGAACAAACAAACTGTTCATCCCTAAGGACTATCACCAAATCACTAGAAAATAAACTCTTCTGTCACCACAAGTGTTTTTGCTTCAAACACTATTGGTTATACACATGCTACTCAAATTATTTTCTTTATAGACTTATTTTTATTATATTTTATAAGATATACTTCCCTTCAAAATCATACTCTTCCCCAAACTTTATCTAAAGAGGAGCTAGTAATTCAAATCACTGTGGACTACTTTGCAAGCATTCATGCATGGCAATCTTAATACCTGAGGTGAGGTCTACATTGCCATGAGAAACTGGAGTGACACATGCAAGTAAGTCTTTACTGGAGTTGGTAAAATTTCTACTCTGTTCATGACTTATATTTACACATTCGTGGATTTTTTTAAAAAAAGGCCAAATATTTCATCAACATACTCACTTTCAATAAAATACACAATTCTATGTTACCTTCTCTCTATATTTTCTGCACACAGTTTTGAAACATTTTGATCTCATTTATTTCTACTGCTTTGAAACCATCAACTCATCCAATAAAAAAATATTTTCTTCTGCTCCAGATTAACCATGCAAGTCACAAGTAAATCTGGGGTTGGAAATATCCTAGAAATATCAGATAGATCAAAGCTATTTAAAAACCTTCAGTTACTTATTTAGGCGTGTGTGTGTGTGTGTGTGTGTGTGTGTGTGTGTGTGTGTGTGTGTGTGTAGGTTACTAATCACTATGTGGACAACTTCTGAGTTCTGATTATGTGTCACTACTACTTTGTATCACAGCCCTCATTTTGGATATATCTCAAAAGATATCTTTCTGCATGATCTTGAAGCAATTACACCTCAGGGCAACATTATAGCAAAGCACTTTCAGTGCTTGAGATCTCAACAGGAAAAAAGCATGTCTTGATCATTCCCCACAACTACATATTTTTTAAAAATTAGTTCTACTGATGTATAATTTATTTACTATAACATATACACATAAATGTGAAATTCTTTATTTTTTAATATATTCAGACTTTTACAACGATCCTCACTACACTACTTCATTAAAAGAAAGAAAGAAATAGTTCTCAAACTCATTAGCAGTCACTTTCCATTTCCTCTTTTCTCCAGCCCCCGTCACCACCAATCCATTTTCTGCCTTATGGATTTGCCTATTACCTTATGATCAACACAGCACATTACATTCTATCTTTTGACTGGCTTCTTAGTGTATGTCCTCAAGGTTCATTCATGTTGACATTACTCACTCCATCCCAAGGGTGAACAATATTTCACTGTGTAGATATACCACATTTTTGTTGATCTTTTTATCAATTGATAGACATCTGGATTCTTTCTATATTTTGGATATTATGAATAATGCTGCTATAACCATTGTTGTCTAAGTTTTTGTGTGTGGAATCATATTTTCATTTACATTGGTTACATAACTAAGAATGGAATTATTGATCATATAATAATTCTAGGGATTAAACTTTTGAGGATATGCCATACTGTTTTCCAACCAGGAATGTATGAGGATTTCAATTTCTCTACAAAGTGACCAAAAAATGCTTTTCAAGTTTTTTTTTTAATTATTATAGACATCCTAATGATAATAGGGAACCTGTGATTTTTATTTGCATTTCCCTGAGGGATAAACATGTTGTTTAGTACATTTTCACATATCTAATGCCATTTGTAATATTTTTATTTTGGTAAAAATATAGTGTTCTCTTTATTCCTGATGGTAGTAATTTGAATCTTATTTTTCTTGCTCAGTCTAGCCAAATGTTTAAAATTTCATTCATCCATTTGAAGAGTGTCTTTTGATTTCAAATAATTTTCTCTAATCATTTTATTCCTGATTCATTTATTTTTCCCTAATCTTTATAAATTCCTTTATTATATTTCCTTTGGTTTTAGTTTGCTCTTGCTTTTCTAGTTTTTCAAAGTCACATTAGGTTTAAATTTGAGATCTTTCTGCTCTTATAATGTAGGTGTATATAGCTAGCCCTTTTACTCCCAGATTGCTTTCACTGTATCCCAACAGTTTTAGTAAACTGCCTTTAGTTTTCATTCATTGCAAAGTACTTTGTAACATTTTTTTTCTTTTAGATATTAGTTCTGTAGGAGCATGTTATTCAGATCACTGAATTTTTCAAATTTCCTCATGTTCACTGATTTCTACTTTTCTTTCCTTTTTTTAATCTTTGGAAAATATACATTATAAATTAAAATAATTTTCAAGAGCTAAGGATGGGGCTCACTGGTAGAATTCTTAGCAGGTGTACAGCCCTGGGTTCAATCCCCAGTGCCACAAATACATAAAATAAATATTTTTTTCAATTTACCATGGCATTTTTATGGCCTAATAATATATAGTCTTTACTGGAGTGTATTCCAATGATGCCTGAGAAAACTATACATTCTGCTTGTGGTGGGTGAGGTACTCTAGAAATGTCTGTTGATACTCATTCAAATCTCCTATCCTTCATACATCTCCTGTCTAGTATTTCTATCCATTTTTTTTAAATCTAGAGTATAGACATATCATCTACCATAGCTGAATTTCTATTTCTTCCTTTATATTTTTCGGATTTTACTTCATTTGATTTGTGTCTCTATCATTAGGTGTATATAAATGTATAATTGATAATATTCCTGTCAATTTCTTTTCATGTAAAATGGCTTTTTTTCTTCATGTAAAATGTCCCTCTGTCTCTGGCAGTGTTCGCTTGAGTCTGTTATGTCTAATATTTGTACTGTCACTTCGGTTCTGTTTTGGTTGTTGGTTCAATGTATTTGTGTCTTTGAATCTGGAATGTGCCTCCTGTAAAAATCATATAACTGGATCACCGTATTGATGATGTAGTTATACATTTTTATAATCTGATTTTTGTTTGAGGATATAATTATTGATCAGGTAGGGTTTATAGCTACTCCTTTTTGTTTTCAAAATGCCCTGTCTTTTTATTTCCTATTTCTTCACATTACCTTTCTTTGTCTTAAATAGACATTTTATTACAGGGTTTTCATTATTTATTATTTACTCTACTGTATTTTAAAAGTTATTTTTCTTTTAGTTTTTTTCCATAGGAATTAAAGATAATGTTTTGATTTGTAATATCCAATTTGGATTAATACCAACTAAATTCTAATAGTATATAAGAACTCTGACCCCATAGAGCATGTTATGGTTCACAATGTTGTGAACCCCAAAAGCTCAGGTGTGAGACAATGAAAGAAGGATTGGAAGAGAAATTATTGGGTTATAGGCTTAAACTAATCAGTGAATTAATTCCCTGATAGGGATTAACTGAGTGGTAACTGGAGACAGGTTGGTATGGCTGGATGAAGTGGTTCATTAGGGGCATGGCTATTAGGTATATATTTTGTATCTGGAGAGTGGAGACTCTCTCTGTGCTTCTGAATCACCATGTAAGTTGTTTCCCTCTACCACCTTCTTCTGACAAGATGTTCAACGTCACCTTGAGCCCTGAGGAATGGAGCCAGCCTTCTGTGGACTAGGAACTCTGAAACCATGAACCCTCAGATAAACTTTTCTTCCTCTATAGTTGTTCTGGTCAGGTGCTTTAGTCATAACAGTAGAAAAAGCTGACCAAAACAGAGCATCTGTTCTTTTGTGCTATTATCTTAAAAATTACCAATTTAAATAATATAAGCTAATCAACACCATTTTACTGATATTACATTGTTGCATTTATTATAGATCAGACAGAAAAAAAAGTTATAAATAAAAATACATTTATACATTATATTTTCCATTGCAATTATCTTTCCCAGATTCTTAATTTGTAAGTTTAGATTCAAGTCTAACTTAGAATTTAATTCAGGTGTAGTAGTTCTTCATTTCAGTATGAGCAAGTCCCTTTAGTATTTCTTTTATAGCAGTAGTTATTGACAATGTGTCATCTGAAAAACAAATTTAAGGGCTAGGGTTGTAGCTCAGTGGTAGAGTATTTGCCTAACACATGTGAGGCACTGGGTTTGATTCTCAGTATCACATAAAAATAAAAAATAAAAAAGGTATTGTGTTCATCTACAACTAAAAATATAAACAAACAAATAAATAAAAACAAAGCTAACATGGATAGTCTTATGGTTTTATTCTGTGAGCATAGCTTTGCTGGATATAGAATTCTTGATTGACATTATTTTTTATTCAGCCCTTAGAATTTGTCCCCTATAGCCTTTTGTTACACATTGTTTTCAGTGAGAAGTCTGTGTTTAGTCTTACTGACTTGTTTTAATCAACTTTTTTTTTTTTCCTGCTGTGACCACAAGACCCAATCAGAACAATTTTAGAAGAAGAATGGTTCTATTAGGGCTCATGGTTTCAGAGGTCTTAGCCCGTAGAAGGCTGGCTCCATTCCTTGAGGCTCAAGGTGAAACTGAACGTCATGGTGGAAGAGTGTGGCAGATGGAAGCAGCTCACATGGTAATCAGAAGGCAGAGAGAGACTCTACTCTCCAGATACAAAATATATACTCCATAGTCATGCCTCCAGCCACACCTCACCAGCTTTCACTCACTACTTAATTAATCTCATCAGGGATTAATCCACTGATCGGTTTAAGGCTATGACCCAATCATTTCTCCTCCAAACCTCTTGCATTGTCTCACACGTGAACTTTTGGGGAACACCACATCTAAACCATAACATTGACTATCCTTTCTTCATGATGAGTCTTTTTTCTTTTTTTTCAAGATTCTGCTTTTACTTTTGAAAGTTTGATTTTGGTGTAACTGTATGTAGGTCACCTTTAAGTTTATCCTTCTTAACTTTTGGTGACCTTGGGTGTGTAACATTTTTCACTCATATGGGAAGTTTAATGCTATTTATTCTTCCTTTCTTCTGTCCTATGTACACTGCTGTGGTATAAGATTTGGTATGCTTGCTGGTGCCTCATGAGTCTCTAAGGAGCTTTTCACTTTTTATTCCTCATTTTGGTTATTTGAAATTTACCTATCTTTGAATTTGCTGACCTATTTTGCTGCTTGAGTTTTTATTTTTGGTCTCAGGATGGAAGCCAAGAGTGTATGGAACCCAGAAATGATTTACCACAATGCTATTATTTCCTCTGATTTTTCTTTTTTCTTTCTTTTTTCTCTTGCTTTTTTTTTTTTGAGACAGTTTCTAGCTTAGTTGATGAGGCTCTCCTGAAACTGGTAATCCTCCTGTCTCTTCCTCCTAAATTATCAAGAGTACAGGTATGCTCCACCACACCTAATTATTTCTCTATTTTTTATAGAAACTCTACTGAACTTTTTATTTTAGTTATTGTACTCTTTAATTCTAGAAATTCCACTTAAAAATACATATTTCATCTTAAATTATTTGTTTAGTGAAATATGATTGTTATACTTTATTCATCTTTCCTTAGCGTTGTTTGTTTTTAGTAGTGCTTTGAGACCAGTAAGTAAGGCATCCTACCATTGGCTGAGGAGCTCTCTGTGTGTAGGTTGAAATCATAATTGCAATGTTCTAGTAAATTATAATGTGCCTTAGCCTTTGCCTTGTGTTTAGGCAGATTCCCAGATCATTGATATTAGGGATGCCCTTTCCTGGGCATACACTTAGTTGTGTGTGGTCCTCTACATCAATAATACAAAGGCTTCAAAGTCACTAACAGACATATCGCTTCCCAGATTTCCCACTTATGCTTTCTGAGCAAAGACATTTGTCTCAACTGGTATCAAGCCTCAAGTAGTTATAATGTTTAGCAATTGTTTTTTATTGCTTTGTTGTTGTTGTTTGTTTGTTTGTTTTTGTTTTTGTTTTTCTGATATGCTAGAGATGGGTTCTTTCCCTTTGTCAGGTCAAATGAAGACAAGGTCATGAATGAGGCTTTTCAAGATAGGGCCATGAATGAGGCTTTTCTTTCTGGAAAAGAAAGGTCAAAATAGCAACAGTCGATTGCAGATGCAATTGTTTTGGAAAGGGCCAGAGCCATTCTGATTTCTCCAGTGTCTACTAGAATGATGTTTTCCGCAGTTGCCTTGGTTGCAAGGCTGCTGGTTTCAAAGCTACCACAAAGCTGTGGCAAGGATGATGTTAAGAGATTCAGTCCAGACACCATACCATTTTTAGCTGTTTATTTTCTCTTGAATAAATGTTTCTCAAACCCTTTCAAGCACTTAGTTAATTCCCAAATCTCTTTTAAAAATGATTTCAACAAATTCTGCCAGTGTTTTGACTGGATGGGATGATCTCAGAAGGCACTCAGTAGAGAAGCCCCTGGTTCCTGATGGCACTGCTAATAAGAAATGGAGAACTGGTATTCCATCATTTGAAAACACGAGAATATAGGGCTGTCTGTCTCACCTGTCTGGATCTATTAAGTTCTATGCAAATCTGCCTCTGGCTTCATTTCTTTGTGCTCTAACCCAAGTTTTGAAATACGTAGAAAAGAAACTAACTTTCACCATAACCTTGTGTTTTACCTTAACGTATTCTGACAAGGATTTATTTAGAAAGGCCACCTTAACTCATTTTATTCAGTGTCCCAGATATTATATTTGACAAGTGTCCTATTTATAGGATGGCCATGTAAGAGATCCTATATTGTTTCAGTGTCCTATTTATAAGACAATCTATTTTCATTCTGAATAATAATAAAAGTATATAAGCTCTAGATTATGATTTCCAATCTATTTTAATTCACCTGTGTCAAGGGTCAATTTCATTGAAATATGCACAGAATTGAAATTTTGGGACTTATTGAGTTAAAGTTATTAGAAAACTTAAACCTTTATAACACAGTAAAACACATATTTGCTGATGGAGGATTTTAGCCATCTCTTCCCCCCAGGGAAATTTTCTCATTCTCACTTATAATAACATAATACATTAAAATACAGACAAACGTTATTGTTCATTATAAGGATCAATAAAACTAAGAAATAATATAAATTTTATAATTGAACAGATAGTTGCAATAAATAAAGCATTCCCTGATATTGTGATGTATTCCCTTAGCAAGGAATGCATCCTTTATGACCATTTGCGTATAATTTAGTAATCTAAGCTAACATGGTTCATTTTTCTGGAAGCTCTTATCTTTAGTTCTCTTTGTTTACCTGATTTAACAAGATAACTGAAAAATTTTTAAATGTGGACTACTATAGTATACCACATGGTTTTATTTTTCACTGTTTATTTGTCTAGATCTACTGGTAAGATGGCATGCTTTTTTGTCAACATAGTTAGAAAGTTTTATGTGGATTAATGTTTTTCTCTTAGATTTTTGCCTGGTACTATTTATCATGGACAATAAAAACATTCAAGACATAGTAGAAAATCAGTTCAAACAGTTAAATGCACTTAAATTTGATTCTGAGCATCATAATTATAATTAGTAGTAGATAAATTCAAAAAGTACACAATTTACAAAGTGTGAAAAACTTATGAATTTGTGTCCTCATCTCTAGAATAGCTCCATATAGCATGACTGTGTTGATTAAATTAGTTTATATATAACAACAAATGTGTAACCTCCAAACATAGATATTTTCTCTTTCTTTAACTAAAATATATGAATTCTAGGAATGGTAAATAAAAAAGGGAAAAACTGATTTCCTTAGCTGACTAAAAGTGAGACTTGAAATAATATTTTAAAAAATGATTGGAATGAATTATATTCAAAGACTCTGGGTTCCTAATTTCTATTATTTTTTTTTCAGCCAGTGAATTATTTGTTTTTGCATTTCTTTAATGACAAGTATCAATTGAATCTGCACTAAGTGTCAGCCACTGAGGTCTTTGAATCTATTTGTACTGCTAGAACAACAAAAAAATATGTTTTGGGAGGCTAATACAACAAACATTTATTTATCCCAGTTCGGGAGGTTTGAAGTCCAAGATCAAGGCTCCAGGAGATTGGCAGGGGCTGATTCCTGGTTGACAGCCATCTCCTTGCTGTGTCCTTTCAAGGAGGAAAGAGGGCGATAGAGCTATTTGTGGTTTTTGTATGCAGCCATTAACCCAATTCAGGAAGGCTTCCCTTTCAGAATGGAGGTACTTCAGGAAAACCCCACCTCCTAACAGCATTGTACTGGGAGTTAGGATTAAAACCTACACTTAAATTTGGAATCTGAGCCCCATAATGATAATTAAACCCTAATATGGGTTTTGCAAAGAAACAAGCGTTCTGTCCCTTGCCTAAGGATATAACAGTAATGAAAGGGGATGGTTTCTGCCCTTTAGAAGATTTCACTCCAGTTGGAGTATTAGACAATAACAGCACCCAAAAGCCTCCTTTGTTAAAGTTAAAATAATAACAGATGTCTACAGGCACATAAGACCAATACAGACAAAGATGTAAACTAACTACAGGAGGAGACTTCATGGAGTGTAGTCCCACAAGACCTTATAAGGAGGGGACATTTAAATCAAGACCTAAAGAACAGGAAGTGGGAGTTGCACCAAATCCTACAGAGCAAAGGCCAGGCATAAGAAAGTAAAAGGGGCCATGTGCAAAGTCTCAAAAGAAAAATCTTGGCTTCAACATGAAGCAGGAAGGAGGTCAGAGGCATTGGACTATAACACACACTTGGGAAAGTGGTGTGAAAAAAAAAAAAAAACCCAAAACCCTGAAATTGGGCAAGAGCCAGATTAGGCAGAATCTCGTAACCAAAGGAGTTTGGATTTTGTCCTAAGTGTGGTGGGACAGCAGGGGTGTGACTTGAGCTGATTTATGTTTCATAAAGATGATTCTGGCTGCTCTGTTGAGATTGCCTTGGAAAAGGCCAAATATGCATACCGAGGGACACAGCCACACACCCCACATGCTGCCTCCAGAGCGCTGTGAGGGATGGAAAAAGAGCGTTTGGCCAAGATCCTGTCATATGGTGGCACAGAAGCTTGTGACCTAATATGAGCCCCCCAAGGGTCTTTGATCACCAGATGGTCGAGAGACCACCTTTTCTCTCCATGCTGCCTGCTTGGTCTCTGCACAGCAGCTGCCCAGAGCCTGTAACAGCATGTGGGGCTGCACAAAGGATGGGACCTAGATAGCAATGCCAGGTTGCCGTACTCCAGGGACGACTACCTAAATGTGATCATTTTCATAAACAAGATACAATTTTATATTCAGTATGTGAGACGGTCCAAGTGTAAGAATGCTCCTGGGATGAAATATCCAATGTGTATGAACAATTCATTTTAACTAAGAATATGTATTTTCTGAGAACATTATCGAATGGCTAGGTTATAGACTTCTTTTACTTATTTGTGTTTGTCACATTTGGTTGGTGCCAGGTATTTTGTGAGCATTTGTGTTATCTATAAAGGATTATAACTCCTTGATGTCTGCTGATCTCCAAAACTGAACCAATTGATCAATTAGGATAATCTTAACCTCCCTTCAGCATTCTTTAATCAGCCCACTAAAGGGTTTCAGGGCTAGAGCTGTGTTGTCACATTATGCTTCCACAGGAACTGTAAAGAATCAGGAGATCAAGATTGGAATGAATTTAACCTTTAAGAAGAATGTTATTGATATGCTGAGTCAATGTGAGCAATGACCACTTCAGTATAGTAATTAGGACAGGACTTCTGTTTTGTGCTTGCTTTGGCTTGGATGGTAACAACAGAAAATAACACAGAGAAAATTAAGGAAAATAAATAAAAAAGACAGTGACATAAAAGCTTCCTTTAGATGATTTGATACTTGTACCAAAGATACTACTGGACTTCTTGCTTTATTTTTGTTGTTAAAATAAAACAGACCATAGAATTGTTAACCCTGCCAAATTCTATCCATTTATTTAACAAGATGTCAGACAGAACCCTTGTTTTTTGCTAGAGATCTGACAGTTACAAGTTTGCCAAGGTCATGTGGGGGAGCACTTGATGTCTTTCCCACATGTTGGTAAAAGGCAGCTCTAGAACACAAGATAGAGGATCCAGACTGAAACTGCAAGTCTTTGTGGACTGTCAATTTTCCATTTTTAAATTTTCATGGAATGTCTGTCCCTTTGCTTATCTGAGAGAAGTGGAGGAAATGGTTCAAATTTAAAAGGCCAAGATGACATTTATAGCCACACGGAGAATCTGCTTGTACTTGTGAAACCAAACAAATAAGGACCATTAAAATATAACACCTTGAGGAGTCTGTTCCTAAAGGATCCCAATTCATTTCCTGAAGCGTTTTAAGACCTTATTGTTGATTCAGGATAAAACCACCATAATGCAGTCTTGCCAACTCCAGGGGGAGTGGGTCTCAACAGGATGAACAAGTCGATGTTCTTCTCTTGTGGAGGACCTTTTCTGATGAGGGTAAGCTGGTGTTGGAGTGAATGATTGCTCATATCCCCCTGTACTTTGTCTGGCTTTGCTTAAGGAAGCTTTTATTGTTATTAATATTTAACATTGACTGAAGGCCAACAGTGCTCTAGGTGATGAATACAACATTGAGCTAGTTCTGGTCTTTGTCCAACTGGATAATTTCCAATTATACAACTACAAAATGCAACTTGCACTGTATAAATATAGGGAGAAATAGGACAATTTGGGAGAAAAAAAAAAAAAAACAAGTACTTGTTACAGTTCATTGACCTCTTGCAACTCCCAGATGAACTTTCATTATATCTTAAAAATCTGGCTAGTTTTCTAAAGACAATCACTCATATTCTCCAATTTGGTATGTATCCTTAGCTCTTTACACTTACGTTGGAGCTACTGGGAATATATGCTGAAGGTGGTATAGTAAATTACTGCAAGCTTAATGAATTACTCAAATTTAATCCATTTGAAGGATTATTATTAGTTTCTTTGGAAAAGCATCCAGAGGTGACTATAATCTTCTCAAAATTTTACTTATTCAAATTTTTCAGAGTATCTTGTTTAAAACAAAAACTAAAGGAAACAGAAGCTGATACTAAAATGACATACTTTTTTTCTGATATTCTTCCTAGAGGAAGAAATTATTTTGTGCTAAGACTTCAGAGGATGAATATTGGTTCTTCTACTTGCTCTATATCTTTGAAAAAGGATTGATTTACATCCTGCCTTTTTCCAATGTGCTCCTCTAATTGATATAGCACTGGATGAGAATAATCCATTAATAGCCACAAGTGCGGTTTGAAGGGAAGTGGAGCCACAGAAAGCATTAAACTAACAGAATGGAATGTATTTTATTTATTTATAATTATCCTGAAAGAAACAGGTTGCAGACATCCGTACATCATAATCTTTTATAAGATTTTGATCCTAAAGCTTTGTGAGTTTCCTTGACACATTATGTATTTTAGGATTTTCTTGATAAACATTGAAAATTCCTGAAAGTGTTACATTTAATGCCAAATCTTTTTAGTGACTCTTTTTTCTTTTACCTTTCTTCCTTCCTTTCTTTCTTCCTTCCTTCCTTCCATTTTTTTTTTCTGGCCTATTTTTAAGGCAAGGCACATGTGTTTTCCCTTCTCAATGTGAGTCTGTAGGGAAAGAGGCTGTTCCTTGCTAACCTGGGTGTCTTTGGGTCTAGAGATCATGGCACAAGTAAAATATTTTGTTGAACTAATTGGATTTTTCTGATGGAATTTTACATTGCTTTTGAGAAGTACTTTACTTTAGAAAATGTAATATCTCGATTCCAATTTAGTTTGGCTTAGAGGTGATTAAGGGTAGAACAAGCAAGATAATTAGAAAGTGATTTTGCCCAATATTATATGGACAATTTTTATAGAATACCTTCTGGTGAATTATGGTAATCATATGGAATAAACCTTTGTCATTGCATCAGCCATCACTTTTTGTCTTTTAAAACCTACAGTTAAAAAAGGAACATGTTAATTATAAAATTATTGTGCTAAACACTAAAGAGTCAAAGGTCAAAATGAAAGCACCATGCAAATTCCTCACCCAGAGGAAAACTTCCATTTACTTCTGAATCTGTATTCTTCTAGCCCAATTGACATTTATTCACATTTAGTTTATATGGAATCATACTAGGCATGTCATCTTATTATAGCCTTTCCTAATGTAAGTGCCTTTTACATGCCAATAAATATTCTTTATGACAATATTTTTACATTTTCTTATTTAATCAGGATTTTATCAAACCAATTTTCTACTCTGTGACAATTATACTTTATAAAATGTCCTCTATCACAATAGAGTGATAAACATCTTTGTAGCTAGATCTTTGTGCATATCCTTCACTAATAATACACTTTAAAAAGTATGCCCAAATATATGTTTTTCACTGTCACTAATGAGTCATAAAAACATTAAAAATATGGATCTAAAATAATCACTGCATTTTTTATTTTTGGAACAGCAGTTCATAGCTATAAATCAGAAAAAATGTTTACCTAAAAAAACCACATTGGACTGACAGATTTAATTTTGTAAATTAATTTCTCCACCACAACATCTTGGTTGCCAACTTCTATTTCAAATTTCTAGCCTATGCAATTGATCCTTCATCAAGCATTAACCCACTGCCTGCCACATGCCAGGCTCTTTTCTAGGATTAAAGAGAAAAATATCATAATGTTTCTGTTGAAACTGCTCATAGTTTCATAGGAATAAATTTATTTGTGTAGAAATGAAGTAAATTTGTGGAGGAAGAGTGAAGTTAAAGCTTACATTTGTAGTAGTCTCAGCAAGAACACATCAAAATGAATTTGTAGTGATGAAATACTCATATATAATATAAATAAAATAAAGGGTACTGAAGGACTAATTTAAAATTATTTAGTAATTTCTTAATATTAATATTACCTTTAATTTTTTATCATTATGGCTAGACACTAGAATCTCCACGATGCTTATTATTTAACATTCAAACTTAAGTATCAGCAATGCATAATAAAGTATAACAGGGTTCTCTGTAGGCAATAAAATGAATGAATGGAGATGTGAAATGCCAAAACATATGCAATATAAAAACATAACTTGCTACTATTGACATACCAAATAATAACTGATAAAACTCTAAAATATAACCCAACTCATACATCTTTTAAGATTTATGTCTATGTTGGTAAATTTCCATCTATGTTTTGGTAATTGGTGCATCCAAAAGACAACAGCTAGTAACAGAAATTTAAGTGTCATATTTTGGATTGTGCCTGGTTTTTTTTTCTTTGCCACATTCTGAACTTCATATATGAAATAATGAATCTCAATACATGTAGACTTTTGCCATTGATTTATGTACAATTTCATAAGAATGCTTTACCATCATCTATTTTAAATTTTCTCTAAAAGTTCCTGGTAATTTGCTTTTTAAAAAGACTTCAAGTTCAGGCCTCATAATAAGGACCACTTGAAGTATAGAAACATTTTTGATGTTCTATAGTCCTAGAATCAGCAATATTTTCACTATCATATTGATTCTTTCTAATCAATGTGGGGGAGAGCAATGTCAGTTTTCATTTCTTTGAACTAAAGTGAAAAATTGCATGGGCAGAATAGTTCAACAAATAATGCTCACGTGCTATTGGCTGTCGAAGAGTCAGAGAAAGCCAGGATCAGCTCTTTGCTGCACACCACACTAAATCAACCTGATCAGGTGGCTCTTGCCCATTAACAGATGCTTGTATCTATGCCATGTGCACACAGTTATTTTATTATTTTCAGGATACAGAATACTACATGTTTAGTAAGGGAAAGGGAAAGCCACTTTCACAATGCGTGCTTTGACATTTCTTAGGATAAGTTTTTGTCCTTGGGTTTACAGGAGTGAATTTAGGTTCTTCCATCTCAATAACAAGGGGTTTTGTGAAGACTGAATATAAGTTCTGTTGGCAGGCCAGGTGTGGTGGCACATGCCTGTCATCCCAGTAGCTCAGGAGGCTGAGGCAGGAGGATCTTGAGTTCAAGGCCAGCCTCAGCAATTTCGTGAGGCCCTAAGCAACTTAGCAAGACCCTGTCTCTAAATAAAATACAAAAACAGCTGGGGATATGGCTCAGTAGTTAAAGGTCCTTGAGTTCAATCCCCAGTTCCAAAATAGAAAAAAAAAAAAAGATTCTATTGATCTGTTAATAGAACAGTAGACTATGGATAATGTGACTGTAGTATGTATATCTCAATTCTACTGTTTTAGAATTTGAAGGAAGGATAAAGTATGGTGGAAAAAAATAAACAATAAACACAGCCAAACACAGCTATTTGCTCTTCTTTTTAGAAATATTTATGGAGTTATTCTCTATGAGAAGAAATAAATTTGTATTTATATTCAAAAGTAGTTCATCCTGAAGTCTATTTCTCTGAAGAACAAAGAAAACCTAAGAGATGATGCCAAACTCAGATTCTCCCAAAATCTGCTGAGTAAACACTGCCTAATATAGATACTTTGAAATATACATTATGGTAATCTAGAAATAAATATTTCCACATTTAAAAAAATTCTCTCTGCATGAAAGTGAGCAATAATTTTTCCTCCTTGACAAATAACGTCATTAAAATAATCACCAAATACATACTCTATGCTCACTAGTGTTGAGGCACTGGCTAAATATTGAAGAGAAAATATATTTTTAAAAAGAAGTTTCATGCAGCTTAAGGCCTAGATCTCATCACAGGATCTTACAGCCTAATTTCAGAGAAATGAGGTGAACAGAACAAAGATGCCTATGAGTATATGGTAATTTAATGAAGTCTCATATACTGTAAATGATGCATGTAATAAATACTCAGAAAAAAAAGTGATCTCAAAGGAATTGAAATATTCAGAAGTATTCAGAAGTCTTCACAAAGGAATATTGTATGGAAATTTAAAAAAGGAAACCCTTCAAGAAGATTGTAAGGGGATTATTTGTATGAGGATAATAGGTAGAAAAATAATTTCTAAAAATTAAAACTTACCATGATCTTAAAAGGAATTCACTGATCAATTTTTGTGGAAGACTTCTTGGGTTTGCTAGTGTTTTGGGGAATACTGGATTACTTTATCGATATGGGAATAAATTCTGGGGAGGGTATTGAAAATACGTGAATATACATGGACAGGGGTGTCCAGTTAGGAGAACAATGATATTGGTCAGATGTGAAATCATGAGACCACCACCCAAGAAGTAGAGATACTACCAGGGACAACTAGCTAGAAGTGGGAGCTTTGGTGATGGTCAACTGTGTGAGTTTAATCGACTGAGACAGCTCCATCTGAGGAACCACTGCAAAGTTTCATTTCCCCAAATGTTGATTTCAAAACTTAGATAGAAATGATGGGTTTTAGAAACTTGAAAGATCCTGAAGGTGAAAGTGGTAAAGACAGAAGATGGTGACTTTGATTATGATTTGATTATGTAGGATGATGTGAGTACTTTCCAGCTGGATTGCTGCAGTGCTCAGAGTTATTTGAGTTATGAATAGAGGTGTATATCAAATCTTCAGATATGTAAATGATTAGATCATTAGACATTTACACAGAGTCTGTCACTACCAATGTGTTTCCAACATCGTAAGAAGGTAACACAGGAGCCACAGGGGTGAGAAAGTTCTCTGCAGGAATCCAAGAGGAACACTCCTCACCACTGAGCTTTGTGCATGGATTCTGGGTGGATCAGGAAGAGGACAGACACCCAGGAGAAGAGATAGAGAAGGAAGGGGCAAGGGAATTGAAGAAAGGAGAAACTATGCTACAATGGAACCTCAGCTGAAGAACATTCACCAAGGAGTTGCTTTTGTCCCCAGTTAAGAAGGAGAGCTAAAAATGACCTCAACTTTTCATAAAAACTTTTTATTAAAAAGCTAAATATGACTTCAACATTTCAAAGCAGACCTGTAAGTGAAAAAAAAATACATACAACATAAGTAGAAAAGGAATTATCTACAAGAATAATTTATTCAAACTGACAAATAACTCACTTACTGTTATAGAGCATTTTTTTTTTTGGTCTGTTCTTCTATGTGAGAAAAGGACGAAAAATAAATAAATAAAAACAAAGACCTAAAGAATGTTAGACTATAGCAATGTACAGATCTCAAATATATATCTTTACATATTTATTTGCAATATATAGTTTGTTTTATTATGTTAACCAGTCCTCTATACAGCAAAAAAAAAAACAAGTAGTCTAAATCTAAAAAAAATATGTTTAATATGTTATCCACTATTACATTGGTAAATTCAAGATATGGAACTCAGAACCATACCAAAGATCAGCTTTTGATTATGTATAATCTTATTATTCTAATAAAAAATAATTCAGAGCTAGTTGAACAATAGTGACATGATTATAAATATAAACATAAATCTATAAATTCAGGGGGAAAAAAGCAAGTTACTAAAAAAACTTTAGTACTTTGATTATTATTAGTCACTCCCTTAGAAAGTCCTGGGGACTTCTTGAACAGGTCAAATTCTTCTGTTATTTATGCTCTCATAATCTGTTGTACCTCCTCTTCAAAATAATAACCAGAGTTTATATTTTTAAACATAATTTAAACTATTTAAATAATAATTTTCCCCCAAATGAACTGAAAGCACCATGAAAGCAAGATACTTTAATGTCTGATATTGCTCATTCTTATAACCAAGATATCATCTCAGCCTCAGCACCATAGATACTTCAGGCTTAATAGTTCTTTATTATGGGGACAGGGTGGAAAAGTATCCTATGCATTGAAGGCCTGTAGGTCGCCTGGCCTCTTCCTATCAGAATTGCTGTGAGTAGAATTTGGAAACAGATAAAATATATCTCTAGACACTGCTAGGTGTCCCTTGGTGAGGGTACCAAATTGGCTGAGTTGAGGGTCATTGAGCTAGTTCATAGTGGGTTGTTAATAACTATTGTTTAAAGGAATGACTGGTAAATCATCACTCCTTAAAAACTAAATAAATTGTACACTGAGAACAAAACTTCTAGAGAAATAAAATTCCCCCTTACACTAAAGAATGTATCCCAAGGCCCCCCAGGGATGTCTGCAAACATACATACTACTGTACCTGATATACAAGCACAGCAGTACTGAAGTAGTTGATATGATAATGGAGATAGCTACTCACTGACTAACAGGTAGGTAGTGCATACAGTGTGGACACATTGGACAAAGGGATGAATCCAGTTCTAGGTAGGGGAGACCAGGAGGTTTCATCATGCTACCAAGAACATAATGGAACCCAACTTGAAAGTGATGAATTTTTTATTCCTAGAATTTTTCATTTAGTATTTTTTTTTACTATATTTGACTCTAGGTAACTGAAATCATGAAAAACAAAACTGAAGACAAATAGGGGCAAATGTAAATGAAAAGTAAATGAAACCCATACATAGTCTCTCTTTAGCCATACACTAAGATCCTTTACAATATTGAAAAGTTTAGAGGCTCTTCTATCTTAAAAAATAAGAATTCGGATTTTATATTTTGACTCTAATCTTTATTGGCCTTACCTATATAAAACACAGAGGATTCAGAGAGCTTGAGAAATGTAGTTAAGGAGGTAGTTGACTGAATTTAGTTAAAGATACAGGATGTAGATGGATTTCTGTGTAACCTGAATTCTAATGTTAGTGATGGAATCAATCTGACCCTGGAAATACTCCCATTCATTATGTGTAGGAGTAAAAACTCCCTTCTGAGCCAGAGAAAATTAAGATAAAGCATGATTTGCTTGGCTATTCCTTCAAGAGCTTATTTCTTTAAAATTGCAGCTGTTATTTGGTGCAGAATCTTAGTTGGGTAGAGTATAGCTTTTTCTTTGTTTATTTAAGCACATGGACAACAGTCATCCATAATGACCATTTGCAGTACCCAAAGACATTTACATCCTTATTTCTTCTTCTGGTAATTTCTGTTAGTCATTATTTTTGAAGCATATCTTATGGGTCATGGTAGGGCAACAGGAACATTATTTATTGAGCTCTAATTCTTGTAAGTGACTGTGCGATGGAAAATGTCAAGTATTATATACTTCTCAATTGGCAAGAAATTAGCATGGACAATATTAGCCCAAAGTTGTACCCAATTACACATTCTCAAAGCATTGTCTAACCTTCCCTTTGCCCTTACAATAATCCTCTTATGTAGCAAAGGAAGGTATGTCAACTGCATTTTATAAACAAATAAATAGCATCAATATAACACATGAAAAACTTTGTGATTAACCTTTGTTATTCAGAATAGATTCATTGCCCCACTAATTAAATTGAACACCTCTGATAGAAGTCAAATTCAACTGGTTGGCTTTCAGAGATATTCAGATATATTATCCTGTGTTATGAATCAATGGAAAACTAGAGCAAAGAACAGATTTAGTAGCAATAAACTATGGTTGGTATATCTCTGTCAAGCAAACCAATATACATAACAAAATCTGATGTTAAGTTGGGAGCTTTAGTAAATGTAGTAGAGAACCACGTGTGTATCAAATGTGCTTTCTGTTTCCCAATCTTACTTGGATACATAGTCTTTCCTCTGATATGTAGCAATTTGGGCCATATTAAATTATTAGTGATAACTTTTTTTAGCAAATTAGAAAATACAGAAATTTTAAGACAGGTGCCAAAAGATGAATTTTATCCCAACTCTGGTTTGGTAGAATGGTATCTCTCTGATTATTATTATTAAATAGAGAAAGCACAAACACTAAAAATTTTTAGTGCATTTAACCTTTTGAAACAGAATAGTGATGAGAGTTCATGTGTGGCTCTTGAACTATGAGCTAAAATGCAGTGGTGATGTATGTCTGCCCTCAGAGAGTTCTTGCCCTTCTCCTCAGTTCCTCTTAATGATAGGAGGTGATCACTGCAAGCTATGTTTCACAGCCTCCTTTGCCAGCTGTCTCTCTCTGGGTTTGGCCAGTGAAAGCTACTCATGGTAGACTGGATAGAATCAGAAAAGGAGAAACCTGGATGCTTCTCCTCTCTCACTGCTTTGGGCATCTTCAGTAGACACTGGACTGGCCATTCCTGGGTTCTAGTAGCACTGCTCTCTCTATCCATCCAGCCCTACTGTTCCCTGACACTTAAGAATTCTGGTTAGCTAAACATTTCCTGGATTCTGGTATTCTACATAGAATGAACAAACCCCTCCATTAAATCTAACACTTCTAAAAACAGATAGTAGCTTCTGTTTTCTTATTTAGACCCTGACAGATTGTGGGGTGTTATTACTTTAGTCTCCTTTGGGAAAAGAAAGGATGGCTTTCAGAAGATTCTTAGTCTGCAACTTCTTGGGCTTGACAGGATAAGAAATTTCTCAATGTGGACAGATCGGCCTCAGTCACAGGCTTTTTTATTTTATTTTTCTCCCCAGTATGGGAGATCCCAAGACTTTGCATATTGTAGGAAAGTGATCTACCACTGAGCTACACCCCCAGCCTATTTTTAAAGTTTTATTTTGAGTCACAGTCTTATTAAATTACCCAGGTTGGGCTAGATCTGTGATCTTCCTGCTTCAGCCTCCTGAGTAGCTGGGATTATAGACATGCACCACCATGAATAGACTACTGAGCCATTTTTAAAGGCTCTAGATGAAATTAGAATGCAAGATATTACAAGGCTGGAGAAACTCCATGATACCAAAGAGGGAACATGAAAACCTCCTAAATACTGGCCTTTGCTATGTCTTTCTTTATCTACTGTTTTCTTTCTCATTAAATGTGAATTTAAAAAAAAACAGTTGAAACAAAAGAAACATTTATAACAACAAATAAAATAAACATTCAAAAAGTGGAAAATGCAATTGTGGTAGATACTAGAATTAAAGAAAAAAATATTCCACAAAGGATCAAGTGGGGATTTATGTGAATATAAATCACTTAAAAGCTGTTAATATTGCACCATGTGTTAAGGGAGATAACTGAGAATTTCCCCTCAAACAATGACCTCCCAGAGATGGAAGAACGCAGTTTGAGATTATTCCAGGTTGAAGAACCCTCAGGTTCAGGCAGGAAGCTGGCTGTTTCATGCCTGTAAGTGTGGCAAGCTCCATGAAAATGCTGGTTGTGCTTCCAAGGTGGCAGAACTACAGGAAACAGGGCAATCTCTGTCCTTGACATACAATTCAATCTTTTTCTCTACTGCCACTGTGTTTGATTCTCGAATTTCCTAAACTGGACTCTACCTTCTTAACTGGGCCTTGTATACTCATTGGTCTGCCCTATATTATCTGACCACTCCTCTCTAAACTTGACTGAAAGCATCAGAACATGTAATCATGGTGCAGGAATAGCATAGTTCCCTATCCTGGGAATTTTCTCTTTTTGAACTGGCACCTTTTCATTCAATCTCATGATCCTAAATACAATCCATATATCAATGACTCCTAAATCTTTATAGTCTGCTCTGATGCTTTTCAGAGATTTTTAACTCTGTTTAGTATTCTCACATGGCATATAAATGCACTTGGCGTAAAGCCTCAGTCTCTCAGCTACTTCTAAAGCCCTACATTGAGCTCCTCTGCCTCTCCCCTCTCTCCTGCCCCCTGCATTGTACCTGGCCTGCTTTCTCATTCCCATATCACTATCTGAGCTCCACCACTCCTGCTTCAGAATGTCCTCCCACCTGATGATCACAGAGTGGCATCTTCTGCTTACTCAAATCTCAGTGTAGACAGCACCTCTTCCAAAAGATCTTCCTTGGATGACCCATCTGAATGATCTAACTTTTCCCCCTTATTTCACAGAATGGCACTAATCACACTTAGAAAGCATACTTGGTAACTTATTTCAGCTCCTCTCCCCTGTAATAACATAAGCTCCATTAGAGCAGGGATCTATTCTGTCTGGTCCAACACTTGTTTCCAGGTCTTAAAACAAGTGTAGGCACACAATGGTGAACATAATTGGCTGAATGAATGAGACCTAGGGGAGGAGAATTCAAAAATAAGTTGGCACAATACACTGGAAGTTAGCAAGCAGCACGGTCTCTTTCACTCTTCCTCACTCCCAAACATCAGCCTTCCTTTTGCCCCCAAATGCTCATTTTGAGAATGATGTGCTGTGGAAAGACATTTGAAACCATAGAACAGATTTCTACCTAGGCCAAATTATTCTTTAGATTAAAAAATGCACAACTCTTATTCCTATGAGTTTTAAACAACTTATAATTCAGATGCACCTTTGCCCTAATAGCCACTTAAACTAATTAACAGAAACCTTCCAATATATTTGTTCTCTCTCTGGTCTTGAAATTGTCAATTGTTATTATCTGCATTTCAGATGTGTATAGTGTACTGGTCTCTTGGGTACAAAATGTTTCCAAGTAGAACATACACAACCAAAAATCTGTGTTGTGTAATGAATATGAATGTGATGAACTGCGCCATCCAGAAAATATGTACAGAGAAATAAACCTAATCATGTAAACATCTTAATTATTGAGTACCAGGTAAATACATAAACTTTTATTTTGCTAATAATTATGTTCTACCTGCTCATACATGTATGAATTATTTTTTTCTTTTTTTTTGTGATTGCTGTGATTCTTCCGGTCTTTGCAGCCACCTGCCCATCTCTGGATGACTGTAATGTGGCAATTAACCAGCAGCTTCTTAATGACCTAATTAAGCCATAATGATTGAAGTACAAGGCATTTCCTGGGGATTAATGGCCAACTGAGAAGAGTTGATGGCCCATGGCATAGCTGAGAGCCATTAACCCCAACCAACCATTAATCCTGTGAAAACACTATATACAGAGGTTATTATAAGCTAGAAATGAAAACAATGAAGTATGGTCTATTTACATGCAGTAAAATTATACTTGCTAAATATGGTGCCTAACTAAAGAATAAATATTTGAATTTCTCTAAAATAATCATTCAACCTTTAAAATGTATTGCACCACTATAGTGGTATTTCAATAAGTGAGCATTTCTTATTACCTTTGGTTGCAAATTTTAGTAAACAATTGGATCTATGTATGTCAACAGGAAGCAGGTTTTGCCTCCAAGACCTGAGGTCAGAAACAGTTGAGTCTCAGGAATGAGAACTGGAATTTAGAAAGATACACAGAAGCTAAACAATGCTCTATAACCCACCTCTCTGCTTCTCCAAACATCTACTTTGTTTTTTTCTCTTTCTCACTCTACAAATTAACTGCCTTAGCTTCAAAGACTTATAAAGAAATAAATAAGGCTTGCTTTCCACAATGTCTTTGATGGGATGTTATGCAATAGATCAAATAAATTAGATCTCTTTCTCAAGTCCAAGTATATATTCCTTAATTAGGATTTCTGACCTACATTGGATCAGGCAACTAATTAAAGTTGAAACAACAGCAGCTCTTTGTGTGTATCTGTGCATATACACCTTGTTAAAAGTGAATAAGTAGCAAATAATGGCACATACATACACATAGCATCATTTGTCAGTAGGGAAACACATATTCAAACTACAATGAGATTTTATCATGTACCTACAAGGATAATTAAAATGAAAAAAAAAGATTAACCATAGCAAGTGTTGGCAAGGATAAGAAGAAACAGAAACTCATAAACTGCTAGTGGGAATTTAAAAGGGTAAAAACATTTTGGAAAATAGTTTCAAAGCTTCATCAATGGTAGTTATATACACAGTGGCCATATGACCCAGCCAATCCTAGGGTATTCATCCAAGGAAATGAAAACATGTCCATGCAAAGACTTGTCCATGAGTATTCATAATAACTTTATCTGTAATAGTCACACTACAAAAGCAATCCAAATACTTATCAACTCCCAACAACATGCACAAATCTCAAAATAATAATGCTGAGGAAACCAAGTTAAACAGAGTACTCACTGTATGATTCTGTTTACAGAGAATTCAGGAAAACATAGACTAATCTATACTGAGAAAGAGTAATTAGTGGTATTTGGGGTTTGAAGTTACATGGAAACGATTACACAGGTTATTAAGGAAATGTTGGAGTGGTTTGCTTATTTATTGTCTTGACTGTGGTTTCGGGTTTACTGGCATATACTTATATCAAAACTTGCCAAATGGTACATATCAAATGTGTACAATTTATGTTAAGTCAATTATCCCTCAGTAAAGCTAGATTTGAAAAGGCAGTTCTATTCCCAGTAGAGGCAGAGGTAGTCATAACACAGTGGGAACTTGACAAGAGATCAGTTGCCCAATCTCAACACTTCATGTGCAAGATATTTAAAGACCTAAAAGGTCAGCTTGTAAGTCGGAGGAAGAGACCACCAAGTGACCAACTCATACAATTCGCAGAAGGGGTTTTTTGAGATTCCAGAATGCTGGGGCTCCGTGCCCACTCAAGAAGGGAGTGCAGCCCAGAGCCCAGAGCAGAGGTTAAGCAGTGCTTAAGTACACTTTTGGGGGAGGGCGGGGGCTTTGCATACATCAGAACAAATCATCATGAGGCGCGGGAAAATTGAACAACAACTCTCATACATGATTAGCACATTCATTGGCGAGAACAGGTCGGGCGATTGGACACTCCTAAGCGGGGTACACATTCAAACTGATTGGTTTTGGGCACTGAATGCCTATGTGCCCGGCTACACAGGATCCTAAGTTATTAAACAACTAAATGGCCAGTAGGGCATTGTCTTAACTGCCTCAGGAATTTCAGGTTCTGTGTGCAGTTCAGAAGCTCTACAATACCTAGTCCTTTACTTTTTAACCCAGGCTTTGCAGTTTAGAAGCAGCTTTACAATGTCTGGTCCTTTACATTTTAACTCAGGCTTTGCAGCTTAGAAACTTTACTCTTTCAAGCTCTTGTAAGTACTTGTCTGTGTCTCACTTGTAAGGCATTTATAATCTATTGAAGGAAATGCCTTTTTTTTTTAAAGAGAGCAGACAAAATATTATATATAATCAAGAGCATAAAATATATGTGAAAAGTGTTTTAAAGCAATAATACATAATTTCCATTTGAGGATTTAAGAGAAGAATGGATAAAAAGGTGGCATTTGAAATGAGACCTTGAAAAACATATGGCATATCAGTTGGCACAGGCTGGTTAGAACAGCATCATCAGGGACTCAGAGGTAAGAAAAATTGGTGTGTTGATAAAAAAAAAATACTAAAAAAATTCAATTTTTCTGTAGCATGGTGTGTGAGCTGGGGAGTTGTAATAGAGAAAGGCAGAAAGGTATGTGAGAGCTTATATTGTTCAATCCCTTAAATATATCAGTTAGGCTTATATTTAATTTGGGATTTCTGCTCCAAAGTAAGATGTAATAGGTTGAAGCAATCATTCCCACTAAAAGAAATGAATGAAATATAAAAATCACATTTTTAGGAACATTTTGGAGCTGTGAAACCAGCTTCGCTTCACTCCTGGGATTGTTGGTAGCTGTCTTTGCCCTATGGTTTTATAAGGTTATCCCTCTGCGAACCTATCTGTGTCCTAATGCCCTTCTCTTTTAAGGACACCCAATTGTATTGGGTTATGGCCCATTCCACGGACCACATTTAAACTTAATTACCTAGTTTAAAACCCTGCATCCTAATATAGTCACATTCTGAGGTACTAAGCAGAGGTGAGGACTTTAATATATGACTTTGAGGGAATACAATTCAGCTCATAACACACACTCTCAAGGAAAATAACTTACTGGTGAATGTTTTAACACTCACCAGTTTTCAGAACTCCAAAGTTTTGAAGTGGCTTGTTGTGTAACTGTATATACCGGAAGCACATGCATATTGTTGGGGTGAGCTCTGAAAGAAAAAATACTGAAAGATATAATAGAAAAGCTAACTTCAGACATAGAAAGATATAATACAAAAATACGTTTATTGACTCAAAAATAAAAAGAGAAGTGTAATAAAAAAGATGTACTAAATTGTATTGTATTGTATTAGACTAAAGTGCAACTACATCAATGATTACATCAAACATAAATAGACGAAATATGGCAATAATGAGATAAAACCTGTCAGACTGGATTGAAAAAAAAATACAAAACTCTAACGTGTTGTCTTTGTAAGAAGTATAATCTACACGTAATTAAACAGACAGATTGAAAGCTCAGGACCAAATATCTTTATTGATAAATCATACCAGACATGTAAAGAAGAATTAATACCATTTCTTCTCATACTATTTCAAAAGAATGAAGAGGAGAGCATTCTTCCAAATTCAAAACAGAGGCCAGTGTTACCCTGATATGAAACCCAGACAAAGGACACCACAAAAAAGAGAAACAAATGGGAACGGAGGGACAGAGGGGGGATGGGAATGGGAACAACACTAGAATGAATCAGACATCACTTTCCTATGTTCATATATGAATACATAACCAGTGTAACTCCACATCCTGTACAGTCACAAAAATGGGAATTTATACTCCATGTATGCATGTCAAAATTCATTCTATTGTCATGTATAACTAAAAGGAACAAATAAAAAAGCGGAAACTGCAGACCATTATCTCTAATGAACACAGATGTGAAAATCCTCAAGGAAATATAGTCAACTAAATTCAACAGCACATCAAAATCCTTATGCTCTATGACATCCTGATGAATCCAATGTGCTATATCAATAAAGAATAAAAATGATCCCCTCAAGAGAGGCAGAAAATACATTTGATAAAATTCAACCTCTCTTCAAGATAAAAAAATACTGTGAAAAAATTAGATACAAAAGGAGCAAACTTCAATGTAAAAGGGGTCATATAAAACCAGTTCACAACTAACATCATGTTAAATGGAGAAAACCTGTAATTTTTCTAAGATATGGAATAGACATGGATTCCTGCTTTCACCTGTCACTTGATGTGGTACTGGAAGTCCCAACCGGAACCTTTAGTCAAGATGACCTGTATAGGGCATCCAAATGAGAAAGGAGGTAAAACTGTCACCGGAGACAACATAATCTCATACACAGAAAACCCAAAAGATCACACCAAAAATAATGAAAAATAACAAACAAATTTACCAATTTACATGTATGTAAAACAATTAAAACAATAAAAAAGAAATGTCAAGCAAACACAAAATGAAAAATTTAGGCTGTACATAACTTGTTAAAACATAATCAGCTTAAGGAAAATATGATGCATATTCATTTATATCTATTATTGAACCATGTACTTATTTCCCAAGCATTTCAAAATTATACCATAATCAAATTATCTATGATTATTTTGAAAGAACATTTTTATGCTTATATATTATATATGTGTTTCATATCAATATATAGATTTATATATGTACTATGTTTCTTACAAATTTTTGTTTTATTCAAAAATAATTATTGGGCTCCTATTATGTACTAGCAATTATGCATACATAATAAAAACTATAGCCTCTGCTTCCTCATATAATTACAATAAAACAGAAAGAAATTGTAATGATAACTGTGCTAATAAAATTGATATTAAACACACATTATCTGAGGTCCAGGAGTGCTGGGAAGGTAGTTATGAATGTGTTCCTAGGGAAGATGCTGAGGAATGCTTAGGGGACAAAGAAAAGTAAAGGGGTGTGGAAAGTACATTTTCCATATATTGTAATACATGTCTTTAAACTGTTTTTGGTTTTTTAAAACCTAATCATAAGCACTATGCAACATGTCAGAGAGTAAAAAAGGAAGCAATTCTAGTTGCTTTCTCAGAGCTATTTCCTAATTAAACATTTTTTTTTTCCCTCAGCACAACCACTTGTGAGAAGGATGAAACTGACTTGATAAAAGCATTGAGGACTTTTGTTTCTTTTGAAGAGAATGCATCTCAACTTCAGCCATTCCTCTAACGTAGCAGTGATAAGTCATCACAAAGAAATTTCACAAAAATTCCAAAGATGATTATCATGGCATTAATAAAGATATGTTGGGTTTTTGTTGCTGTGCCTTTTATAATATCCAGGTTATGTGTTTTTTCTGGCTTCAAATGTTGAGTTATAGAGGATATTTTGTAACAGCTTTTGTAGTGTTGCTGCAACCAAAAGGTGTGGGGTGCACAGTAGTAGATTCATGAGCCTTCTTTGAATAAATGAATAGACTCTGTTCTAACATCTTTTCAAGTATACAGAGATATTTCTATTACTTTGTTAAAGTAAAAATTAGGTAAGTGTAGAGAGACAATAAATCAAACTTGATACTTTGAATAGGCATTAAATGCACCAGGGATAACCTCAAAAAAGCAATGGTTAAGACCAGGTAGATAAAATATGCAATAGGATAACTTAGAATAGAAAAAAAGACTTTTTTTGGCTATTGAAGATAAATTATAAAATAGAAATGTATTTTGTAGAAAAATAAAAGCATATCTAAGTTTCAAGATGAAGAAAGATTTTTGTAACTGGAAAGATGAAAGATGAATTTATTCTGGTGTTTTTGATTTATTGGATCAAGAAAGTTGAAAAAACACAAAAGAAAAATGACCAGTTAATATGAGTTTTACATTTGCTAAAATATTTTAAGAAAGGATGAAACTTGAAAAAATTATGAAAAATTGATTTGATAAGAATTACCTGGAAATAAATTCACATAAGAGTAAAAATTTCTATATAACATATTATACAAATTATTCAATGGGGAACAAATTATATTAAAATTAATAGATTGCTACAATTCATGCAGATGTTCTCCTGGACCTACAGGTTAGATTAAGTTGATGTTTGTCCTCATTCTCTGATGAATTAGCAAGTAGAGGAAAAAACAAGGTGAAGTAAAAAGGGGCAAATAAAGGGCTCATTCTCATCCTTTGAGCTTTGATGTCTTTCTGACCTACTTATAACTGAGGACAAATTTCCTTTCTTTTTCAAATAATCATTTGATCCATGACTGGACTCAATTAGTGGGATCCTTTCTCTTCTTAGGTCCCTTTTTACTTTCGTATGTGTTCATACATCCTAGAATTTTTTTTCTCCTCTATATGAGGAAAAGGACTAGACATACTGTAAAACAAAGAATTTGTCTATCATTTTACTAGTGATACTCTGCTACAAATTCTGAATTTCTTGCTGTATACCCAGGATCACTGAATCACTCTCCCTCTCATAGCTGTATTTAATCTAGGAGTCTTTTGCACCTTGCTGCTGTGGAACCTTGGTGGAAGTCTTATTTTAGGCATCAGAACTCATCTTCTTTAATGAAGAGGTAAACTCATGTTCTTCAACAGTGACCTGTTGCTCACTTGTATCAGAAGTACCTGGAATGCTCATTCAAAAAGCAGATCCCTGGGTCTCACCTCAGATGCACTCAATTTTATTGCAGTAGGACCTAGCACATCTTCACTTTTGCTAATTCTTCAGGTGATATTTAGGTCTAAAATTTGAGAAGAACTGAACTAGATGATTGCTCAAAAATCTATATATACAACTCAGTGTGTATTCCTAAGAAATATATATAGAAAATAGATTGTAAGTTTTCTCTCCTTTTCAGGAGAGAATTTTTTACTAAATGAAGAAAGCCATTATTCTGCAAATAATGGTGATGATGGGGATGGGTTCACCTGGATTCTGCCACTTGTGCAATGAATCTACAAACCATTTCATCCTGTATAAGAACCCCTCCTTACACACAATTCACCAGACACTAAAGATTTGATCAGGATGATTTAAATTTATATTAACCAGGGTCCTACTATGCCATTCCATTCTTCTAAACAAAATTCAGAAAATCCAATATTTCAATCAGTAAACACACTATGTTGTAAAAAAGTATTTGATTATATGGCCTTCAAAACCAATTCCGAGCCAAGCATTGTGGCACATGCCTATAATCCCAGTGGCTCAGGAGGCTGAAGCAGGAGGATCACAAGTTTAAAACCAGTTTGGAAACTTAGTGAGGCTCCAAGCAATTTAGTGAGACTCTATCTAAAAATTAAACATAAAAAGGGCTAGGAACCTGGCTCAGTAGTTAAGCACCCCTGTGTTCAAACTATAGTACCAAAGCAAAACAAAACAAAAAAACTAGACTTGAGAAGATACTGGAATTAATTTTTTTTTTTAAAAAAGGAAATTTGCTATAAAATAGTGTTCACTGGTAATGATGTAATATCGTTATTTTATAAATTGCCCATAAAATGTAAGGCTTTAACTTTCTTAATATTGTTATATAATGTGCACACATTTTTACAAACAACGGCAATTGAAAATTGATCTTATTTAAGTATACTAGATAAAGGAAGGAAATTAGTTATGAGTTACTTCAGCCTATTTGAGCTCAGAGCAGAGAATTGAAATTATCCCTTTCACCTGTGAAAAATTGAGCAGGTGATTTCAGAGCAGCCTAGATGACATCATTACTTTTTCTCAGATAAATACCTAAGTGTTTGCCACATTAATGTGCCACTGGATAAAAATGTTTGTCCAGATTCACTAGAAAGATCAATATGAAGACAAAGTTGTTTTACAGGCTCTGTATTTTTTTTTCTACACAAACTGTCAATTCATATGGTAAGAATGAAGGTCAAACAATTCCAAAGAGATTTTTCTCTAAACTTTCACAACATTAATACACACTTGGTGAGCATTATTCTTTCGCACATTTGTCAGACAACCGATCCTGTTCCTGTAATTTCAGAAATTATGTGAATCCTAGAAACTGGGTAGAGATCAACACACCAAACCTTTATCTTCAATTGAAATTTAATATAAATCAAACAGTATTGAAAAATGTGTCAGGTTCCATTGTGATGAGAGTGAACATATTAATACCACTGTTTGGTTTGAGAGTGTTCTTTAATTTCATACCTGCATGGTTAAAGTCCTCTAAAGCAGAATGATCTGTGATGAGCTTACAAAGTGTATAATTTCCTTTAGAGAAGATTTGAGGACAGCTATATTAGAAATCTCACTTATTTTCATATTCTCCATATCAGCCCAGCTGCATAGACTTCCCTTAGGTAAAATTTTGACTTATTTTGCTTTGCTTTCATGGACAGACTTGGTAGACCCTGAATAGAAGGCTGGTGCCAGACATAGGTAGTGGGGATCTTCAGTGGCATGGAGCCCAGGTGAATGTCCCACTCTGGGGACTTCAGCCCTTTTACACTGCCAACTGTCTTGCAGTGTCCTCATCTCATTAAAGGTTAATGAGTTTCCTTTCAGCCTGTAGCTGCTTGATATATTATGTGGGTCATAAAGACGATATGAACATGTACTTGGCATGTGATTGTGGACTAACCCGTATTCATTATGGAGGCATAAATTCAGTGCTCTGAGGCCACTTCCATTCTGGCAATGGAAAAATAGTCTATGAACATCCAAATAAAGACTGGGACATTGCTCACAAGCATTCTCCAGGGGCAAACCTGATCCATTACCAGCTGGAGAACAAATTTCTCAAAGCTAGTAACAAAGTTACTCCCACTTTCACTAGAGGACAGGAGACTCACAATTTTATTATGTTCTGCAGAAAATTTGATTGAAGGAGCTACAACTGCAACTAAAACATGAAAGGAAGTTGTCAGTGCTTCAATATCTCTGTGTTCAATTTACCGCTACCATATAATTGGTCTTGGCAGAGTGGGAGGTGACTGCAAAAAACAAAAGGACGTGGATCACATCTTTCCTAGACCTGCTATGGAAAGTGAAATTTGAAACAAAGTTTTGAATAACAATCACTGACATTTGAGAGTACAGAGATTCTGCAGACACATGTATAACTATAAAAAAGATGACTGGTAGGACAAGTTCCAGAGATTAGACATAAACAAATGACTCTAATAGCTGCTCAAACAAATGCTTCACTTAGAATATTTGTCATACTAATTAGTTTTTTAAATAGTTTTAAATTTTTATTAACATAAACATAGGGCTGGGGTTGGTGCTCAGTAGTAGTGCTTGCTTGGCATGCATGAGGCACTGGGTTCGATCTTTAGCACCACATAAAAATAAAATAAAAGTATTATGTTCACCTACAACTAAAAAAAATACATTTAAAAAAAGACATAAACATACTTTTTTTTTTCCATTTTAACCATGCTCAAACATATGGTCAAGTGCCAGGAAGCATTTCTTTACCTAAATTATAAGATATATCTGCATTCTGTCAGATTCAGGAAGAACTGAAATCAATACTTCTCTTATAACTACTTAAAAATCAAGTATTTGGGTAACTATTTAAAGGCACTAACCTGGATATGACAATTAATTGGAGTATGGTACTAATTTTTATTAAATGTAAGTCTTATGTGCCTGAAATAGACTTTTTATCCCCAAACTTGTTATTTTTTCTCTCTAGAATTATAATATTGACTTAAACTACAAATGTTTATTTTATACTTTCTTATGGTAAATATTCCCAAGACAAAGAAAATTTAACATGATTTTAGTAAAGAACAAAAAGCACACAGTTAACATTTAATAATCAAAAATAAGTTTGTTAAACTAAATAAGTACATTCGATAATTAAGTTGTAATTGACTATTAGGAGTAAAACAACCAGTGGAATACAGCAAGATTCCAGGTAATTGAACCCCATTATACAAATGTGTAGAAAATCATTTCACTCACTAGGCTTTCATTGTTATCTCCAAGATTCATGATGGGCCTGTGGCATTTTTGGTACTTGTTTTAGCAGGAATTCCCAGATTTCTCATCAGACTTAGAGTAATGTCCTTAATTATTGGCATATTTCTGATCACTTTGAAGGAAAAAGAAAACATCCTTTCTTTCCTTTTCAAATGAAGCGTTTCCCCTTCAAATGAAAAATTAATAGCTTAGATTTATATTTCCAACATTTCTATGAATTAGATACATGATACTGAAGTGAGCAATAGATTTGTCAAAAATATCTGCATTGGAATTATTTACAATTAAAGTACTACATGGTCATGAATCACCCTTCTAAACCTTCGAAGTTCAATGCCACCTTTTCCACATAGCTTTAGTTAGTGCCTACACATACATACTCTTTCTCTCTAGCCTGTTAAAATAGAAAACTCATTTACGTGAAATCCAGCAATATGGAAATACCCCTGATTGATTTTCACACAGAGTACAATGTTTTCCATCTCAAGGTCAGCATTCAAGTGGTGTACTGTTAGGACATTAAAAGATTTATAAGTCATAGCTAGCCTTTAGTAGATCCTTCTGTAAAGCAAATAGAATCTTCTTGGTTTATCAGTCAACAATGGGTTCTTTTTCCCTAAGCTAAAGACAGAGAAGATTAGCAAAATAGAAATGAGATGTACCTAATTAATTCCTGAGATCTCTCTAGATGATATTGCTAGTTTTGATTAGCAGAACATCGTGACTAAAATGAAAAATATGTACAGTAGTTGCAATCATGAACAAAAAAGAAATAAGTTTTCCTAGTACAGAGATATTCTAGATAAAACTAACAATGTAGTGTATAATGATACTTTATGATTTCAAATTTGTTTTAAAGACCCTTATTCCTAATGATATAACTTTTAAAAGAAAATTGTCTGAATAAAGGATGTGGCTAAGTGATAGAGCACTGGCATGTTTGAGGTCCTAGATTCAATCCCCTTACTGCAAAAACAACCAAACAAATAAGGAATGGAAATCTCCTTTGGTGAACTACCTGGATTTTCAGAAGGGGTTTGGAGGAATAATTCACCTAGTCTTGATGCTAACTTTCATCACTTCTGTGTTAATCTCCTAGTCTGTCACTCATAATAAACTTTGCAAAATTAAAACAAACTAAAACATTAAAAAAGGCCTTTGTGTCTATTTCTATTGTGTATGTGGAAACACATATTTTTTAGCTCCTAGAAATTACATTCCATGTGAATTTTAGGCCCAATTAGGATATTTATATTTCTTTGTGGCAATTACAAAACTGTAAAAAAGTGCCTCCCTTTCAATAGAAAAAGACAGAAATGATTTGGGAGCTAATTACCAATTATAATTTGGATCATTTAAATGTCTGCCATTTCCTTGTACCTGTCATCAAACTATTGCATTTGATGAGAGTCTTAGCAACATCAAGATGTAAGAGGGGAAAAAAAGAAAACAACAGCTCTCTGAGTGTTTCCATTTGTTTCCTGGAACTATAAAAAAAGAAAATGAGCTCAGTCATGAAAAGGAAAAAAGAACCCTCAATTGGGTTATTTCCTATTGAATAATAGGTACATTTTATTAGGAGTCGTAAGCATTATTCTTTGTAGTTTGAGCTTGTTCACAATTTCTTTTGCTGTGTTTAGGGACAAAGCACAGCTGCATGTTGTAAACTGTTAAATTTACTAGATATTGCTGAATGTTATAGCAACACATGATGCTCCAATGGCGGAAGGGAAGGCTTTCCAAAGAGGCAATGAGTGGTTATTGTGAGCACCTCTGGGTCTATGAAAAAGATTAACAGGGTCAGATGTTCTCCAAACATATCATAATAAAAGGATGCCACCTTATGGTAAGAGATACATTAAGGCAAAAAAATAAAAACATATGGAACTCAAGGAAAGATGATCTACAGATGTATTTGAAATTATTTTTCCAAAGGCATTTTCTAGATTAGTGATTCTTAATGGGATGGTTATGGGTTTGAATATATCTGCATTTCATGGATGACAGAAGGAAGTGCTGCATTTTTGGGAAAGACTTATTCAGTAGGATGAGTTTATATGGAAAACAAATGGAGAACTTGGTTGTTTTTATAACTGCAGAAAATAGTTGGACAAAATTCTTCCGCTGAGGATGCATAATTTTAGGAAATAGAGGGATGTTAGGTATGAATATAAAGATGGCAAATTGTGCAAAATAGGTGAAATAGGGCTGACATTAACTCTGTCCTCCACTCACCAAGCCATGAATGCCAACTCTTGACATCAGCAGCATCTTGTGTCTACATTATGATGAGAGCCACATATATTTTCAGTAGGCAGACTACTCACTTAAACACAAGTCTTTAGCAGCTAGGTTGCTCTACAGAGTTTGATATCTGACCAAAACACCAATCACAAGCCCAATTAAATAGCACTGGACAAACTTGAGGCATATGAGGCTCACACTTAACTCAGTGGCCACTGGTTCTTATCTATCTTCTGCTCAGTGGCCACTGGTTCTTATCTATCTTCCGCAAATCTTACTCTTAAAACTATTTTGTTATACAATGGAGCTTCCTAAATTATGGCAATTCCATAGATATCCAACCACCAGGGTTTATCTCTGTCTACACAATGGGCATATGTTCCTCTGTCTCTTGCAAAGTCCCTTGTGTGTTATGACTTTGTTTCTTTGTAAACTTGATCCTTGACTTTATTCTTTGCTTATCATCAGATTGTTTGTTTTGTTTTGCAATCTTCAACCCATTCCTGAAATGATTCAGAAAATCTGGTAGGCAAGAGAGAAGTGGATTGATTCTACTGGTTACAAGCAAATAAGGTATCTTCTATGCAATTTTATGAAATGTATCTTCTTCTATAATGTCTGGGTCATCACTGTTGTCTTTAAAGTTTTCTGCCTGAATTAAGTAACATGGTAACAAGAAATCTACAAAATGGGGTATGTGATATACCATAAGCCAGGCCTCCAGGGACCACCTTTGATGTCCTTTGGAAACTAGTGGCTCTTACCTCTACTCTCTGCTGGGTGTGTGTCCATTGCAAGTTAACATGCAAGCACAAACATTTTCCTTCTATATCCTTATTCTAGATTCTAACTTTTAAGCGGCTATGTTCAATCTTATCTTTGAAACTATTGCTAAAATATGACTTACTGCTCTACAAGTTGTAAGGCAGTACTCCTACATACTTATGCCAAAATCTGACCTCTGGAATTCCTGTCTGGATCTAGCTTTCCAGGAATGGTTAACTAAAAAGGAATTCAGAAATGTGCTAAGAAGAAAATAAGAACCAACTGTGTCTTTTCAATTAAAAAGATTGTACATGCAGATTTGAAAATTAGAAACTGGTATCTCTTCCATGGCAACATTTCAAGTGTTTTATTTATCACACTTATATATAGAAACAACAGTCTTTTGAAAATATGATTTTGTGTGTGCATGTGGTAAGTTTTAGCTTTTTTGGTGGTAAGTCACCAAGTGGAACAGGGATAAACCTCAGGGTATCAAGATTGCTGTTCAATTTCCTGTTCACTCTTACACAGGCATAAATTCTCTGTGTCTCTGTCCTTGTAAAGATGAAAACAAAAGTCATTCTCTCCTTAGAAAAATATGGTTGACTAGGCATCACTTATATTTTGTGACTTTGACTTTGGAGAATTAAGAGTAAGTCCAAAAGTTAGCAAACAGAAAGATGAAGATAAATATTAGAATATTAGAAGACTGTGAATATTAGTATGTATTATAGCATATAATACATCTTAAAATATCATTTATTCATTATTTGGTGCAAGATAAATGTTTTCATAGCAATCTAGAAACACTGAAACCTTTGCTGGGTGAGTATCCACTGAATTAGAGGTTATAATAATTATAAAATGAACATTTAGAAATTCAGTGTGATCTTTGAACTCTGGCCATGTATATACTCCTGAGGAAGTTACATTACTTCTCTATATGATAGACTAAGAAGTAAAATATCAGAATCATCTGAAAAGGTGACTAACTTGTGGCTGAAATTATTAATAAGGTTACCAATTGTTTAATCTGAACCTAAAAATGAATCAATATAATCAACTGCTTGAGATTGGAATGATATAAAGAGAAAATTACCATAGAAAGAAACTAGAATATGGACTTCAGAGTGAAGCAGTTTTTGTCCTGTCAGTACCTGGTTATGTGATCAAGGACTCACAACCAATAACTGTGTCATTTACGTCATCAGTGGAATGTGGGAAGTGACAGTTACCTGTGTATGACAGTGAGGACATAACGGATTGTCTAGTTTAATGCCTGTCACACAATAAATGCTGAAATATGAGCCAATAAATTACACTATTGACATAAAATAATATAATATATAGCAAAAATTATACTGTGGATAAGCCTCTAGATTGCTTCAAGTTTATCTAGTTTTTATGTATCTACTCAATTTTATTATCTGTTTTATATATATAAATCATGATTCTCTTCATTCAAGCAGGTTAATAATAATGCCAAGCAAAATACATTAATCCATTGATTAAAACCTTAGAAATGTTTGAATATCATCTTATATTCCTCTTTTGTAGGTGAGCTCTGCCATTGATATTGTAATATTTTAGCTACACATAAATGGAAAAATAAATACACATTCTCAAATGGAAAATGTCTTTCACTTCACCTTCACATTTTAAGTGACCAGAAACTTGCTATTTCTCTGAATATTCTCATGGATTGTTTATTGAGCACTTGTTTAAAAATCTACTGAAGGTACCAAAAGAATCATCTGTTGAGCCAACACCTTATTAAGAATTTGCATAATAATTAAGCTGCACAAATGTTTCTGAAAGGAAATATATGTAGTCTGACCATAGTATTATGCAAATTTTGTTTTTACAGCCGTTTAGTTTAGTTTTTCCATAATACCTTCTGCCACTTCACAAGCAGTGCATTAAGCCATGTCAGTGCTGACAACAGCACTCAGGAGCTGGACTCTAAAGCCTGCAGGTCCAGCCGAAATGTATGGTTGCCTTAGGGGCATTCTACCTATTAATTTAACATTCTAAAACTAATTATGTATGTCAGGGTGACCTCTGTCTAATCTACATTCATCAGAGAGTCCGAGCCGTCTGTCTCTATTGTTCCCATAATAAAATAGCTGTTGATAGACTTATATAATTGACTATGTCGGAAGTGAACTCACCCTACATGACTACATGCAAATGGTGTACAGTCCCACTAGAATAAAGATAAGCAAAAAATAATCCAACTATCTTCAGTAATTAACTTTAGAGGTTTCACAACAACAGTAGGAAATATATTTCCCGTTGGCTTAAAAATGAAAGTAGGGAGTACATTGGAGTCACATCTGGAGTAATTAAAAAGTTTTCATGGAGTAAAGTTGGATAAAAGAAATATACCCTGCACATCTTTATGTAAATAATGCATATCATACTTGCCACTTATGATGGTTTGGATACGTGTGGTATCCCCAAAACCATCATTGTGAGAAAATGCAAGAAGATTTGCAGGTAGAATGACTGGGCGATGAGAACCTTAACCTAATCAGTGCATAGGAATTAGCAGATGGTAACTGAAGGCAGGTAGGGTGTGGCTGGAGGAGGGAGGTCACTGGGGGCATGCCTTTGGGGTTTATATTTTGTCTCTGGTGAGTAAAGCACTCATTTTTTTGTCCCTACCCCACCCCCCTCATTCCTGATTGCCATGTCCTGAGTCACTTTGCTCCTCCATACTCTTCTGCCATGATGTTCTGCCTCAGCTTATGTTAGGCCAGAGCAATAGAGTTAGCAGTCTGTGAATTAAGGTCTCTGAAACCAGGATCCAAATAAAATTTTCCTCCTTAAATTGTTCTTGTCAAGTCTTTTAGTTTCACTGATGGAAAAAAGCCAGGTAAAGCAGTGTTCTTTCAGTTTTTCACTATTTTAAGTCAATAGTGTAATTTATTGGCTCATATTTCAGCAATGCCATGTATAAATACACTTACACACTTTCATAAGGGACATTCATAATCACCTGTGCAATTTCGAATGTCCATCTGTTGTGCAAATACTAAGATATGTAGTAGGTGCTTTCCTTCTCAAATATCTATAGCAAATCTTTTCATGTATCCTGGAGAATTCATACTATAAAAAACTTCTTTAAAAATTAATTTTTGGTTGTGCTACGGCAGCTATACTCCCTACACTGCTTCAACTTTATCTAGTTCCTGTATACCTAGACTATTTTATTAGCTGTTTTATACAAAAATCATACTTGCAGGTGAATGGCTTCCCTTTTGTTTAAAGGGATTTTTGTGATAAAAGCAACACTTTTATCAGAGGTTTTCAATCATAAATATTGATGAAGTAGCACTGCATGTTGAATATTGGACCAGGTTTGGAGGAGACTTGCAAAGGAGAGAAACAGCAAAATGTGCCTGTGAAAACCTCCCTGTCATGAAGGATCCCGACCTTTCTCCAGAGGCAATAAGCACAATTAATTCCATTGCATTCTTCCTGAAATTTTTACTTGAAACTTACTATTTTTTTTTCAGCTTTATAGTAGATCTAGAAGAACACAATGAAGACATGAAATATGGTACATGTTCTTGAAGGCATCACTAAGAACCTAGTACATGACAACAGTCAGGAGGAGATCCTTTGGGGCCACAATTCACAGGCTTCATTCCACCCCTGGCATTCCAGAGTTGTGTGACGTCAGGCTAGTTTTTAAAACATCATGCCTAAATTTCTTCATCTGTAAATTAAGCCTACCTAGAATCATGTAAGTTTATTATAAGAATTTACATGTAGAACTGCATTAAGAAAGACTCAATGTAGAATGCATGAGGCCACTCAATTTGGGTTTGAGGTGTGGAAGTGCCTCGACCATAATGTGTTGTATGAGAAAATGTTTAATTATGTCTTTTAAAAACTCAAAAAAAAATGAGTCTAAAAATCAAGGCTAGAAAGGCATAGCTTGAATTCTATGCCTAGTTTGTAAAAATAGGCAAGTTGTTTAAATGTTATAAAGCCTTATTTTTTGTAATTAAAATTCACATAATAGTACCTATCTTATCTGGCTATATAACAGTAAAATTAAATCACATGTGTCAAGCTCTTCAAGTAGTGTCCAGTGTTCAGGAAAATTCATGAAATATATGTGGTTTTGATTTGATTTAAAATAATATTACTGATGAGTGACAAATTATATGAATAAAGAAGGAGATGATCAGAATAGTGTCTCCACAGATGGTATTATGACTATCCAAAGTACCACCAACTGAGTGACTAAGAACAACACCATGATTCTGTGTCTCAGTTATGGAGGCCTGGGACCTGAAATTGAGGTGTCAGCAGGCCCACACTCAGGCAGCAGGTATTAGGTGGGATCTGTTCCAGGCCCTTCTCTTGGCTTCTGACAGTATCTTAGCTTGTGGAATCATCACTCAAAGCTTCACCTGGTGTTCTCACTGTGTGAGTTCTTTTTATGAGGTTACCAGTGCTCTGTATTTAGGGGCCAATCCTACTCCAATATGATTTAACAAACCTTAAAAAAAAATTACATCTTTAAAAATTACTCCTTAAAAAGAATTATATCTGCAACAACCCTATTTCCTAAAAGTTCACATTCTGAGGTGTTTGGGGACAGGGGTTAGGTATACAATATATAAAGCTTAGGGGGACACAATTCAATCCACAACAAATAGAGATAAATCAATTCTGGAAGGGCATAAATAGGGGGGAAATAGAATACAACCACAAAAGAACATAAGGATAAATAAAGAAGCCCAGGGACAGTTAACTTAGGAGATAAAAGGAGTTTGCACTCCTAAGTGAAGGGATATAAGGAAGAGGAGACTGCATTAGGTAGAGCTGGGTTTAAGCAATATACAATGACAAATACAGGCAAATCAGTTACTCATCAGAGTAGACACAGGCTATGGCAGAGCAACCAGGAAGAAATTAGTTCATGAGAAAGTCAGAAAACTTAAAGGTACAATAAAGAAGTTTAGATGCAACCTTCAGGCATAAAAATCTGGGTCTAAAATAAGAGATTCCCTACCCAGGGTACACATGGTCAATATGAAGGCAATATTATAAACTAGAGTTAAAAAAGAAATGACTTGAAATTAGAACAGGAAAGGTGTTTTCATGCTGATGGTACACATAGGAGTCTCAAAGTGCTCTTTCATTCCAAGAGAGTGTGGGAGGCAAAGTGCATGGTGTGGCAGGTGGATGGCTAGCCCTCCTTCCTCTCGGTTTTTGTTAAACAAGATATTAATATTTATTCCCAGAGAAACATGTGGTGAGAATTTAACAACAGAATGATATTATCTCAGGTAAACCTTTCACATGGTGAGTGAACCAAAAAAATGTTAGCCAGTGTAAGTATTATCTTAATCATTGATCATTCTTAAATAAGGGAGGAAATTGTCAAAATAATTGACAGAAACATCTTGTCATTTCCTGCAAAATCATCTCTTTCATTTTTTGTACTCTTCCTGTTACGTTTCTACAGTGTTTTCTCTTAAAGTTTCCTTTTTCTCTCTATTTCTACTTGTCCCTGTTAACCTTTTCTCTCTTAAAAAAAATAAAAAACCTAGTCTTTTTATTCTGACATATTTAGATAAATCCCAAATGCCAAGTGAGAACACTCTTGGTAAAATTAGGGAAAGGAGAGATCTGGGTGTATTTAAAGACAGCAAACTATACTCTGTACTTTTGTTAAATCAGAACATATAGTGGTTTGTGGGAGTTGCTACCAAGTGCATGTATATTTGAATTTTAAGCTCTACTCTGGCATCTCTGTTTCCATTTGTTTGAATTCTCACTTGTTCTAGCGTGCCGAAAGAGTATTTCTAGAAATGGCTTGTACTGTCATTTTGCTATTCTTTTTACCACCCACTTTCTTTCTATCTGTTATTATTCTTCCTTTCTTTATCTCTTTTAGGGCTTGGCGTGGAATTTGTTTTCCACTTACTAAGGGGTACATGCTAAATGTTCTTCTTCTCAAAGTTGATATTTGCATTTAAAATTGGATTTTTCCCGTTTGGTGTTTGTTCATTCTTTGCATATTTTTAAATGATATCCTCTAAGGCCTGTGCTGTAAGCTAACAGCCACTGATGTTTAGGAGTTAACAATCTATGGAGGACAGAGTCAAACAGATAATAATTCAGTGTGATCAGGGATCAAGGAACTAAATACACAGACCCTTGTCAATGGAACTGGCGAAACTCTGAAGCAGGTGATGGTAAATCAGGTTCTGACAGGTTCTGAAGGGTTCAGCAGAGGTGTCCCAGAAAGAAAACTTGAAAACACCTTCTAGGTTTTAAAACTAGTCTCTTCTTGGCTTCCATACATTATTGTTATGATTCAGATGAGAGGTGTCCCCAAAAAACTCATGTGTGAGACAATGCAAAAAGTTTAGAGATGAAATGATTGGGTTGGGAGAAACTTAACTCTAATCAGTGTATTAATCCCTACTGGATTGGGCAGTAACTGTAGACAGGTAGGATGTATCTGGAGGAGGTGAGTCATTTGTGTGCTTTTGAGGGTACACATTTTGTCAGTGGTGAAGGAAGTCAGTCTCTGTTTCCTGGTGAGATGTCCTGAGCTACTTCCTTCTGCTATGCCTTCTGCTATAATGTTCCTCTTCACTTCTGGCCCAGAGCAATGGAGTTGGCCGTCTATGGACAGAAACCTTTGAAACTGTGATTGCCAGATAAACTTTTCCTCCTCTAAAATTGTTCTTGTCAGAGCTTTTAATCATAGCAGTACAAACTCTGACTAAAACAACTGTAATGCATCATGGAGGCCTTAATGCTTCCATAAGTAAAACATTTGCAGAGTTTTTCTGGGTCTGAGGTCCTTCTAAAAAAAATATTAGTCTGCCAACCACACACTACATCACTAGCCACTGTCCCCTTCTGGATATCAGTCTTCTTGTATGCAGTATTACTCTCCCCATTACATGGCTCTAGCACCCTCAGATCTTGGGTTTATTAATTTCTCTGATATTTTTCTTCAAGTCAGAAACCCTTTCTGGGAAGTTAATGTGACAATAAAAGAAAAATTTTCCACAATGAGACACCTTACTTTGTTTTAGTGTTAAATAAAAGGAATTACCTACAAAAGACAAAGCAATTAAACCTGCCTAACTCCAAAGAAGATGTGGTATGGAATGAGAGAACTGAGACATGCATTAAAAAAAAATAAGGCAGTCCAGGCCATAAAATAATGTCTAACCTCCTTAGAGAGAGCAATAATTATAAAAATAAAAATAACATTTGATAGACCAGGATTTTTTTCTCTTATTTCTTCATATGTTGAGTAGTATGCAACCATATCTAAAATATGTGAGCTATGATGTCAATATACATTTAAGTAGATAAAAACTTTAAATTCAAAGGTTAAAAATGCATTCACAATAAAAAGCCTCCCCCCCACCCATTTCACTTCATAGTCACCAAGTTTTTCTTTATATAGCAACTAAATTTAAAAATTTCATGTGTACTCTCCTAAGGATATTTTCTGTGCACATGTTTAATTATTCTTCATATTCCTCTTAGATAAATGTTATAATGTATGCAAATACTCAATAGCATGCTATTCACAATTTTTTTTCATGTAATGCTGAAGCTTGGAACTAACTTCATATAAACAGAATAATGCCTTATTCTTAAAGTGCATTATGTAAGGACTTATCATGTGTTTAACCTTATAAATGAAAACGCAGACCGTTTTTAAATGTTTCTGTATCAAAAACAATACTATGTGGCAATGATAGCACCCAGTGCCAGGGATCTTCATTCCTAGTACTACCCTGAAATAAAAGACACTAGAGTTCCCTGGAGAAATGGCTTCATCTAGGGCTGAAGTAAAGACAAGTCAAGAGAGTTTGATACATTTTGTAAGCTCCAAAAACTAAGTAGGTGCTCAAAAAACAAAAGGATTGTGAACATGTCAAAGGGACACACAAGTAAACCTGAAAGAATAATATGGTACTAGGCTATAAAGCACAAAGCATGGTTGGTATGCAAACTATACGCGAGGTACACAAAATATTAAATATCTTTGAATCCATACAAATATATGTCAATGACATAAATGAAGGATGCAGACAAATCTTGCATAGAGAAGAATCCCCCACATCAATGAGGGATATTTAATTTACATTCCTAGAGTAAGTTGCATTTGAATGTAAGCTTCCAAGAAATATAACATGGAAATGAGGTAAAGTAACTCACAGTGTAGAAACCTAGCAACGTGATGGAGGCTAATACCATAAGTGATTACAAATGTGCTATGCTGAGAGTGACACTCTACTTCCATGGTCCTCTTTCCACAAATGCCTAATCTCAGGCTACCCATGAGAAAGACATAAACACACACACACACACATACACACACACACACACACACACACACACACACACACGCACGCATGATACAAATACCTGACCTGCATTCCTCAAAACTACCAACATGATCAAAACTAAGGAAGTCTGAAAAATGACACAAAGAAGAGGACACTAAGGACACAGGACAATGAAATGCAACGTGGTATCTTAGCTGAGATCCTGGAACAGAATAATGACACTAGGAAAAAAGTCTGGTAAAAATCTAAATCAAGTGCAGCATTTCTTTATGAACTGTGAGACAATGTAAGTGCCTTAATAGTGGCACATGTTCTCCTAGTAAGGTTGATGCTAACAGTGGGGAAAACCAGGTGCAGCACACATGGAAGCTCTGTGTTCTATTTTTTAACTTTTCTGTAAATCTACAACTATATCAAACTGAGAAATTTTATCTAAAAATGTGCTACTAAAAATAGTCTTGTATACAGATCATTTGACGTGCATGATATTATAACTTGTAGGAGAGATTTATTTAAGCCAAACTGCTGTGATAAAGGGTTTACATAAAAACCTTGATGTCATCTCTGGCTCTTTCATTTAGTCTATCCCCTACATTTAATCAGTTAAGAAATCCTATTGCTTTCACCTTCAAATTCATGAGAATTGGACACTTATCATCAACCTTTGTTATTGTCTCCATGCCTACATTATGGTAAAAGCCTTTGAAGGGAACTCCTGCTTCCCCCTTGACTTTGACTATATAGTCTCCAGTAGCAGCCAGAATGATATTCCTCGTACAGTAAGACATATCTTGTCACCTTCTACTAAGATGCTTCAAGTGTCTTCATGTCTCCCTTAAAGTTAAAATCTTGCAAAGGCTCTGTGTACCCTGCCCTCCATCACCAGTTGGATTCGTTCTTTTCTGTCTTTCATGTCATGCATTCTGAGCCCAGCTACCTTGCTCCCTGCTGTTTTGAATGCACAAGTAATGTTTCATCCTCAAGAATTTTGCACTTAGGATTCCTACAGCTTATGATCTCCCTCCTTCTTCTACCCACAAGTCTTGATCCCTCATCTCTTTCAAGTATTAGCTTAACTTACCAAGTATTAGCTTACCTTTTCAGTGAGATCATTGACACCAGTGGTGGACAGGCCCTGCATTGCCATGCCCTTTTATAATCCTTTCTCTTGGGTCATTCTCTGTGTGATCCCTTTCCCCAAGTGTGGTTTGAATCTGAATTGCTTCTAAGGAGTAGAACATCACAGGGTGATGGGGCATTTCTCCTGTCATGTTAGGTGATATGGCAAAGACAAGGGGATTCTGTAGATGTAATGAAGGTCCTCAGTCAGTTGATTACTGAGCAGTTCAAAGTGGGGATTAACCTGAGTGAGCCTCACTTAATGAAACTAACTTCTTTTTTCTTTTAATGTATAATATATATTTCTTAATTATAAGCACAGTGTTATATGTCACATCTCTAGAACATTTTTTCTTGGACGACTGAGTCTCTATGCCAATTGAGCAGCAGCTGCCCATTTCTTCCTCCTTCCATGCCCTGCAAGCATCAACCTGCCTTTTGTGTCTATGAGTTTGATGACTTTAGGTATTTCATGAGAGTAGAATCATGCACTATTTGTCCTTGTGACTGGCTTATTACATTGACCATAATGCCCACAAGGGTTGTCCATGTTGTTTCATGTCTGAATATCTTTTTTATAGCTGAATAATTTTCCTCTGTGTGTGTGGGGGGGGGGTGCTTTCTTTATCCACTCATCCATGAGTGGACATTTAGATAGTTTCCACTTTGTGGCTATTGTGAATTATACAATTTACATGGGTGCTATGGTGTCAATGTGTACCCCCAAACACATGCATTGGAAACTTAATCCCCATTGCAGCAGTGTAGGGATGTGGGACCTAATGGGAGGTGTTTAGATCATGAGGGCTCCACCCACATGTGTGGATTTATGCTTTCTATAAAAAGTCTTGAAGTTGGGAGTCTTTCAGGAATGCTTTTTAGTTTTCAGTGTATAACCCTTTCACCTCTCTTACTAAGTTTACTCCTAAATTTGTTTTGGTTTTAGAAATAGGGTCGACCAACCCTTCTCTGAAGTCAAAGACTTTCATCAGCAGAGATTCTGTCTCTCCATGGCTGGTTTTGAATAAATAAGCTACCAAGAATCCTATAGGAGCAAGAAAATGAACTCCTCCAACAACTCGAGAGAGCACAGACCAAGATTCTTACTTCCTTAAGTCCTCAGATAAGACTGGAACCCAGACACAATCTTGGTTTTGAACTTGTGAGATCCTAATAAAAGACCTAATAAACCCTGGACTTTCTACACAATATAATAAATTACATAATAAATAAATTTTATAATAAATAGAAGTGTTTTTACCAATGACTTTGATAAGCTGTGTCTCAGCAATAGGAAGTAAATTCACCATCTTATTTCATGTGCAATGTCATGTTCCTGGTATATCTAGTTTATTACTTTTTTATATTTAGTTTCTTAGCAATTGCTGCCACCTTTCATTTTATATTCTATACTTATTGATTCTGTTTATCAACTATCTGCTCTCATTAAGCTATACGCAGACAGATAACCCCATATTATTCACTTCCATGAAACCTACTGCCTAGGAAAGTGCTTTAGTATAGCTGTAATGGTTAATTTTTTTAAATGGTTAATTTGAATTGTCAACTTGTTTAGATTAAAAGATGCTGAGGATTAAGAGGCTTATGGGTGTGTCAATGAGGCTGTGTCTAGGAATGATTGGCATGTGGGATAGCTAACTGAAAGGAGACCAAAGTTGGGTAGACCCATCCATCAGGATGATGGCTTGGATGGAATAAATGTTGGAAGAACAAGGAACCAGGAGCAGATGCAAGCTCCACTCTTCTTGAACAGCTTCTTGATTGCTCCTTCAATCATCTGAGGATATCAGACTCTTGCTCTTTACTCTTTCAAAGCAGACTCTGCCAGTGATTGTCCAGAGGGCTTTGGTCTTGTACTAGGGTAATAGTTGTTGATTCCTCTTGGGCATCAGCCTATTGGACTGCACAGCTACTGGTTCTTCCAGCTCTCCAGCCTGCAGACAGCCATTGTGGATTATCCAGCTTCTGTTCATGTAAGCCAACCTAATAATTTCTCTTTTAATAATTATACTTCCTTTTGATTCTATTCCTCTAGAATACCCTAATACAGTAGCAGATTATTAGTTGATTGAATGAGGGACACATGGATGCCAGTAAAGTGAAACAGAAACTGCCAACATGGCCAGCACTCACATACATTTTGATGTATCACCTCACATGCTATGCTTTTGTTCCTGAAAGCACTCAGGGAGAGTGGGTCAATGTCTTATACAGATACAGAGAAAAGGATCTTATGATGCTCCATTCCAGGTTAGGTGCCATCACATGGTAGAATGCATAATTTTGTCATATGTTCAGATAAAATTCAAGGTACTCTGTAGTTACTATGGAGGGTGAGAATGATATTCCATAGCATCACTCTGTTACACAAAACTCCAAGTCCAGGAACTGGAAGGAAGGAATCATTTATATACTGAGCCCTGAGGAAGAAATAGGAAAAAGCCATGCTGCCCAGGCAATCTGCTTTGTCAACAATCTGAGCCAACAGGGTTGGCACCCAAAATGAGCCCTAATATTTACTAGTTGTATCACAGAGGAGAAGCTGTAAAACTATACTGAAAAATCTATGATAATACCAACTCACAATGATGTCACCAGCTTTGTTTTTTTAAAAAAAAAATTTAAGTTGTAGATGGACCTTTCTTTTTGTAAATGCCTATTGTGTTTCTTTTAAAATATTTTTAGTTACAGACGAACACAAGGCCTTTATTTATTTATTTTTATGTGGTGCTGAGAGTCGAACCCAGTGCCTCACACATGCTAGGCAAGTGCTTCACCACTGAGACACAACCCCAGGCCTGTCATGAGCTTTCCTGAGGACCAATGAATGTGATACAGAAGCTCCACACAGAGACAGCATGACTTAATGGCTTGTGCCTCTAACTCTAGAGTGACACCCACAAGACTAAACCCTCTACAATTACTTGTTCTGTGACTTTCAAAAACTTTTTTAATCTTTTTATGTCAGGTTTTTCTCATCTAAAAATTGGGGATTGTTTATATCTTTCAGACATAAGATGAATCTTGTTGTGAAGATTAAATAAAGTTATGCATATAAAAGAAAACAAAGCAGTTTCTAGCATATCGTAACTGTTCAGCATATGTATTTCTTTTCTATTGTTTTGTTTAATATGTGAAAATGCTTTATAAAAGGAAGAACCTTACTAATGAAAAGTATTATTATTTGGGACATTCGTCGATTCTTATTCCAGTCAAGAATATAATATGTAATATAATGTGATCTGTCACACTCTAAGATTAGAAAATATTTTCCTCAAATACTATTTTCCTTAAGTACAAAAATGCATTTAGAATGAGTTTCAAAGGAAGAGTTTCCATTTAAATTTAATGTAATGCAGCCACATGTTTTCTTGCTGGCAATATCTTATTTCATTTTTAGCTTTCACCTAATTCCATATACTTTATTTTGTGGATTCATTACTATGCAAATACATATGCACTATATTCAAATACATGCTTTGAGGATTATGTTACATTATATCACTTCACAATTAAACAGCCTGCATCCAGTTTCCTCAAGTCGCAAATGTTTTATCTAAGTTGGTACCAGTTACTGAGTTAAGTAAATAGGCAAGTTCTTCCCTTTGAACTGAGGAAACACTAAAACGAATCTCTACAGATGTTAATGATAAAAAGTTTGTTAAAAATCAATTGCAGTACTAAAAGATGCATATCGCCTATAGAATTATACGAAACACAATTTAAAATAATCTGATACATATTTTATCTGTATATATGTGAAGATTAATTTACTAAGATTTTTCTGAGTTTTAGTTTAAAGCATCTAAAATTCTCATTTCTCTTCTTTACGCTGGTACTATCTGTAAGGTATTTTTATTGTTTGATAATATCCCCAGATTGTATAAAATTAAAAAGAAAATGAGCCGGTGTGGTGGTGCATGCCTGTAATCTCAGTAATTCAAGAGGCTGAGGCAGGAGGATTGCAAGTTCAAGACTCACCTCAGCAACTTAGTGAAGTCCTAAGGACTTAGTGAGACCCACAATAAAACATTAAAAAAAAAAGTAAATTAAACAAAAAACCCGGGGATCTGGATCTATAGTTACATGACTGTGGATTCAATTCCCAATAGCAAAAAGAAAATAATAAGTAAAAATAAATAATATTAAAAGATGTTTTAACATGAATGCTGCTACTTTCATTAGAACTGGTAAAATATTGCATGAGAAGAAACTAAAACCAATTGTTTGAAAGATCTTTAATAATTAAGGTCAATCTTTATGGCTTCAGATGAAATGGTCTTATGAAAAAATACCTATTCATTCTCTTAATCTGAAGCAAAAATTAGGGTATTGTACATTTTGAGAAGATTTTTAAATATTAAATGCCAGTATACTAAGATTCTTGGGAGTTATTTAGAAAAAAAAAGTGAAGAGATACTTGAAATTGAAATATTTAAAACATATGGCTTTAAATATTAACTTGTGAAACACTTTCAACTGCATGTTTTATTCAAAATTAACCATATATTACTGTGGTAATTCTTTGAATTTTACCTATATAGTAGGTCCCCCTTATGCACAGGGATGTGTTCTAAAACCCACAGAAAGTACTTGAAACTGAAATCATACATAGTAAAAAATCCTACTATAATGGTGTTGTTTCTTTCATGCCCTGCAGGATTGCCACAGAGTACCAGAGTTAATGCATTCATCTATGTTTCATGTGTTGTTATCTCTTTTATATCACTACTCCAAAACTTGGTGGGCCATTGATGAATGCAATAAGGGTTACTTTAATTTTTTAAATTTTTTATTTTTTTTAAAGAGAGAGAGAGAATTTTTTTAATATTTATTTTTCAGTTTTCGGTGGACACATCTTTATTTTATTTTTATGTGTTGCTAAGGATCGAACCCAGCATCCTGCGCATGCCAGGTGAGCATGTTATCGCTTTAGCCACATCCCCAGCCCAATAAGTGTTACTTTAACACAAGCTCCACAACACCACAAGTGACCTAACTTACCAAGTTGTTTATAATCCCCTATACCTATGTACTAGATGATTAACAGGTAGGTAGCCAATACAGTGTGAGTACACTGGACAAAAGGATGATTTACATCCCAGATTTGTCAAGACTTCATCATGTCACTGAGAATCGTGTGAAATGTGAAACTTGTTAATTATTTACTTCTAAACTTTGCATTTAAAATTTTGGGGCCACATTTGGCTATAGGTAACTAAAACTGCCATAAGGGAGTAACTACTATATGAAGAAATACCATCATGTATTTTAAAAGGCAATTTGGCATGGACTTTATTTTATTGACTCCTGTTGCTCAGTATCTACAACAGTATCTGGAATGTACCTTGTCCACTGAATACATGTTTAACTGAATGAATGAATGGACTGCACTCATGTCCATATGACTTGCTTTCTACCCTGCTCCCTACCTTTGCAATTTAGGCTGAGTCTGCACTGGGGAATCAGGCACTGCATTTTGATAGAAATTCTCACCTCATCTTAACTGGTAGTGGTGAAATCACATTTCATTCCTATGGAATAACATGGGGAGATTTTTTTAAAAAATTGAACTCATAAAAGTTATATTCCAAGGTGAAAGAATACAGAGATGACACTACATATTATTTAAATGTTTTCTCTTTTTGTATTTTCTTTACTATTTATATATACAGTACAGCTGCCATTAATACTTTTAGTTACCTATTGTGGTATACAAAGTAATGAGCTATGTAGATATAGCTTTTCCATCACTATGACCAAAATACCCAACAAGAACAACTTAGAGGAGAAAATGTTTATTTGGGATTCAGTTTCAGAAGTGTCTCTCCATAGATAGCCAACTCCATTGCTCTGTGCCCCAAATGGGACAGTACATCATGGGAGAAGGATCCAACAGAAGAGAGTTGTTCAGCTTGGTGAGGCCAGGAAGCAGAGAATAGAGAGGGGAAAGGGCAGGAGGTAAGATGTACCCTTCCAGAGCATGTCCCCAGTTACCTTCTTCCTCCAGCCACACCCCATCTGCCTACCCTTACCACCCAGGCCATTTGAACTAAGATGGACAAATGAGGTTATAGCTCTCACAATCGAATCATTTCCACACTGAATGTTCATTTCTGCAAAAACACAGGAATTTTGGAGGGACACCTCATATCTAAACCATAACAACTAGTTATCTCATTTTGCATATATAAATATAAATTAAAACCCTTTGAATAATCATAAACAACTTAGTAAATTTAGGTTTGCCAAACTTTACATATAAAATATTTCATAAATGCATGTGTTTACCTAACTAGAATATTAAAATTTAAGGATATTAGGTATCTAATTCTCCCCTACTCCATGAGATTCACAGCTTGAAGACCTAATGCCCAGTATTTTGTAATGTAAATGTATTTAGAGACTTAGTCTTTACTGAGGTCATTAAATTAAAATGAGGTCATTATGTTAAGACCAATGCCAATATGACTAGCATCCTTATGAGACGAAGAAATATGGACACAGGTGTACTGAAGAAATAACGTGAAGATATAGAGAGAAGACTGCACATCTACAATGAAAGGACAGAGGCCTAGAATGGATCTTTTCCTCACAGCACTCAGAAAAAATCAGCCCTGATGACACTTCAACTCCTCGCCTTCAGATCCACAAGAAAACAGATTCTGTGGTTGAAGCTACCCAGTTATGGAAGTCCTAGCAACCTAACATAGAGGTGGAAATATGCAAACATATTTGCTTATCACTTTAGTATTTAATTTTTTTCTTTTTTATAGTATTTTGTTTCTCTCCAGTAACTTATAAGCTATACAAAAAGATTAAGAACAATAATCCCATAATAATAATAATAATAATAATAATAATAATAAACCTTAGCTGATAAAATGTTCATTGTCAATTTCAGTGTGAGATTTTCTTTTCAGTTTGACTCCTGCTCAGCTATGGGCAGATCTTTATAGTGTTACTGTGATGGCAATGGCTTGCAATACCGTAAGTGACATCCTCAAGCCATCAATAAAACAGCACATTTTTTTTTCTAATATAGTACAAATTTTTGGATATAAGAACATTGTTAATACAATAGGAGAACCATTAGCATACACAATAGTATTGCTTTATTAACAGCCCTGTTCATGTTAGCAATTTTGATCTAATTTAAGTGATGTCCCCATTATAGTAGCAAATTGTGTTTTCATTAATACAGTGAGAAAGCCATTAATATGAAAATTGCTCATTCAGAATCACATTAGTGAAGTGCTTATCCTATTATCACTAAGCTGATTCTAACCTAGGTGCTAAGCAAGATGAGTCGATGCATCCTACAGTAAAGAGGTCAACATATTTCCTTAGGAGAATCTCACTGGCTTTCTCACAGTCTTTTAACACATGTTGTATATTAATTAAAGCTATACAAATATCAACATCATTATTTGTTTATTGCTGATTCTATACATTTTATATAATGGCACATATGTCCTATAAGTTCACATTTGGATACTCTTAACTAACCTCAGCATATTCTCAGAATATTAATAAGTACTGTGTATGAATTTAGATTCTTTGTGTATAAGCAAGAGAATCTAATTCCACTATCTATTAACACCCCCCCCCCGCCAAAAAAAAGCACTGAAAGGTGATTGTAAGGGAATTCATGGAATAAACAAGGGAAACAGAAAGCAAGGGGTTTATAGTGATCATTGATTGACTCAGCTTAGGTTCTACACCAGCTTTTTGCTGTGCTAGACTGGATCTGTCTATTTTCAGTTCTTTATATAAGAACACACAAAATGCTGTAGAGGAAATCATTGCCTACCAATTACTGTGATGTTATTAAGAAGGAAGTAATGGAAGCAGGAGGCAAAAAAAGTAAAAGATTCTGTTAGAGTTATAAAATACATGATGTGTATCCTGCCTCATAGGAAACTGTGGAGCTCTGCTCCCACTCACAGTGACCAGACCCTCTTGAAAGTCCATTCTCTGGATCCATGGCCATGTTAGGTATTTTAGCTCATGATATGTGAGCATTTATGTTTTTAATTACTGTTGCTCAACTTCCTAGTTCTCTTTTCCCTGCCACCCAAACCAGCAACCTTCTAGATGGTGCGGTTTCTGCCAAATTACAGTCTCAGAATACAGCCATGTAAAGTAAAGAATTTCTGAAAGCAGCAATATGTGCAGCAGCCAGAGGAGAACATTGCCTAAGCCATAGAAACAGTGTGGGTCTTGTTACCATGGCCTATCCTGCACCAAAGAGATACAGGTAGGTGGTAGAAGGAAGATGAACATTGTTCAAATTCAAGTTCTGATTATTACTGAATTAGGACCTTGGAAGAATTTTACTAACTTGTCTGTGTATCAATTTTATCACTTATGGGAGAAGAGATGTCAAAAGCACCTGGGTAAATGTTATATGTTACCTAGAAGGAAAAAAAAGCTGAAGTCAGAACACTTGGAAACATCACTAAGTAAGAGCTCAGTGGGCATTGTGGCTCAGTGGTAGAGTGTTTGCCTAGCACAGGTGATGCACTGGGTGCTATTCTTAGCACCACATAAGAATAAATAAATAAAATAAAGGTATTGTGTCCATCTATAATTAAAAAATATTTTTTAAAAAACAGAAAGGAAGAACAAAATACTATAGAAGCATAAACTACCATGGTCCATTAAATAACAACTAGGACATTATCCACTGAAAATAGAATACTTCTTTTTGTTCCAAAAGGATATAAAAACTGTGCTTCATATTAGAATATTCAGAACTAAGAACACTATTAAAATGGAGAAAATAGAAAATATCTGGGTTGGGGTGGGTAGGGGAAGAATGCATGCAAAGGTAAGATAGAAGGCTGAGACTACCATCAATGGAGAACATCTCCTGGCAACCTGACAACCACATTAAAATTAAACATAGATGTGAAAAAAAATTAAATTAAATTTTTTTTCTTTTTTATTGATTGTTCAAAACATTACCGAGCTCATGATATATCATCTTTCATACATTTGACTCAATTGGGTTTTGAACTCCCATTTTTACCTCAAATACAGATTGCAGAATCACGTCTGTTACATACTCACATTTTTACATAATGGCATATTAGTGACTGTTGTATTCTGCTACCTTTCCTATCCCCTACTATCCCCCCTCCCCTCCCCTCCCCTCCCTTCTTCCCTCTCTACCTCCTCTGCTGTTGTTCAATTCTCTCCCCTTTTTTCCCCTCCCCCTTGCCCCTCATAACCTCTTATAATTTAGTGTATCATTGAACGTCTCCTACCATTTCCATATGCTTTCCCTTCTCTCTCCCTTTCTCTCCCCCCATTTGACTTTGTTTACTGTTAGTCTTTTCCTCATGCTCTTCCTTCCTGTTCTGTTCTTAGTTGCTCTCTTTATATCAAAGAACACATTTGGCATTTGTTTTTTTAGGGCTTGGCTAGCTTCACTTAGCATAATCTGCTCTAATGCCATCCATTTCCCTGCAAATTCTATGATTTGTCATTTCTTAGTGCTGCATAATACTCCATTGTGTATAGATGCCACATTTTTTTATCCATTCATCTATTGAAGGGCATCTAGGTTGGTTCCACAGTCTAGCTATTGTGAATTGTGCTGCTATAATCATTGATGTGGCCATATCCCTATAGTGCGTTCTTTTAAGGTCCTCAGGGAATAGTCCGAGAAGGGCGATAGCTGGGTCAAATGGTGGATCCATTCCCAGCTTTCCCAGGAATCTCCATACTGCTTTCCAAATTGGCCTCACCATTTTGCAGTCCCACCAGCAGTGTATAAGTGTACCCTTTTCCCCACATCCTCGCCAACACTTATTGTTGTTTGACTTCATAATGGGTGCCAATCTTACTGGAGTGAGATAGTATCTTAGGGTGGTTTTGATTTGCATTTCTCTGATTGCTAGAGATAGTGAGCATTTTTTCATGTACTTGTTGATTGATTGTATGTCCTCCTCTGAGAAGTGTCTGTTCAGGTCCTTGGCCCATTTGTTGATTGGGTTATTTGTTATCTTATTGTTTAATTTTTTGAGTTCTTTGTACATTCTGGATATTAGGGCTCTATCTGAGGTGTGAGGGGTAAAAATTTGTTCCCAGGATGTAGGCTCTCTATTTACCTCTTTTATTGTTTCTCTTGCTGAGAAAACAACTTTTTAGTTTAAGTAAGTCCCATTTGTTTATTCTTATTATTAACTCTTGGGCTATGGGTGTCCTATTAAGGAATTTGGAGCCCGACCCCATTATATGTAGATCAGAGCCACTTTTTCTTCTATCAGACAGAGTGTCTCTGATTTGATATCTAGCTCCTCGATCCATTTTGAGTTAACTTTTGTGCATGGCGAGAGAAAGGGATTCAATTTCATTTTGTTGCATATGGATTTCTAATTTTCCCAGCACCATTTGTTGAAGAAGCTATCCTTCCTCCATTGCATGTTTTTAGCCCCTTTATCAAATATAAGATAGTTGTAACTTTGTGGATTAGTCTCTGTGTCCTCTATTCTGTACCATTGGTCCACCTGCCTGTTTTGGTACCAGTACCATGCTGTTTTTGTTACTATAGCTTTGTAGTACAGTTTGAACTCTGGTATCGCTATACCTCCAGATTCACACTTCCTGCTTAGAATTGTTTTTGCTATTCTGGGTCTTTTGTTTTTCCATATGAATTTCATGATTGTTTATCTATTTCTACAAGAAATGCCATTGGGATTTTGATTGGCATTGCATTAAACCTGTAGAGAACTTTGGGTAATATTGCCATTTTGATGATGTTAGTTCTGCCTATCCATGAACAGGGTACATTTTTCCATCTTCTGAGATCTTCTTCTATCTCTCTCTTTGGGGTTCTGTAGTTTTCATTGCATAAATCTTTCACCTCTTTTATTAGGTTGATTCCCAAGAATCTTATTTTCTTTGAGGATATTGTGAATGGAGTGGTTTTCCTTATTTCCATTTCAGAGGTTTTGTTGCTGATATACAGGAATGCCTTTGATTTATGCGTGTTGATTTTATAACCTGCCACTTTGCTGAATTCATTTATTAACTCTAGCAGCTTTTTTGTAGACCCTTTTGGGTCTGTTAAGTATATTATCATGTCATCCGCAAATAGCAATAATTTAATTTCTTCTTTTCCTATTTTTATGCCTTTAATTTCTTTTGTCTGTCTAATTGCTCTGGCTAGTACTTCGAGAACTAAATTGAATAGAAGTGGTGTTAGAGGGCATTTTCTCCCTGCTTGCTAATTAATCCTAAAAAAATTTTTAAACAAATAAAACAGTGTGTAAAGAACTAATGAAATTAAGTAAGATATACTGTGAAATTATTTTTAGGTAGTCTTTTCCAAAGGGAACCTGAATTAACTTTAAGTCTGATGAGTTGTAAAGTCATTTTCCCCATGTACGTAACTCCTCTTCTCACTGTTTCTGAGAAAATACACCTGCTGAATGGAAACTGTCATTCTGTGACAGTGTTAGTGAGTGGTGGTACTATTAATTACATAACTAAGGTTCCCATTCTTGGTAAATGTACAGATTTCTTGGATTAAGAACACTAAAAACAAAGATGTGGTTGGCATTTAAAATATTTTTAAGTTTGTATCTGCCATCTCTAGAATGAATCCTGATATATTATGCTTTAACCTGATAACATTATTGTGAGAATACCATATCAACTTCTTACCCCAAAACTTGCATTAAAATTTCCCAAAGCCTTCCCATTTATAATACTTTGCACCACAGTTTTCGGATATCTTAAAAAGTATCATGTGAACATAAATCTGCCTTGCTGCAAAAGGCATAGTTTTATGATACCGTGCTACCTCTTTGGGGCCAAGAGTTTCATTTTGAGTTCTTCTCTGATAGGTAATGGACTGGGAACATTACCTTTTGTGACTCATTTTCTCCATTTATAAAATGAGGGGAAAAAATCCAATCTCTTTTGAATAAAAGATAAAACACACTTCATGGGTACAAATTGCCCAATTTTGAAGAGTATAAATTCAAACATGATGAATTACATTAGGCTACCTCTAACTTCCTATGCCTCATGTCCTTTAAAATAGAAAAGAGGAAAAATTCATAATAATCTGCGAATGCCTCATAATTTCTTTTCAGAAAACTTATTTTATTTTCCCCTACACCTCAATGCAATCTCTTCTTCAGTTTGAAATATTTAGCTTTGGATTAAAAATCTTCCATTTGTGTGTGTGTGTGTGTGTGTGTGTGTGTGTGTGTGTTGCACTGAGTTAATATCAATGCAAAAATACAATTTATGAAAGTAAAAAAGAAAACAGTTACCTTTTACTTTCCAACAGGGCCTACATGAATTAGGTAAAATACGATCCTCTGTGTATTTATTTCCAACTTAGACTAGGGTTCTTTCATCATTTTTATCATGTGTACACACATGGCATGCTATGGAATGAAGCTGTTCAACCAACCCATTAGATACACACTGTTTTTTCAATGCTGGCACTGCTAAGAAAGCAGGCTTTCCACTTGGAACCGTGCCCATATTCATCCTGGGGTCATGGCCAATCGCTATGGCAAGTCTAGGGAGTTTATTGCTAATCACTGCAGGAAATGATCAGGCAGACCTCTAGGAGCTCAAGATTCTCCTTTCTCTTTTAGGGGACAGATGTGTCATCTGAGTCACAGGAATAATGATGTAGACAAACAACAGATCAGGGATGGTGGTGTTCAGAAAGAATGAGGGTGAATCAGCACAGTATTCACTGCATTCTAGACTACCCACAGGTCATTCTCTCCTTCTTGCTCTCTGGATTGCCTCCAAAAATATTTTTAATGAGATTTTCATTGAATTTCAAATCAATATGCCAACCTAAAGAGAGATCTGGGAACAAAAAAAAAATGAAATATAATGGGATTACAAAGTGGAAAATATAATGGTCATTGGCCGTTAAAATAGATTTTATTATTATGTTTATTTCTGTTTTTCAAGAGGCAGAGGATATAGCATTTGTCCTTATTTTGAAGTTAAAGTAAAATACTAACAGAGTGTTGGGGGCGGGGATCAATTTACTGATTAATATCCTGTTGCTCAATTTAAAAAAAATGGTTCTCTTTTTCTGTGGGCAATATTTTCTTATTCAGTGTACTTTTCCTGCCTGTTTCTAGTTCTATCATTATCCCATCGTGAAACTTTCCAATCTAGGATTGAACCTATTACTACTGAGGACAGGTATTCAAATCTTACCTTTTTTCAAGCACAGATATCTTTGGGCTTTTTAAAACTCCTCTGGGATTTTCTTTCCATCTTTCTAAAAATTAGGAATTCAACAGCCCCTGCTCTTTTTGGTCCTAAGCAGATAATTACCATCAGAACTAGTTACTGGAAACAAGTTATGGTTCACAAGCTATTAAACTTTAGGCTGAGACTTCTTGACAGTTTCTTCTCAGATTTCTGAAATTGTAAAGTTTGCCTAAGTTGACTGTAACTCTTCTGCTATTATCTACTGGAAAAAAAGCACATCAATCTACTACAGAAAAGGTTATCAGATTTTTTTTTTAAAGATAAAAATGTCCTTGGTCAATTTCTTTAACTGAGTGTCTGCTCATTATCTACATAGAGGCCACATTGCAGAACAACAGAAGGACACTGACCTTGTAACTAGTTTGTTGGGTATATGAAAAAAAAGTCAATTGTATTTATGTTCAAGATTGAAAGTAATATTTATAAAAATGTGTGGCATTATGGGGGATCCAATAAGTGGGTTGGGGGTGGGGGTGGGAGCTGCATTCTGTGTTGCTCTGTGGCCTGAGATTCAAGTAGTGGGAACACTGTTTCTCTGGGAGTGATTAGAGGACTCCTGACAGCTGCTCCCATAGCAATCACAGCCACCATGCTGCACAGGTCTCTAGGCCTCAGTATCCGTGCAAAACTCCCAGTCAGTCACCCACGCAGGACCTCTGGGTGCCCAAGCAGGACCACCAGCATCAGTACCTACACAGGATTCCCAGCTGCCACTCCCTATGTAGGACTCCCAGCTGCTGCCCACACACAGGAACTCTGGCCTCTATTCCCATGTGGACTCCCATCCACTAACATTGTGGTCCCCCTGTTGCCTCCACCTTGGGACACTGCTACCACCACCATAGTTCATTATATATGGTAGCCTGCACCTGGGGACACTGCACATGGTCTAGAGACAGCCACTAGCTGCATCTCTGAAGATCCTGCCCAATGCTACCACCGGGCCCCACATGACTTGACACCCCATGGCTGAAAGCAGCCACCTCCATCTTGGGACACCTTTATGTTCATCTTTATTGGGGCAACACCCAGCTTGGGTCACAGGCTGGGGCTTAGAAGCAATATCAAGGTACCTTTGGCCCCCAACTCCCCTGTCTCCCTGGCAGTTTCTAACCCAGTACAGTGCTTGCAGCCACACGGCCAGTCCAATGCTCAAAAAATCTGGCCCTAAACTGCCCAATACAAAACAGCTCTCCATGACCAGTGCACAACCCCCAGAGCACAGCCAACAAGACCTCCAGAGAGAAAGGTTCCTGACTGGGAAGTAAAAAGGGAGGGAGGGAGTGAGATACAGTTTAGAGACTAAATTAGAGACCAGGAATTGTGAGGTTTACAGGCAATATAAGGAGATAAGACCAAGCACACACATCACACCGGCCAGTCCCAAAAGAGATCCTTGGGGTGCAATCTCCCATCAGGGACCTGCAAATACCCGACTTCTAGGAGCTTCACCCCCCAAGACTAACTCTCCCACCCTAATAACCTTCACCATTCTGAGGGTGGAGATATCAGCAAACAATAGACAACCCCAACTATTGGATGAGAAGGGAAGCAGGAAAGATACTTATCAAGAAAAACAATCCTTGTATCTTCCTTAGAGATTCATTTTCTCTCCCTCCCTCCCCCTCCCCCCCTCTCTCTCCTGCCTTTACATCCCCAACATTTGTGAAACCAAGTACTTTTCATGAATTACGCTACTGAGGACTAGGATGTCTGAAGAATATATCACAGTTGTGTTGTATATTCTTTTATCTCCTTTTTTTCATTTTTTACTTTTCTTAATATTTCTGTTTGTTTTTGTCCTCTACTATCTTCCCACTTACTTGTCTCCCCCAAATTACTTTCTCTCTCTTCTCCTGCTGCTAACCAATTTCTTTAAATTCCTCTTTTATGCTTCTAAGATCTAATAAGTCTATATCATCACCTTCTACACTCTCGACATCTCATCCTACACCTCACCATCAGTTCTTTTTCCACCATCAAAAACTGAAGACCCTTTTGCAAACCTACTATTTATAGTGTAGATAATAACTGAACTTATCATTTCTGTATATTGTGATCGTCTTAATAGCAGCTATTTGGTTTAAGGTTGTATATTATTTGTACTGGGATCTATTAATATTGTTCTCCCCCATAAAAAAGAGGTATTGGAATCCTGCAGATGCACTATAAACCTATAGGATAAAAACTGAAATGCCTCAGATCCACAGTGATAGAAGGAAACACACACGAACAACATGAAATAACAAGGGAAGAAAGTGCTCCAAACAAACTAAGATACTACACTATTAGAATCTATGGACAGTACAACAGAAGAAATAATAGAGCAGGAGTTAAGGAAGTGCATAATTAAAATGTTTTATGAACTAAGAGATAATATAAGAGAGCAAATACAGGTAGCAAAAGATCATTTTGACAAAGAGCTACATAAGCAAATACAGAAGCAAAAGATTACTTCAATAAGGAGATAGACATTCTGAAAAAAAACAAGAAATCCTTGAAATAAATAAAATAATAAACCAAATTAAAAACACAATATAAAGAACAACCAACAGATTAGATCACTTGGAAGAGAGAATCTCAGGAAATGAAGACAAAATATATAATCTTAAAAGTAAAGTTGACCACACAGTGAAGATGGTAAGAAACCATGAGCAGAACAATTAAGAATTATGGGATAACATAAAAAGACCAAATTTAAGAATTATTGGGATACAAGAAGGCATAGAGTTACAAATCAAAGGAATGAAGAAACTATTCAATTAAATAATATAAAAAATATTCTAAACATGAAGAATGAATTGGAAAATCAAATACAAGAGGCTTATAGGATAACCAATGTACAAAATCACAACAGATCCATACCAAGGCACATTATAATGAAAATGCCTAACATACAGAATAAGGAGAGAATTATAAAAGCCACAAGAACAAGGAATCAAATTACATATAGGGGAAAACTATAGATATCTACTAGGATATCTGAAGATTTTTCAACCCAGACCCTGAAAGCTAGAAGATTGTGGAACAACATATACAAAGCTCTGAAAGAAAAACAACCAAGAATCATATCCAGCAAAATTAAGCTTTAGATTTGATGATGAAGTAAAAACCTTTCATGATAAACAAAAGTTAAAAGAATTTGCAACTAGAAAGCCTGCACTGCAAAACATCCTCAGCAAAATATTCTATGAGGATGAAATAGAAAACAGTAGTGAAAATAAGCAGAAGGAGATATTACACTAAAGGAAAAACTAATCAAAGAAGAAACTAAGTCAAGTTAAATACTAAAAATAAGCAAAAATGACCAGGAATACAAATCATGTCTCAATCATAACCCTGAATGTTAATGGCCTAAACTCACCAATCAAAAGACATAGGCTATCTGATTGGATTAAAAAAAAGGCCCAACAATATGCTACCTTCAAGAGACTCATCTCATAGGAAAATATATCCACAGACTAAAGGTGAAAAGTTGGGAAAAAACACACCACTCACATGGACTATGGAAACAAGCAGGGGTTTCTATCCTCATATCAAATAAAGTGGACTTCAAACTAAAGTTAATCAAAAGGGATAAAGAAAGACATTTCATACTATTTAAGAGAATCATAAATCAACAAGACATAACAATTATAAATACATATTCCCCAAACAATGGAGCATCTACATTCAACAAACTTTTCTCAAGTTCAGGAGTAAAATAGACCACAACAGAATGATTCTGGGTGACTTTAGCACACCTCTTTCACCACTGGATAGATCTTCCAAACAAAAGCTAAACAAACTATAGAACTTAATAATATAATCAGTAACTTAGACTTAACAGACATATTCTATAGGATAAAATACATAGAATATTTCATCCATCTATGAGTGAATACACTTTCTTCTCAGAAGAACATGGGTACTTCTCTAAAGTAGACCATATATTATGCCACAAAACAATTCTCAGCAAATACAAAAACGTAAAGATTCTACCCTGAATTCTATCAGATCTTCATGGAATGAAATTAGAAATCAATGATAAAATATGAAATAGAAGCTACTCCAACACCTGGAAAATAAACAATATGCTATTGAATGTTCAATTGGTTGTAAAAGACATCAAAGAGGAGATTAAATAATACTTACAGGTAAATGAGAACACTGATACAACATATTGAAATCTCTGTGACATTCTGAAGGCAATACTAAGAGGAAAGTTCATTGTATGGAATTCATTCCTTAAAAGAAGAAAAGTCGATAAATAAATGACCTACCATTACATCTCAAATCCCTATAAAAACAAGAACAAATCAACACTAAAAGCAGTGGAAGACAGGAAATAATTAAAATTAGAACTGAAATCAATGAAATTGAAACAATTGAAAAAATTGACAAAACAAAAAGTTGGGTTTTGGAAAAAATAAATAAATAAAATTGATAAACCTGTAGCCACGCTAATGAAGACAAGGACTGAGTAAATTCAAATTACTAACATCCATGATGAAAAAGGAAGTATCATGACAGACACTACAGAAATACAGAAGATAATTAAAAATTATTTTGGAAATTTGTACTCCAATAAAATAGAAAATATCAAAAGCATTGACAAATTTCTAGAGCCATATGATTTTCCCAAACTGAGTCAGGGTGATACACAAGAATTAAACAGGTCACTTTCAAGCAATAAAATAAAAGATGCTATCAGAAGCCTACCAACCAAGAAAAGCCCAGGACTGGGTGGATACATAGCTGAGTTCTACAAGACTTTTAAGAAGAGCTAATACCAATTACCAATACTCCTCAAATTATTTTATGAAATAGAAAAAGAAGGAGCAATTCTTCCAAACTCAATCTATGAGACCAATATCACCGTGATTCCAAAACAAGACAAAGATACATCAAAGAAAGAAAACTTCAGACCAATATCTCTAATGAACATCGATGCAAAGATTCTCAATAAAATTCTGGCAAATCAAATACAAAAACATATCAAAAAGATATGCATCATAATCAAGTGGGGTTCATCCCAGGGATTTAAGGTTGGCTCAACATATGGAAATCAATAAATGTAACTCATCATATCAATAAACTTAAAAATTAAAATCATATGATTACCTCAATAGATGCAGAAAAGGCATTTGAAAAAATACTGCACCCCTTCATGATCAAAACAGTTGAAGAACTAGGGATAACAGGAACATATCTCAACATTGTAAAAGATATCTTTGCTAACCCCAGGCCAACATTATTTTAAATGGAGAAAAATTGAAGGCATTCCCTCTAAAAACTGAAAAAAGGGATACCCTCTTTCACTACTTCTATTTAACATAGTTCTTGGAAGTCCAGCCTGAGCAATTAGACAGATGAAAGAATTAAAGTGGTATAGATAGGAAAAGAAGAACTGAAACTATCACTATTTGCTGACTATATGATTCTATACCTAGGAGATCCAAAAATTTTCACCAGAAAACATCTAAAATTAATAAATTAATTCAGCAAAGTAGCAGGATATAAAATCAACACACATAAATCAAAGACATTTATGTGCATCAGTGACAAATCCTCTGGGAAAAAAACTAGAAAAACTACCCCATTTAAATTAGCCTCAAAAATAAAAAATACTTGGGAATTAACTTAATGAAAGACCTCTACAAGGAAAACTACAGAATTCTAAAGAAAGAAACTAAAGAAGACTTTAGAAGATGGAAAGATCTTCCTTGTTCTTAGATAGGCAGAATTAATATTGTCAAAATGACCATACTGCCAAAAGATTTATATAGCACTATACAGATTTAATGCAGTTCCAATCAAAATCCTAATAACATTCCTTATAGAAATAGAAAAACCAGTGATGAAATTTATCTGGAAAAATAAAAAGATCCAGAATAGCTAAAGTAATCCTTAGCAGGAAGAGTGAAGCTGGTGGTACCACTATATGAAACCTTAAACTATACTCAGAGCAATAGTAACAAAAATAGCACAGTATTGCTACAAAATAGACTGTAGATCAATGGTAGAGAATAGAAGGCACAGATACCAACCCATATAAATACAGTTATTTCATACTAGACAAAGGTCCTAAAAACATATTGGAGAAAAGACAGCCTTTTCAACAAATGCCAGGAGAAGTGGAAATCCACATGCAGATAAATGTAATTAAACCCTATCTCTCACAATGTGAAAAACTCAACTCAAAATGGGTCAAGGACCTAGGAATTAAACCAGAGACCCTGCACCTAATAGAAGAAAAAGTAGGCCTAAATCTTCATCATGTCAGATTAGGCCCCAACTTCCTTAATAAGACGCTATAGCACAAGTAATAAAATCAAGAAACAATGAATGGGATGGATTCAAACTGAAAAATTTCTTCTCAGCAAAAGAAACAATCAATGAGATGAATGGAGAGCCTAACAAAATGGGAGCAAATTTTTACCACATGCACACAATAGGGCACTAATTTCTAGGATATGTAAAGAACTCAAAAATCTTAACACCAAATAATAATAATAATAATAATAATAATAACAATCAATCAATCAATAAATGGGCCAAGGAAGTAAACAGACACTTCTCTGAAGATGATATACAATCAATCAAAAAATATATGAAAAAATGTTCAACATCTCTAGCAATTGAGAAATGTAAGTTAAAACTACTCTAAGATTTCATCTCACTCCATTCATAATGGTAGCTATTCAAAATACAAACAACAATAAGAGTTGGCAAGGAAGTGGGGGAAAAGGCACACTCATACGTTGCTGATGGAACTGCAAATTGGTGTAACCAATATTGACAGCAGTATGGAGATTCCATGGAAAACTAGGAATGGAAACACCATTTGACCCAGCTATCCCATTCCTCAGTCCACACACAAAGGACTTAAAAACAGCATACTACAGGGATGCAGCCACATCAATGTTTATAGAAGCACAATTCACATTAGCTATATTGTGAAACCAACCTAGATGCCCTTCAGTAGATGAATGGATAAAGAAAATGTGGTATGTATACACAATGGAATACTACTCAGCATTAAAAGAGAATAAAATCATGGCATTTTCAGGTAAATGGATGGAGTTGGAGAATATTTTGCTAAGTAAGCCAATCCCAAAATACAAAATACTGAATGTTTTCTCTGATATGAGGATGCTGACCCACAATGGGGATTGGGGGAGGATGGGAGGAATGAAGAAACTTTAGAAAGGGAAAAGGGGTAGGAGAGGAAGGAAAGGAGCAGGGGACTAGGAAAGGTGATGGAATGAGATGGACATCATTACCCAAAGTACATGTATGAAGATACGAATAGTGTGACTCTACTTTGTGTACAACCAGAGACATGAAATTTTGTGCTCTATATGTGTGCTATGAATTGAAATGCATTCTGCTGTCATGTATAACAAATTAGAACAAATAAGTAATTTTAAAAATACATAAAATAAATTAATAAAATGTGTTACATTACAGATCAGGTGTTTGCTCACTGCAAGTCCTTATCAATAGGCATTTTCATTAAATCCCAGCTCACCTAGGTGTGGACCTCATTCTGACCTTCCTAATTTAAATTTTGTTGTTTTCATGCTTTTCTTTATTTTTTTTAAATTTTTATTGTTGGTTGTCCAAAACATTACATAGTTCTTGATATATCATATTTCACACTTTGATTCAAGTGGGTTATGAACTCCCATTTTTACCCCGTATACCAATTGCAGAATCACGGTTACACATCCACTGATTTACATACTGCCATACTAGTGTCTGTTGTATTCTGCTGCCTTTCCTATCCTCTACTATCCCCCCTCCCCTCCCCTCCCCTCTTCTCTCTCTACCCCATCTACTGTAATTCATTTCTCCCCCTTGTTTTTTTTTTTCCCTTTCCCCTCACTTCCTCTTGTATGTAATTTTGTATGACCCTGAGGGTCTCCTTTCATTTCCATGCAATTTCCCTTCTCTCTCTCTTTCCCTCCCACCTCTCATCCCTGTTTAATGTTAATTTTCTTCTCATGCTCTTCCTCCCTACTCTGTTCTTAGTTACTCTCCTTATATCAAAGAAGACATTTGGCATTTGGCATTTGTTTTTTAGGGATTAGCTAGCTTCACTTAGCATAATCTGCTCTAATGCCATCCGTTTCCCAGCAAATTCTATGATTTTGTCATTTTTTAATGCAGAGTAATACTCCATTGTGTATAAATGCTACATTTTTTTTTTATCCATTTGTCTATTGAGGGGCTTCTAGGTTGGTTCCACAGTCTTGCTATTGTGAATTGTGCTGCTATGAACATCGATGTAGCAGTGTCCCTGTAGTATGCTCTTTTTAGGTCTTTAGGGAATAGACCAAGAAGGGGAATAGCTGGGTCAAATGGTGGTTCCATTCCCAGCTTTCCAAGAAATCTCCATACTGCTTTCCAAATTGGCCGCACCAATTTGCAGTCCCACCAGCAATGTACAAGTGTACCCTTTTCCCCACATCCTCGCCAGCACTTATTGTTTGACTTCATAATGGCTGCCAATCTTACTGGAGTGAGATGGTATCTTAGGGTGGTTTTGATTTGCATTTCTCTGACTGCTAGAGATGGTGAGCATTTTTTCATGTACTTGTTGATTGATTGTATATCCTCCTCTGAGAATTTCTGTTCAGGTCCTTGGCCCATTTGTTGATTGGGTTATTTGTTATCTTATTGTCTAATTTTTTGAGTTCCTTGTATACTCTGGATATTAGGGCTCTATCTGAAGTGTGAGAAGTAAAGATTTGTTTCCAGGATGTAGGCTCCCTATTTACCTCTCTTATTGTTTCTTTTGCTGAGAAAAAACTTTTTAGTTTGAGTAAGTCCCATTTGTTGATTCTAATTATTAACTCTTGTGCTATGGGTGTCCTATTGAGGAATTTGGAGCCCCGACCCCACAGTATATATATAATAGCCAACTTTTTCTTCTATCAGATGCCTTGTCTCTGATTTAATATCAAGCTCCTTGATCCATTTTGAGATAACTTTTGTGCATGGCAAGAGAAAGGGATTCAGTTTCATTTTGTTGCATATGGATTTCTAGTTTTCCCAGCAACATTTGTTGAAGATGCTATCCTTCCTCCATTGCATGCTTTTAGCCCCTTTATCAAATATAAGATAAATGTAATATTGTGAATTGGTTTCTGTGTCCTCTATTCTGTACCATTGGTCCACCCGCCTGTTTTGGTACCAGTACCATGCTGTTTTTGTTACTATTGCTCTGTAGTATAGTTTGAAGTCTGGTATCCCTATACCGCCTGATTCACACTTCCTGCTCAGAGTTGTTTTTGCTATTCTGGGTCTTTTATAGGAAAAAAAAAACTTAAATTATCACTATTTGCAGATGACATGATTCTATACCTAGCAGACCCAAAAGGGTCTACAAAGAAACTATTAGAGCTAATAAATAAATTCAGCAAAGTGGCAGGATACAAAATCAACACGCATAAATCAAAGGCATCCCTGTATATCAGTGACAAATCCTCTGAAATGGAAATAAGGACAACCACTCCATTCACAATATCTTCAAAAAAAATAAAATACTTGGGAATCAACCTAACAAAAGAGGTGAAAGACTTATACAATGAAAACTACAGAACCCTAAGGAGAGAAATAGCAGAAGATGTTAGAAGATGGAAAAATATACCCTGATCATGGATAGGCAGAACTAACATCATCAAAATGGCAATATTACCAAAAGTTCTCTATAGGTTTAATGCAATGCCAATCAAAATCCCAACGGCATTTCTTGTAGAAATAGATAAAGCAATCATGAAATTCATGCTTTTCTTTCAAAGAATTTTCTTTGTTGTTTTTGCCCTATTATGTTCACTCTCCACTGTTTAGTTTTGGATACCCATACTGTGACAGAATCAGATCCAGCGGTCAGGAAGGAGTTGAGTTCAAGAAGTTTGTTTAAGAGGTGATCTCAGGATCAAACTGAGGGGAGTGAGAAAGTAAGACACAGAGAGGAATACAACCAGAGAGGAAGATTAAGGGATGATTTTTCAGTTGCTGACAGCTGAGCCTCAGCCTGCTGACCATCTCTAGGATGCCTCCACTGTCCGACCTCAAGAGTTCAGAAGCTGAAGCTTTTCAGTTTGAATCCATCCATTCATTGATTCTTGATTTTATTTCTTGCACTGTAGGGGTTTTGTTAAAGAAGTTAGGGCCTAATCAAACGTGATATGATTGGGGCCTACTTTTTCTTCTATTAGGTGTAGATTCTCTGGTCTAATTCCTAGGTTCTTAATACACTTTGAGTTGAGTTTTGTGCATGGTGAGAGACAGGGGCTTAATTTCATTTTGCTACATATGGATTTCCAGTTTCCCCAGCACCATTTGTTGAAGAGGCTATCCTTTCTCCAGTGTATGTTTTTGGCACTTTTGTCTAGTATGAGATAACTGTATTTATATAGTTGGGTTTCTGTATCTTCTATTCTGTACCATTGGTCTACAAGTGTATTTTGGTGCCAATACCATGCTACTTCTGTTTCTATTGCTCTATAGTATAGTTTAAGTTCTGGTATTGTGATGCCTCCTGCTTCAATTTTTTTTTGCTAAAGATTGCGATGGCTATTCTGGGTCTCTTATTTTTCCAAATTAATTTAATGATTGCTTTTTCTAGTTCTATAAAGAATGTCATTGGGATTTTAATAGGAATTGCATTAAATCCGTATAACAGTTTTGGTAGTATGGTCATTTTGACAATATTAACTCTGCTCATCCAAGAGCATGGGAGATCTTTCGATTTCTAAGGTCTTCTTCAATTTCCTTCTTTATTGTCCTGTAATTTTCATTGTAGAGGTCTTTTACCTCTTTTGTTGATTCCCAACTACTTTATATTTTTGAGGTTATTTTGAATGGGGTAGTTTTCCTAATTTCTCTTTCAGTGGATTCATCACTTTTGTATAAAAATATTTACCCTCTTGTTCCCTTTCATCACTGGCTGAAGATGCTTCCTGCGGAGTCATGAACTCGCTCACCCTTCAGAGTTAGACCTCAGGAAGCCACAGAAAGGCTATATGTGGAGAGCTTCAGGTACCTGTTGGGAAGAGCCATCAGTGTACCCTGAAGCAGTGAAAACCAAAGACCCTGAGAGAAAGCAGAGTAGATCTGGCTGTGATCAACACCAGGAATCACATTGCCATCTCCATAGCTCTTGTTTAGGGAACAAAGTATCAAGTATTAATCTGGTTTATGATCAGTAATTCTTACCAGAGAATGTATTGCTTTTCATTATGGATAGTATGGTGGAAGTAGTTTATTTCCCACTTATCCCAATAATGGGTATGCCAGTGTGGCATCTACATTATTTAAGAATTCTTCATGAACACACACAGAACTCTGTGCTCAAAACCCTATTGCTATTTCAGCCTATGATAGCACAACATCCTTCCTCCCACATTTCTTGGAGTCTAAGATTAGATGTCTTAATCACCTGTCACTGATTTTTCTGTTTTTCTCTTACTCTCAGGCATACCTATTATATCGGTTAGATCTCTTTTATTCTCTGATGTAGGAAGATTCAACTTGAACTGGCTAACCAATAAAGAAAAAAAATTTATTTACAAGGCAAAAATGTTTTGGAAGAGCTTCAATTTCAGGAGTGACTGTCCCCAAGGACTTAATATTGAGCAGGACATGTTGGGTCAATCTGCATGCTTTACTCTTCTATCTCTTGGTTCTGTCCTGAGATGAAATGTCACCTTAAAATGCAAAGTGGACAACAGGAACTCCATACATCCTGCTCATAGTTCCAATTTATCAGAAAGAAAAGCTTTATTCCTACGGATAGCTCAAATAAAACCCTGAGCCTGACTCTCAGAAATCCATTTGGAGAATTGGATTGTATTTAAATCCCTCTGAGTCCTAGAACTAAAAACTTTCACTGGGAAATAGGATGATCTGATTGTCTTGACCAGAGAGATAAGTCGCCAAATAGGAGTATACGAGGATGTGTAGCGGGAGGGGGGAGTGAAGTGATGGGGGATAGCTTTCCCAGAGGATCATGGATTGAGAGAGAACAGAAGTTAATGTGAGTTATGTTTCCCATCATTTGATTCTCCAGATAAAAATCAAGGGATTGGTATAAAAATAAGATGGTCTAGATTCCCACCAGTTTAGTAAATATCTATGGCTATAATGTGTCACTTCTTTTCATGCCATCACTCCATTGCTGGTTTGACTGTATTCCTGCTCCCCTATTCCTACCTTGATGCACGTCTGCAAAAGCTGGTTCTTAATGGGGTTATGTCCTGATAAACCAATCTACAGTTGAAAATATCTTAAGTCAAAAAAGTCACATACTACCTTTAACCCACTGAACATTAGAGCTAAGCTATGTGGCATACTGTATGTTTATCTGGTGTTTAATCTCATAATTGTGTGGCTAAGTGGGAGCTGTGGCTCACCGCCCAGCATCCAAATAAATAAATAAATAAATAAGGCATATTTCTAGCCTTGGAAAAGATCAAAATTCAGTATGTAAATTATGGCTTCTACTGAATTTGTTTGCTTTTATATCATCATAAATTTACAAAATCTTAAATCACATACTATCTTTAGCTTTGACCAGTTGTGATGTTTTCCATCTCAGCATCCCCCTGCAGAATAGCTCTCTGTGTCACCAATGTAGAAATGGTCAGCAAACCTCCCATTAGATTCCTTACCCACAACTGGGATTCACACACTCTCGGGGCTATTTTGAAACACATCATTATTGATATACTTTTAAAAAGTGACTGATAAAAAAATGGATCAAAGACCTGGAATCAGACCCCAAACTACACAACTTAAAGGGTGAACACTCCAGAAAACAGGCAATGACTTTCTTGATAGGATCCCTGAAACTCAGGAAATAAAGCCAAGAGTTAATAAATGGAACAGCATAAAATTAAAAAGCTTCTGCATAGCAAAGGAAACAATTTGGAATGTGAAGAAAGAACCCACAGAATGCAGGAAAATCTTTGCTAGCTATTCTTCTGACAGAGGATTTATATCTAGAATATATAAAGAACTCAAAAAACTTTCCACCAAAAAGTCAAATAACCCAATTAATAAATGGGAAAATGAACTCAAAAGAAGAAATACAAATGGACAACAAATACATGAGAAAATGTTCAACATCATTGGCAATTAGAAAAATGCAAATCAAAACTATAGAGACTTCATTTCATATCAGTCAGATTGGCAGTCAACAAGAATACAAATAATAATAAATGCTAGAGAAGATATGGAGAAAAAGGAACACTGTTACACTGTTGGTGGAACTGTAAATTAGTACAACCACTAATTGAAATCAGTATAGAGGTTTCTCCAGGTTCTAGCCATGGAACCACCATATGACCCAGTTATGCCACTTCTGGTATTTATCCTGTAGAATTAAAGGCATCTTACTACAGTGATAAATGCATGCTTGGATCACATTTCTTATTCATGACATCTGCTTCATACTCACCTGCTTCCTTCATTTCCTGAAGTACTATTTACACAGGGCTGAGAAAAATAGCAGACTTTTGCTAAGGCTTGGGTCGGAGGCTCTCAAGCTTTAGCACATATTACAAGCTGTTACTTATCCTAGTTATGCAGCTTGCAGAATTCTTGATTCAGTAGCTCTGGGGAAGGTTCCGGAGAATGCACCCCACACAAGATTCATGTTGAGGTGCTGGTCAGAGGATCACACTTTGAGACCCATTTGTTTGGAGTACTAAGGAAAACTTGAGGGAGGGTCACATTACTAAGCAAATAACATAATATTACAAAAACAACAACAACAATAACAACAAAAAAACAAAAAAAACCAAAAAACAAAAAAACCTTCCTAGTTTTAAAAAGCCCTTCAGCCACTTACACTTTCAAGAACTTCTCAGTAGTTCAGTCCAGGTGGAGTCTAGGGCTTTTCCTCCTCTTCCCTTTCTTTTCACATCTCTTCCTCTCAAAAGAAATGACCTGGGAAACTCAAAAACCCTCTTCCTTCTTTCTACAGAGCACCTGAGTTTCTGTATCATTGTCTTGGACTTTGTCTATCCTGGACAGGCTGATGGGCTGTTAATTTTTCTGAAGTGATTTACTACATGAAGTCACTTCTGTCCTACTTAACCTGTTTCCACCACTGACTCTTAAACTCACAGCCTTATTCCACCAATGACATTTTGCTATTTGTTTCCTGAATCTAAGTCCTGACGTGTGTCTGTGTGAACCTAAGAAAATTATGTGTGTCTGTAGCTAAAGCAGAGGCTCCTATCCTTGACCACATCATTTATTGTATAGGCTTTGATTAAAACAAAAGTTGACTGAATGAATAGGCACATGAATTTTTGATGTCACTTCTTACATTAACATTGGTAAATACAACCTGTATTCAGACTAATGAAGACAGGACACTGAAATAACTGGAAGCTAGGATCACATTGACACTGTGAAATCACAGCTCCCAAGCTAGACTGCCTTGCTTCAAATCCAGCTCTGCAATTTTTCTAGCTGTGTGAACCTAAGAAAATTATTTAATGCCTCTGGATCTGTTTTTCCTCATATAAAATACAACTGATTATAGTGTTTTCTTCATAAGGTCATTGTGTGACTAAATAATATCATATATGTAAATCCCTTAAACGAGGGGCTGGCATGAGAACTCATTAAACATCAGTTCCTCTTGTTATGAGGAAGTATATCTTACAAGTAATTACCACTTCTGGTTCTGACTGGATCTTTCAATTGTATTCTTTGTAAGAAAATGCTCAGTTGGGAAGAAAAAGATAGCCCTGTTTTCAGGGAGAAATCCATAAGAACTTGAAAAGTTACTGTGTAGCATTTAGATCAGGCATGAAAAATAAGGAAAGGCTCTTTTAGATTTTATTAATTGCCTCCTTATTCAACAGAAAATGAGGAAAATTTTAGTATTAAAAAAAGACCTTTTCAAGTTGTACTTTCCTTCAGATTGGAGGTATGCCAAATTTTAGTATTTAAGGAAACCCTCAGATAAAGTACACTACATGCTTTCAAAATTCATTTGAAATAAATTGAAATGACCTGTATTACAGAAAAATATTTCACTGGTGAAATTTTTGTTGAGGTAAGAAATATCTTCAAATAAATTGTATTGAAAACTGATTTGAAACAGTTTTAAGAGTCCATGAGCCAACTGGGGTGTGTGTGTGTGTGTGTGTGTGTGTGTGTGTGTGTGTATGCACAGCAGTATGATCACTATTCCTGCTGTAATTTCATCTCCCTAGCTGAAGCAAGATTTGTTCAATAGTTGGGGAACAATAAACCCCTTCATATGCATGTATTTCCAAGGTAAAATAGCACTTCATTTTTATTCTCATCAAACAGAGAAAAATAGAAAACGTTTTCTTTTCATCATTCTAATTTTTACACCCCAAATTTTAGGGTTGCTTTGGCTGATCTCTTCTTTATCTTAGCTGTTTCATGGGAATTATCTCCCTTCTCACCTAAATAAGCAATAAAAATACATGCTTAAATGAGTTTATTGTCCTGTAAAAAATGACACTGGCCATCAATACTAGCAACTTCCTTAATGTACATACAAAAAAAGATCAAAAGACCTTATTTTTACACAATCTGAAATCCTACTAAACCATGTTATAAACTGTTTAGTATAAAAAAAAAAGATGCTTTTCATTTCAGTGACCTAATTTTTATATGTAAAATAACAAAGAAAGTCCTTGTTTCCTGTCAGTTCTACAGAAGCAAGTGATGCAAAACCAATAACCTTTTAATATCTTTAGCACACCTGAATGTCTTCATTTCATCTATCTATACAGTGCCAGATTAAGCCATTTATTTTCTCTTTTAAAAAAGTAAAGGAAACTGTGAAAGGCTTTATTTCATGAGGGTGAGGGATTTTTATTGTCGGTAGTAGTGCTGGATCATTCAGGTGTTCTTCAAGAAAATTACCCTTTTATAGAATGCATGATGATTACAACCAGAATCATATTAATTGCTGGTACATATTTGTGGTTTCTAAAGAAATCAGACAAAATGTCCATATCTCTCTTCCTGTTCCATTGACTCCCTGCTTCCAGCCAAATCTAAATGTAATCCTGCAGAGTAACCCCTGACTGAGTCAGTTTATTCAGATGTCCAGAAACCATGCTGACTCCCTTTTCAGGCTTCTTTTCCTTCAGCAGATGTAGTAATGCCATTGGTACGTCTTTGGGGAATTTTCCTTTCTGCTCTTCACCCTCATTACTTCTGCCATCTGGTCTACTTCTGTTTTGCTTCATGCAACAGATGTGTTTCCACCTCCCTTCCCACCATGACCTGAATGAATCTCTGGTGGTTCAGCATACCCCAGAGTCTGGCAGGTACAGAGACAGAGAGTAGGACAATGCCTAAACCTTGAACCCATACAGAGAGCACTTTGTATCTGTTCAAAGCAAGGAGGAGGCTTATGTCTATACTTCTCTACAAACCCAATATATGTTTCTTTCTGTTGGATTTCTAAAGTGAACATGAAAGCTAAATCATCATTTATGGCCCCCCCAAAAGCCTTACTTTACAGGATCCCAATTTCTGGGATTTCTTTTTTGGTCAAAATATTGTGACCCATGCCACTGGAATTTCCACAACATTTGATATGTGTGGAGTAAAGTTATGTACTAGCTTGTGACTTACAGAGTTGCCTATTGTTGATGAGTTACACATGTACATATATATGGAAACTCAATAACGTACTCATTCTTACAGGAATATTGAAGTATAAGATAAATTCTTTCCCAAATTAGATATTAGTTCTTTTGAGAAATGTGATTAAGCCATGAAATTACTATTATCAGTGTAAAACCACATTTAGTCCTGAATTGAGATACAGATTAGGAAATACAATAGAATTGCAAAGAATGGAGAGTGAGTTCCACTTCCAGGAGAGAGGAGAGAGAGAAAAGTGATAAAAGCAGATGATGAGGGCAGTTTGCCCACTGAGATGAAAAGTCTTTATACATCTATTTAAAGCCTAAATTCCATTTAAATGTTATTCTAGATATAATGATCTGAAATAAAGATTAAAGTGTAAAAAAGTATTCCACATTCAAACCTGCAGAGAAGCCGAGGATTAGATTAAGCAGTAATTGATAAAAGTTATCAATTACACATAAAAGTTATACTTTAGCATTTAAGTCTTTCTTCATCAAAGAATCTTTTTTTTTTTTGTAAAAAAGAATTCTGCATCGTTATGCCAACATAATTAATTTATGGCACTTTTTGAATATAACAGTGAAGATATTAATTCTTCATTTTAATATATGTGAAACTTTTTAGAATAACATGCTTTGGAATGCCTACTGACTTTGAGGGTCCATCACTGACAAGTGGGCCCAAAAGATAAAAGTGATTGTGCTGGAATCTTTCCCACATGATGAAGATCTCCTTGTCTAGACCCTTTGAGGAAGAACTTGAGCTCCATGAACACTGGAAAGAAGTATACCTCTTTGGAAAACTTTTGAATAAAATTGTGAATATAAAAGCATGCTAAGGAGGCTTCCAATGTGAAGAAATGAAAATTGATAAACATTGAGGTTTCAGTATTACTCATACATCACCCTACTTAAAGGATGGTGTTTGTATCAAATAAATAAATGTAATTAATTTATAGAAAAACAGACCTACCATCTGTAGACCTATTAGAAATCATCAGTAAAATTTATTTCACAAATAAACTTTAATGTCTCACTTTTTTTTATTCAGACTTTTTATTTTTCAGATTTAGTGTAGTTTCTCTAGAAAGTATGAATAACAGGTATATTAACTTAGCAGAATGTCTGTCCAGCATTTTCTTTTATATCTCATGAAAAGAATATGTATAATGTTATGAAACACAGAATAATCTTTCATTTTTCCCCATATAAAATATGATCTTTATATAAATTCAGAGAGCTGAGGGGGAAAAAAAAGAGAAGAACTCACTGGTTATAAGGTTAGAATGACATGAAGCTTCATTATGTCCAACAACATTTTGGTATATTTAAAGTACCCAAATAGCAAATTTTAAAATCTATCATCTTTTTAGATAATTATGCTCACCAGAAAACTGAGATGTTCAAACCTGAAAGAAACCAAGACTCACCTGTTTGTAGCCTATTAAAATTATGACTTTCATACCAACTAAAAAATAAATTTCTTATTCAGTAGTATAATTATCCAATTAGCATTTCACACAATGGAATAATACATGTGTTGATTTTGGAAATTTTTATAAAAATTTGAAACACTGGAAAGATTGTGGGGATATGAACATGAGATTCAGTGAACAAGCATTAGACATTTAAATTTGGAACTGGCTGATTTGAGGATCAGAAAAACAATAAGGTACCTAGAGAATATTTTATGAGATGCCAAAATAAGACCTATATGTCGTTTTCTAAGAACTTTGAACAAGGAAACAAACCACCCATCAGAGAAGTAGGCGCCGTCAACTGTTTTCAGTTGTCATGTAGAGTACCCACATATCACAAGGATACGACAAGACAAAGGGAATGAGAATAGGAAAGCCCGAGAGGAGAAATCCAGTTAAAGAAAGAATTCAAGCTCAAAACCAGAAGGGAAAGTATAGTAGCAAAGAGTCTCTCTAGATGGGCATGATGGAATCTGAGGTAAGAGTGTAAGAATTGACTGCCAAGATAAAAAGAAAGGGAGAGGTTTTCCCTGAACTCCAAAAGAAAGATGAAAGGGTAGGTGCAAACAGAATTCAATCTTCCTAATTCCATGGAAATGGGACAGAAAAAACCTGAGTACAATCAAAAAGGTCTGCCTTAGCTTAGGTTGAGCACAATGAAGAACCAGTAGGAGATAAATGAAGGGGTTATTCAGTAGGACAAAGAAACAAGCTGCAGTTAAATCTACTTACCTTACAGGACACGCTAAGAGCAGTAGTTTTATATTGAAGACTTTGACTTGTGATTTGATGCCATTATTATTTGGTCAAATTGCATTACAGAGATTATTTTTAAAAACTAAAGTTTACGTGGCATACTTAAGATATATAATATTATGTTCATGAGTATACATAGAAGTAAAAGGGCTATTATAATGAAGAAAATGTACATATTCATCATCTCATAGTCACTCATTTTTGTTTCATTATTGTGGCAAAAGCAGCTAAAAGCTACTCATTTACTACCTACAGTCCTGGTTCTATACATTAGGTCTCCGGATTTGTTCAATGTACATATTTGCTACTTTCAATTTCCTGATCTACATCTCATTTTCTACCTACCCTACGCCTGTTAACCAGTTTTATTTTCTCTACATATATCTAATTTTTTTTTTTCAGATCTTATACCTAAGTCAGGTCACACATTTTTTTCTCTCTGTTGTGTGCTTATTCACTTAGCACAATGTCCACCAGTTTATCCAGATGTGGCAAATAACAATTATGTGTTCTTTCTTATGGCTTATACTATTTCACTGTTATATGAATGTGTATGTGTATGTGTTCATTCATTCCTTTATCCATGCATCTGTCAATGGGTGCTTAGGTTGTTTCCTTATCATGGCTGTTATGAATGACCCTGCATTTAACATGGGAATACAATATCTCTATGAGGAAATAATTCTATTTCGTTCTGATGTACAACCATAGGAGGGATACTGGGTGTAGATTAGTCTTAAGTTTAAAAAAAAAAAAAACAACTTTCTAACAATTTTCTGTGTTCAGTAAAATTATATATATATATATATATATATTTATTTATTTATTTATCACTCAGGTTACTGAATCTATGTAAAGCATACATGACAATGTACTTAGAAGAAATCTATGCATTCATTATTATTTACATTTACTAGGTATAAAAAAAATCTTGAGCTGTCTTGATCAACTTTATTTCTGCCATCAGGATCATTGTTCACATGTATTCAACTCATTTTTATTATGGGTCCAAGAAAGAAAGAGAGAAAGAACATGAATAGAAAACTGTGTCTTCCTCAGGTGAGTTCAAAATGAGAAAAAAAAAAAATCTGCAAAAACCCCACCACTGAAAAGCCAGGAAATCTAGTCTGCTCCCCTGGAGGAAACAATGACATAGCTGAATCCTAAGGTAATGCTGGAAATGAGGTCACCCTGCTATTATCTCAACAAGGCATTTTCTGTTTGTTTTGTTTCATTTATGTATTGGGCTTTGGAAAAGAAGAGAAAGGATTAAGCAGTTGAAAAACACTCTATGTTTTAAATTTATACAACATTGCCAAATCTCAAGGAGCAAAATACTGTTCATTTTCTATGTCTTGGTGCATAACAAATGGACACAAATATGTAAGTGTCTCTTTCCAAAACATAAGCAGGACATGTAAGCAGAATGAAGCCTTTCTAAATGCCTGGCTTACAGAATGGATATTCAGAAAACAAACAGAGAAGGAATATGAAAAATTTCTAAGATATTTTATAATTGAAGTAAAAGGAACTTATGTATGAAAATGGTTTCGCTACAAATTAATTCTAGAATGTACAATCTGCTGAGTTGAAGCAAAAAAACAGAAGGTGATCAAGAGATGTTCACAGTGAACATTGACTTAAACTTCAAGACAGGTCAAAAGGTCCAGTCAGATACTGCCAGGGGATTACCATCATTGTAAGGTTAAGCAGAAAGAGATAAATATGTAGGCCTGGGGCTTACTGATTTCAACCTGTAAGCATAAACTACCAAACATCTCTGAAATCTATGTGCAAACCTTTAACTGACTACAAATGTGAGACCTATGGACAAAACATGGATACTTGTCAAAAAAAAAAAAAAACTAAAAAACTCTAAACCACCTGCAGTTTTAAGTATTAATGAAAGTTGATATTACAGTGGTTATAAGTAACTATTAGGCCTGAATTATAATTTGTGTCTAAATTATTTGAATTAGAGTATAGTTCAAGATACATTCAACAGACAAAAGAATGCTCTGGATATGTATATGCACAAAGGTCATAAAAAGTACTAGAGGAATTATATTTACTTCATTTCAATGTCTAGCTATTTCCCATAATTTCTGAAGAGAATGAGTGTTGATTCATTTAATTCAGCAATAAAAGTGTGTGGAGGACTTAAGAGTCTAACCAAAAAATAATCTCTTAACATATTGTCCTTTAATAAATACTCAAATAAAACAATTCTCTATTATCATTCTTTTTACACACACATACACATACACATATATATGTATGTATTTAGAATCTATTTTATCTCCTCCTCCTCCTCCTTTCTACATAAACTTTCATGATTTTTGTGTTTCCTAAAATCATTGTTTCAAAAAATATAAAATAAAAGATAGATAGTATGATATGTCAAGATCATTGTATTGTCTTGAGCAACTAATAAAAAATAAATTAAATAAAGATGAAAAAAAAGAAAGGTAGATATTTTCATTAAAATCTTCCTAAATATTTTTACTTATTTATTCAAAAAGATACCATCTAAGGCTGAGATTGTTGCTCAGTGGTAGAGTACTTGCCTAGCACATGTGAGGCACTGGGTTCAATTCTCAGCACCACATATAAATAAACGAATAAAATAAAGGTCCATCAACAACTGAAACAAAATATTTTTTAAAAAGATACCACCTAAAAAGACTGAGGGAAGAAAAAGACCATTAAGTAGAAAGGAGATTATATGTATTCTATATTATAAGGCAAACACTGATATTTAATGACCAATAATTCATGGTCAAGATCATTTTTCCTATACATTGTATACATTGCTTTTTTACTTGAGATTTTTAAGCACTCTCTCATTCATTTATTCAACAAATTTTTAGGAAATGCTCCTTTTTTGCATTTTTTCATCATTTTGAATATGCCTATTTCCAAATACAGCCAACTCTAAAATGACTACTCAGTAAGACAAGTGAAGCTACTGAAAAGTTTTATAAGGATAAACTCAGCCTCATATGGAATGTTCTCCCTGACTTTGACAAAAATACAGAATGCATATAATATGGTTTATAAGTAAATAGTTCTCTCTATCCTTCTTAAAATTTCACAGGATTTGAAGAAATGAGGGTATTGCTGGTTGAAAGAGGAGTAAGGACAATTCTAGTTCTTAATGTTTATTTTATACTATACTCTTTACAATGGAATTTCAGATTATTGATCGGCATTGCCTGATTCCATTTCATTGTGTCCCATGAGAGTTGAAATTGCAGACTGAGATAAACTAAAAGTACCAAGTTCATCATGTTTAAAACTGCTTTTTCAGGGTATTGCTTTCTCCCTGCTCGTTCAGTGCTGTTCCTCTTCCACTGATAGGTTGTAATTGCAAAATGGATGGGGGAAAAAGTGAAAAAGAAAAAAAAAAATATGGCAGATATGGTCTGATGTGATACAGTCTGTGATGTGTGTCTGAAAGATTTATGTCCTGATTAAAGAAGCCGTGATTGAATTTTCTGATGGAAAATTGTTTTGGTCATTGGCACATGTGCCGCATATTCTTTGATCCAAAGTCTTTTTCACTTATTGCTTTGAGAAACTGAAAAGAAAGACTGAGGGAAGAAAAAGACCATTAACTAGAAAGGAGATTATATGCATTCTATATTATAAGGCAAACACTGATACTTAATGACCAATAATTCATGGTCAAGCACATTTTTCCTATACATTGCTTTCTTACTTGAGATTTCAAGTACTCTCTTATTCATTTATTCAACAAATATTTATTAAATTCTCCTTTGTACCAAGCCTGGTTTAGGCATATAGGTTATTTCAGTAAATACCATGAGAGGAAACAATGCTGCCGGTTTGTAGTAATGGTTGTTAGTCAGTAAATAAAGAAAGGTACCATTGAGGGAGAATTTAAATTGAGATTGATCCATGCATATTTTGAAGACATGAAAAATAATGCAGATGGGGAAACTCTTAGATTTGACATAGGCTAAAAAAAAAATGGCGTGTTGGAAGTGATATTTAAATAAGCCAGCTGCTCAGCCATCTATATATAAGAGATGACAATAGTAAAATGAAGGAGTGGTGAACATCAGAACATTCAAAGAAAAAGAAGGAGAGCATGAATGTAAGATCTCACATGGAGTTGAACTTTGCTTAATTTTATGGAGTATACGTTAGTGGTGGGTGGGATATAGTGGGTGTGAGATGATGACAGGGATAGGTATTATGAAATTAGGGAAAATGAAGAGTGTTAACACAGAAGTCATTGTTTCTCAATTCTTGTTGCATATTTGAATCACCTGGGGAATACTTAAAACTGGCTCGGCCTAGGATATACATGAAACCAGTTCAGTCAGAATCTCTGGGTTGTACCGTGCATCAGCTGAGAATCACTCACATGGAGATCAACAGCCATGAAATGGATTCTGCATCCTATTCAAAATGCTTGGGAACATGTCTCCCTCTGAGTGTCAGTTTCTATCTTATATCTAAGAGTAGACAATGACAATAAAATCCTCACTAAACACAAACACTACCATCTCTTCCCATTAACTCTTTAAATAGTAAAACTTAAAAAATGACATTTACCACCACCAACTATTTAATCAATACATTCCACCTTTCATAATTCACTTTCCTATAAGCCTTTCAAACCACTAGTACTTATTCTACCTCCCAAGGATATCCTCTCCTCTGTCTTATGATTCTCTGAGCACAGATACAGGCACCAGTGATTTCAAAGTTATAACAAGCAGACTCCTTCAAGTGTCCAGGGTATAACACCCATGAAATCCATGAGAGTCTGATGACTCCTTAAGCAGATTTTCATTGCCAGATGGAGTGGAAACATTTTAGTGTACCATTAATTATTTTTACTTTTGTGATGCAAACTTGTCTTCAGTTGATTCCAAGTATCAGGCTTATATAATGCCATCAATCTTGGCTTTCAGTTCAATATGAAATTGGCCCTGGGAGTTCTGAGTGCTTCTTTCCCCAGACATGCACTCTGGGCTTTTTAGGAGTTACATCAGAACAGTTCAAAGTATGTCATGTTTTTAAAATAAGCAAGTTTTTAAAAATTATATGTGATCGTAATTCCTAGCCCTCCGTCTGCTAGCTCGCATTTTGCTGCCAACATGCTTTAATGGGTTGCTATCTACCAAGTTATTGATGATAATTCACTGGGGACTAGAGGTAGGGTGGAAAAAATGAGATAGACCTGAGATGGCCTTATTGCCTTCTGCCATGAAGTTAATGCTTTCTGAGGAAGGTGGAGAGAAGGGAGCGATTAATTTGATTTTTGAACATTAAGGGAAGATTTAAGAAATCAGCATAATATTCTAAGGTTATCAAACCTTAGAAGCTAATATACTATCAACTTCATCTCCTGTTCTTTTGACTAAAGGAACTAGCATTGTTTTCTGGTCCAGAAGCAAATAGTTCAGATTTTACATATTTCATTACCTTGGTATTGAAGAAAATTTATGGCAGAAAGAACCATGAAGCCAAATAAAAGAAGATTCAGTTCTGCTGTGTCCATTTATCAGATCCTTTGAGATTAACCCCATTGAAATACAATTCTCATTAGGAGATTTTTGTTTCCCTGAAGGACATTGACTCCCTGGTGCCCTGATCCAAAATCGGAATTTTATGAATCTTGATTACCTTGTAGAAAATGAAATGTATCTAAGAATTCAGCTTTGCATCTATTTGTGTGGGGGAGTTAAATTTATTTCCTGCCAACATCAGCAAGTCTGATTTTAGAGAATGCAGCTCATTAGAAAAAGTTAACCATATTAGAATAATGCAGCTCCGTTCTCCCATGCCAGCTGCTCTGGTGTTACAATGCACCCTGAAAGCCAGAGAAAACCCGCCTACACTCACCCTCTTTCACTGATTTTGTTAGGATGAGATAATTGTTACAAACAAAGAGCGACCTTTCTGAGAGTCCGGGGATAGCATGCATCCTGCCATCAGGTCCCACGCAAGAGAAATTCCTATGAAAAACTGGAGAGGTACCATAGAGCCCCACATTTAAGCCACATGAAACAAAAAGGAGAGTTGGTAAGCAGAAAAACAGCAGCCAGTTGTACCTTTGAATGGTTGTTTTCTCTTAACTTGAAACTATAGACACACTTTGCTTATATTCTGTGCTCAAGATGCATTGATTCAATATCTCACTTTTTCTGAATCTCCCCTTCAACATATATATTTTATCCCATCCACATTCCCAATGTTGCCAGTGTTTTCCAGGCTCTTATCATCTTGACTTCTGTTCTCCAAGTGGATCTCTACCCCTAAATTCTCAGAGAGTCTGGCTCCTGTCTCCTACACACACACACACACACACACACACACACACACACACACACACAGGCTCATACATAGAAAAGCCATAATTCCCAAACTTAGATTAATCTTGCTAAAGTATTATTTTTATAAAATATTGCCAACAATAGTCACCAAAAACCTATGTAATAAGATACTGACAAAAAAATATCAACTTTATTGTATCATTTCCCTACTTAAAAACCTAGGTGTCTCTCCATTCAGGTTGAAAGAGGAGTACCTTGGTTTTGTCCGAGGTACCCTCACTCCCTGCTATAACTCGAGTTGCCAGCCAGATGGAGTTGCTAATGAAAGGCATCAATGGGACCTTGTACGTGTGGTGCATAGCACAGAGTGTGACACAAGGAAAGCACTCAAAAGAGACAGTGTACTCAAGTGTTAGCTTGCTCACATGGCCCGTGGCACTGGGTTCGAGCCTCAGCACCACATACAAACAAAGATGTTGTGTTCGCCGAAAACTAAAAAATAAATATTAAAAAAATTCTCTCTCTTTTAAAAAGAAGAGAGACAGTGTACTCATTATCATCATTTTGTTATTTTAATATGCTCAAGTGTCCTTAAAGAAAATCAGGCTTATCAACTATTTCCTCAATCACTTGAAATTGTCAGTTGAATTGCCATTTATCTTTAATAATGTTTCCCTCCCTGTCACCTATATATTTTACTTTTCTTTGAGATTAAGATAGGAAGAACAAGTAGGGTAGTAAAGAGGAACAAAGGATTCAGCTCTCTACCTGATTTTGACCCCTGTCTTTGCTATTTTGTAGTGTGTTCAAGTGCTTAACTTCTCTAAGCCTCAGTTTCCTTAGAGGTTATATGAATAATCATAATACTCTTGGACATGTGAAGATTAAAGGAAATCATGCATACTGCATATGGAGTGAAGTGTATGGTACACATTCAAATAACATCTTCTGAATGAGCAAGTTCAAGTTCCATGTTCTATGAAAATCTTTCTGGATGGCCCAGTCCCTACTAGCAGAATCTTTATTTTAAAATGATCTGTGCCACTTACTTGACAGAGAATCTTTGCCTTATTACAGCACCATTTTGAAATATTTATTACCGAACTCATCTCTTCAAAATGGCTTTCAAACTTTTAGGATAGCCAAGGAATTATACTGACTTTGCTTCTTACAATGTCTGATGTGATTTTTCTTAATCGTTTAATTTTTCACTCATTCATTCATTCATTCCAAAAATATACATTGTCTTATTAGTTTAATTAAGACTACTTGTCTTAAAGTTTTGTATTTCATGATATTGGAGAGTTTTGTGGAGAAAAGACAGATACAATATTAGGAAAAGCAAAAGTAATTAAAGCAAACATGTTGCTTTTATATCACTGATAGAATATGTATTTATATACACATCTCACATTTTCTATTTATGTACAGAGGTTAGATCTAGGAAGAGCAGTGAGTCCATATCATGCCATAGTTAAGAATCAATGTCTTAATGTTTTTAAATTCTAGAACTATGACTTCTTACCATTGCCTTTAAGATGATATAAATTATCAAGGGGAATACTCATTGCTCAGTTTCCCTGGCTTTGATAACTCTTTCCTTTTAGAATTCTGACTTATTTCAAAGTATGAGCATGATTCAGAGACTTATATCATGAGCCTAGTATTTCTTAATAATTCCTATCAAAATAATTTTATGTCTTTGACACATGATTGGTACTCAGGCTGTTGCTGAGCTGCTGAAAAGGAAACAGGATATTTAGGAGGGAACAGTGTGTCAGTAACAGCTGCTCAAACCTGATATGTAGAATCTGTTAGCTGGGCAATCAGTCAAAAGTAACATTTATCAAGAGCATTTATCAGGGGGAAAGGGAACACAGAGGATAAAGTCATGTTCGATTGATCCACATGAAGTTTATTTTTCCATTCTACAATGTTAAAGTAATCAATTACTTAAATAAAGCAAAAATGTGGGTATTTCTAATCCCAATGATGGTTTAAGTTTTCTAGGACAACAGAGATATCATATTGATGCTGTAATAACACAAATGCCAGGCTTGATTCTGTTTGACATATTCGCTGGTGGGTTTTGATTACTGGAATTAATCCCTTAGTGGGAAAAAGATGTTTTCAAGATGTTTAGTTTAGGGCTAGTGAATTAGAAGAACATAAAGACTTTCTATTTCACTCTCCCTTGAAAACTAGAGATGTTTCATGGTCACAGAAAGTCAAGAAAGGAAGGCGGAATCATAAAAGTAACAGAGAACTTTAAAAAAAAATCAAAACTGGTCACTTCTAGTCTTGAATTATGAAACAATTCCAAAGACTCTCATTTTGAGTACAAATGCTCATAATTGATATTTATTTAAAATAATAATAATATGTATTTTAAATGTTATTTAATTGTGTGTTTTTTAAAGACCTTTCTAACCCAGATTCTCATGCTAGAGATCATCATATAGTGAAATATCCACTACTCATTCCCATTCTGGAGCTGAAGTTAGACCCAACCTCACTGTGCACCTTGCCAAATTTGTGAATATAGTAACAGGTAAGGAGATTGAGGATGAGGCAACAAACACAGGAAGTTTTTATTTAAATCACAGATAGTAATATGTCTCAGTGTCATCAGTAGTTTCTATCTTTGGCCAATTCACGCACATTTTTCAACAGTCTGTGTTCCAGTTGCCCAATTCAGTGATACAAAAGCATAAATATTCATATTAGCCCTTGCTATGTCCTCTTTCTCCTCTTAGATTATTTCTCTTATTTTCTACTATTCAGACTGAAGAATGTAATAGAAACATTTGCTGCAGTCTGGCTGGGCACAATTCAGGAGCCACTTATCAAAAGAAACTAACTTTATTTTTAGAACCACACACGCCAAACAAAACAGCTCCTCAGGAAAAAATCCTCAGAGCCCAACTGCGACCACCGGCTTCCCACAAGCCTCTCACCCCACACCAGCCTCTCTACTTCCCACAATCCTCCTGCTCTTGAGGTCGATTGGCTGGGTTGCGTGGGCGGAGCCAAAGAAGTCCCCCAATGAGCAGCTCTGTGGTTTGAAAGGGCAGGGAAACAGCCCAATGAGCATCACTGCAGAGGAGCCAATCAGCTAGATGTTGCTGGGGCTACTGTGAGCCAATCATCTGCTGGCAGTCTGAAAGGGCGGGGAAACAGCTCAATGAGCATCTCCAATGAGCATCACCACAGAGGAGCCAATCAGCTAGATGTTGCTGGGGCCGGTGTGAGCCAGTCATCAGCCGGCAGCTGGAAGTTTGCTGGGGCCCCTTCAGCTGTGGCTCTCAACATCTCCCCCTCTCTGTTTAAACAACAAGAATGTGGCTTAGGGACCGTGCCTGCCTTAGGTTGTCCAATAGTACATATGGTCCTTACCCGTCTTCGGATGAGCTGACCTCAGGGCGTCAGCCTCCTGTCTTAGGTTGGTACCATTGTAATTGGATCTTACCCATAACTGACTACCAGTCCAGTATACAGCCACACCTGTGGAGAGGTACCAGCGGGGAGGTGAGGTTCTTTGCCTCACCTCTGTTGGCCCCCAAATTTTAGCTGAACGATCATGACAAGCAGAAGGGAGAAAGATACAGCAAGCCAATTGAATGCTCCTTTTGGAAAAATTGTACCACTGATGACATCATCAGCAAAAATACCCCAACACTACCACAAGTCGCTGCACCAACAGATAGTTCACAATGCACACAGGTGAGTTCACAATGCATACAAGTGATACATAGTCCAGGCAAGTTCTGCAAGCAGTTCAGTGATGACTATTGCAGAAGCTGTAGATTGGTTTTATCTTTGTCTTCACCGGCACTGGGATGAAGATAGGAATTCTGGCAATAATGGCTAAAGAAAAAAATTATGTAATATTCCAGAAGGCACTAAAAGAAAACAATTTTCTTAACAATTTACATTGTCTTCACTGGCACTGGGATGAAGATAGAAATTCTTATTATGTGCATATCATTGATTATATGAAAGAGATCCCCACAAGCTCAAGAGGAATGCGGTAAGATACACATTATAATCACTGTTATTTTTTTTAAAGTTAGTATATCAATATATGCTGGTTCAGATAAAACCCTTATAAACCCATTTAAAACTAGAAGGGGAACAAAAAGCAACTGAGCATATTTTTCAAATCTGTTATAAATCATTAGCGAAAGAAAAATATTTTAAATATTTTTAAAAATCGGTCTATTTTTGTCAACTATACACTATGAGCAGTCATTTAAAATATTGCACAAAATGAAATCACATTGCTTATACAAATCTTTAGTAAACAAGTCCACATAGACACAGTACACAACTAAACACAGACTGTTTTTTTAATGAAATTCATTTTGGGAAAAAAAATTATCCTCTGTAATAGGTGTTATTGAAAGGTCAATTGCATAAAGAAGTGATACAGGCTAAAAAAAAGAAGAGACTCCTTGGGAAATGGTGGAATCCTTTATAAATATATATATTTGCCAACATCTTTTGCAAGATGGTGTCACAAGAAAAGAGAAGAAACAAAATTTACACTTAGAGTGTAGTATGCGTAATACATTTAACACCTTGCTCAGAGAAATTTTACTTGCAAAAGCAATTTATTTTAGCGCAGATACAACACACTTTTCTTGAAGTATCTTGTCAAATAGCTGTAAAATTAGTCAATTAAATGTTATTTAATGATAAAGGAGAAAGGTGTGGGTGCCTCTCCTGTCAGAAGCATAGTACTTGAGTATTGTTGGGAAAAATGCAGAAAGAAGGGAAATAACAACAAAGGTAGTTGAGAGAATAAAGAGACAGAGAAGCAGAATTTTAGTGTCTGCTGTGAAAAGGAGGTACCAAAATTCACTTTCAGGAGTATTTCCATGTGAGACAATGGGTGGATTTTCCATAACAGCCCTATAAGGGCCTCTTATTAAAGAATCACAGAATCCTTTGAGAGTTCTGGAACAGACTTTCTGCTTATGTTGAAGAGTACAGGGAGGCTCATGATTGCTCAGAAATATTTGCCTTCTGTTTTGAATAGTGTAGTCTTCAAGGTTTACTGAGATGATAATGTGTTGGAATGAGGTGTACAATGGTGCCTAGTTTGAGACTCTGTTATCTGATCCAATTAAATAAGTGTCAACAAAATCAACCAAACTACAAATTCCTGGCGAAATTACTAGCCAATTTAATGAGCTTCAAAAAAACACTAAATTTCTTAAAAACAGAAGAGTTTTTTTTATGAATTGACGAGAATAAAAATATCTCTGAGACTATCCATGTAGCAGGATCCTGGGACTATTTTCTCATAGACAGTGCTGCAGAATCTGACCAGACCTGTCATCTAGTCTGCTTAGGAAGACTGACTCCATTTTTCAGTCTCTCCTATTAGGACCTTAGGGACCTGTGACAAGTTTGCACTAATGCAAGTGAGCTGAAATAATTTGTCCCATGCAGACCAAGGTTGACATGAGGTGCATTGATGGTGGTTACTGTTTTTCATTTTATTCTGAGAAAACCCTTTTAAATATAACAGTTTCTTAATACAAAGAGAGAGCAAGAGTAGGGTGAGTTTTCAGAGTTGCAATTGTTGGGAAACAACAAGGAGGCCCTGATTGGGTTGTAGCCTCCATATTTACTGGATATTGTAACCTAGCATACTTTTTACAGCTACAACTATTAACCATGGAAAACACATTATGACAATATTTTTATCAGATAGACAAATCTGAGCATTCTTCATGCTTTCTTTTTCTATACTGTTTGTTTAACACCAAGGAATCCAAACTTATCTTTCCCTCACACTCCACATCACTACATGTTGCCCATTGATAAGAACCTGGACCAAAAGGAATTAGCCTTCCATGTATGGAAAAGTACCTTCAATACCATGTAAACTCTATTCTGGAAAAAGTTAGTTTAAGGCATTCTAAGGGTATTAGAAAAAAATTAAAATTCATAATACATATTAAAATTCTCAAGATTTTTATAGCCCTGGTGATTTAGGTTGTTAGATGTGCCAAAGGAATTTTTTTTCCTCTGCTTTTATTTCATCTGTCATTAATTGGTGCTGTTTTTACACAGAACTGTCTTCCTCTGGAGTCACCACCTGCAGTAACTTATTATAGATTCTTCAGTTCCATTATTCATATTTGTGCTTCTGCATCCAGATACCACCCTACTGTCATCCACTTCATGTGACACATGGTGCTTAGAACTTGCAACCATCAAGAGTTGCAAAATAAAACAGGGGTCCGCTTCATCTAATGTTAATATAATTTGGCAAGTTTTCCAAGGGCGGAAGAATTATAACTTTTAAGATTCTGTGCAGCTGGCAGTTTAGAAATCCAGTAGTTACTTTATGGAAATAGTAAAATACCTAAATTATATGTGATATATAGATATTAAGCCTTTAAATATAAAACTGATAATGGCAAAGACTGTGTCCTTAGTGTGCTTTATGAAAATAACTCCTGTTATGAGGGCATAGCATATTGCAGCAGCCTATTGAATAAATGTTCTTTGTTAACCACAGTGTCTAACATATTTTTGCAGTCACATCAAGTATATACATTTAGAAATCTCAAATCTTTTCAAAGGACTCATTTTGCAAGGCTTAGCTTTTTTCAAAGCTACCCTAAGAATACGTCTGATATATTTGATAAAACAGGTTAAATCCAACAAATCCTTTAAAATAGTTCCGTTTTCCTTTCTTATTCGATGGATTCTAAACAATACATGGGAACCCTGAAGTAACCCTGGTACATGCAAACAAAGCTTCCAATAAGATTTTTTTTTAGTTCTGTATCCAAGAGATTTAATCATAAACATTTCAGATATATCTTATTATAGAATAGTGTCATGTAATTAAGTGCCCAAACACAAGCCTTAAATAAAGCACTTAAAAAGATGCCCCATAGATCTACACAAAGGATGTTCTTCATGGTAACAGGTGAAACTGACTGCATTTGAGGGCTTAAAAAGCTAATACTTATTTAATTGAAGAATAAACATGCCCATCTTATTCCATTGAGAGCATTTATCTTCACTATATACTAACTAGAATGTTTGTAAGCCATGTTCTCCAAGAACTGACCTCTAGGTATTTGACTAAAGCATGATAGACATCTTGTCTCTCTGATCACTACAAAGGGATATGAAATGGCTTTTCTTTAAGATATTCGATTTTTACTAAAATGTTGCCTTGATGAGCTGATCACTGTAATATCTGAGCTCTATTTTAAATTATATAAACCCATTCAAACAATTGAAAAAAGAAAAAGAGGAAATTATTTTGTTAATATCTGGAAAGCCCATGAATAAATGCAGCTGCTTTTACACCAGAAAGACTAAATGCCTCATGCGGTGTCATTTGGAGGGTCTGTCTTAGCTGGTTCTCTGTGAATGTGAACTTCATTGTAGGCAGGCTTCTCATTAAAGAAAACAAGTGACAGCTGTAGTTTGTGATTGCCAAAAAGAGACTCCCTCTTTCTTTTCATCCATTTTCTTACTTCACCTACCTATTACAGGCTCCGTATCCATGAGAGTGGGGGATAGAATGGATGTTTGCAATTGGGGTATGGATCACATGCATGTCCCATCCATGAGGTCAGATGAACCAGGCACCAAGAGCAATAGTCTCACTAAGAAAATATGCAATAGATAACTTGCAACTGCCTGCCTTTCACATTAGAAACATTTTTTTTTAAATGTTGGCATTTTCATACCACATGACCACTTCTCTTACTTTCTATAGACTGAAATTATTCATTCATGGTAAAGAATGGATAGGGTGTAACTTGGTCACAACATGCTTTGCCATACCCATTTTAGCTATATTGGAATCAAGCATACTCAGTTCATTTACTTCCGGGATTATGGAACAGACTAAGGGTGATGCCTTCAGGAGGTAGATAAAGCCTAAAATAAATATGTTCTTCAATAGGATTAAATAAAACATTACAGGGAGGACCTCTAAAATGCATACACACACCAAAAAAAAGCAATAAAACAATATTTTATTTTAAAAATCATAGTTTGCATAATTTTCTTCCATAAATATTGTGTATTAGTACTAATGAGTATTCCCGTTCCATAATGGGAATTTTAAACTAATAGGTTTGCATAAATTATATTATAGCACCTAATACATGTTAACTAAAATAATAACAATTATAACTTTGTCTACATATACTTGTTGCAAGATACAAAACACAAAGACTTTCCCAGCCATATATTTGCTGTCATATGCTGTAGAGAAGAATTTAAGTAGATTTTCATAACCTAAATTCTCTGACTTTAGAATAGGGACCAAAACAATAAAGTACATTACATTTGAAGACAGTAGCTATTTTGATTCTTTAAGTGCATGCTGGATTTCAAAGGCTTAGGGAGAAGAAAGGAATATAAAATATCTCGTTCATCGTGTTTACATTTATTGCATGCTAAAATAAGAGTTGGGTGGATTAAATAAAAGAAGTTATTAAAATTTTAAAAAAAAACAAATGAGTGGTAAAATTTGGGGGATGTCAGTCAGATGGCTTACTAGAGACGCCTTGCCTGCTTCTCTACACAAGAAACTCAAACAAAGGAAACAACAACTGGAATATTTGAAGCAGTAATGGAGTGACGAGGGATATGGTGGCAATGTCACAGAGCACAGTCACACAGGATGCCTTATAAAGAAAGGTGCACCCCACACACTGCATCTATCATCTTCTCTCTTAAGAACAGCCCTGGACCCAGAGGAACTTGACACAGCAGAGGGAAGGTGCAAAGGAGGCTGTTAGCAGTGCCTAACAAAACCACAGACTCTTGAACTAATTGTTGCCGGAAAATGCATAGTCCACAGATGCCCTGAGACCAAACACATTGAATGCTTTCCCCCTTACCCCCAGGCCCCCATGCACAGGGCCATATTGAGACTCTGCCCAGCTTGGGTCCTATGAAGCAGCTGGTCCAATCTCCCAGCAACTCTGCCAATCAAGCCCTGCAGACAAGCTGGGTGACTACATCTATCCTCCCTTGGCCTTGTGAAGCAGCCAGATAATGCTGCCCACTCTCCTACTGCCCCAGGAAACAGCTGGGTAGTTCTATATAAGTACCCATAATCTCAGAAAGCAGACCCAGGGGCCTAGCTCACTAAGGCCCTAAGGATATCGATGCTGCTCTAATATTCTGCCCACAGAAGCAGCCAAGCAGCCTGACCTGATCAGCTTTACCTTCAGAGGCCTGCTGGAAAGAGTCAAGTAACCCTGGTCCACATTCAGCTCCAGAAAGCAGCTGAAAATCACTGCCTACCCTCCACCAGCCCTAAAAAGCAGAAGAACAGCCTATCTGAGAAACCTGATCCTCAGAGGCCTCAAGAAACAGCCAGGTGGTGCTACCCAATCTGCCCACAACCCTAGAAAATAGACAAGCATCCTGCTCTACATGGCGAGGCCTGTCAGGGTACCCTAGAAATTAATGGGCCACTTTCCAACACACCCACCCCACCTCATCCCTGACAAGCTACTACACAACTCAGCCTGAGCAGGTCAGCCGTCTATGCCCCTATTGGGATAACAGCATGGCTCTCAGATACTGACAGGTGCCCATCTGTGCCCATTGATATGGTTTCGTTCCATACAGCCCTTAGACACTGGCAGCATCTTGCACTGACAGCATGTCCACTTGAGCCTTCTGGAGTATCCTAACATCATGTGTCTCTCAAAAACTGAGAGTTTCTCTGCTTTCACTATTAAAAGAGCTTTGCCTTGCCTTCACCAGCTCACCAGAGTGGAAAACCACAACTTAATCAATGGAAATTAACAGAAGCCCATACCTGTGATCAGGCATGTTGCACCCAGAACTTCAAATAAACCTGTCTGTGCCACAGTTTGTGGGCAATCCCACAAACCCCTGCAGCCTAGACTACTGAGGCAACTGCAGGAATCACTGATGTGGGATACAGCCAAAGAAGCTACCAAGAGAGCATTCTGCTATGCCCACTTGGAACCACCACCAATGTAGCCTACTCAGTCAGCTCTCTATGACACGCTGCCAATCAAAGTATTTTACTATGAAAGCCACCCTATAAAATTAATATGAGCAACTGACCCATCAGACAGGTAAAAATCAAGCAGCATGAGGAAACAAGGTAAAATACTGCCTCCAAAGAAACACAGAAACAGACTGAAACGGTCCTCCCACCACAGCCTCCTGAGTCAATGGGACTACGAGTGTGCCCCACAACATTTGGCTAAGGAAGAATTCTAAGAACAGAAAAACAATGTTGGGAGGCAGTCACATGTAAGGGGATCCCAGTTACAATGCTCAAAGAATTCTCAGCAAAAAAATGTTACAGGCCATAAGAAAAAGGCATATCCAACGTTCTGAAAGAAAAATTAAAATGGCCCTCCAAGAATACTACATTAGCAAAGCTATCCTTTAGAAATGAAGAGTAAAGTCTTTGCAAGACAAACCTAAACTGAGGGAATCCATTATTACCATGCTGACTCTATAAAAATGGTTAAGGAAAGTATGACAATTCCTCAAGAAAAGAGAGAGAGAGAGAGAGAGAGAGAGAGAGAGAGAGAGAGAGAGAGAGAGAGAGAGAGAGAAAGAAAATTGAATAGAACCACTACATGACCCAGTGGTCTCACTTCTCAGTATTTATCCAAAAGAACTAAAATCAGCATATTACTGACACAGCTTCATTAAAAGTTAGAGCTGCACAATTCACAATAGACAAATTATAAAACCAGTCCAGAATCTCATCAACAGATGAATGGATAAAGAAAACGTGATATGTATACACTGTGGAGTTTTACTCAGCCATAAGAAGAATGAGATTGTGGCATATGCCAGTAAATGAATGGAACTAGAAAACATCATGCTAAGTGAAATAAGCCAGATTCAAAACATCAAGGGTTGAATATCTTTTCTCATATGCGGAAGCTAAAGCAAAATAAGGAAAAAACCAAGCAGGGTCAGATAACATAAAGGTAAAGGAGGAGGCACGACAAAGGGGAGGAAATATAGAATGAATTCAACAAAATCATACTATGCACATATGCTAATACAACACAGTGAATTCTATCTTTATACCTATAAGCCACCAATTTAACAAATATATAAATGAAGGAAGACTAGTAGACAAAAGGAAATAGGGGGAGAGAAGAGAAAAGGAATAGAGAAGGCACTAGGGATTGAAATGGAGCCAATTAAATTCTATGCATGTATGATTATGTCAAAATAAACCCACCATTCTGAATAATTATAATACACTAATAAAAGCATTTTTTTAAAAAAAAATGCTTAAGGAAGTCTTTGTTAGAAAAGAAAGGAAAATAGTCACCACCACCACCACTAAAGCACTTTGAAATACAAAATGCATCAGTGGAGCAGATACACAAAAGGCAAAAGAAGAGAGTCAAATTTATTCGTTCAGAAACGAATAAAGCCATAAAGATGGACAACAAGAAAACAGAAGCAACAAAGGATATATAATACAAACAACAGGATGAAATTTAACACAATGAGAGGACTATGGCTTTACTTGTCAATATTAACCTTGAGTGTAAAAGATTGAATTCCCCAGTTAGAAGATTTAGACTGACTGAAAAGTTGCAAAAATAAGACCCAATGATATGCTGCCTACAAGAAACTTACTTCACCATTAAAGACACACATAGTCTGAAAGTGAAGGAATGGAAATGTAAGCCAGGCAAATACAAATGAGAAATGAGCAGGAATAGCCACAGTTATAACAGATAAAATATAGACTTGAAGTCAAAACTGTAAAAAGAAACAAAGCTCCCCATATATAATGATAAAGGCATCAAATCAATAAGAGAAAATAACTATAAAGAAATCACCCAATATTGGATCTTAAAGATAAATAGATTCTATCATAATAATAGTTGGAGCTTCAACATCCCACTTTCCAATAGATAGATCATCCAGACAAAATAATCAACAAAGACTCATGGGATTTGAACTACACTATAGAGCAAATAGACCTAATAAACATTTAAAATGTTTCATCCAGTATCTATGGAATTCATTTTTTTTTCTCATCAGTACATGGAACTTTCTGCAGGATAGACCATATGTCAGACCACAAGTTTCAGCAAATAAAAAATATTCTCTTATTTATTGCCTGTGAGCACAATGGAATAAATAGAAATCAGGAGCAAGAAGACCTTTAGAAATTGTACAAAGGCATTTGAACAACATTCTCTTCAACAACTAGTGGGTCAATTAAGAA